>NC_138582.1:61102867-61702867 GCF_964289735.1 Phaethon aethereus | reverse complement strand
CACTGAATGGTTTATAGCCCATAATATAATCGAAATTAAACTGAAATTGCGTAGTGTTAGATACTTGATGCCACAGAGTTCCTGCTGCTGTTATTTCAATATCGTCTTGTAACTAGTTCTACTGTTATCACTGTTCATTGCAGATTTTGGTTGTGAATAGGCAGATTAAATGAAGACCAGGTCACAACTAGAATTTAGCAACTTGACTTTTCTATGAATACAAATCTGTTAAGCGTTGTATAAAATCTGGAATACTCTGAAGCAAATTTAGTACAGCTGTACTTATTTGTTCAGTTGTGTTTTTTTCCTTTAATTCTTTCATCTTTAAATATATGTAACAATTTTAAGAATTTTTATGTACTTACAAAATAATAGATATTTATATGTTGGGTTATTTTTAAATTTAAAGCATGAAGTTGAGTGATTACCTTTAACGCTGCTTTCTATAAATTTTTACTCCGGTATTTCATTTATATTTCTTTCAATTGCAAAATGCCATTCCTACTGTACAACATGTAATTTCACTAATGATTGAATGTTAAATGCAGTTCATATTTTTAGTTAAAAATTTGACTAAATTTAAATAGATGTTTCATGTTGTGCAGATACACCCAGAAAAATAAAACAGTTCTCAGTATATGTCCTGAGAAGAATTAATACTGTCACAGCTGGGATTAAATCAGAACACTGCTTAATAAAACATCAGTGATGTTGTTACAGCTGCCCCAAAATGGCACCATCCAGTGAAACTCACGTCTCAAAATAATTTATTCACTTTTTACTCTTGCTTTTTATTATAATCTTTTCCCTCTCATCTTTCCACCTCCTGCAAAAGCAACATATGAAAGACCAAGAAATAAGTATTAAGGACCTCCATGAACCTCACATTTTGGTTTAGTTGCATTTCCACATTCTTTAATAACTATATAGATCAGTGTTTTGATTGGTTTGTTCATGCAATAGAAAAGGAGCTACCAGCAATGCTGAACATCAGATGCATTATCTATTCAGAATAACTCTAAGCAGTGTAGGCTGGGTGGCAAGTACCAGTTATTTTTTCCCATAGACAAAGATTAATTTACTGCTCAGGAAACATTGCATACTGTGAGACTTTCAGTTTAAGTTCTTTTATTTTCCACAATATAGGGACAAGATTCACTCACGTGTTCCCTGTTTTTTTTAAGGTGTAGTTCATTTGCAACACTCCTGAAAATGTACTCTTGAAAAAGGCAGTTTGAGTTTATCTCTCATTCATTGCCAGCTACAACTTGCCATACTAAATTAACATCTGTCCATTACATAGAATATGTTTCATATAGACTACAGAAAGTTATTTGCAAATCTGTTGATTTCTGGCAACCTGAACAGGTTGGGATTATTTGACCTAGGAAGTACTTACTCCTCAAATACAAAGGTGGTTTTGTTTTCGGGCGGGTGGGGTGGGGTGGACTTTTTTGGTTGTTATTGCTGGTTTTATTTTTTTAAACAAAACTCCAGTAAATGTAACATTTGTGCAATCAATGCTTTATAAGGATCACCTGATATTTCATGTCTTCAAACTACTTTAAGGATTAAACATGTATGTTAAACGAGACCTGTGTGAGGAAAGATATTTGAAAGCTGAGAAAGTAACTGCAAGAGATTGAACCAAAATAATAGTATTTCCAATTTACAGAAGTCAGGACAAATTCACATTTCAGTTTGTGACTTGGGAGACAGTCCTGAAGGGTAAAAGGGTCCAGGAAGGCTGGGTATTCTTCAAGGAAATCTTAAAGGTGAAGGAACAGGCAGTCCCCATGTGCTCTATGACAAGCTGTTGGGGAAGATGACCAGCCTGGCTGAACAGGGAGCTTTTGCTGGGACTCAGGGAAAAAAGGAGAGTATCATCTTTGGAAGAAGGGGCAGGCAACTCAAGAAGAGTACAGGGATCTCATTAGGTCATGCAGAGACAAAATTAGAAAGGCAAAAGCCCAGCTAGAACTCAATGTGGCCACAGTTGTAAGGGATAACAAACAATGTTTTTACAAATATATTAATAACAAAATGAGAGCCAAGCAGAATCTCCATCCTTTATTGGATGGGGGGGGAACATTGTCTCCAAGGAAGAGGAAAAGGCTGAGGTGCTTAATGCCTTCTTTTTGGCTCAGTCTTTAATAGTCAGTCCAGGTATCCGCAGGGTATTCAGCTCCCTGAGCTGGAAGACAGGGATGGAGAGCAGAATAAATTCCCCTTAGCCCAGGAGGAAGAAATTAACAACCTGCTAAGCCACCTGGACACCCACAAGTCTATGGGGCCTGAGGGAATCCACTCAAGAGTGCTGATGGAGCTGGCAGAGGAGCTTGCCAAGCCATTCTCCATCATTTATCAGCAGTCCTGGTTAAACAGGGGAGGTCCCAGACGACTGGAGGCTTGCCAATGTGACGCCCATCTACAGGAAGGGACAGAAGGAGTATCTGGGGAATCACAGGCCTGTCAGCCTGACTTTGGTACCAGGGAGGATTATGGAGAGGTTCATCTTCAGAGTGCTCACAGGGCATGTGCAGGACAATCAAGGAATCAGGCCCAACCAGCACGGGTTCATGAAAGGCAGGTCCTGCTTGACCAACTTGATCTCCTTCTAGACCAAGTGACCTGCCTAGTGGATGAGGGAAAGGCTGTGGATGTTGTCTACCTGGACTTTAGTAAAGTCTTTGACAGCATCTCCCAAAGCATTCTTCTGGAGTAACTGGAGGCTCGTGGCTTAGACAGGTGTACTCTTCACTGGGTAAAAAAAAAATGGCTAGACAGCTGAACCCAGAGAGTTGTGGTGAATGGAGTTAAATCCAGTTGGCGGCCTATCACAGGCATTGTTCCCCAGGGCTCAGTACTTGGGCTGGTCTTGTTTAATCTCTTTATTGATGATCTGGATTAGGGGATTGAATGCTCCCTCAGTACGTTTGCAGACGACATCAGGTTGGGTGAGAGTGTTGATCTGCTGGAGGGTAGGAGGGCTCCACAGAGGGATCTGGACAGGCTGGATCGATGGGCAGAGGTCAAATCTGTGAGATTTAACAAGGCCAAGGGCAGGGTCCTGCACTTTGGCCACAACAACCCCATGCAACACCATAGGCTTGAGGAGGAGCGTTTGGAGAGCTGCCTGGCTGAAAAGGACCTGGGGGTGCTGGTTGACAGCTGGCTGAACATGAGCCAGCAGTGTGCCCAGGTGGCCAAGGCGGCCAACAGCGTCCTGGCCTGTATCAGCACTAGTGTGGCCAGCAGGAGTAGGGAAGTGATCGTGCCCCTGTACTCAGCACTGGTGAGGCCGCACCTCGAATCCTGTGTTCAGTTTTGGGCCCCTCACTACAAGAAGGATGCTGAGGTGCTGGAGCGTGTCCAGAGAAGGACAATGAAGCTGGTGAGGGGTCTGGAGCACAAGTCTTATGAGGAGCGTCTGAGGGAACTGGGGTTGTTTAGTCTGGAGAAGAGGAGGCTGAGAGGAGACCTTATCGCTCTCTACAACTACCTGAAAGGAGGTTGTGGCGACGAGGGTGTTGGTCTCTTTTCCCAAGTAACTAGTGATAGGACAAGAGGAAATGGCCTCAGGTTGCGCCAGGGGAGGTTTAGATTGGATATTAGGAAAAATTTCTTCACTGAGAGGGTGGTCAGGCATTGGAACAGGCTGCCCAGGGAGGTGGCGCATTCATCACCCCTGGAAGTGTTCAAAAAACATCTGGAAGTGGCACTTCAGGACATGGTTTAGTGGGCATGGTGGTGTTGGGTTGATGGTTGGACTTGATTTTAAAGGTCTTTTCCAACCTTAATGATCCTTTGATTCTTTGAATACTTTCATAAGAACTCTTGCTTCTTTCTTCTTGGATCAGCAAATACATCTTTTAGGTTCAATTTTTAAATGTTGAAAAATAAAAAAGTGATTGCAGAATCCCTTAGGTGTGGCTTCTTTCAAATTCATAGAAATTTTGGGAATTTTTAAAACATAATAGTAATTACAGCAAAACTCTTACAGGTCACAGATTCATTTAAAGCCTATCGTCCAAATGTTGCAGTAAATGCCAATTACAGAGGCATATGTAACCTGATTTTTTAATATCTGAGTGTGCTACAGTGCAGGAGTTCCGTCCTGATTGCTTTTGCGTCATATTAATAGAAATGCATTAGCTTAATATAATTTAAAAACCCACTGAAATGAAGATTAAACTGTATCAAATGCAGGTTAAACTATATTATTCTCATTTCAAAAGGTAATACATTTTAAAGTGAAGTAGCATACACTGAACTGCTACTATTAATGTAAATTTCACCCTTACTGAAAGTAAAGTCCTTGCATTACCGGTAGGAGCTCTCAAGGATTCGCAGTTAGAAGGCATATTGGATAGTATCATCATGTTTACTATAGCTTTAGTATACTCCTAGTGCCCACAATTAAGTGTAAATTATCAGCTTAGTTTAGCATAGTCTGAGAAAGGTTTTAGGAAGAAAAGAGACTAATAAACATTACTTTAACTGTCACCTTGAGACATCCTTGCATTTAACAGCAGAGCAAATGAGCAAGTGGGTGTAAGTATGTCTAAAATGAGGATATGTAAAGAGCAGCAGTTTTCAGAAATACTGTAATTAACTTATTTTTATAAACCAGTCCATTAAAACTGTATGTCATTTTCTTCCCCACTTGTCATCCATCCTCTGCTCCCAAAAGCTAGGTTAAACTTTGCTAAGAACTGTAAAAGACACATAAATGTAAAATATGTATGTGCATATGTGTATATTGTACATACACGCACATGGGCACACACAGACCTCCAAATCTGTCTTTTTAGTATTTTATGCATAACAATGTGCACTTATGTACATACACCTGTTATACGTAAGATTGTGTGCCCTCAGGCTTAATAGCAACCTCTATGAATATATTAAGATAGAACATCACAGGTAGAGATTTTAAACAGTAACTTCAGCTTCATTGCTTCTGCACTCCAGTGTTTCATTTGCAGCCTCAACACTACTCTTATAGCATATTTGTTGAAAATTCTGTGATAATATTTCTGAATCCTTTCATTTCAGCCCATTCCTCCTCAATAGTTCATTTTGCTTCTCCGAAGACTATGTCTCCTCCTGAGAGAGAATTTATTCCTTTTACCCAAAATAGATTTCTTAATATTGCCAATATTCCCATTTGAAGTGGTCAGGGAGTAGGAAAAATGAACTATTTCATTAAGTTTCCATGTGTCTAATAATTAGAGACATGGTAAGAATGTTATGGCTAATGAAGCTTCACAGGAAAGGAGAACTGAAGATGCAAAAAGTGAAAGGAATTGCAAATTACAGAATCCATCACTGCAAAAGCCAGTTTTACTATGAAAATATGAGGCAGGGTGAGTTCAAACTGGAGCAAGAAAATGAAGGTGGCTAAAGATGAAAGAGTGGCTAATATTGGAAGAGTCAATTGGACTCTTAAACATGAGTAAAGAACTGAAACTTTAAAGTTGAAAAAAAAATCTCTTCTGAGATGGAGAATAACCTGATTCAAATTGAACCACCTGATCCTGGGTTTAATTTTTCTCTTCGCTTACAGTTATCATCTTTTCCTTGTTTTGATCACAACAGACCAAGTAACAGAAAATGTGTCCTATCCACCAGATAAATTAGTATTTTTTCAGTCCCTGACAGATTTATATAGCACAGAATACAGAGGATTACACTATGGTTGTCTTTCAAAATTGAATGAAAGTATGGAAAAGTATTTTTCTTTGTAACAAGAAAGGTGATGCATTGGAGAAACAAGACAATCAATTACATTAATGAAATACAAACACAATAATTAGCTTATTTCTTTACATTGTGTTTAACTTGTCCTTCTAAAATTTGCATACTCAGATAAATATCAGAAAAGTAAACATAGATAATGAAAACCAATTAGTAAGATCATCTATGTAGGATTTCTACCAATTGTCTCATGATACAAGAGCTAAAATTCAGGCAGAGGGAGAAATTAAAAGACAAAACAGCTCATTAGTGAAGAAAACAAATCCTTCGACTGTACAAAAAACATGACCATAAAATAATTTTTTTTCTAAAATATTTCATATAATATAGTCATCAGCAATGAAATAAACTGATCTGATAACATGTGATATGACCTAAAATATTTTCCAGCTTTGTGTGAAAAAAGAAACTAAAAAACCAAAATCCCAAACTTCTATAGTTTAAAAAATGTGGCATGTATTTTAGGAAATGCATGGTTAAGCTTTGAAGAATTTTCTATTTCTACATCCTGGAGAGGACAAAAATATGAATTTCAACATAGTCTGTTTAATATTATCTTCCCAATTTCAGGCATTCATTAGGGTCAGTGAAGTAAAAGACAGAAATATTTCTGAATTATCTTATTTTCACTCAGATAATTTTTGATATTTATTTAAAAAAATCTTCTTGGATTCACATTTAGTGTGAGATATATAAATAGCTGGGCTGTCTGTATGAAGCTGTCACAGAGGCACTTCTGCCTTTTCTTTCTCTCTTTCTGTCTTTCCCTCTGATTTTGTTTGGACTATTTAAGCACTTATTTTGAAATAAAATTATTTTAAATTGTAACAAGTTATTGGAAGTTTAGGTTATAGGTTTTTAAAAATTAGATATAGCTAAAAGTTAAAGTCCAGCTGATTTTTGAGCTTTCTTGATATTTCCATTTTTAAGTCCATATTAATTTTTTAATTAAAAACTTTAAAATTAACTATAAAATAATGCACAATACAAATGAAAAGTTATACAGTATAGGAACTGATTAAAAACATCTCCAGTTTTCTGAAAGCAACATTCTCCTGGTCAGAGGGATTCCCAGGGAATCAATGGAAGTCTTTTGAATGCTAATCTTCCAAAGAGTTACAGAACACATGCAAAGCATGCAAAGACTTCTTCAAGAACAGCTATCCAGTTATCTCATTTTACTAATTTTCAATGGAGAGCATGGCTCCCTTTTATAAGAAATAAATATCTACACCAAAATTGGGGCTGAACTGAAGGTATTTTGCACTAATGGGTCTAGCCTGGAAAGATTGTTCATGTGAGTGAGTTACTGTTCATCAACAGGAAACTGGATCTTGGTAAGAGTTTTCTTTAAGAAACACAGAATTAGGAAGAATTATTTGCATCATAGGTCTTACCCCTGAAACTGCAGACAATCAGGGAGATGTTATTTGTGTCTAGGTCTACCCACTGATGCACTTCAGAGCTCACTGTATGATAAAAATGTTGTAGTTTTCAAAAGTTGTTACAGTTCCTGCTGTTGTATACCCGGATTAGTCATGGAGACCAAAGAGATGGGAGTGGGGGGAAAACTAGTTTACAGCTATGCTAAAATTGAATGTGCAATGTCAGGTCGGTGCTGCCCTAGGATACTGTATACTTCTCAGATGTCTTAAGATTGATGTAACCATTTAAGTCTAGAAGGGGAATTGAGAAAATTTCCTCTATGCTCCTTTGTATTACAAGTTATAGAATGCTCTCAGTCTCTAGCAAATTAATATAAAACATAGAAACATAAAATCACATAATGGTTTTGGTTGGAAGGGGCCTTATGGGCAGAGACATCTTTCACTAGGTCAGGTTGCTCAAAGTCCCGTCCAACCTGACCTTGAACGCTTCCAGTCATGGGGCATCCACAACTTCTCCAGGCATCCTGTTCCGGTGTCTCACCACCCTCATTGTAAAAATTTTCTTTCTAATATCCAAACTAAATGTACTCTTAGTTGGAAGCCGTTGCCCCTTGTCAAGTCACTACAGGCCCTGGTAAAAGGTTTTTCTCCATCTATCTTATAATCCCCCTTCAGGTACTGAAAAGCTGCAGTAAGGTCTCCCTGGAGCCTTCACTTCTTCAGGCTTAACAACCCCAACTCTCAGCTTTTCTTCATAGGAGAGGTGTTCCATCCCTCTGACCATTTTTATGGCCCTCCTCTGGACCCTTTCTAACAGGTCCATGTCTTCCTTGTGCTGGACACCTCAGAGCTGGATGGAGTATTCCATGTACTGCATGAGAGCAGAGTAGAGGGGCAGAATCACCTCCCTCGACCTACTGGCCACACTTCTTTTGATGCAGCCCAGTATATCGTTCGCTTTCTGGGCTGAAGGCACACACTGCTGGCTCATATCCAATTTTTCATCCACCAGTATACCCAAATGCTTCTCCACAGGGTTGTTCTCAATCAGTTCACCCCTCAGTCTGTACTAATATTGGGGATTGTCCCCACCCAGGTGCAGGGTGATCTTGTTGAACTTCATGAGGTTCACATGGGCCCACTCCTCAAGCATGTCAAGGTGCCTCTGGATGGCATCTCTTTCCCTCCAGCATACTAACTGTACCACTCAGCATAGTTTTGGCTTGGTGCTGAGGGCACACTCAATCCCACTGCATCACTGATGAAGATATTAAACAATATTAGTCCCAGTATGGATTCTTGAGGGACACCACTTGTTACTAGTTTCCGCTGGGACATTGAGCTGTTGAATGTAACTCTTTGGATGCGGCCATGCAGCCAATTCCTTGTCCATGTAAGAGTCCATCCATCAAAACTGTATCTCTCCAATTTAATGACAGGAATGATGTGAGGGACTGTATCAAAGTCATTACAGAAGTCCAGGTAGATGACAACTGTAGCTTTTCCCATTGTTGCAGTTGCTCTGTCATAGAAAGCCACTAGATTGGTCAGGCAGGACTTGCCCTTGGTGACTCCATACTGGCTGTCTCTCATCACCTCCCTAACTTCCATATGTTTCCATATATCTTCCAGGAGGATTTGCTGCATGATACTACCAGGCACTGAGGTGAGGTTGGCTGGTCAGTAGTTCCCAGGGTCCTCCTTATTACCCTTTTTGAAAATGGATGCTATATTCCCTTTTCTTCAGTCACTAGGGACTTCACCTGATCACCATGACTTTTTGACTATGATGGAGAATGTCTTAGTGACTATGTCAGCCAGTTCCCTCAGGACCCTGGGATACATCTCATTGGGTCTCATGGACTTGTGTGTGTTCATGTTCCTCAGGTAGTCTTGAACCTGCTTTCTTACAATGGGAGGGACTTTGTGTCCAGCCTTGAGGTTCAGGGACTTGCGAGATGTGGAAAGAGCGATTACCAGTAAAAACCAAGGCAAAACTCATCCTTCTCTATGTCTGTTGTCACCAGCTGTCTTGTCTAATTTATTTTCTTTACTCTTCCTTTTCTGAAAAATATACCAGTAGAAGCCCTTATTATTCTCCACATTCCTTGCCAAATTCAGCTCCAAATGAACCTTAGATTTCTGGATCCCATCCCTGCACATCTAAGCGTCGTTCCTATATTCTTCCCAGGATACATGTGCCTGGTTCCATTGCCTTTACACTTCTTTCTTACACTTTAGTTTGACCAGGAGCTCCTCTCTCAGTCATGCTTATCTCCTGCCTTCCTTGTCTACTCTTGTGCTCTAAAAAATATCTCCTTTAAGAGCTGCCAGCTCTGTTCAGCTCCTTTGTCCCTGAGGACAGTTTCCCAGGGAATCACATCCACTAATTCCTTGAACAACTGAAAGCTCTCCTAAAATGATGTGTCCTGACTCTACTCTTCACCTAGCCCATATCGCTCAGGATTGTGAATTCCACCAGGGCATCATCACTGCATCCCAGGCTGCCACCACTCTTGACATCCCTAATTAGTTATTCCATGTTGATGAGCAACAGGTCTAGTAACATTTCTCCTCTGGTCAGGCTGTCTATCAATTGGATTAAAAAATGACTCTTGACTCTCTCCAGGAATCTCCTGGACTGCTTACAGCTTGCTGTACCACTTCTCTAGCAGATGTCAGGGTGATTGAAGTCTCTCAGCAGGATCAGAGCCTGCAAATGTGATGCTTCCTGTAGTTGAAGTAAGAACACTTTGTCAACATCTTCCCCTTGATTGGATGGCCAGTAGTAAACACCAACAATGAGGTTCCCTTTGGTGGTTTGGTCCTTAATTATTACCCATAAGCTCTCAACCTGTTCATCGCTATTTTTCAAAGACAGCTCTGTGCAGTCAATACGCTTTTTCTTACACAGAGAGCAACCCCCTCACCTTTCTTTCCTTCCCTGTCCTTCTGAACAGTTCATAGCCATCAACTGCAATGCTCCAGTCATGTTATACATCCCATCAAATTTCAGCGATCATCATTGTCATCAGATCATAACTTTCTAGCTGCACAGTTGTTTCCAACTCCTGCTTGCTACCCACGCTGCGCGCATTGGTAGAGAGACACTTCAGCTGGGCTATCAGCTGTGTCACCTTTTTAGAGGAATATGCCCTAATTTCTTTGAGGTATTTCACAGGTGTTTCCCTGTTGCTTCCTAATACATCATGTTAACTGAACATCAAAGGCCTTAAAATTATGATTTGTGACAAAACAAGAACAGCAGACATCAAAGTGATTACCAATGTTCTTGGTGCCTGTAGCAGCAGGGGAGTCTTTGATAACATTATGAAGAGTTATGTAGTATTTTTTCTTCCAGAGTTATAAGCTTCTAGGTGAAGCCATCTGGTATTAAGTAGCCACATTTCATTAACTGTAATCGTTCCTTACAACAAAGCAAAGAGTATCATGGCCATGCTTTGTATGTGAGATAGAAAGGCTTGGCAGTCTGAAGAAGAACGTCAGTACTGAGATCAAATACCTTATCAGTTCTGGGAAGGCAGAGGAATTTACATTCTTTCTGCTCTTAGCACGCATAGAGAAATTGTTAATTAGTCTCATTGTAAAACTGCAGTTTTCCTGCTTAATGATGTAATCTGATTCAATTGGCACTTTAAAATATATTTTTATACTTTTTTATATGCTTTTTTCCTGGAATTCAGATCAGATTGTTCTATTGCTTTCCTTTCTTTTGTTATTTCAGTTCATTATCTCCACAGAACTTCTCAATATGAACATCTAATTTTTACTGTGAGATCTTCAGTGATTAAAGCACATTTTTCAATGAGGCAGAGGCCATTTTTGTTGTGCCTTCCAACATGAAGGCAAAGATTTATCCAAAGTAGAAAATCACTTGTCAGAAACAGCACAATACACCTAAAAAACCCTCCTAAGATTTTCTTAAAGGGTGTTTTTCTTTTCTTGAAAACTAATTTAAATGATCACGTTGAATTAAAATTAATACTTTGTAACATAACCCCACGTTATGAAAACATGCCTCAGGCTCATTCACGAATACATTTGAGAGTATATTTTTCCTTGGTCATGTTCATTTGACTTTTACACTAAGTTTGCAAGCATATAACTTAAAATCAAATTCTGACATTCTTGCTTGTAAGGATTCTTCTTTAACTCTCAGATTACTAACTCACACAATAAGTAATTTCATATTGTTGTGGTTTAACCCCAGCCAGCAACTAAGCACCACACAGCCCCTCGCTCACTCCCCACAGTGGGATGGGCGAGAGAAAATCAGAAGAGTGGAAGTGAGAAAACTCATGGGTTGAGGTAAAGACAGTTTAACAGGTAAAGCAAAACCTGCACACGTAAGCAGAGCAAAACAAGGAATTCATTCAGCCCTTCCCACTGGCAGGCAGGTGTTCAGCCATCTCCAGGGAAGCAGGGCTCCATCATGCGTAACGGTTACTTCGGAAGGCAAACTCCATCACTCCGAATGTCTCTGCCTGCCTTCTTCCCCCAGATTTATATGCTAAGCATAACGTCATACAGTATGGAATATCCCTTTGTTCAGCTGGGGTCAGCCGTCCTGGCTGTGTCCCCTCCCAACTTCTTGTGCCTACTACAGCCTACTTGCTGGTAGGATGATGTGAGAAGCAGCAAAGGCCTTGACTCTGTGTAAGCACTGCTCAGCAATAATGAAAACATTTCTGTATTATCAGCACTGTTTTCAGCACAAATCCAAAACACAGCCTCCTACTAACTACTATGAAAAAAATTAACTCTATCCCAGCCCAAACTAGCATATATATCCTCCACCAAAACCAATTCTTATTACTGCAGTTAATGGTGGCAGAATATAGCTTTCCTTTTGCCACATACAGCCAATACAGAAATTGCTATAAATGGTGTTGGTTAAAACAAGTTTTTCACATAAAGTATACTGGAATGTCTAATTTTATTTTTTTTTTTCCTACAGAAACTAAGAAGTGTAGAGTTAGGGAATTTTAATTTAAGAGAGATGAATAAAAATTATAGCTTCTGTTTGTCTACTGGCAGATGTTCAGAAATTAGTGGGTCATATTTAAAAATATGTATTTCATCAGCTTCTTTAGAAATATGTATTTTACTGCTTATGTATTCTTAATATCTGACGTGCCATTATATAATGTAAACTCTTCTCTTTTGAATGTAATTCTACAATTCCTTGTCAGTGTTGTCTGGTTTTGTTGTTGTGGGATTTTCTTAGTATAAGAATGTGGAAGTTTATTGCACAAATATATCATGTTTATTTTGATGTCTGTACAGGGGCAAATTATTACAAGCTGTTAGCATGATCAGATGAATAGTCATTTAGTTTGTAAAAAAGCTATTCTAGCTCATAGTGACTTGGGTAAGCAGAGGATAGTTACCACAGAATCATAGAATTGTACAATAGTTTGGGTTGGAAGGGACCTTAAAGATCACCTAGTTCCAAATGCCCTGCCATGGGCAGGGGCACCTTCCACTAGACCAGGTTGCTCAAAGCCCCATCCAGCCTGGCCTTGAACACTTCCAGGGATGGGGCATCTACCACCAATCTGGGCAACATGTTCCAGTGTCTCACCACCCTCACTGTGAAGAGTTTCTTCCTTATATCTAGTAAAAATCTATCCTCTTTCAGTTTAAAGCCATAACTCCTTGTCCTATCACTGCATGTCCTTCTAAAAAGTCCCCCTCTAGCTTTCTTATAGTGCCCCTTCAGGTACTGGAAGACAGCTATAAGGTCTCCCCAGAGCCTTCTCTTCTCCAGGCTGAACAATCACAACTCTCTGAGCCTCTCTTCATAGGAGAGGTCCAGCCCTCTGACTATCTTCATGGCCCTTCTCTGGACTCATTCCAACAGATCCATGTCCTTCTTATGTTGGGGGCCCCAGAGCTGAACACAGTACTCCAGCTGGGGTCTCACCAGAGTGGAGCAGAGGGGCAGAATCTCCTCCCTCAACCTGCTGGCCATGCTTCTTTTGATGCAGCCCAGGATATGGTTGGCTTTCTGGGCTGCAAGCACATATTGCTGGCTCATGTTGAGCTTCTCATCAACCAACACTCCCATGTCCTTCTTGGCAGGGCTGCTCTCAATCCATTCTCCTCACAGCCTGTATCTGCGCTTGGGTTTGCCCTGACCCATGTGCAGGACTTTGCACTTGGTCTTGTTAAGCTTCATGAGGTTTGCACAGGTCCACCTCTCAAGCTTGTCAAGGTCCCTCTGGAAGGCACTCCTTCCCTCCAGAGTCTCAGCTGCACCACACAGTTTGATGTCATCAGAAAACTTGCTGAGGGTGCACTCAATCCCACCGTCCATGTCTCCATTATCCCGAGAATTGATTATGTTTTGCTTTTTGTGTAATAAAAATAATCAATATTTTCTTTAACTATTTTTCTTTGTATGCAGAATATTTGTCAAAAAGACCCATGAAAGTCCAACAGTTTCTGCATATTTAGAAGTGTCTATGTACTATATCATTGTATAGCTAGACATTAAACATGGTAGAGAGATTTCAGATGGAATCAACCGATACCCATGCTTCAAAAATTACTGGGAAGTTCTACAGAAGATCTGTAACAGATATTAAAAAAAAGTGACCTTTCTGAGCAGTGATGTCTTGGACTTGCTGTCATTGTGAAGCTGAATATCTCTTGAATGGCTTACAGATTTTCTTTGTTATATGTTTTATATTGCTCCTAGGTGGTAATAGAACCAACATATTTGTTTCTCAGTTGTCAAGGAAGATGAAAACTGTGTGCCTGTTAACGAAAATATTTTTGGGGAGTCCATATGGTCTGGTTCAGTTCACAGATTTCAAACTTAATTTCCTTTTACTCCCATGAGCTGATAGACTCATAATTGCAGGCACACAGTAAGGTGCTTATGAGGAACAGTAAGGTGCTTATGAGGAATAATACTGGCTACGCAAATGCTCTCAAAAGCTTTTTGCCTATGCATTGTTAAATCTATCACGTATATATTCAGTCCCCTACAGTTACATCTGTGCCGTCATAATAGTGAATTATGTAGCTCTCGAGGAAATTCGGGAAGATTAATGGAGCTCACTTACTGTGAAGGATACTGACAAAAAGGGGCCTTTTAGGCACTAGTCGTTATGTTTAGTGTTTGAAGTATGATTTCACATTTTGTTGTCAGGTTTGCTACTAGACACTTTGGGGTTTTAAGAGGCCTAGTCAGCTGGAGTGACCTGCATTCACATATGCGATATAATTTGTGAATTGTATTGCAACATTCTTTGCATTGTTCACCTTTAGGATGTATAAGTGATGCTGTCTAACTACCTGAATAATCTTTAGCAGAATAATAACAACTCATTTTTCCTCTGGCAAATGCTGCTCCACTGTAGATGGTTTATCATCTCAATTCCTTTTACACAGGCTTATTTTATGAACCAAAGGCCACTGAATAATGGGCACTTTACCTGTGGAAAAAAATGGAATGAGAGCTTGCATCTCTGTATTAATTTCACACTCTACTTCCGTCAATAAGAGTGTTTTAAATAATTCAGCTGCTTTTAGTTCAAATCTTTTGATCTCTTATGTTGGCTTTATCGTAAGTAATAAGTGCTCTTGAACTTGATATCCTACCTGAGTTGCATTTTTGATCATTGGATTCTTTTACAGGATATGGTACCTGAAAGCATATTGAAACATTTCTTTTTCTTGATAATTATTGCTATATCTATTTTGGCATGACTTAATTTGTCTATAACCTCTGGATGATCAGGCTAGAGCAACCAGCAAGGGGTTGATTGTTTATTATTTGCAACACTTTTTTACTCTGTCTATAAAAATGAGTTCTTATGGCAAAAAGCTGTGCTGAGAGAACACAGATAATATGAAGAATAGCTGCTGTAGCTCTTATTTTTGGTATAGTAGTTGTCCTTTCTCTGTCATCTATCCCTTCACTTCCAATAGACTGAATGTGAACATAGCTGAGTCTTTGAAATCACATCTGTCCATTAAAAAATGAGTCTTTCAAAATTATACTATCTTCTCTGCAGAAACATCTAGAAACAGGAGATACAAAGAGTGAATGAGAGCTAACCTGCTCTGGAGAAAAATACATGTTTTGACAGTATAAGTAGCTAAAAAAATACTAATTTTTCTTCTAGTTACTTTCAAATCTCTTTTTTTTTAATTAATGCTCTACTATTTTACTGTTTCTTTTTATTAAAAAAAAAGGCAAAATAAAAGCCATTATTGCAATGCTGTGCAATACAGAAGATTCCTGTGAACATATATGCAATGCTACTCTGAAATATTTTGAAATGGTGGAGTATTTAACTTAAATAATCAGCTGTAAGGGTTACATGGATACAAATTTCATGTTAATCTTGGATATCAGTGACACCATCTCTGTGTGGAGGTTTTGATGCTTCCTCACACTATCAAACTTCCAACAGTCATTAATTAGTACTGCTTGCATCTGTTTATTACTGGAGTGTTTCAAAACTGTTTATTTTTTCTGATATGTTACCCAAATCACTAATGTTATCATACATGCTTGTTTAATTTCAGCAGTTTTTAGGTTTGTTAGGCAAAGATCATTCTACCATATGAAAGTTTTAACAGTAGTATCCCACAAAAATATCTTCTGTTGCTTCATGTAATTTTTCTTGAAGTTCAAAAAGTAACACATTAAGGGCCTCCTTTGACACATTGCCTTAACCATGATGGTGTTCCATGGACCAGCAGAGACTTAGCAAGTTTTGTTTAAAAACCAGCTGCAAACCTAAATGTCAACGTGTATCTAAGCAGTTGGTAGACAATTGACATCTTTATGTTCCACAGGCCTTTAGCATGAAAGAATAGAAATATTTTTTTTTCTCACTTTGTTGCCATGAAAATGATGGGAAGTAGGTTATGTTGTTTGTAACATTAACTCCATTATAGAGAGGAACATTACCCAAAAAATCTGTGATTATAGTCGCTTGTACAGAATGATACAAATTTTTTCGTGCATAAAGTGATATTATCCAAATGCTGGGGCTTTTTATAGCATTGTAGTCAGTAATTTTTAATCTCATATCTATCGATAATTTTTTAATTTCACAGGATATTGGCATGCAATCCTTTTGTGTATGTATGAGGACTTTGGTTTTTAAAACCAACTTCATATCCATGGGAAAATCATACAGAAACATAGTGCCAAAGAGCCCTCACTGGAAAAAAATATACAAGCAAGTCTACCACTGTCTAACTGTGCTCAAAATTAAGAATGTATGTTTGCTTTCTCTGTTAAGTATTACAATCACTGGACTATTAGGTTTTCTGGTATAGTGTTCCTTCATTTCTTTTCATCAGAGCTTCTGTACTTGACAAAAGTATTTAGTCAGTGATTGCAAGAGAAAGATGGTCTCCTTTGGACACTTGGAGTTAATCCAATTTAAACATATAAAAGACAGAATGCCTTGTAGCCAACTGTATAACACGCAGCCTCATGACCTGAAATTTCCTCACACATAGGAGAGAATTAGAAGAGGTCTCCTATATCTCAGATAAGTGTCCTAATCACTGTGTTATCAGCAACTGAGGAGCTGTTTTGAGAGTTAAAAATGTAATGGCAATTTATTGCAGTTCATTTTGCCAGTTTTGCAAATCCTCCTACCAACCATTCAACTTAACAATCAGTCCTCTGAGGCATTCCTTCTAAGAAGTCGAGAATCATAACTTTTTCAAATTTTTCAACAGTGAGTATAGATGTAAAATATTCATTTAGTTTTTCTGCTATAACCTTATATTCTCGTGGAGTTTCTTTTTTCATGTCTGTGCAGGATTCCTCCCTCTGTTGCCTTTGGGAAAGAATTTATTAATGGCTTTTATGCCTTTTGAAAGCTGTTCTCCAACTCTTTTTTTTGCCTACCTTTGATATTTACCCTGCTAGAGTTTGTTGCTCATTTTCATTTTCTTCACTTGCACACAATTTCAGGTTTTTGAACAATGTCTTCTTGAATTATTTTCTATGACTCAGCAATTTAATCATGCCAACTTTCTTTTGCATGTTTTGAAGTCCCTAGGCTATTTTTATGTAGTTCCTCTCTTTGAAATTATGCATACAGTCCTGGATTTCTTGGCTTTTGCTGCTTCTACAAGGACATTCAATGCAAGTACGTTATAATTTCTGTGCTAGAGCAGTTTTGTGACAGCAACATTTCAAACAGTTTCCACCTCTGTTCAGGACTGAGTTATCTTTTTTTATGTTTCCTAACTAGCTACTTCATTTTTTATTTAGCATCATCTGGGTACACAATAATGGCTTTCTCCAGGGAAAAGATTCAACAGGAGTGCAAAAGAACTGCATGAATAAGTTAATTTTGATTGATTCCATGTCAATGAAAACAAATATTACTGTGTTAAATATGAAGTTCTACTCTCTTCAATTTACAGAATAAATATGCCTTGTGTTTAAACTTCCTCCTGAAACCAATGATAAACCTGATAAACAAAGCATTTGAAAATCCTCCTTTCAAAAAGCTGTAATTTCAAAACATATAACACCCCCAAATTTCTTGTCTTAACCTGCCTATGAGTTTTCAGCTGCCTCCCACAGAAATTCATCATAACTTTTTTGTTTTCAAAATTATTTTAAAAAGATTCTCTGGAATATTATTTTAGACTTCTTTCCTTGAAAATGGAAATAATTTTACATTTTTATGTTTTTATTTGGAAATCCGACTCTGTCCTGTTCATAGCTTCTATAAGCATAACTGCAGAATCCTGAGCACATCTTGTTTCTCTTTGTGGTGGACAGCTCCAATGTTGAGCGTGCTCTGATTCTTGACAGTGTGTTGTACCTGACATGGTGGGGAAGGATAAGTAAAGGAAAAAGAGGAAAGACTTGGAGCAGGCACAACAGCCTAAACCTTTTGTGGGTGGTTTGCTGTTGCTGATGTCAGATAAATCTTTTATAATTTTAAACAAGTTTAAACCATCATACAATGAATTAAAGTTCTTACAATCAATACAATTAAGCCTGAGTGGAATGCAAGCAATTTACACATGAATGAAAGGGAAAAGAGGAAAGCTCACTTGCTGTGTAGGAAAGTACACCACCATTAATGATTAATCTTATCTGTTAATGGAATGGGGATGGAAGCTGGAGGAGGAAGTGGAGGACTTGAGAAGGAAGAAGTTAAGCCTGGGAAGACAAGGGAATGGACAGAAGGTGGGTTTTTAGTTTTGGCTTTGTTTCTCACTGTTTTACTCTACTTTTACTTGGAAATAAATTAAATTAATTTATTCCCCATGTTGAGTCTGTTCTGCCTCTGATGGTAATTGGTAGGAGATCTCCCTGTCTATATCTCAACCCACGAGCTTTTCTGTCTTATTTTCAGACCCCATCCTTTTAAAGGGGGGCAGTGAGAGAGTGGTTGGGCGGGTGTGCAGCAGCCAGCCAGTGTCAAGCCCATCATGAAGAGGAAAAAAAAGACAAAAAGCTAATGGTATGACTTATGAGCTCACAAAGTGTTTTAAATTAAGTATTATCAAGAGCTGATTATGTTGATATGCATGTGTCTATTAAATATGTTCACATAGCATCTTAGGTTCACAAATATTCTTATTTTTTGTAGGAAAGTTGTTTCAACTCAGAGACAGTTATACTACCTAAGGAACATTAGCATGTCCAATTACATTCCTGGCCATGAACTAGAAATTGTATTTATAAACTTACTGTCCTTACCACACTTTCATCTCTAAGTACATCATTACTTATGCAGTACATTATCACATTAGAGGGAAAGGCCATATTTTTAGACCCTGAACCACAGCTATGTTACATGATGTACAGTTAATTTCCAAGCAAGGATTAAAAAAAAAAAAAAGAATTAAAAAAATCCTTATGCTGCACAGACTTCACTGTGAGTTAAATAAAAAAAAAATTGTACTTTGAGATGTTAAATAATATAGGAAAGAGAACCTCATCACTTTAAAACTAAGTAGGGAAAAATGTTGTGTAACTTAAGTTGATTACAGCTTTTGTAATTGTACAGATTCTGCCTGTAGTAAGAGTTATATCTAAAAGAGAAAAGACAAATCAACACTTACCTATTTTTTTTTCTTGCTTTCTGTATTTTCTCATTCTCTAAGGGTTTGTTGTAAAAGAATATTACATCGAAGACCTGATCTAAAATTGCTGAATACTTTTTCTGTCAGTCATGCTCTCATTCAACAAAGCACTTAAGAACTTTGTTAAATCCCACCATCTTTGAATCAAGCTGGAAAAGATCACCCTGCAAAAGATCAGCATAGTTAGATGTGCATAGGTAGCCACAACTTTTATCAGAAAAGAAGAGACTGCACACTTAATTTCTGTTTAACCACACTTAGGGACAAGAGAACACCCATCTGTCTCACTGAATCATGCCCCAAAATAACTCAGACACTGCTTAAGATTTCCCACAGTTTTGTAAATTACATTTTAGTTTATTCAAGCCTGCAGTTAAACACATAGGTAAGGACTTGCACATCAGCATCCCAATTAAAGTAGCATATTTTTAAAGTTTCTTCTGGTATTTGCCAAACCAGTTGTATTCTCTGATCCAGCAAATCATCACTGCTCAGGACAAGGGATCCTCATTACAATGTTTTAATGTTCAAAGGACCTAAGGGCAAACACAATGTTAAGTGTACTTGGAATACTACCAAATGCAGGTAGCTGGCAAAAGTAACTGAAGACTTCGTGTTTCTGGAAAATTCACAAAATAGATAGACAAAAAAGAAATGTAAAAAAAAAGCAATTGGGAATTGAGGGCAACAACATTCAATGATTTAGCCTTGCAGGAATCAAAAGTGGCAGTCACCATTAATTGAGCTGGATTAAAACAGGAGGGTCCAATTTGGACTCCATTTTACTATCAGTGAGCTAATAAGAAGCTAAATAAGTCAACTCTTATTTTTGTTTTCCTGGAGTTTTTTAATATTAGGTGTTGCTCAAACCTGATTCAAATACCACAACATTGAAATCTGCTTCAGAACTGTATTTACAAAAAAAACCCCACAGCCTCAAACATTTTTTTTTCAATTTAAACTGTAACATGTCTTTTATGACTATGTTTCCAAATACACTCTCAAGCATCCACACTAAAGCATGTCCATTTATTCTGCTGCATAACCCTAATGCTTGCATGACAATATTTCGACAAATGAGATATGCAACTAATCAGCTGGCATGCTCGTGTTCCAAGTGAGAGATGTTTGAATTAATCTATTATGTGGATTTTTAGGAAATTTTTATTCCATACAGGCTTGAAAATGAAACTCTGAATTTTGCTGTAAATTCCTATTCACATTAATGATTAAGTGGTTGCTGATTAATGGACCAAGTAACTGTTGTTCCATAATATCCCTAAAAATGTGATCAAATCAATGCACCTAGCAGGTATTGCACTTCTGTAAAAAAACATACGATGTTTTATACTTTTTCTCCATCTCTGTCCAACTCCCACTCAGTGCACAAAGTGAAAGAATTTCCCTGTGTGGATCCATAATGTTTGTGAGCTTCACTATTCAATGCGGAGTCTTATGTCTAATTTATTAGTATTTTAAGTTCAACCTTGCTTTCCTTATCAGTATTTTTTTTTTTATGTGATGCTCACTGAGGTAACTTGCCTACGGGCTACTCAGAGGACATCCTCAAAGTCCCTCATAAGGCACCATAGCTATTTTACAGATGGAGAGCTGGTGCACAGAATAATGTCAAATTATTTACCTTCATTTTGCTTTATTTCTTGATTTACGGTACCTGTTTTTGTTGACCATGTTTCTGACTACTTGTCATCATGCAGTTTTCAAAAGGTGACCAATAAATCCCATTGGTTTCAGTAGGTTTTCTGAATTCCCATATTTCTTACAATAAAAACCTTGTTGCACCCCAGAAAATCTAGGTACTAAGAAAGCGATGAACATTTGACTAGTTTCATTTTTACAGTTTTTTTTTAGAGAAGTACAATATTGAGGAAAATTGATCTTCAAAATGTTACTAGATGTATCAAGAAATATGTAATTTATGTTCGCATACTATTACATCAGAGTAGAAATTAAATTTAATGTATAGAAATGCTAATACCTTTATTAGTTGCTTTGATTTGTTTTTTTTCTAAGCAGCAGCACAGACTTGATAAGGCATTACATCAGTTCAGCCCTCAATGGAAGTACATGTTAAGTTCTTTTGTGAGAGAAGCTGAGAAAAGTGAAATCTATGATTAGAAGTCAATACATGCAAGAAGCTGGTTATCTGCTGTTACAGTAAGATCTATCAAAATTAAGTGATTCTCAAAACTGCTGAGAGTGTACTGATATTCTCACTCCACTGGGGGTAAAGTGTGCTCAGTACCCCTGAAAAGAAAGTAATTTAAAATTGATCTGGATGTCTAATAATGTCTAATAGAAGAACTCTCTAAACTGAATACTACAGTAAAAACTTGTGGTGTGAAGGAAAACATTTGACATGTGGGACTGGGGTTTATAAAAGTGTTGAAAATTGATTAAGCTGAATGAGGCACTTTTATTCATGGTTTCCTTTCTTTGTGTACCTATGCTGTCTTTATTCATTTTGTATTAACAGGTGCATTCCAGGTTAAGCGTTTCACATTACAGAATAGCACAACATGGAAAAAAACATCTAAAAATGTAAATTCATTATTAAATTAGCACACAGTTACTATATTGTTATAATTTAATATATTAATATATTATATATAAGTTATTACAGATTATTTTTCCTTTGCAATGACTGAGACTTGTATTATTACATATTTTTTCCTCTTTTTCCTCATCAAGCTTAGGTAACAAATTCCATGTCATTACTAGCAAAAATTCTGTATTTCCAGGTCATATTTCTAGAAAAGAAAATTCTTCAGAACTGTCACAGAAAATAACTACTTCAATACTAGCTGCTCAGCAGTAATAGTAACAACTGACCCCAGTCTAAAGGTTCAACCACTAATATTAATGTATTATTATAGTTCATGGATCTGAGATTTTATTTGTAGTTACTTATTTCACTGTAAGGTGCCATGTTTTAAACAAGCTTGTTTATTGACTAAGTTTGGTCATGGCACTTTATTCGTAATTATACCTTTTTAAGTTTGTGATTGTATAAAGATAAGATTCCTGACAGGTTTCAATGCTACTACCCACAATAATGCACTTTGCTAAACCATGCTTCACTTCATCATTTTCATTATACAGGACCTATAGCAATTTCTCTGCTTCTGTTTCTGTCTTGTTTCTGGTGTTCTGTGATCTTTTATGTGATCCTTCTTATCCACTCAGATGATTACACATTTTCCAGCTTTGATGTATGCAAGCTGCAATTGGGCTGAGTTATCTGATGTTAACATTCACTTCTCTGAGGCAGAGTTTCTAAAATGCTTGTCCAATTTTTTTTTTTTTTTTTTAGAGTAAAGCATATTAATGTACCTGTAACTGAAAAACAGGTATCATAAGAACTTCAAAATGATGATAGCTGTGCAGCTTGTGAAATGGCAAATGGCTTTGTTTTTCAAGCTTTCTTTTTCCTGCTGAGCATCCTTCCTGACACTTTCCCTTGCAAAGCCTTCTTTTGCAAAACCCTAAAATGTATTCTTCTACTGCCTTGTAGGTATAAGAAGCTAACATTTTTGCTAAGAGTAAGCTCCTGTTTACTGTTTCTTTCTGATAATGTTTGACAATAACATCAAAGAGTCTGAGATAGCCACGTTTAGTATATCTGTAGACCTGGAATACATAATACTTTGGTCCTTTCTCTGTTCCATCAGGGTATACATAGTTATTTTGTTTGAAAAGTCATAATCCTTTCATAGCTCAATAACCTTAGTGCCTTTAAGAAAAACATTATCTTATATCAAATCAAGATGCCATGTCTTCAGTATTTTCTAAATGTACTTAAGGTCCAGGGAAAATGTCAAATTAACAGAATTCTGGTATAGTTCCTTGTGTTCTGTACTAGAAGAAATATTGAGGACAGAACTAATAGTAACAATCTCTCACAGCAGTTCTTTAAATTGTTTGTTGGCCTTCATTTATTTAAGCCATCTATAGAACGAGAGTAGTTTATTTCTTGTACTTACTTAGTTATTTCCCTCTCCATTTGTGCATATTAATATAGCTACTAACTAGTGCAAACTCATGATGGATTTTAATATGTCAATTGTCTGTCAAGAACAGGATAAAATCCATTTTCTGTGGGCTGCATCTTAACATTCAGGCCCTATCTCTTGGCAAGAATATGACTACTTAGTATAAAAGGGAGTGTGCTGATATTCTAGTGCTCTTTTGGTGAGACATCCTGCACTTCTGGAAGTCATCTGGTCCAATGCTCTGGTCCATGCAGGGCCAATTACAAAGTCAGATTCAACATCAGTGTTAGACCTGGTTTCTCAA
Source organism: Phaethon aethereus (assembly GCF_964289735.1). Lineage (NCBI taxonomy): Eukaryota > Metazoa > Chordata > Aves > Phaethontiformes > Phaethontidae > Phaethon > Phaethon aethereus. The sequence continues at coordinate 61,679,288 of NC_138582.1, read as the reverse complement.
ACTTATACCCAGTCAAGTTTTGAGTATATCCATGGCTGAAACTTCCACAAAGTTTCTGTTCTAGTGTTTGATCACACCCACTGCAATTTTTTTCCTTCCCTAACATCTAGTTAGAATTTATCTTTTAAAAACTTTTGTCTTTTGATTCATATTCTTACCTTGTGAACCTCTAGGAGAAACATAGCTCCAGCTTGTCTATGACCTTCATTTTGTATTTGAGGACCATTTTAGAAGAAGACCTAACATTCAGCCAAAAAGCTAAAAAAATAATTAAAAAAAAAGGCAGCGAGTTTTGCATGTCCGAACTGACTTTATTTAAAACATATTCAGTTTTTATATTGATCTGCTTTATATTTTGATTATTCCAGAAAACATTAATTTATTAAATAGTAGCTAGGATGGGAAGGATGTTTTAAATAAAGAAAAGGTCAATATTTTGTCAAATTCAGAAGTATCTATAAGAAGCACTTGTATTTCTTATGCAAAAATGAAGAATCTGAAAGATTTGAAGAAAATGTAAGATAATGTTTTTATGTCAAGAAGACTATAGTGCTATTGACTTCTGTTCTCACACAGACAAGTAAGTCCTCATCCACCTCTGGAGAAATATTTTATACAAGTAAAATTGAGAAAAGAGCCTGTGAACCAACATGTTCTTTCTAGTTGAAGTCTGAGAATTGATGTTTATTCACCTTTTCACAACAGTGATTTAGGATCTGAAATTAATTTTGTATCCTTATTGCCATATCTGCAGATAAAATATTTGCTGACTTTCCTCTCACCATCTAAGAAACCTACATATTTCAAAACTGCATCCTATATACATAAGTTCATACTTTTTATATGAGTAACACGATATGCATGAGCTGTACAGTATTCTGAGATACAAAGCTTTTGTCATATAAAAATATAAGCTTGCATTAGTGATTTATGCATCTCATAAAAAGAGGTCATTAAATTTATCAAAAGGAAATGAAAGGATAAACAGGACATCTTATAAAATGTAGTGTTTACTAAGAGGTTTTCGTTCCACCTAATCAACTGTAATACCATTTCTTTTAATTATCACATTGACTGTACTTGTACAACTCCAGAAGAAGATGAAAAGTTTATGTTCAGCAACCAAAAAATTACACCATAAATATGTTTGCTGCAATGCACCAGCAAAGGAGTTCTGTCAACTGTAATCCACATCAGTCCATTAACATATCGCTTCTGGGCATTTTGACCTTCTTCCTGCTATTACAAAAACTAAAGGCCCACAGGCTATCTTGAGAAAGTCTTCATGTTGTTTATTTTGCAGTGAAAGTTATTTTGCAGTTAAAGAGTCACAAATTCAAAATGGAAGCAGAAGTATCATTTCTAGGAAGAGCAGTAATCAGAACAGATTCCCCAAATCGGTCTCGTTTTCATCACTTGACTTGATCCTATGCTATCAATATTTTTCTGTACTATGGCCTAGATCTCAGATCCCCCAGGAATAATTGAAGTCATTGAAAAAAATTGAGAAACGGATCTTTTTTTCTTATGTCAGACACCAAACTTGAAAAGGACACTCTAGTCCGCCAGTTTTGAGACTGAAGTAAATAAATGAAAATGGATACATCAGTCTGTGGTGGGTTGACTTAGGCTGGATGCCAGTTGCCCACCAAAGCCACTTTATCACTCCCCTTCTCAGCTGGACAGGCCACGAAAGGCTCATGGGTCAAGATAAGGACAGGGAGATGAGTCAGAAATTACTGTCACAGGAAAACAGATTTGACTTGGGGAAATTAGTTTAATCTATTACCAATTACATTAGAGTAGGATAATGAGAACTAAAACTAAACTTTAAAAACACATACCCCCCACCTTTCCTTTCTTCTGGGGCTCAACCTCACTCCCAAATTTTTCTACCTACTCCCCTCTGAGTGACACAGTTCTGAGGGGGTTGTGGTAAGTTCATCACACTTGTTGTCTCTGCCGCTCCTTCCTCCACAGGGAGAGGACTCCTCACACTCTTCCCCTGCTCCAGCGTGGGGTCCCTCCCACAGGAGACAGTTCTCCATGAACTTCTCCAATGTAAGTTCTTCCCACAGGTTTCTTCACAAACTGCTCCAGCCTGGGTCCCTTCCATGGGGTGCCGTCCTTCAGGAACAGAGTGCTCCAGCATGGGTCCCCCGCAGGGTCACAAGTCCTGCCAGCAACCTTGCTCCAGCCTGGGCTCCTCTCTCCACAGGGCCACAGGTCCTGCCAGGAGCCTGCTCCAGCGTGGGCTTCCCACAGGGTCACAGTCTCCTTTGGGCATCCCCCTGTTCTGGCATGGGGTCCTCCATGAGCTGCAGGTGGGTATCTGCTCCAGTGTGGAGTTCCATGTGTTGCAGGGGCACAGCTGACCTCACCACGGTCTTCACCAGGGGCTGCAGGGGAATCTCTGCTCCAGCACCTGTAGCACCTTCTTCACTGACATTGGTGTCTGCAGAGTTGTTGCTCTCACATATTCTCACTCTTCTCTCTGGCTGCAGCTGCACAGGTGTTTTTCCCCTCCTTAACTATGTTATCCCAGAGGCGCTACCACCGTGGCTGATGGGCTTGGCCTTGACCAGTGGTGGGTCTGTCTTCAAGCAGGCTGGCATTGGGTCTATTGGACATAGGGGGAGCTTCTAGCAGCTTCTCACAGAAGCCACCCCTGCAGCCCCCCTCCTGCTACCAAAACCTTGCCATGCAAACGCAATACACTGTCTAACAATAGTAATATGGAGGAAAACATTCCGTAACAGGTATCTTAATTTTTCTGTCTGTAAAAGTCTCTTTCTGTAATGCTTTCTGTGCTGCTTTGCAGATCTGCAAATCTGAGAGGCTTCAAAGAGTTCCTGCCAAAATGATAAAGACAAAGCAAAACAGGGGCCAAAACACTCACTTTTACAAAACAAAATTCACGCACCTTATTTGCAGACAATCTCTGTAGTGTTATCTTCTATTTGGTGGAGGGTATCTTGGTAAAAAATCTATGCCTTATCTTATGCATGGCCTGTCATGGATGAACATTGACCTTAGATATATCTCAAATGATAAATAATAATTTCCTTAGTGAAGGTTTCCAAGCAGCAATCATTATAAATTTTAAAGCAGCTTTATGAACACAAAAATCTTCAGGAAGAGCAAGTTCCTTCCAGCTTATCTATATTAGCTGACATTTCATCCCTTGGGAAAAACTATAACCATGGTATTCTTCATGGGAAACTAATAAATTAATAAATACATAAATGAGTAAGGCTAAATAGCTACTTTTTTTTTAATCAACAATATGCTTCAGCATTTTTCATAAACACCTTTAAAAGTTTAAAATACCCAAATCTGGAAATATTACTAAGTGAAGTAAATTTGACAATATTCTCTTGTGGTGTGTTACAGAACTATTCTAGGAAAGAAAATGAATGGAGTTTTTAGATACCACACAATACTATTCTAACAGTATGATACTTATCGAGCAAGCCTTCACAGAGTCTCAAGCACAGCCCTTGTATTTGCCTTATCCACAACTGTATGATACCTGATTAGCAGCAGAGAGCTAGAGCTGGTTTTGTCATACCACATCTTACCTGGTTTGTGTGGCAGTTAGTACAACAGTTCACGCAGGGAAGGCGTGCGGGCAGTCCACCCCTCTGGGCTCTAGAGGCTCTCTCAATTAGTGGTCATTGCCCTCCCGGAAGAGGACCCAGCTATGGTCTCCACTCAGCTGAAAGTCATCACCAGAATCACAGAATCATTAAGGTTGGAAAAGACCTTTAAGATCAAGTCCAACCATCAACCCAACACCACCATGCCCACTAAACCATGTCCCGAAGTGCCATGTCCATATGTTTTTTGAACACTTCCAGTGATGGTGACTCCACCACCTCCCTGAGTAGCTTGTTCCAATGCTTGACCACTCTCTCTGTAAAGACATTTTTCCTAATATCCAATCTAAACCTCCCCTGGTGCAACTTGAGGCCATTTCCTCTCATTCTATGGCTAGTTACTTGGGAGAAGAGACCAACACTTATGTCACCACACCCCCCTTTCAGGTAGTTGTAGAGAGCGATAAGGTCTCCCCTCAGCCTCCTCTTCTCCAGACTGAACAACCCCAGTTCCCTCAGCTGCTCCTCATAAGACTTGTGCTCCAGAGAAGGAGTGTGGTGACCCAGGAGCTCCCACTCAAGCATGTGGCTGTGCAGGTGTCTGGCTGCAGGGAGGGCCCGAGCCTGTCACTTGTGCTGGAGGGCAGCAGAGACAACACCTGCATGTGGTGTGACCAGGTGAGTGATCTGCTCAGCCTGGTGGCAGAGCTGGCAGAGGCAGTGGAGAGGCTGAGAAGCATCAGGGAGTGTGAGGGGGAGATGGATTGGTGGAGCCACACCTGGCTGTCCCGGAGGCAGAGGCAGCCGGTGGAGGTTCCACAACCAGTAGAGGATTCCCTACCCTCTTGCCACCAGGAAGAAGGAGGGGACCTAGGAGACAGGGAAGAATGGAAACACATCCCTGCTCAGGGCTCCAGGAGAATCCCCTCCCAGCCTCCACCACCTTCCCAGCTGCCCTTACACAACAGATATGGGGCTCTGGAACTTGGGGCCAGGCAAGTATAGATGTATAGATGAAGGTACATCCAGGGGGTTGCCTAGGGTGAATCAGTCAGCCCCATGCATTTCAACTACCTCTGTTAAGAAAAAAAAAGAGGGCAACTGTCGTAAGCAATTCTGTTCTGAGGGGAACAGAGGGCCCAATAGGCTGAGTAGACCCAACCCACATTGAAGTCTGCTGCCTCCCTGGATCCTGGATGAGAGACATTACTAGGAAACTCCCTGGTCTGGTATGGCCCACTGGTTACTACCCGCTGTTGGTTATGCAGGTTGGCAGTGACAAGGTTGTGCACAGAAGGCTAAAAGCAATTAAAAGGGAATTCAGAGCTCTTGGGCAATTTGTTGAAGGATCAAGAGCACAAGTAGTGTTTTCTTCAATCCCTTCAGTGGCAGGGAGGAACACTGAAAGGAACTGGAAAACACACCTGGTTAACACGTGGCTCAGAGGCTGGTGCCATCACCAGAATTTTGGTTTTTTTGACCATGGGGCGGTTTACACGGCACCGGGCCTGCTGGCAGCAGATGGAGTGCAACTGTCTCCAGGGGGAAAAGGATTCTCGCTTATGAGTTGGCAGGCCCCAATGAGAGGGCTTTAAACTAGATTTGACGGAGGAAGGGAATGAAACCAGGCTCACTAGAGATGAGCCTGGGGGTGGCATGCTGGTGTTGGAGGGAAAACAATAGCCCAGCTCAATTGGAGCCAGGAGTGATGTAGTAAGACATGCTCAGCAAAGCCTGGAAATATTTTTATTTATGTCTATGTAGTTTGTTTGGAACATTTAAACCTTTGTTTTGGTGCAGTAAGACACTTAAAAATGCAATATATTTTTCAGGTTTTTTTCCTGTAAATTTCCTTATCACATAGATGAGTATGTATAATAAAACATAAGTTTCTCTTTTTTAGAAGAATGTGTATGTAGAATAATAATGTGTTATAGTGGCATTTCTAGGTATTAATGTGGCATTAATTTATTCTATTTCCAGGAAAGAAAAAGCACAACCCATTGAATTTGTACCAAAAAAGAAAATATTTTTATCATGGATTTTTAAGTACTTATTTTTCAACTTTCAGATAATGGAAAACAATCTGAAAAGAAAGCCTTTTACTTTTTATTTAATTAGCCAAAGAATTAGAAGGCATTCTTGCAAGGAATTCACTAAATTAACAGAGAGACTCACATTCATAAAGTATTCTGACGTAACTACATAATCATGTGAGAATAGAGTATGGTATATTTGAACTATTAAGATCGTTATGAGTTTCATCCCAAACAATACTTGTAATTGTAAAATATTGATACTTCATAATAATCTTTGTCTTATCAACTGAATGAAAATGTGTGCAAGGGCTTATGAACAACTGAGAGATGGGTCAAAGGCTGCTCTGAATGGAACCAGGTAGAAACTCAATTTACCATTCCTTTCACAAAACACTTCCTAATATGTGATAAACCATTAATAATCATAATACTAGAACTAGAGTAGCAAGAAAAAGAATTAATTATTAAGCATGTTTTACCTTGTTCCACTTTACCTGAAATACATTAACTTGAGAAATATCGTTTAATAATCACTAATCTTCTAATGCAATTTCTTGACAGAGCTCATCTTGTGTATTACCAGGAGAAAAAAAATAAGGAGAATACTTCATTTGCCTATCTGATGTTCTCTTATTTTCAGTACTTACTAAATAGTTTCCCACTTTTGAAAATGTAATTATTTATCCAGTTTGAATAAAGTATGTTATCACATATGAAATATGGTAGATAAACAAATTTAAGAGTCTGATTTAATCAAGCCAGTTTTAAAAATCAATTAGGAGTCAGATGGGAATTAATTAATCTTTAATCTATCTAAAACATGGGAAAATGGAGAAACTGAAAGTCATCTAGGTGTTGTTCGCATTTCACAACATACCATAAGATTTTAAAACAAAGATTTCAAAAATTTTTGAAACTATTTATATAGTATAAATATAACCTTATTATAAAAGTTAGGTGATATTTTTGTTGATACAGATCTTCATATATTCTTACAAGTTTAATGTGAAGGAGAACAGATAATATGCAAAAGGTTGTGGCAAAACCATAAATGACTACTGACTTTCTGAGCCCTTTACCACAGATGTTTGAAAAAAGGCATCCCATGCCAATGTTCTTTAAAAAAGTCTCCTCCTCCTTCTTTCATGGTAATAAAACTTCCATGACACTTCCATGAATCAATAAATGGACCTAGGTTAAAAAAAAAAAAACAATACAAAGACAGAAAACCAGGAACCTTTCAACTCATTTGCCCAGCTATATTTATTACAGATCCTAAATACTGCTGGAAATGAATGGTCAGGAATGGTCCCTCAAGCCTGAAAGACCTTTAAACAGACCTGCCTGACAAACCACTGTACTTAGAAATTATTGTCTTATGGTCTTTTAAAAAACAAGAATCCCCTTTACAATTCCCCTGTACATGGCTACTATCACACTTAATCTCCAATGACACTTGGTTAAGTAGTAAGGGAATTAATTAGCAATTTTGTACTGCAGTTAATTGCACACCTTCAATATTAAGACAAGCAGCAAGTAAACAGCCTGAGTTGTAATCTGCACAGAGGATTACTGGAACAGTATTGTTACAACTGAAGGAAATCCTGACAGAAAGTGACTTATGGCCACTAGAGTGGTGAGACATCTAACAACTGGTTGATGTTTCTCGTTATTTTATGTATGGAGATGACCGAGTACATGTATCAACGCCATGCATAAGAATTTTGTCATACAGTGTGGGTTACACAGTAACGAGCCCTTCTGGGCACATTAAAGAACCCAGAACTGATGCATCAAGGTAGCATTTCATTCTCATTGAGAAGGAGTAATTATGAATAAGAAGAAGATTACAAGTTTGGTATTCCTAATACTCCGATTTGCAAGGTTTTGCCAGTATTTTTCCCTGTGTTGAAGAAGCGTAAATGTTACAGAATCAACAAATATTTGTGTAAACTGGCCAGGTTCTGTCCATCTCTGGTGCATATTCTTCTGTGGCTGAATGTGTACCTGCAAACTATAATAAGTATACATTTCTGCATAGGTCTTTATATTTTCAAAACACTATTTCAGCATTTACATAAAATTGAATTTGAACTGGGTAAGTCCATCAGCTTCGAAAAGATTTCAGTCAGAAATTCAGTACCAAATAGTGTCAGTGATGTCTGTAAACACTTAACCTTTGCTATTGATGACAATTTCAATATGAATTGAGGCTAGTATACAATCACCATTTCCTTCAGTGGTATTTTGTTAGTTTTCTTAATTAGCTTCATAATCACCTTTTAAAATGAACTTATTTTTGAATTACTTTTCTATCTTTCTTTTTCTTTAATTTTCTTTTAAAAGAGCATAAAAATGTTGATACTGTAGAAATGCATTTAAGAAATTATGAATCAATTCATTGTTTTTCAAACTATTAGCTGTCTGTTTTCCTGCTTCTCAATTAGTGACATCATCCAAAATTTTAATCTTTAATCTTTTAAGAATTGAGCTTCAAATAACTTTGTCTCTCTTCTCTATAGGAATGGAATTTTAGTAGTTATGTGCTATTAGTACAATGAAAAGAAAAAACAAAACCCAAAGAAAACAATCAACCAAGCAAAAAAAACCCAAACACCCCTCCACCTCCCCGGCTTTGTTTACCAGTTCATGCCTATTGGTCTTAATTTGCTACCACACTCCATTTTAAGCAATAAACTTTGCTTCTGTAAGCAGTATCTTTTATTACTGTCAACAAAGATCTGCTCTAACTATAACTGGAAACACCCTCAGCTCTGAAATACTATAAAATATAGACCACATTGGGGAAAAAAGTAGGCTTTTTTTCTACTTGGGGGGGGGTGGTTTGGGGAGGTTTTTTAGTGGTTCATATGAATTTTTCCACTCTTTTTTTTTTTTTATATATGGTGCATTTGCTGTGAAGTGATGAAATTGCTGACTTGGGTGATGACAGCCTGAACAATAACTGCTGTCAAAGAAAGAATACCTTTTATATCCAGAATTCTGAAATATTAAAGCAGAGACAGCTAATAGATAATTTCATTTTTTTAGAATGGCCTTCCAATTACTTTTCCTTTTAGTTCTATTTTTGTTGCACAAAAGGAAGCCAAAAATGTGTGTTTGTCACAATCCCTTTTTTTCAGACTAAAGATTTCTTCTATGTTATGTATAAAATAATCTTTGAATTGGAGCTTCACAATGGTAGAAAATACACTTCTAGGACTTTTTCATAATGGGCATCCAAGACTTTACTGAAAATCTGAATGGGGAAGAGGTTAAAAAAAGTTCATCTTTGATATAAAGTTACTGTATTCTTTCATAGTAAAGCAAGCAAAACAAATGAAAAGTTTTAGGAATGACAAAAGTAAACAAAAAATAGCAATTCTATACACAGACATACAGGCAGATATAAACACATATGTAAATATGTGTTTTTGCAAGTTGAAAGCCAGACAAATTTCATCCAGTTAATAACCAGATGAAGGTACCATAGAAAGGTTAATATGAGATTACTTAAACAGTTTTAAGTAAAAATTGATAAGTTTTATGAATATTAACTTTTTTTTTTATTCTTGTTACTTAATCCTTATACTGTATTAAAGACTGAAAAATTTCTGAGCATATCTTGACGCAAATTCCATTATACCATGTGCATCCCAGATTAGCCTTTCTTTATATAAAAAACATGGCATATCACTTTGAAGTCAGTTTTGAGTATAACTTTAATGGAGTATTTATTTACATGTTAAAAATTATTTAGAGGAGTCAGTGAAATATTCAGAACAGTTTTTCTTAGATAATTTAGCTTTCTCTGTTGTAGCTTTGTTAAAAATTTGTTAAATATTTCAAAACACTTTGATACTTGTGAGGAAAGGAATTACAGACCTTTTTACCCAAATTGAATCAATTTCTCACTTTGAAATGTATTTTGTATAAATATTTCAAAAAGAATAAAAATTAAAATAAATCATAATTTTATTTTTTAAAAAATAATTTAAATTTAAGAAGCTATGGAAAGATTTAGGCAGACAGAGTTAACATTTCATATTATTCTAAGGAAAAGGAAGTGTGATTTCCAAAAAGCTTCAATTAATTTTTACTTATACTTGCATTAACACAGGAATATTTTTTTGCCATTTGCCTCAGAGGGATAGCTGGTATAAATAACAAAGGACTATTAAAACAGGTTATTATATTTTTAATGTATGTTATAAATAGTAATTTTTTTAATATAACTTTTTGCCTGCTGACAGGTCTAATCCATAATTTATTCACACCTTCTAATTCTATCAGCTTTATTGTTACCTATTATTATTCTTATTATTATTTAGGTAATTAGGTGAAGTGTTATGGAACTCTTTGATAAAGCTGTGTTCCATTCCTTAGGAGCTATCAAGATTTTTAAAAATGTATTAGTCCTTACCTCTATGATTTGTTAAATAACACAGTGGATTTCTGCAAAGCACATGAGGAAGATTTATTATGTAAAACATAACATTGTTATGTAATCTTTTTAATAATCCTATTTTCATTAAATTCTGCAAAGAGATTTTTTTTTTTAATATGCCTAGCCAAAGACTGTGGTTTTTTCTTTATTCTGTTAGTGAGAACTGATATGCAGAAAATAAATATGTATCATTGACTTTCACCAAAATTCTTATCCATTAAGCAAGAAAGATCTCTTATTCAGGTTATTTTTCTTTGTGGTATTTTGAAATCTGATCAATATTTCTTTCTTATACCCTACAATATATTTACTTCTACCTCATGTGGTATGGAATATATTCTGAATTAGCTATTCTTTCACCTCAAATCAGCTGGAAAGCAGCTGACATGTTTGGTCAGTCTAATCAATGGTGGCAGTGATGTCTAGTTGCAGATGTTTTTTCTAACCTAATCTCTGTTCTGGTCAATTTTTAAGTACTTATAAACTTTGGAATTATAAAGTATGGAATTAGGAACAAACATCTGTGAGTGACACTGGAACTAGAAAAATATAGTGGACAAGAAATCACCTTTTAAATATAAAAGTTGCAATATTCATAATTATCTTTACAAATATGAACATATTTGACCTCCATTGTGAGTGTATGTTTTTCTTGCTTTTAAAGAGATAGATGGCATATGAGACCCAGGATAAAATTCAGGTCTTTTGAAGCTGTTAGGAATATTGCTACTCATTTGAAGAAGGCTAACATTTCAGTTATGACAACTACTTTATTCAGAACCTTGCGACTGTATAGTATATTCATTGAATGACACATGATGACATCTAGCAGAGCTGGTAGTCTTTTTTCAATACATCTGCTCTACCAGCTATCCTCATGGCCCCTTCTTTAGATTTTGTGAATTTAGTGTTCTCTGCCCTAATAATACTGATGGAATGAGTTAGAACTATTTAAAATTTGAAAATGCCAGAAATTGTAAGGTCAATAGAGAAGTTTACTTAAAGTAATATGATTCTATTCTAAAACAGTTGGTAGTGATTAATATTGCTAGTCTAAGTCATTTTTCTTCATTTTGACCCAATTAATACCCACATGTCTGATCTACAACATATGTTCCAAAGAAAGCTTGGTGATACTTTTCTGTTGATTCGATAGATTTGGATCATCTACCACAACTTAACAAGAAAGTAACATATACATTCAGATTTGGTTCTTTAATATCATAGAGATAAAAAAAGTGCTTTAGTGCTTTAATAATTCAAGTACCACTAATATTATCTGCATTAGCAGATTGCCTCAGGAGTGGATTTGCACATTCCTTTCTCTGTTTTCAAAAGCTACTCTCTCATGTGAGACTATGAAATTCTGAACACACACAACTCAAAAAAAAAAAAAAATCAAAGCATAATGAAAAATATAGAACAATACATGTTAGGAATTATTTTCCAAATGTTTGATCTAAAATATATATTTTTTAGAATCACTATAGTCAAAAATAGTTCATAATACTTCATAGAGGCTGAACTAGGGGAGCAATCCATATACCTTACTGAAATAGTATTGAGACTATTTCATTGGATTCACAGATAAAATCAAAGGGTTTACTTCCTTTTAAATAAAAAATTATAGGTTTTCACCAACCTGAAAACAATACCAGGAAACAATTGCATCCAAGAACATTTTTTTAAAATCTTGCACAGCAACACAGATAACATCTGATTGTTTCTCAAAGCTCTCCGTACATACAAAAGTTCTAGAAATACGTACCTACTCCTGTTATTCATTGTTGCCTGTCTCCACTTGACTACAGCACTCAACTTTGATTCCACAATATCATATGAGAAGAGAACTAGAGGTTAGCATAAATAATTCAAAGCCACTGGTAAGGGTAAGGTAAAATCAGAAACACATTTAAGACAATGAATGCAAGAAAAGAAAATAGGGGTTCTAATGTTTGCTTCTCCCAAAAGCCAATTTATTTCATCAGAAGCCCTTCCATTACACTGTTGTGATCTGAAGTTAATGGTGGGACTTCTGCTAGGCATGATATGTTTCCTGAGATAACCATTCCAGGACACATACCTGTAGATACTAATGATGACTGATACAGATTAACTATTTGTGGATGGAATATAAATATATGTTCAGCATGCAAACGACAAGTGCCAACTGACTGTAAATAATCTATAACTTCAAATGTCTGCTAGACTGCTAATAAGGAAAAGGATACTGTTTCTTGTAGACTCAATTATTCAGGGTGATGCAGATGGTTAACATTGATAACATCAAAATAAAAGATAATAATGAAACTTATGTACATAAAACTATACAAACATACCCTGAACATCCACCTTAAAAAAAAAACCAAACTATTAGTAAATTCTTTTCAGAAGTCCTAGCTTTTAATAGAAGGTGCAGACTAATTCAGGATACCAGATAATCAAGGTGTGCCTTTGATTTATGAAAGGGTTTGAGCTCTGACAGTCTAACTCTGGGCAGTACTTTCCCATAAATCAGGAAGACAGTTTATCCTTTGACTCGTTCTGCAAAACCAATATCCACAGTTAACTGTTTCACTGAGATACCTTTTTCTTTCTTCAAATACATACAACTGAGGCTAGTTTAGAAAAGTTCTACCATGTTTAGAAAGCCAAAGTATGATTTATGATGCTGAGTGTTACCTTACTTAAGTTTCTTTTGAAATTAATAACATTACTATAGATAAAAGACTATTCAGTGGAGCCAAAGGTTTTGGAATTTAGCTTCCACATTCAAAAAACTCTTCCTGGAAGAAGAGTGGATCTTAAAATCATAAAGGACAATGTTATACTCAAAACATGCAGCTTCTAAGCTATGTTTAGTCTCATTAATCTGTTAACTACCTAAACCAAAAAGAACACTAATAATTGAACTCTGTGTCAAGAGCACAAATGTCAGCTTCATATAAGCCCAGAGGACTTGGTAAGTGACTTCCTCACATATGGAAGACAGAGTTTTCATCCACATTTGTTATTTGAATCCCATACATAGCTTTAAAAATGTATAGTATTTCTTAACTTGACTTAGGAAATTAACAGGAAAATTGGTAAAAAATAGTACTTCAAAATTTATTTTTCTCTGAATTCTTATTTAGACTTACATTTTCCAGTGTTTCTGTCTTATGCCAAAAGACTAAAAAAGCTGTACTGTTTAACACTTAATCTTCAATGAACATGCATAACCCATAACTTTTAGTAAAGTGATATTTTTGTCCTAATATTGCTTAGTAGTGTACAGATAATTTTGAACTGAGAAGCTTTCTAAATTTTGTCTAAAATGTGCAAATTTCCGTACATATGTATGTATTTCTGTACATGAACCGTCAAAACAAGTAAGAATATGAAAGAACTAAAACATTTTGGAACTATTAGCAATAATTGGACATTATATTCTGCATTTTCAAACTTGTCTATTTTTATTTTTATGATAATAATCATGGAAATCCTAATTCAAAAAGGAGTAAGGAATCTATATGTAGAGAAATTATCTGAATTTTGTTCTGTTTGATTAATTCAAGAGAAAAATATAAATTTTACTCACAAGGTCTTGTAGGCATTAGTAAGCACAAGATTATGTATCTTATGTTTATTTGGGGTGAAACTTTGTCATATTAGCTACACAACAATGAAGTCACTGGAGCAGGAGTCTTATGAAAAAAGAAGCCATAATGGTGCAAAGTATTGAATAACATCAGGATGGCTTGCTGGTCATTATGATCTACCTCACAGTACAGTTATATCACTAATACAACTCTGTTTTCTTTCTTCACTGGGGCAAACACTTACTCTGCAGGAATGGTAAACAGTATGAAAAACAAAGCTGATTCTCATTGATGCAGTTCTAAAGAAATGCTGCTTCTTCAGGATTTTAATCCTAAGGATAAGTTATTTTTAAAAAAAGAATAGTCTTGGAAAAGGGGCAGGAAAACATCCATTAGAAATTAAAGAAGGTAAAGAAAAGTAAAGCTGAGGAAAAGAAGTGATGCTAAGATGATCACATACGAAGCCAGAAGTTGCCTCTCGACCTTTAGCAGAAGAGAGGTGTTTGTGAGCCCTAGGTAACCAACAAGGGACAGAGACAGCCAGAGCAGACTCTCAGTCACTACTTACTTCTCACTTCTATAATACTACCATGATGCAGCATTCATGCACCTGGCCTTGTGTGCCAAAAGTCACTGATTCAAGATGCCATTAAGACAGCAGACTCTCTCACTCCAGCTCCAAGGTCAGAACCATCTTTGCCACCACTCTGATACAGCCTTAATACGCTGGACTGGAGTCTTGGAAACTTCTCACAGGCAATAAATTCCTGAGCAGGTCACTTTGCTATCCAGGGACCGGGGTGTGCACTCCCCACTGCAGAGGGCAGGCTACACCAGTGGACACTGGGAGATGTCTTCATTTCTTTGACCTGGGTTGAGAATACTGAAGTTAACTTTGCTGCTGTGACCCCACCATGGCATCAGTGGGACATACTGCTATGACATGGCACTGCCAGATATCCTCCCTTAGAGGAGGGGGGTAGGATTACATCTGGCTAAGAGACCTTTCAGGTCACAGATACAAACAAGTCCCAACCAAGACAATTAGCATGGCATAGCCAACATCACCCATACAACCTAGCTGTTTCTTAGCCTTGGATATAAACATTTTGGAGCAGCTAAGTTACAGAATCAAAAAGGAGTTCTTGCTAAAGAAGATTTAGGAATGGTTAAAGCAGCTGAGATACTCTGTGGTGACCTTTTCATTTTAAGCTTTTGTAGATTCTAAACATAAAGTTTATGATGAAAAAAAATATTAGCTAAGAGAAGAAAAATTAAATATAAAATATCAAAAGCAACCAAAAGAAAACAAAACAATCAAACAAAGATTTGAACACAATGACACCTAAATACTCAGAGACATAGTGGGGAAATGATGTTAACATAACACTGTTTTATCAGAGTATAAATCTGATTTCTCACTGCAGTTTTGAATTCCTGTTCCAGTACAGTGACACTTCTACCACCCACAGTTGAAACAGAGAGCTTAAAACATGGCTAGGAAGGCTACCTGTCCTGAAATGTACAGATTGTAATTCATCAGCAGAAAAGTCATAACTATGAATATGCCAATTAGTTGCAAATCCCAGAAAATCCCATAGACACCTAACTACATGTTAGAGTGATTTGACTTGGCTGAATTCTATAATATAAAACTATTTGCCCTTGCCTCAATCAAGTGTCTAAAGAAGACATCATTTGCACTTCTGTGTCAAACATGGTAAACTCAGAACAATATTTAATCCCCAAGTAGTCATTCCCTGTGGGACATTCTGTCTGTACAATTTCTTCACTTCTGACCCATTTGTAATCACTGTGTAGAGTTTCGTTCTGCAATCAATACTCATGGGATTTATGGGACTAAGTCTTATTAACGTCAATGGAATTTATGTAGGGTTAGTCCCTAGGCACTGTTAGCTGTCCAGAGCTAAAACTGCTGGCCAAAGCTAGGATGTTATACGTAATTTGAGGATTATAATGACATATTCAGCATTTTTTGTCTTCAATTACTTTTTTTCTGCTTTATTCATCAGGAGCTACGGATGAATTACTAAAATAGCATCTCAATTTAAAGAGGCTATTCCTGACATGGATAACACTCACTTTCTGAGTAATTAGTACAGCCAAAGGAAGACTTTTTTCCTTTGATAATTTGGGACAAGTTGGGGTCAGCAACATTATTGTCTAGGACAGTAAACAGATTTATTAAATAGATCAAACAGAAATTTCACAATCTGCTTGATCCTTAATTGCCTTCAAATTTAAATCCCTATTTTATTGGAAGTCTCAGGTGTTCTCTCAAAATCTCTATTAAAATGCAAATAGGTCATTATATAATTGAAGTTATTTAAATAAAGTATATTTTCTTCACCAGTTCATCCTGTCATGAATTTGTGAAGACATGGATTATTTGAAAGGCAAGGCCTAAAGGGAATTTGAGTGAGGTTTGTGAAAATCGTTAAGTACACATGAAGACTGCCCAATTTTCCATTTTCTTTTTCACCATTTAACAGGAAAACTTCATAAAACTCAAGAGTACTATCATCAGTTTATGAGGAAATGGAGTTGTACATAAGGTATAGCTCATCACTGTATTTCATTACCCCAGGAAGTCATTAAAGACAAACAGTGTGTATATTTCATTTTTTTCAGTGACGCAAAATAGGCAGACAAAGGGCCAGACTATGGGAGGCAAATTCACATCACTTGTTTGTGTCCGTGGACAGCTGATGAGGATGTGTTAACCAGTGCACTATTAAAGTTAATAGACCCTCAAGTCCATTGCTTTGTCCAGTAGAGTCAGGAGAGTGGGATGAAGGTCCGAAGTAATTTGAGACCACTGGCTCCTGTAAACTGTTGAGGCATGTGGGAGACCATAAGGGACAGACAATACAGGTAAAGGTTTCATTCTAAAAGATAAATATAGTTGCTGAAACTGAATTATAATATCTTGAGGATGATTTCTTCTGACACTAGTGACTTAAGGTTGTAGTTTTAACTTGGTAGCTCTGAAGGAACCTAAAGAATTCCTAAGAGCACTTTCAAAGATAATTGAAATGTCATATCTCAGCTATTGTGAAAGATTCTTCAAAGATGTATTTCTTTAGGATGACTAAACATTTGTGAATACCATAGTGAATTGGTTACTAAATTTTCCAGAAATATCCCTTATTTGAAGTTCAAAGGGGTGTATTTTTAAGGTGGCTTTGTAATGTAGCTCTGTGACAAAGAATGGGAGAGTATTTTACTGTAATTCTGCATCTTTAAGGCTAAATAAGAACAAAAATACATTGGTGAGTTTTAGTACAGCTGAAAGCAGGTGTTCTTCAAGGAAGGAACCTTAAAATGAGAGAGATTACAAAGAAAATTATAAAGTATGGAGACAATGAAAGAGAATGAAGATAAATAGAACTCAAAAGCAACAATATTTTCCCTCAGAAATTCTGACATCTAACACTTTGACATATACCTTGTCCTACAAAAAAAAAAAAATCAAATTTTGAGATATTCTGTAAAACATATCCCATTTAAATGTCAGTTTGGAACAACTGCATTATTTTGTTTCAGCAGCTATTAAGTGCTACAGCATATTTACCTGCAGAGATAAAACTTATGGACATATACATTTATAAAAAGTTTAATATTGCCTATGATACAATTGTGAACATTATCCTGATATAATAGAATTAAAATAAGTGAGAAAATAGAAACAAATGAGAAGTACTTACTACACAGAAATAAGAAAACAAAAAGGAGAACTATATTTACTACTGATACTAAAACTTGCACTATGAACTATCAACCACTTGTTGCTTACTAGGTTTATTTCACATAAGAGAGTATCATGCAAATTTTTCAGATGAAGAAACAAAAGACATTAAGTGACTTGTTCAATACCAGCAAATCTGACAACATCATGAAAGCAGATACAAGACTTTCAGACTTGTGTTTTCAGAGTCTTAGCATCTTTCCATTATATCAGTTTTTCTAAGTTAATTTTGTGGACTCTTTTTCACAGGAAACATTGACACTTTGTTCTAACTTGTTTGACTGCCTCTTCCTGCACAAACAGCTGCATAAATACCTTTCTTAAAAAATTATTATTATAATGTATTTACCATCTCTCTCATTCCACACAGCTTTCCTTTCCTACCAGCGATTTCCTTTCCTGCTTAGTAAATGAAGCTGACATATGTTTGAATGGTGCTCAAAAAAGGATTGTTCGTGGTGAATTTACTAGGTAGCATATGGATAGAGAAATGCAGTTTAATATTTTGTTGAACTGATTCAGAAGAAAGTGTTAGCTAAATCAAAATGAAGAGTTTACATTATGGTTCAAATGTTCCAAAATAGAATATTTGATTTTTTTTTTTTTACTAGCTCCTCACTCTTTCCTGTCTCCCTCCCTCAGTTGCATCCAAACCTCTGTGTAAATGCAGGTTTCTTTGTAAACCTTCAGCTCAGAAAACTGTCTAATATTGCCAAGGCCATCAGTTTTATGCAAAAAGGAAAATTTGTACCATGAAGAGATGATGCAACAGAATTATTTTAAACAAACAGAAGTATAGAAGATATCAAAATACTGACAGCTGACAAAAGTTTGAAGGAATGAGGAAAAGACTTTAGAATAATATGTTATAACTTCCTAACACGAATGAAAAACTTTCTGTAAATAAAATTACTATTATCCTTTGTTCTTATCAGCAGCATTATGGAAGTTAAATAGTTCTGAGGGGGAGAAAGAAAGGGACGGAAGCAAAGGGAAGGAATTTCGTCCCTGCCTTTAGAACAGACCAGTTCTGCAAGGCTTTCCTCTTTCAAGTATCCCATTCTTTTGATAACAGAGAGATTAGTGACATCTGAGAGAATAAAGCTAACAAAGAGTAAATATTTTCAAGAGCTTGATTTTTCCTTTAACTTGTTTTTTTAGGGTGTATGTGAAGAAAAATTCCTTCTATGGAAAGGGATGGATTTAGGTGATTTAGGGAGGAATAAATGTGGGAAAACAGAGGGATAAGGGAGACAAAAAAGACTGGTCACACGTAAATAGTTGGTTGGTTGGTAGGCTTGTCTGGCCATGGCATGCACACCTGGTCACCATCATCTCTTCCGTCTTCTCGTGATGCTCTATGTCTAATGACTTTTGCAGGTGAGGGCCTCTCTTTTCAATGTGCATGTGTGTATAAGTGTCTGTGTTTATATGGGTCTGAGTGCCAGCAGCTGGACTCAGGTCACAGGTTGTAGAGGCCTGTGTGTCAGCAACCAGAGTGAGGGTCTGGGTGCCAGCAGCTGGGCTGGGACTGTGCACTGGAATGTGTGTCTGTGTGCCAGCAACTGGAGAGACTGGACTGAGTGAAAACAAATAGCCTTCTATATATGTGTATATATGCGTATTTTCATTAGCAGACCTCCATCCTGCTCAACCAGAGAATGGAGCAGGGTGAGGCCATTGGTGTTATGTGTGTTCATGTGAGTGCTTTGTGTGTCTCTGTGTTACCCATGGGGCTGGCCTTGTATACCCATGTGGTGTACACGTGCTCTCTGTGCAGCTGCCTACTGGGAATATACTTTCAGCTTTGCTACTAGTTGGACCTGGGGTATGAGCTGGGCAGCCCCATGGCCCTCAGGCTGTCAGATCCAACATCATATATTTTCCCCTAACATTTTCCATCAGGAAGAGTTGAGTAGCATCATATATAATATTCCCTAAGTCTGAGTCTTAAGGTGTTAACATGACTAAGCTTTGTATCCATAGCCTTATATGTTATTTTCAGATATTTGTCCTGTTCATAGAGATGAAGAAGAGAACCAATGAGAAATCCTTGCAACTGCTGTGTGTCCCCTGTGCTGATGGTATGGAACCATATGGGACTAAGAAGAAAATCATATGCTATAAGGCAAAAGATTGAATACAATACATTTGTTCTAGTCTGAATATAATAAAATTGAATATTAGTCCAAATTAGCTGTTAAGTGAATTGTTTTAACTTCCCATCAAGAATTATTTTATGTCTCCACATTTATTATGTGTATAATAAAAAAAAAAAGGGAATATTAAATAATCGTCTGATTTATACTTTCATGTTTTGGCTGAGTTTGTATATCAGAATAATAGAAAGACCATCGTTAGATTGACTGCTTTAACCATTCATCCATCACAAGACTATTTCAAATACACAGGGCAAAAGTGATATATTTAAACACCTGTAAAGCTACTCTCATCCAGAAACTGATGTATAAGAATATGTTTACTTCAATTTTGTGACTTTTCTGTGTTCTTTAATTTGATGCCAGTATTTAATTTTTTAATTAGCCAATATAAAAGAAAAAGTAATTTAATTTTCAGTTTACACATAGAGAATTGTGTTAAAGAAAAAAGAAAAAAAAAGAAAGTTCCTTGAAACCTAATCATACATATTTAAATAGACCCCTATACCTACATAGGCCCACCGACAGAAATAAGGTTTCAGGAAATTGTTGCATGCCAGATTCACAAGCAAAATGAAATTATTCCATTTGGCAAATAAGTTGTTGGGTTCTAAGAGAGCAGGACAGAGTTGATGCTTCTTAGCAATTTTGGGAAGAGCTTTTTCTCTAAAACTTGTTTTTTAACTCATGGAAAATTATCTCACTCATCATCTGCTTTTAAGAAGTTCTTCCTGTTGACCCCCATGCTCCTCTGCCACCATCCCTTTTCCAGGCACCCTTCTCCGTGACGTTACTATCTTCCGCATCAGAACATACGCGTGTATGAACCTGCCTGATGATTGGAGCTGAAACGATCTCACCGTACAAACATTTGTTCTATCAACTTGATTGGACTTTCTTAACGAGAAAAGGAATTAACTTCCCTTTGATGTATGAATTTTTATATGAAGAAAAAAAGTGGTTCTTTCCTTCTTCAGGTGCAATACACCTTGCTATTTCCCCATGCCTCAAACTGTCTTTAAGTGAAAGCAAGAACTGTCCTGTTAGAGTGATCTGGTTTCTGGGACCAGTTGCTTTCCAGAAAATTGGTGATGAACAACCTCACCATCATCTTTACAAATCTCCTTCTTTCCTCTAATATCCCTCCTATGCACCTGCCTTCCCAATAATGCCTGCCCTGTGATCTATCCCTCTAAACAAAGATCATAATTTTTCAGTGTTCTGAATATTTCTAATTCCTGGGAAAATATTCTAATGTGATGTGTAGAGTACCTCTTCCACAGGACATGAACATTCCGAGCTTGACTCATAAAAGTTGTTTGAAAGACGTTTTTAATCAAGAGTATCAAATAGAGTTTAATGTAGTAGTAACTGGGTAAAGCATTATGGGCTGGAATTCAGGAGGTCATACTGGGTAATCTACTGTTCCATTTTGGCCTGTTAACTTCAAATTTGTGTAAAAATATAAATAATATGAAAGCTATCTTTAAAAAATGGGTTGTTATTATTAAAAAGTACAAGAAGAAAAGAGTGTTGGAGGCAATTTGTCTAAAATTGTTGTTTCTTTTTGTAAGAAAATATTTTTTAAAAATAAAACCAGTCTTCATAACTATTTTCATAACTCCCGGCAATGTTAACTGAAAAATATAAGGAAACTTGATATAATTTCATATGGCATTTATTTATTTTGTTTAGGAAAGACTATGTTATAATAATCTAGAAATCTTATTTCTCATTTTTACTCATTCTTTCTGTTCCCTTTAAAAAATTGGTTGTGTTTCACAGTGTAATGAATGATTTTATCTGATCAGGACTGTCTTCCCTGGAAACAAAAGATGAGTTCAGACTACTGAAGGAAAACAAGTCTTTCAAATTCCTAGTAGAAACCTTTCACCTTTGGTCTTTGCTCTCATGAAAGAGTGGAGAGTGGAAGCTGAGTAACACTTTTCAGTGCCAAATAACCCCAACTACAGATCTTGATTTAGAGTCCCCAGGAGCGTCACTCAGAAGGCAGACTTCCTGACACTAAGGAAAAAAAGAACTTGTATTTTGAGCATCACAAGAGCCCTATTGTTGCTGATTGCTAGAAAGGGAGAGAGAGAGGGGAAGGGAGGGAAGAAAAAGAAACAAAAAACAAATCAAAAAAACTCCACAAAAACTTTCAGAGGCTTTTAAGGAGCTTTGGGCTTTGAAAAATGAATAAAACATTGCATTTGAAATCCCTTTGTGCATTACAACAAAGAGATAAAAGTTTATCATTAAATAAATGTCTGGCAACTTCAGCAAAT
Organism: Phaethon aethereus; assembly: GCF_964289735.1. Taxonomy (NCBI): domain Eukaryota; kingdom Metazoa; phylum Chordata; class Aves; order Phaethontiformes; family Phaethontidae; genus Phaethon; species Phaethon aethereus. The sequence continues at coordinate 61,657,406 of NC_138582.1, read as the reverse complement.
ATGTCCATGGAATTGGAACTTAAAATGTATTGTAAACAAAAAAAATTTCAAAACTGTTAAAGTGAAGTTTTCCATCTGTGTTTGAAGGTTATTAGAATGTTCTTTGTTGAAAGATGAGCTTTTTCAATTAATGACTATGTAGATTTAGATCAGTAATTCCTTTAGTAATTATATTCTGTGTAAAGCAGGAATTATATGCCTTGTAAGCATGTTCCATTCTATCAAAGTAGATTTGTGCAAAAACTGAATTAAAAAGAGTTTTATCACTAGTGTTTCACATAATAGATATGTCAGCCATTGTATCCTGGGAGTCACAAGCAAAATGCAGACTTGATATTTACCTAATAATTAGATTAATTCCTTACTTCGAATATACATTTTACCTGCCACATTGTGAATCTTTTTATTTATTAGGTTGGGGAAGAAGAGAATGAATGAAAGTATGTATTGGCAATGATTATGTTTTATTACTGAACTGGCCATAATTTCTTTTCTGCTTCATGTTTTTATTGAAACATTTTCAGCTTTCCGTGTGTTCCCATCATCAGCTCCCTTTCGCATTTAGCACTTGAATCTGAAACAGTGTTCTGGACCTTAGTCAGCTGGATATTTTAATGAAATATTTTTTTGTTTTTTTTCTGCATGAAAGAACATGTTCCAAACAAATGTTTTCAGAGAAACTGAAGGAACTCATATATACTCATCTTAGAAAGGCTGACATCTGCTTCATTCACATGACTTTAATGAGGTTCAAATGGAACACCAAATCATTAATTCAGCAGAGAAATAAATTAGTCTAAAATATTTACAAAAGAAGATAACAGAGGCTACTAAATAAAATTCAGTTGTACCTCATCTTTTGAGACTTACTTCTTAGCCTATTACACAAGACGGATTTATGTGAAAGCTTATTATAAATCTATTCCCATTGACTTCAGACATCATTAGTGGTGCCAGAAAATAAGAAAATATGAAGTGTTTTCAGAAATGTATGGTGTATGGCCAAGGGTATATGGCCAAACTGGAAATTAAACTGCATTTCTTACCAAAATAATAAAAATAAGTTATCTTTAGCTTTAATATTAGCTTTTATTTCTTTGTCACCATAATACTTGCTTCCTTTCCTTTTATTATCTTTTTTTTTCATCTATTAAATTTGACACTTGTTAACTAGAATTGATATTGATTTTTTTTCCATATTGTTTTAGTACATCTGCATGATCTTGAGAGTGGGATACTGAGCTGTCAACAGAGTCCTGCTTCTCTCTTGCCTGTTGCAAGGCTTCTGTTACTTTGCTTCTGGCTGTATTTCTGTTTCCCCTCACATTTTTTTTTTCCCCTGCATGATTAGAGGGATCCTGAAAGTCCAAAATTCTTTATCATTGTGTGATCATCTGTCATAGAAAAGGAAAACAAGATCCTTACGGTGAATACTTTACCATAGCCAAGCACGTAACAACATTTTGGATCCCAGTTCTTCCCTGAGAACACTATGTACTATGGTCATTTAATTTACATAATACCAACACCAGTCCTTCTGCTACTTTCCTATCTACTATTTTTCCTTAACTATCTGCTATAGCCTTCTGTTTTCCATTATTTTAATATCTTTTCATTGTTATTTACTTAATGTGAAAATTTTTCTCCAGCAATAGCATTTCTTCTGTGATACAGAGTTTGCATGTGACAGCGTAAGAAATGGAAGTATCATTAGTAAACTTCTGTATTGCATATAAAAATGAGAAAAAATTTCAAAAAAAGTGGCTAGTGTCTTCACTTTAGAATGTCTCATGGCTCTCATATTAGTGGACTCACTGTTAGATATCTATGAAAACAGGATCCTTTTGAGGGTATTGCGACAAAAAAGGAGAGAGTGGTTTTGAAAGTCTTTTTTCCAGCCGTTTTTGTATGCTTTTAATTTTTATATTAATTTGCTGGAGGCTGGGGGTGGGGCTATATTCAATACATTTTGAAAACAGTAACATTTGGTTACTATCTCCTTATGAATTCCCAAATCCTAGATTTAAAATGTTGCTAGTTGTAAAATAAAGAAACACGACTGCCATGAACATGCAGAAGGAGTCTCACTGAGTTTGCTTTCCGATACTAATATGTAACTCTGTCACTTGGATACGAAAGTAAGTCTAAAAGCAAGTAATGTTATGCAGATATTTTGTAAAGGATTGGCAGGCTGGAGAACCTTTTGTCAATAAAGGTTTGTCTCAGCCTCACACTCTTGTATTTTGAACCTTTTGATTCTCTACAAAACTCTTAAAACGTCAGCACCATTTCAAGCTTTTTTATCCTGTTTTTTAATGGTCAACCATTTTAACATATTTTATATGTTAACTGTGTCAGAAATTAAATATTGTCCTATTCTCCACTTTTTTTTTCCTTACTTATTTTTGTCATGATGTTAAGATGGCCCATCGGAAATACACTGTGATACCTTCTCAGGTCCTTGGGATATCCAAAATGGCACTCATTCAGACTAAACTCTGTGTATGTGATAGGAGAGGTGGTGAATGGGAAAAAGAGAGCCTAACGCTTGCTCAGGTTTTTCTACGATTTGAAGTCCAGGAGTTCCTGTGTGCTCAGGAACAGAGAAGTGTTCCTGGTTATGAGCATGGAAAACCTAGGGGGACTTCCGTAGCCAGTTAATGGAAGAGCTTAATTACTGGAAGAAACAAATGACAACAACAAAAAAGGCTTCTCCCTAAAAAACTAGTTTTCAGACTGGTTTACGTTCTAAATATAAAAAATTCATTTTGGCTGATAAGAAGTAAATATGTTTTATACCTAAAAAAAGAAAGATTGTGGTGATACCCAAGTGCCATCTCCTTATGTTCTTTCACATCATACATCAAGACAAGCTCAATACAAAGAGAACAGGTATGGAAGAAATCTACATTAATTGTTTTAATGCTGTATCTGTGTCAGTACACACTGCTTATCACATGATAGCAGCCAAAAGCCCTAACGTCAGTTCTGAAAAGAGTGGAGAAGAAAGGTAGATTGGTTTGTTTGTTTGTTTGTATGTTTGTTTTAAATAGACGCAAATTCTACTAAGGCTTACTGGTATTTTAGGAAAAGAAACCCTGACTTTTCAGTTTATTTCTCATATCTCTCTAAAAATTAAATAAAATCAGGTTTTGTTTTCAAGTTCTGCCAATGCCTTTCCTTTTCCATGAAAAGGTTTTAGTTATAACAACAAGGTACTTAGATATCTCTAACTGCTCAATTTTGACATGTGTTATAGGGAGCTGAAGATAGTCTTAAACTTCCAAGAAGTTCAGAAAAGCAGATTCCACAAGACGTAGCTAGAATTGCACAAGAAAACAAATGTATATATCAGTTTAAGGTCCTTTAGGCACAGTCCAGGATTTTTTCAATGTCACGTTTCATCTTTGCTTTTACAATACCTATCCTAGGAATGAGATTAAACACACAGATAATGCAAACTAGATGACACATATATATTTAACATGTTTGTCTATCTCTTTTCCCTTAGCTATATTATAGTTACAGATCCATAAATAAAAATAGGTATAGAAAATATAATAATACTAATCACTAAAAATAGGAATAGAATCTCTTGAAACAGAAGTGATAAAATATTCCAGATAATACAAAAACATTACGGTACATCTTTCTCTGTGTGCAAATGCCACAATACGTTTTGAATTGTTTTTATAATCCAGTAATAAGGGATCATTTCAATAAAGTGGTATCAGGGTTTAACAGATAACAATATCAACAATATCACTTGCCTTTGTGGTTGCATTAATTTATCTTTCATTAAAATCTTTCTGAGTTGGGTTCACTTCCTTAATGGATAATGTACATGATGGGATAAACAATTTTTCTTCAGTTCTATCTTTTCTCCTCAGAGCCTTCTAATCAGCATTAGATGACTGATCACAACTCCTTCAGTAATGGCCTTGTTTTTACCTAAATTTTACCTGGAAAAAAAAATTTTGGTCTGGCTGGCAATATCTGCTTAAAGCATATCAATATTCAATTTAAGAAGGGCTTCCTGATCAGCAGTAGAATAATTTCCTAAATTTAAGTTCAGAACATACACAATAGTTGCCTGACTCCTACTTTTCTTTTACACTGGGGCAATAAGTTATTTTTTCATGAGCTCTAGGGAACAAATTTAGCAATTTTATGAGAAAATTAGAGAATAAGATAAATATCTCTAATAAGTGAAAAGGACAAAGGAGTAGCAAGGTGTCTCCTTCCTTTCACAGCAATGAATACTCATTCTCTATTCTGGGTCTGTACAAAGCCAGTTAAGAATTATTAATTTCATGAACAAGAGTTGCACATTCAGTATAAACTGCTGTCATGAGATTTGAATTTCTTTTGCACTTTTACAGTGCTTTTTTTCTTCCATGTGGTCCATCATATCGAAATTCAGCAGTGAACAATCAGGAATAAGGACTTCACTTTTATATTCTGCATTTGTTAACTTAAGAATGATCAAGTCTTATTTGTACATGAATCTACTCTTACCTGTTATGAAATTAAGATTTCTTCATGGATTATTTTAAAAGTAAGTCAAGTGAATAGTTCAAGTCAAATGAAACACTGTGTAAAGCAGAGACAAAATTAGAAAGGCAAAAGTCCAGCTAGAGCTCAATCTGGTCACAGTCGTAAAGGATAACAAAAAATGTTTCTACAAATATATTAACAACAAAAAGAGAGGCAAGGAGAATCTCCATCCCTTACTGGATATGGTGGGGAACATTGTCACCAAGGGCCAGGACAAGGCTGAAGTACCTAATGGCTTCTTTGCCTCAGTCTTTAATAGTCAGACCAGGTATCCGCAGGGTGTTCAGCCCCATGAGCTGGAAGATGGGGCTGGAGAGCACAATAACCTGCCCATAATCCAGGAGGAAACAGTTAAGGACCTGTTAAGCCACCTGGACACCCACAAGTCTATGGGGCCTGATGGGATCCACCCAAGAGTACTGAGAGAGCTGGCAGAGGACCTTGCCAAGCCACTCTCCATCATTTATCAGCAGTCCTGGTTAACAGGGGAGGTCCCAGATGACTGCAGGCTTGCCAATGTGATGCCCATCTACAAGAAAGCCCCAAAGGAGGATCCTGGGAAGTAGAGGCCTGTCAGCCTGACCTCCATGCCGGTGAAGAGCAGGGAGTGGTTCATCTTGAGAGTGGACATGGGGAATCTGCAGGACAACCAAGGGATCAGGCCCAACCAGCATGGTTTCATGAAAGGCAGGTCCTGCTTGACCAACCTGATCTCCTTCTATGACCAGGTGACACGCCTGGTGGATGAGGGAAAGGCTGTGGACGTTGTCTACCTGGACTTTAGTAAAGACTTTGAGAGCATCTCCCACAGCATTCTCCTGGAGAAACTAGCAGCTCATGGCTTAGATAGGTGTACTCTTCACTGGGTAAAAAACTGGCTGGACGGCCGAGCCCAGAGAGTTGTGGTGAATGGAGTTAAATCCGGCTGGCGGCTGGTCACAAGTGGTGTTCCCCAGGGCTCGGTTCTGGGGCCAGTCTTGTTCAATATCTTTATCGATGATCTGGATGAGGGGATTGAGTGCTCCCTCAGTAAGTTTGCAGATGACACCAAGTTGGGTGGGAGTGTTGATTTGCTGGAGGGTAAGAGGGCTCTGCAGAGGGATCTGGACAGGCTGGATCAATGGGCAGAGGTCAACAGTATGAGATTTAATAAGGCCAAGTGCCGGGTCCTGCACTTTGGCCACAAAAACCTCATGCAACACCATAGGCTTGGGGAGGAGTGGCTGGAGAGCTGCCTGGCAGAAAAGGACCTGGGGGTGCTGTTTGACAGCCGGCTGAACATGGGCCAGCAGTGTGCCCAGGTGGCCAAGAAGGTCAATAGTGTCCTGGCCTGTATCAGGAATAGTGTGGCCAGCAGGAGGAGGGAAGTGATTGTGCCCCTGTACTTGGCACTGATGAGGCTGCACCTTGAATCCTGTGTTCAGTTTTGGGCCTCTCACTAAAAGAAGGACTTTGAGGTGCTGGAGCGTGCCCAAAGAAGGGCAACGAAGCTGGTGAGGGGTCTGGAGCACAAGTCTTATGAGGAGCGGCTGAGGGAACTGGGGTTGTTTAGTCTGGAGAAGAGGAGGCTGAGGGGAGACCTCATTGCTCTCTACAACTACCTGAAAGGGGGTTGTGGTGACATGGGTGTTGGTCTCTTCTCCCAAGTAACCAGCGATAGAATGAGAGGAAATGGCCTCAAGTTGCACCAGGGAAGATTTAGATTGGATATTAGGAAAAATTTCTTTACAGAGAGCGTGGTCAAGCATTGGAACAGGCTGCCCAGGGAGGTGGTGGAGTCATCATCTCTGGAAGTGTTAAAAAAACGTGTGGATGTGGTGCTTTGGGACATGGTTTAGGGGGCATGGTGGTCTTGGGTTAACGGTTGGACTTGATGATCTTGAAGGTCCTTTCCAACCTTAATGGTTCTGTGATTCTATGATTCTGTAGCTGAGTTTTTCAATGTAAATATGTTTGTCCCTAATCTTGCAAAAAAAAATGAAGAGATGAAGAAATTATTTTGTCCTATATGAGTCTCTATAGCATCACAATAAAATTTGGTAAAATATCACATTTTAAAGAAAAAATCTCATCCTGCAATGCATTTGACTTCTCTTTCAGTCCAGTGCAAATCAAATCTGCTTTCTCCAGTATCTGTCGAGCTGCAGTGTCATGAGTAGTACAGGAGAGATCAAAGTTGAGCTTCCTGTTGCTGTGACAATGTGCATTGCAGCATTTTTACCTTCATAGTCTTAGATTTATTTATAGCTGCTTATATTAAGAATAATAATGACCTCTAGGTCAGCTGTTCCCTGGCAGCTAATCACTGAGTGCATAAGGGCCTAAGGCAAAGCCTGTGGGCCACAGCTCCTCCGGCCAGCGGCTGCCCACCTGTTAGGAACAGCTTTCTTTAGCTGATAACACTTCTCAAGTTCTTTGTGAACTTCAAGAAGCTAAATTGTTTTGTTTTGTTTTGCAGTACTAATTCTGACAATAAAACATTATTGTGCATGTCTTCTTTCCAATTAATGTTTAAAGTTGAAATACACAAAGAAATATTCGAAGTCTGATACATTTTTGTTTCTTTTTTCTTGTCTACAGATTTATGTCCATTGCCCCCTCATAAGAGAGGCAACAATGTTCGTCAGAGAACAGTGCTTTCAATTTGCATGCTTCTACTTAGAAACGTTACTATTTCACCCCTGGAACAGGTTAATCCAGGATCCCTTGATTAACAATATGTATAAGGGGAAAGTGCAATAAACCAAATGGGAGCAATACAGGGGTTTTTTTTTGTTCACTAATTCAAGATTATCTTATGTCACAAAATTTTGTTTGTATATTCAACCTTAAAAATTATCATTAAAAACAATTGGGATTAGATCAGCTTGGGAGAAAGTTCTGTATGGTTTAATATCATTGCTCAGCATTTTAAAATCTGAATACAAAGCATCAAAACCAGCAGACAAGTTCCTACTAGGCATCCTTACCTCTTTGGTACAAGAACAATTTTTGAGTCCATAACTCTGTTTAGGATAACAAGCTTACAGAAATGGGCTTAAACAGATCTTTTATGGCTTGAAAAGACTCTCCATTTTGTAAGCATTATTCTTAGAAGGGAAAAGATTTTTATGTAAGGTAGGAAAATCTAGGAGTGTTTCCTAAAAGCATGTGAATTCTCGATTCACTGCATCCCAGCTTGGAGTTTGTCCAATAGAACGTCATTCTTGAAAAAAAGTTCTCTGATGTCAAGTTTAACTAACTCAAAGCGCAATCTTTTATTCAGGTGACTTTAATTTTGTCATGTCTTAATTTTAAATGCTGAACTTTGTGGTCATAGTTGTTGGGTTTAGCTACTTAGTTTAATTTGTAATTTCCTAGATTCTTAAAAGGAAAGGCGGTAGAACAAAATGACCGAGTACAGTTTGCTCAAAACTCCTTGGAAGTGCAGTCTACTCAAAGCAGTGAGTTCTCAGTGGAACAAATGTTAGATATAATGTACTGACCATTGTGCAGGCCACTTTTTGATGGAAGAGAAGATGTGGCTGTTGAAAGTGACCTCCACAAAAAGGGATTTATGAGATTTATGGATCCTGATTTTGGTAATCCCTTGTGCTTCTGTCTGCCTCTTCGTACGAACCTTAGTGTGGGCGGGGACTAGAGCGGGGCGGCAGTTTAAAAGCCCGGGTGCCCGCCATTTCGGCGAAGCCACTGAGGCGAAGGGCTCCGGAGTGGAGGATCGCGCCGGGGGACCCTTCCTGAAGCGGCCAAACCGCGAAGGCGGCAGCGCGGGGAGAGAGAGGGTGCCCCAGCGCCCCCCGCCCCCCCAGGCCGGCAGAGCGAGCTCTTGGCGAGCGGCAGCTCTGGCTCAGCGTGGGCGGGGCCTAGAGCGGCGGCGGCCGAAGCCCCTCACGTACAAGGGCAGCCCCAGGGAGCGCGAGCGACCCGCAGCGCGGCAGAAGGGCGTGGCGCGTCCGTTCGCGCAGGGAAGGCGTAGGTGTGCGGGCCGGGCGCTGTCCCCCCCGGCACTAGAGGCTCTTTGGGCGAGTGGCCACCGCCCTCCCAGCAGAGGCCCGGCCATGGTCTCCACTCGGCTGAAAGCCGTGGCCAGAAGGAGGGTGGCGACCCAGACTGAGCTCCCGCTCACGCACGCGGCTGTCCCCGTGTGCGGCTGCAGGGAGGGCCCGAGCCTGTCGCTCGTGCCAGAGACCAGCGGAGACACCACCTGCGTGTGGTGTGACCGGGTGAGCGACTGCTCAGCCTGGGGCAGAGCTGAGAGAGGCTGCGGAGAGGCTGAGGAGCATCAGGGACTGTGAGAGGGAGATGGATCGGTGCAGCCACACCCGGCCGTCCCTGGGGCAGAGGCAGCTGGTGGAGCTCCACAAGCAGCAGGGGATCCCCTGCCCTCTTGCTGCCGGGCAGAAGGAGAGGACCTAAGAGCTGGGGGCAGGTCCCTGCTCCGGGTGGCAGGTGAATCCCCTCCCAGCCTCCCTCACCGTCCCAGCTGCCCTTACACAACAGGTATGGGGTTCTGGAACTTGAGGGCCAGGAACATGAGGACCTTGATGAAAGTCTATCCCGGGGTTGCCTAGGGGGAGTCAGCCAGCCCCATGCTTCAAGACTTCCCCTGTTAAGAAAAAAAGGAGGGTAACTGTCATAGGCGGCTCCCTTCTGAGGGGTAGAGAGGGCCCAATATGTCAACCAGACCCACCCTGCAGAGAAGTCTGCTGCCTTCCTGGGGCCCAGATGAGAGATGTCGCCAGGAAACTCCCTGGTCTGGTTCAGCCCACTGATAACTACCCGCTGCTGGTCATACAGGTTGGCAACGCTGAGGCTGCACTAGGAAGCCCAAGAGCAATTAAAAGGGACTTCAGAGCGCTGGGGCGACTGATCGATGGAAAGGGAGCACAGGTAGTGTTTTTGTCAATCCCTTCAGTGGCAGGGAGGAACGCTGAAAGGAATAGGAAAGCACACCTGGTCAACACATGGCTGAAGGGCTGGTGCTGTCAGCAGACTTTTGGGTTTTTTAACCATGGGGTGGTTTACTTGGCACCGAGCCTGCTGGCAGCAGATGGAGTGCAACTGTCTCCAAGGGGGAAAAGGGTTCTAGCTTACGAGTTGGCAGGCCCCACTGAGAGGACTTTAAACTAGTTTTGAAGGGGGAAGGTGATAAAACCAGGCTCACTAGAGATGAGGCTAGGGATGGCATGCCAGAGCTGGAGGTGAAATTGATAGCCCAGCTCAAGTGCACCTACACCAGTGCATGCAGCATGGGCACCAAACAGGAGGAGCTGGAAGCCATTGTGCAGCAGAACAGCTATGACTTAGTCGCCATCACAGAAACATGGTGGAATGTATAGATTGTATAGAAATCAAGGATTGTGAAGACCAAGTCGAGTGCTTACAGGTAAGGATGAGGGGGAAGGCCAACTAGGCAGATATCCTGCTGGGAGTCTGTTAGAGACCACCCAACCAGGATGAAGAGGCAGAGGAAGCATTCTGCAGGCAACTGGCAGAAGCCTCACAATTGCTAGCCCTTGTTCTTGTGGGGGACTTCAATCTACTGGACATCCGCTGGAAGTATAAGACAGCAGAGAGGAAACAGTCTAGGAGTTTCCTGGAGTGTGTGGAAGATAACTTCCTGACACAGCTGGTGAGTGAACCTACCAAGGGAGGTACCTTGCTTGACCTGCTCTTTACAAACAGAGAAGGACTGGTGGGAGATGTGATGATCAGAGGCCATCTTGGGCTTAGCGACCATGACTTTATAGGATTCTCAATACTGAGGGAAGTAAGGAGAGGGGTCAGCAAAACTGCTACCATGGCCTTCAGCCTGTTTAGGTCACTGGTTGAGAGAGTCCCTTGGGAGACAGTCCTGAAAGGCAAAAGGGTCCAGGAAGGTGGGACATTCTTCAAGAAGGAAATGAAGGAGCAGGAGCAGGCGGTCCCGATGTGCCGTCAGATGAGCTGGTGGGGAAGACGACCAGCCTGGATGAACAGGGAGATTTTACTGGGACTCAGGGGAAAGAGGAGAGTTCACCTCTGGAAGAAGGGGAAGGTTGGAAAGGAAGGTTGGAAAAGACCTTTAAGATCATCAAGTCCAACCATCAACCCAACACCACCATGCCCACTAAACCATGTCCCAAAGTGCTGCATCCACACGTTTTTTTAACACTTCCAGTGATGGTGACTCCACCACATCCCTGGGCAAACTGTTCCAGTGCTTGACAACTCTCTCAGTAGAGAAATTTTTCCTAATATCTAGTCTAAACCTCCCCTGGTGCAACTTGAGGCCATTTCCTCTCATTCTATCGCTGGTTACTTGGGAGAAGAGACCAACACCCACCTCACCACAACCCCCTGTCAGGTAGTTGTAGAGAGCAATAAGGTCTCCCCTCAGCCTCCTCTTCTCCAGACGAAACAACCCCAGTTCCCTCAGCCGCTCCTCAGAAGACTTGTGCTCCAGATCCCTCACCAGCTTCGTTGCCCTTTTTTGGACATGCTCCAGCACCTCAACATCCTTGTAGTGAGGGGTCCAAAACTGAACACAGTATTTGACATGCGGCCTCACCAGTGCCAAGTACAGAGGCACAATCACTTCCCTACTCCTGCTGGCCACACTATTTCTGGTACAGGCCAGGATGCTGTTGGCCTTCTTGGCCACCTGGGCACACTGCTGGCTCATGTTCAGCCAGCTGTCAGCCAGCACCCCCAGGTCCTTTTCCGCTGGGCAGCTCTCCAGCCAGTCTTCCCCAAGCCTGTAGTGTTGCATGGGGTTGGTGTGACCCAAGTACAGGACCTGGCATTTGGCCTTGTTCAACCTCATACAGTTGACTTCAGCCCATCAATCCAGCCTTTCTAGATCCCTCTGCAGGGTCCTCCTACCCTCCAGCAGATCAACACTCCCACCCAACTTGGTGTCATCTGCAAACTTACTGAGGGAGCACTCGATGCCCTCATTCAGATCATCAATAAAGATATTGAACAAGACCGGCCCCAGAACCGAGCCCTGGGGAACACCGCTTGTGACCGGCCACCAGCTGGTTTTAACTCCATTCACCACAACTCTCTGGGCTCGGCCATCCAGCCAGTTTTTTACCCAGTGAAGAGTACACCTATCTAAGCCATGAGCTGCCAGTTTCTCCAGCAGAATGGTGTGGGAGACACTGTCAAAGTCTTTACTAAAGTCCAGGTCTACAATGTCTACAGTCTTTCCCTCATCCACCAGGCGTGTCACCTGGTCATAGAAGGAGATCAGGTTGGTCAAGCAGGTTGGTCAAGCAGGACCTGCCTTTCATGAACCCGTGCTGGCTGGGCCTGATCCCTTGGTTGGAACAAAACAACCCAGGTTTGTTGGAAACAAACCTGGATTTGTTTGTGAGAATATGTGTTTGTAAGATATGCAGTCTGCTTTCACTGCCAATGTCCTCAGAAATTGATTTACTTCAGTTCTTCCCCAACAGCTTTAGTTGAGTTACATTTATTTTTCTAATAAATAGCAAATGTAGTTTTCTTAACCCCAGTCTTTATTTAATACTATGTCTGTACTGTGGATTGCATCTTGCTGAAAAGCTGGATAAATTTGCCCCTGCTGATCTCCATGCTCCGATTTTTAGATTGCCGCAAGCACCTGCTCAAGGTATTTTAGAACAAACTCAGACACCTTTATTCTATGCTGAACCCCGGAGTGCAGACATAGGCTGAAATGTTTAGGCATAAGTAATATGGAGTCATCCAGGCCCTTTAAAGCTCAGAAAATGCCACTTCCTAGTTTCTCAACTGATTTCAATTACACACCTGGTATTGTCAAATACGTCTTCTGCACGCGCAGGCATGATTTCTCAAAGTTAAACACACTAAGGAAAGCAAGCACAAGACACATTTAAAAGATAAATTCTCAGCAGCCACTGAAGCTGAAAGACAGTGTCCTTGATGCATACCTGGAATTTTCAACCCCTGCAGGACTAATTTAAGACTTCTTTGCAGTTCCAAGAGAATTCAGCATGGGACCTGATCCTAAAGTCTTGATAAACTATTAAAATTATCTTTTATACTTTGTGTGTGTCCAGTTAATCTTAAAACACTAGTAATTATTCATAAGACATATGTTTAAAATTTGTTCTTTTAGATTGTTTCCAAGATGCTCATACATCCTGGGAAACATTAGGGTAGGAGGGGAAGAGCTTAAATACAGTTAAAATGAAATTACAAAACCAGTCTGTTTCAAAATTAAAAGTACATAGTTACATTTTGCCTTCATAAATAGTTTATCTGGGAGAGGACATATGGAACAAAATGTTAAATAAAAGTACTTGATGTCCTTTGTTTGACAAAACATCCCATAATCATCTAATGTTTATGTTGATCCAGCGCAAGCCATATCATTATCTGCTGTCAAAGTAGTGGAGGCATTTGCAAACCAATAACAAAAATTGTAGCTCATTTAGAGAACACATGGAAAACATATTGGTTTGCTATACATGTATAATCTGAGCATAGAATAGTACACCCAGGGAAAACAATTTTTTATACCATAAATTTTTAAATTATGTTTTTGGCTCAGTATTTGGCAGTAGTGCTTGGAAAAATGGACAGTGTTATAAAACTTGTTTAGCTTTTTGTATTTGAAATTATCCTCATCTCTTCAAGACTGCTTTTTGCATTACAGTATACAACAGGATATTCAGTTTCCTCTTGGAAAGAATCAAGGGCACTTGGCTGTGGGTCACCGAGTTATTTATTTTCCTGGATAATTTTAGACTCCTTAAGAATTTATCGGAATATTAAGGTACCAGTTATTATAAATTTACTATCACATTTCGGTAAGACTTACTTCTTCGTTAGAAGAGTGTTTACTTGATTGTTGTTACACACGCATGCTAATAGAGTTAAATGTTGGGATAGAATTGAGGCTGCTCTGTAATAATTGATGAATATTTGTTATTAACATGGTTATTGGGATCTTTAATTCATAATTCTAGTGTGCTAAATCAACACTGCTGAAGGCAAGAAAGCAGAGAAAGCAAGCTGTGATTCACTCTAGAAAACACTTGGGATGTTGTTATAAGCCATGACACTGACTGTTTTTGGATGAACTTACCAATTAGTTTCAGGCAGACAGCCTGGCTACAAAACTGTAAAATAAAACAGCAAAGATTGAATAAAAAAATCTGTCCCAATGTAGTGAGGTCAGGCAGACAGTAGAAAACTGGGTGTGAGTCAAAGACCCTAGAGAGAAGAGGGTGACGCCGAGGGATGTGGAGCTGCTACAGCAATGAGCTGATGCCAAAGCAGACACTCCACCCCTTCTGCTCCTGCTCCCTGCTCCTCAGCACCAATTGCTTCCCTTGTCCCAGTGTCAATGCTCATCTGTCTCCACAGTACACTCATTCAGAGAACTAAACTAGCAGAAAACAGATCTCTGCTGTTATGTAGTTTGTTCTCACCTGAACTGGCTCACTTGAGACTCCAGTGAGAGCCTGAGCTCGTAAGTGAATTATTAGCCAGTGGGAAGGGAGGGAGACTGCTCCTTTCAACTAGTTACCTATCACACTTAGAGACTTGACCAAAAAAGGACCCCTTTGGATGTAGTAGGCATTTGCAAAAAAGTTAAAAATCGTCTTTCCAACACTAACCTCTGCTGAAATAACAGAAGCAAAGAAGGCCATCTGCAGTACTGTCAGAGACTCCTGATGACAAGAGCTGTGATTACTCACCTGACAGGGTCAGATGAATCAGAGCTGACAGAGAGTACTGTGTCTCAAGGCCTACTTTAAGGCTGAGGAAAAAACGGCATAATTTAATCTCATGCAAAGTAGAGTCTCTAAAAGGAGAGAGAGGAAAAAAAATATGGCTAACTGAGCAACACTGATGAGAAAGTTTACATTTAAAATACTCCTCTATGCTGAAGTGCACATATTGACTTTATACACTGATAATTTTAACCAAGATTCTTCATAAAGCTAATTGCTGTTGAATATCTTATATCTGATTCTTGAACATCTGCTTCTATGAGAAAAAGTATCTTATAGCCATGCCTGCTTCCTAAGGGAGGTATCAGAGCGGTAAGAATCTCCACTAGAGCTTAAACTTTTTGAAAGCACAGGAGAGTCCTAAAGCACATTTGCAGGTCTCCATATGAATAAAGGGTGCTAATAGGAGATATGGTGGATATCATTCCAAAGCATGTGTAAAACCAAGATATACCAACGTTTTTTCTGGAACAGAGAAGGAAAAAAGAAACATTTATGAGAAAGCCGGTACCTGATGGAAGCTGAGGAGCCAAGAAAATAGCTTTGAGGTGGTATCTGAATTTGCTAGTGTCTGGCAAAGCCCCTTCCTGGTTCCTAACCCTGCAATAAGACCCATGTTCAGAGTGTCACAAAGTGTACCTGGCCTGTAATTCAGTCCTGCATAGGAGACAGGACTCAAAAGTCAATGCCTGCTAAGGCGCTGTACGTGTACAGAGTCAACATATGACCACAGTGCACCAGTGAACTCTCATTCACTGAAGCAGGTCCGCTAAAGTTTATGATTCATTCTCCAGGAAAGACTACATAAGGACTGGAGTCTGAGACAAAAATAAGTCCAAGAAAGTTAAATATGTTAGACATATTGACTAGACTTTGTCAAGAAGGAACATTTCTAAGGCCATCCCAGGGCCTGTGGTCAGCAGACATCTCGCTCCTAGTTTATCACCGAGATTCAAGTATCATATGAAAAACGGGCTGGAGGCAGAAGGTCAGTCTAAGTCTGAACTCACAATCAGAAAACAGTGCACACAGCTACTTACACTATGACAATCAATTCAAACAAAAAACTCACCCTCCATAGTGATGCACTGAGGTACATTGCTCTCCCAAAGTTTGAAGACAGCAGCAGTGTGTACGGTGTAAACAAAGACAGTGATAACACAGCTCCCTGGAGAGGTAAATGTCCCCTTTTTGGGAGAATTGGTTGAGAGCTGTAACAGAAGACGAAGAGAATATCAAGATGAAAGCAATCTGGGCATTGTGTAGTTTAAACTGCATGCTGTCCTGCAGTCAGTGCCAGAAACACTGTTAGTTTCCCTAAAATAAAAGCTATCAATAGAGAAAATAAATAGATAATTCCAGAGAAGGTAGCATTGTATGTTCTCTTGAACTGAAAGGAACTGAATGTACATATGAGTAAATAATCAGATGGAAAAGAATATATAATCATTCTAGAACAATAGCCTATTTTTTGTAAAAGCTTATAATGTCTTCAAGATTATGCTCCCTGTGGAGAGTGAAAGGATAAAATAACTGAAGTAGATAAAAAAAAAAAATCTTTCAGGTAGAGTAGAGATGGGGGTTAATTTTCCAATTGTCCTGTGATTTCTGAAAGAACAGAAGGTTTCTTGAGTGGCAAACTGTCTGGGAAAGATCACAGTGAATACCGTTGCCAGAGTAGCTGTCTAAAGGTACTACTATTCAAAAATATTCAGTATATTTGGAACACACTTTACAAATTTGAGTAATGGGAGACATCCATTCTAAAAGCACCAGTTCTAAGATACTATGATAGCAAATATATATGTAGCAGATATATCAAGAGAAGAATTAATGAAACTTAACTCCCTATGGTTTTCTGTGTGGTTTCCAGATTTTCATTGACAATAAGAGGCATTTATTGATATTGACAATAAGGCATTTATTATCTTTGTTGGAAAATTCACTTACAGGGCTTCTTTGACATATTACTTGGGATAAACAAATGTCCAGTCTTTCCCTTGCTGGATTGCAGTAACAGAACCTGTGTCACCTAGCAGCTTATGTGTTTTCATGAAGCACAATATTTGTGAAACCTCTACTCCTTTCTTGTGTTTCATTGAAAACATTTTTGGTGCACAAAAGGTAAACATACATCTGCTGACAGATGCAGCAATGGCACAGCTTCATATCTTCAAGAAAGCAGGCTAAAAAGAATGTGCTTCGAAGATGCTTTTCAGAGCACTAACAGAAGTTGCCTCAAAACAATGCCAGGACATTTAACTTAAAAAAAAAAGTCAAGTAAATATAGGAATATTGAAACATTGAACATAGAAGCATTTGTCTAATTTAGGAGTGGTACAGATTGGCTTGTATTTTTATTGATGGCCACTTAGTACACATTTGTCCTAAACTCATTATTACCATTGCCAAAAATGTATCTGTATTCTTTCCACTTGTGAACTTGTACATTTTTATACACATATTTTAACTGGCATCTGAATTAATACCTAGGAGAATCTTTGTGGAAACAGAAATAGTTGATAACATAGTGAAGCCCAGAAGAATGTAGAGCTAAACGTTGTACATTCCAAACGAGTTTAATAATGTTACATGGTCTCAGATGAAGCGTGAAAACTCACAGAATAATGCTTCTCCATGAAAAGCAGAAATGACGGGCAGGGTAGAGAATATAAAGCACATAATGGAGGCAGTTTTAGTTTTATCCAGTAAATCCAAGACTGGCAATGATGACCAAAGTTATGGTCCAAGATAAGACCCTGAGGAAAGTGATTAAAGCTGTTAGCACAGTGTGGCCAGTGCATCAGTTGTTACCAATTCACAGTGGAGATTTTGCTGCTGGAGGGATTTTCTTTTCAAGAATCAGATTAGCTATCCCAAATGTGTTAGAAAAAGCATTTTAAAGAGATTGCATGAAGGCCCCGAGAAACTGCAAAATCAAAATAAAAAATGAGATCTCCTTCACACTAATCTCAAATGAATGGTGATACTGAGGAACCTATAAAACCTTTCTTCAAACAAAACACATCAAGACAAAGGACCCCATGTTAACACCAGAGGAAAGCTATTTCTGTGAAGTAAATGAAACATGGAGTTGTTTATTTTGGCTAGGTGTATGTTTCTCATTCTTCCCTAGACAATATTAAACTTTAAAATGTGATTGCACATTTGGAATCTTGTGTGGGTTCTTTTGTGTGTGTGTGTTTTTTTTAAATAGGAGATTTCATACCACAGGCATTTCCTTGAAGGCACAAGATAAGGAATACTAAGTCTGATGGATCTTTTACTCAGAAGGTTAATAAATGTGAGTCCCAGAACTTATTAAATCTAGACAAATGGCTCTACTTTAGAATTATAGATTCATATTGGTTGCGTTTAATCTGGGTTGGAAGGTACCTCAGGAGGTCCCTAGCTCAAAGCAGGGTCAGCTATGAAGTTAGACCAGGTTGCTCTTGCCTTGGCAAAAATAATATTCACATCTCAAAGATCTGGAAACCCAGGTGGCTGCTGGAGAGATTGATCAAACATATCTAGTTAGTATCTTGATTGGTTGACTGTTTGTATCATCTGGCAAAAAACAACATTGAAAACTAAAGTTTTAAGTAGCTTACAGCATATGAGCAAAGGCTGACTCTACTTAACTAAAAGGTTGAATGAAACTTTTTTTTTTTCAGTGACTGTTAAAAACTATGAACATAAGATTTAGGAACTGCAGTCTTTAAAAGGCAGTAGTTCTGCTCAAAAGCTGTCATTGTTATGAGGAATCATACTACATTGATAAAAACTAGTACAATTGATTTATGTAAAAAAATAAATCTATAGCAACTCAATAATAAAACTGAATAAAGCTATGTGTGTTTATAAAAAAAACCCAGATAAACTAGAAAAAAAATTATTAGTATTTTCCCTTGTCACTTGCATCAATTTCATGTCTTCATAGTATAATGATTTGGCAAACAGTGATAAAAAGTTAGTATACAATAATTAACGAGGCAGTGATGTCTAACAGATAACATTGCAGTAGCCTTTCCTTATAATAACACTTCAGTGCTGAGTCAGTAAGTGCTGGCAGTGGGTTTGTAGAAGGATAGCAATGGGAAAATTTGATATTACACTCCCTGAATTAAGAAAAATAAAGTGGTCAGGCCTATATTGCAGAAAGTAACAAACTGCCAAGTTTCCCAGTTAACACTAAATGAGTTAACTTGTCATCTGATTAACACTGCTAAGGTATTCACCTGGCTAGCCTGTTTCCAGCATCTAAGTTAGCATCTCTTCATGATAATACACTGTGTCACATTGGCTTGCGAATCCCTCAGAACTAACTCTGTGATGTGTGCATAACATTCTTGATATTTGAATGTGATCTCAAAAAATCTGACAGAAAAGTGACAAGTGGATGAGAAAAAATTGTCCTCCTTGAGCATTATAATACTGACATGGAAGTTAATGAAAAGTTTTTATGAGGTGTTTACTTTCAAGATGCTTAAACCAATGTTTTATCTTATTATCAGAATCAAATATGTGGCCTTCAGAGCCATACATGGCCACTGAATCATTATTACCTATCTGTGTGTCCTTATATAACTTTTGGCCTTATGGCAGAGAAATGCCTCCAGAATACTTAGGTAGGTAGGTATCTGAAGGTATGTATGTATGTAGCTGAATACGTAGCTGAATGGTTAACTTGCAGTCATCATACTTGCATGGACAAAGCTCAAATAGTCATCTACATATATGAAGTTGATTTGCCATTGTGAAAAGATGTAATTTTAATAAATGTTCAGTTTGCCTGAGATACTGGAAATTTTGCTGGCCTACCTTGTTTCCTGTCCCACAGGAATCCAATATCTCTGGTTGGCACAGTGTAGTACAATTTTCAATTAATTTGCTTTCCTGGGTTAATCTGGTTTTTAATGTATTTTAGCAAAAACATAAAAATGGGTTTCTAGCCATATATGTTAATTCAGATTTCTTGACATTTTTCATCATCTGAGAGCACTAATCCTAGTGTTTTACACAAATTGTAGCTCAGTTGCATGATGTCTACTTGAATTCCAGCAGCTTTAATTGAATATGTTGTAAAACAGGAATACAGGGGAGAGGAGGGAGAAGTTGGCAGCCTGTTGAACTTTGCTACAGTGCTGCCACAAATTTTCAGAGAGCAATGAGAGAGATAAACTTCAATGGGGAATGGGGGATTGAACAAATTCCAGTACATCCCTTATGTATATCACTTACTGTTGTAAAGTGTGTTTCCTTCAAGTTGAAAAACACTTTGAGATCACCAGATAAAAGGTGCTACAAAATGAAAAGCAATGGTGTTATTGGTTTATGTATTCCAAGTCCCTCTAAGACAGCTGCAAAATCCACAAGCTGGAGTTTGCCTTAGAATCTCTGATCATGGATGAATTCTCCATCTTTGAATTACTGGACTAAAGGATCAAAAGAGAAACAGAGCCTTTTCTGTGCATTTGAGTCTTGTTTACTCCCTCATGCATTACGTATTAAATAGCATATATGTGTGCTTGATGCTCCAAGTTATTCATATTTAATGGGTAATATAATAAAACCTGTCACATCTTTAGTGTTAGGATAGTAAAGTGGTTTGTGTACTTGGATAAGTTAAGACTCCAACTTATGTTCCCATTTTAGGTGCTTGGAAACTGAGAGAAGCATAAACAAAAATGTTTAAATTGTTTGAAGAAGAGCGCTGACTGGAATTACATATATGAATTAGACTTTATACAATACTTGCTCTTGCTGAATCATTAAGACTTACCACATCCGCTCAGATGATGTGGTCCCAGGTGTTTAATCTCTACGGTAGAAATATGCTAGGACTGCTATGTCCATCGTTTTATTATTATAGTGCCCCTTAGACCCATACTTGAGTTCCTTTCTCTATAACATAAATGGGAGAGGTTAAGCATTTTAGTACTCTAGTTGCTCTCTATAGTATCCTCTGCAGAGTACATTTATACTTGCTGTTTTATAAATATTACATATAACAGAAACTTGTGTAAAAAAGGAAGACACAAGGTTTTTGGATATACACTCAGGTTCTAACAGTAAACTAGTCACAGAACACAAACAAGATCCAAGTATGAAAAATGGCTTTTAAGTAAGCTTTTTGCAGAGGAGTTTGGTACCATTCCTAGTTTTTGGGGTGGGTTTTTTGTTTGCTTTGGTTCTTACCCCCACCCTTTTTTTTAATATATTCTCTAAATTGGAGCATTATCTGCTCTTACAATCAGATTTAAATTGTGCTTGCCATCTCACTTTAATATTTTTCTTTTAGTAATTTAAATGTCATTTCTCAGAAACATTAGCCAGAACAAAAGGAAAGTATTGCATAGTTGGATGGTGTTTAAAGGCATGCAGATAAACAAAGTCCATTGTAATCATGCCAGTGGCATAATTTTGACTGTTCTGCTCTGCCTTCTATAATTAGTATTGGAAGCAAATACTGTTATATTCAGCCATGAAATGAAGTGGAAGAGCTAAGTTTATTAGAGATTAATAAAGTCTCCGTGAATGTTCCTAAAAAGCTACTGAACCCTTAAGTCTAGATTATAGGTCAGAACACATTGCCAGTACTTCCTCAGAGGGCAAGAAATTGAGTACACTATATCTATTAACTACAAAGAGAGTGAATAGAGGGCTGTCAAATGTTAATGGAAGATTTTAACAAATTACACCACAGAAAAAGATGTGTGGTATTTTTATTACAACATTTAAATGTATTTTTAACAGCCTTGTAACTGAGATGTTTTAAGAAAAATTCCACAGTGCTCATTACTGAAATTCATTACAGCAATATGTGCATGTTTAAGTAGTATTGCTCATTTATAAAGACATTTTAATGTAATTTTCTGAAAAATTCTAAACTATATTACCAAACTATATAAACCCCCTAGATTTGAAATGATGACTTTCCATTCAACCATCATCTAAAGGGAAGTGTCAGCTAGTGAGAAGATGTTTTCACTTTTCCTTTCATAAGTGGTAGACTGAATACAAAAAGTGATAATGCTATTGTGTAAGCTTCTTAGAATATTCATTACTGCAAGCCTTGATCACTGCATTGTAAAGAGCAATATCAAAGGAAAATTAATACGTAATAGAGAGAAGGGAATTTAACAACATGCTTGTTTCTTCATGAGCTGGAAAACACTCTTACAGGTGCACCTTAAAGCTTCCACTTCTGCTTCTGCTTCAGTCTTTTAATTAATCTATTTCCAATAGTAATTTTCTCCCTGTTGACACAGCTTATTTCCAGGCAATTGCTGAAAGATTTCAAAAGATCACAATGAAATTGCCCTGTACTTTTTGAATGGATAATCCAAAATACTGTCTTTCAACCAAATATTAATATTCTCCTCGTTTCCTACCTTGCATTATACCCAGGAAGCATGGAAACATTAAGCAATATACATGTTGCAGATCTGTCGTCAGGCAGACCTCATGGACAAAATCAGAGACTTGACCTCCCATTCTCTTGCACTGTTACCTAAATTAACTTTGTAATCTTCTGCTAATAGTCCTGCTCAAATGATAAGTAACTTGATTTATCAACTCTGAAACTGTTTATGTTGCAAAACTGTTAAGTCACTGTTGCTCTGAACCCAAAAAACCCCACCCAAACCCACAAACAAATAAACAAAAAAAAGTCATATTAATTCGAATATGAGAAATTCGTTTGAGACTTCAATATTGTCAAGAAACAAGATCAGTAATTTCAAGGATAGAAATTATAGAATACCAAACAGAACTAAAATGTCCATGAAAATCTGTGGAAGATACTTCTACGTTCTCAGGGAAAGTTCTGAAACGAGAAAACGGGGATGCAGGCAGGGTAAAAGAGATTGAATACTGATGAGGGATACAGATATTGATGAGAATGTTCTCATTATAATATTGAAGAGATCCTGTGTAAGTTTATGATTTCAGAGTATGACTGTCATTGTTATGTCCAAAGAGCTTGTTTAAACAAATATTTGGTTATGGTTTTGTTAAATTCATTTTAAAAATATATTTTTATATATATACACACATACTTTCACTGATTGCAAATGCAGAGACCAATAAATATTGGTTTTCCTTTATTTGTATTTTATCACTCTTTTAATTGGTGTAAAATCTACATGACTAGAGCCAGATATTGGATGGGAATCCCCTCATGTTTCCTGTTGATTTAGGTTATGTCTGCACAGCTCAGTGTATTCAGTCTTGGGCTTCCTCCTTGGTTTGCAGAGTAAGCACAGCAAGATGATTTCCTTCTAAGTTGCTCGAGACTATTCTTCCTTCTGAAGCAGAGTCACATCCATGCAGCATGGCATTTGACTCTTTATGTCTCTTGTAGAATGAAGAGTTTACTCACACTTGCATCTCTTTAACATGGTGTTTTTCAAGGTCAAGATGAACAGGAAGCTTAAATTTCTGGATGTGGAGGGCTACCATCGCCAAATTTCTTGGATTATATGTAACTGGAATGATTAATAATTTTCCTAGCCATCAAAGAAATCATCAACTGACACTACTAAATTAGGGAAAACATTGCTTTACATGCTACCAAGTCATCTACTACAGAATAACAGTCTCATAATATGCACTATTAAGTGCAGTATTTTTTTATACAGTAATATTTACCCATTTCTTACTACCAGCCTGTGCAGTTTGTGCTGATACAGTGAAGTCAGTATGTATGAATGACTGCATCTACCAGAGTAAACAGATCTCATTTTGAAAGATTCAGACTTCTACTATTTGTAAATTGGTTTTGTTCTGCTCAGATACAAGTGAACTTTAAAATGTGAAATCACTTCTACAATGAAAAAAACTTGCTGAAATGAAAAAGAAACACTATTCCCAACCTCTCCACCCCCTACTCCTATTTGGCAGCTTTAAAGAGAAGGTGATAACAAGAGACTGTGGCAACAAAAGCAAAGTGGGCAAAGTGCTGCAATCTGGGTTTTGATGGTATCTCTTCATAATCCTGAAAGCATCTTACACACCTTTCTATACACATAATTCTGCATTTAACACATGCTTTAAAAATATGGTATGCTTTTATATAAGCTGATATAATTTGTCATATAATATATTATATAGGGAAACAACAAGTTATACAACTTCTCCCAAAGGACGAATATTTATTTTTTCTTTATGTATATATATGACTATTACTCCATTAATTTCTGTCAGTCACTGTGGAGTAACTGGGGGAATTTAGCCCACCTACTCCACAGACAAGTAGATTTCTACATCTCTGGAGAAATGCAAAAGTCAATGTCCTAGCTGGCTAGTTTTTTTCTTTTTTCCTAAAGTGCTTTTTCTGTTTGAAAGGACCTTTAAGACTGGCAGGATTTTTTGGTGTGTTTTGGGGGTTTTCTTAATTTTCTCCTGTGTCAACTGCTATTATAATTATGTTTTATTATTGTAGCACTATATGTGCAGGCAGATATGACATTTCAGCACCATAATTCTTATTTATAAAAAAAAAAAAGAAACAATCTGGAGATGCTGGATATTTGTCTGAGTCATTTTGGGATAAATCCAAGTTTACTGCAATGTACCTGAGCAGTACTACATTATGGTACATGCAATAAGCAGATTCGACAAGGGAATACAAATTGAGATGGGTGATTAGGTGATTCACAACAGAATATAGAGCAAACAGTTTGAGTACCACTTATTCAGTAATTAAGCAAAATAATTATTGAATGTAATCAAAGACTGTATATGGTTGTCAAGAGGAATTAATTTGCATCATTATTTATCTGTGAGCATTAATATATATATCTGTGAGATTTAGAACTTGGTGCAAGAGTAATTTTGTGTGTTTCCTGATACTCTTCTTTCCCCTTTTGGTGAGATTGGAAATAATTGACATCTAGATAACAAAAACATATAGAAAACCTTATCTTCCAAG
Organism: Phaethon aethereus; assembly: GCF_964289735.1. Lineage (NCBI taxonomy): Eukaryota > Metazoa > Chordata > Aves > Phaethontiformes > Phaethontidae > Phaethon > Phaethon aethereus. Next base: position 61,633,184 of record NC_138582.1, on the reverse strand, counting down.
TCAGGTCTTTTATTAGCCACATAGCTTCAAATTCAAAATTCATCATAACTTCAAAGAGTAGTGTCTAGAGTTCATTGTAGCTGCCAAATTATGTTTAGATTTCTATATACGTCAAAAAATATACCCTTAAAGATATTGGCTTCCATGTATATGTATTAAGAAATTCCAATCCCAGAAATTAAGAGATAATTGATTTTTTATTAATTCTTAAATCAAAAGTATACATATCCTTTGTACATTCTACCCAGAAGCAGCTAACAATACAATAGAAGTTGGCTCAGTTGTAATTTCCATTTAGCACTTTTACTGATTGTTAGACTTCTCAGCATCTTCTTACATCATTCATATCTGAAACAATGAAAAAGGCAAAGTAAAACACGTAATGCAGAAAAGTATACATATCTTTCTGGCAGTATAAGATAAATTCCTGAAATAAAGTAGTTGAAGGTGTGACAATTTTAATCTACATATATGTGTGAACATGTATGTATAAGTGTATATACGTATGTATATATATAAAGTATGTATACATATAAGTAAAAAAATCATCAGAAGAACATTAAAATTCTGAATCCAATAATTACACCAAGTAGATTTTCTTCAATGAGTCATTTAAGTCAATATCGTAACTCACCGGAGTTCATGTTGTACCTTTCTTTGAATAAGGACCAATATACAGGTGCATTACTACAGGACCTAAATGGGATTAATAAAAATTTTGAGGCACCACAGGTGTTTGATCATTTTCCTTCTGTTTCCAAAGGTAAATCCATTTTTATGCCACTATGTTTTCTGAAAGGTCTATTTGTATTATTACATTAAAAACTGAAGTTGCTGGCAGGAAACCACTGTCAGTATTTTCAGTCAGAGACACTATAGGTGACAATCTAATCTATTTCTTCATATCAAACAAGTATATCACTGAATAAATTGCATCAACTTGTGGAGTCACCTGGTAAGATAAACAAATGAGTCTTGGAATTTATACTACATGAGGGAATGAATTGTTTGAGGCAAGATACATAGAAAAATAGTATAAAAGAAAAACTAAGTGTTGAAAGGAGGAAACTGTAGCAGTTTTTGAAACTTGGATGGAACTACTTAAAAATATAAGAATGAAAAAATGTGTTTATACAAGCATGACATAAACCAATATCTGAGGTGAAAAAAAAAAAGAAAATCAGACAGAAAGATACTGGCAATATGCAGAAAGTGAAATCTTTCATTGCATTAATAATAGTAAACAAATATTTGTCCAAAATAGCTCTAATTTAAATTTGCTATTATCAAAGCTTCTCCTGACAATGTTCTTATTTCCGCATCAGAGAATGGACAAATTGTTGATAAACAGTTCATCTTTGTCAAAAGATCAGTCCCAAAATGCCACTGAGGTCAATTTCTCATGACCCTTCTGCTTCATAAACGCTGAGTGAATAAATTAAATTGCCTAAGGGCAACATTAACTTTTGCACCTGACTTTTCAGAGAATGTTCTTTTTATTTTCTGTTTTCTTTTGTTTGTTTGTCAGTGCCAGTCCTTAATCATCTGTGGTAAGACTTCACCTTTTTCTTTCTTACGGTGTTCTTTTAGCCATCTACTGACATGCTGACACAGCCAGCATTCAAGCAACACTTGAGTAAGTTGAATATACATATACATTATCTTGAATACACATAATGTATCTATATACAAGTGTATATAGACTGTTTCATTCCTGGAATGACTTCCTGGCATTAATTTTTCTTTAAGAAAAATTATTCCTTCCTGGCTAGTTTGAAAGACATTCTAAAACATAAGGAAATTTATTGTTTATTTTAAAAACCCTTTTATGTTGAAATTAAAATTTTGAAAAGAAATATACAAATACAGATAGAGGCACATAATTATTTTGTTTAAAAGAAAACTACCAATTTTTGTTCCAAGTTAAAAAAAATATCTTGACACAACTATTGCCTATATTTCCAAGGTAAATGCTTAAGGCTGTTTTCAGTTCTGGTATTTCAAAACACAGAATGGATTCTTCTCATGTTACTTGACTCTTTTATCTCAAAGAAAATTTGTTAGGAAAATGAGAATTTCACTCTCTTGCATTTTTCTCTTGAGGTAGGAGCCATTTAATATTTGGTGTTTCTGCATGGGGAATAATGCAACTTTGGAATTTCCTACAAAATGAAAAAACAAACAAACAAACAAAAAACCAAACAGTGAAAATTAGTATCTCCTAAATTCAAGTCTAAACTTGTAGTGGAAACATGTCAAAATCACAGGAAAAAATAAAATAAGTTGAAGTGGTCTCTGGAGGTTACCTAGTCCAACTTCTTGTTTAAAGAAGACCTAATTCCAAAATTACCTCAACATGTTACAGTATTATTTAATAAGTACTGTTTATCTCTGACCATGTACCCACTTACTTTTCAAATTAGATTGGCAGCAAGAAATGTGCAATAAACAAAGCTCAAAACTGACTGGTAAATGCGAGTTCATGAAAACATAATACAGTTCAGGAGCATAAAAATTCAGTTTAGGCATACACTTACAAGAATCTTGAGTCAAATGATTGTTGGAATGTCTCATAAAGCTTCTGTGGTAAGGCTAGTAACTGTCCCTTTTCCATCCTGAGTTTATCTTCAAACAATGAACTCTTTTTCAGTCACTGAGGTGCATATTAATTTGAAAGGCTAAGTATTTACCAAGCTTTAGAACTTCTTCTTAAGCTTTCAAATCAAATCTGGATTAACTTTCTAAAAATCATTTATTAATTGATCAGAGCCTACTAAAAGTTAATAGTAATGAAATCATGTACATATATATATATAAAAATTGTGATTATCATATCAGCTCTTTAAAATGAGTCCATGTATTATCTGTAAAGAGTCCTTGAAGCTATGTCCTACCATCTGTTTTTAGGAAATACTAATTTTTTTTTTGTTGTCTCATCAAAATATAGAAAGTATGAATTGAGTTCTGTGGAAAAGATCTTTGGTGAGGTTTAATGGCAACAAGGAAACATTTTTAGATGAAATCTTACAGGGATCTTTCACATATAGAAAATCAAGCCAGTTATTTCATATACCTTTTGTTGAATTTGTCTGTCACAAAACCAATCTCAAAAAGGAGGTATTGACTTGATTTAAACTAGTTCAACATAAATAAGAATACCACTCTGTGAAGCGGGTCATCTTGATTTATGACACGGTAAGAAGTGCAACCAAAGACTGTCATAGTAAACACGAGCCCATGTGTTCTTGCAAACAACAAAACTTGTGGTAAACAGCCCTGCTAAAGTAATCTAGCAATAGGAAAGTATCAACATATCAATAACCATTTTATTGGTACATCTGAACATAAATATTTGGCATTCAGGTAACGTCATCAATCATACAGTTATTTATAATAAATAATTTTTCTACTTTTCTACTTTCTACTCTACATTTTTCTACTTCTTCAGAGTTTTTAAAGCTCTTCATGAGCAATAAGTAAATATTGATATCAGAAGTAATCTATCCTATTCTACATTTTAATCATGTTATCCTACTTTTAAAGTGGTAGTGTTTAAATATATTACTGTGGTTCTTCCAGAAACAAAGAAAAGCAGATGTGAATTTGATCCAAAGAGCATTAAAATCAATACAAAAATTGTCATGGTAGTGAGACACACCAGACACAATAGCTTTATTGGCTCTTTTGGCTGATCAAAAAATAATACGTATCAACTAAGCACATAAACTGGCACTCTTCTACCCTAGATGACTCACATTCTAGTATGCGGTGAGTGTAATTCATTAGATTATGATCCAGAAAAAAAAAATCTTATCTTAACCCTTTGAAATTACTTTCAGAAGAGAAGAGAGAATTCAATGTTTTTCCTTGTATTCTTCTTACTGTAACTCCAGAATTGTTTCCTGTCTCCTTGCCTTTGCAGTCTAAATCCCAGCTATGCCTTCTTTTTACAAACTATCCCTCTTCATAGGGTGCATTCAAATTGCATGTAGTGTCTTTCCTACATATTTTTCAGAAATTTTGTCAGTATTGATATGACAAATATATGGCAGTATTTTAAATGCTAGATATATGTATTTATATTTATATTTTAAGACGTACCAATGAAATGGTCATGAACACAACTGTACTACTCTATTGCTTGGTTATCTTAACAATACTACTTGTTTCTTTGTATCACTGTATTACTGGCAGTGCATCATCGACTGCATTGGTTCAGACCATAGCATGTAACTTGGTTACAGGGTAGGTCTAGGTCCCAGTACTGGTCACAGATGGACTGCGGCAGCAGGGACCTTCTTCAGTGTGGATGTGTATTCTGTACACACTGTGGGAGTGGATTTTAAAACACAAACTGTTATTTACCCTGCTAGACCTATCCTGCTTAAAAATAAGATCTAAAATTTATGTCACTGCATGTTGTAGTTCTGTCCTTGAGGTATTATCACTCCTAAATTCCTCCATGGCAGTTGATATAATTCATTAATCCAACAGAAAGAAAACTAACAACTGTTCTACTTCTTCTAACAGCACTGAGCTGTTGAGTCATTCCAGCTACAAATTTTAGTTCATCAGGAAATCATAAAATCATAGAATCATAGAATCACTTAGGTTGGAAAAAACCTTTAAGATCAAGTCCAGCCGTACACCTAACACTGCCAAGTCCACCAGAAGATTTTTTTCTCATTATCTTTTATGTTTTCATAAGAAATCATGCTATTGCTAATTTTCAAATGTTCTGCTAAAAAAATGTAAAAAAAACCCCCAGCAAACTAAAAAACCCATCCAAAAAACTTCACCAGATCTCCATCTCTGTTTTGGACATTTTTGATTAGTTTCATGATGTAGACCTGAGTTCTGGTGCATCTGGGATCTAAGAATTATAACTTTAAAAAGAGGAGATTGATAAGAAATACTTGCTTTTAAGTAGTTAGGTACTTACACTTCATACAGTCTAGGCTCATCATTTTCCTGAGCTCTTCATCCTGGAACTTTCTTCCAGTACCAATAGTAATAAGTAAAATCTTCTAGAACTAATTCTTTGAAACTGAGGACAAGAGGCCTGGCTTATATCTAAACTCTTTACCCTTCCAAACAAGGTGGCATTGTGTGTATGGGATAGGAGATAACCTGGACATTTCTTCAGTCAGCCTTACTTGGAGTCAAGTTACATGCTATGGTCTGAACATATGGTCCAGCTGTGACCAGTACTGGGGATGGAGGGGAACAGGATGCTCATTCTAACCAACCAGAGTGCTTCAGTCCTGGCTGGCAAATTGCTTTCCATGCGTAATGAACATACCTCAGGCTCAGCTTCTGTGTGGTGTTGGGCTTCTGTGGACTTGCTCCGCTACTGAGAGACTTTTCACTCTTCATGGCTTTCTCACTTAGGTGGTCATGAGTGGCAGAAGATGTCAGTGGCCTCACTGGTCACAACACACCAGGCCAATCTCTTTGACTTTCTCCATATCTAAAGTCAAATAGCTTTTATTTCCTGGTTGCTAGTGGCTTCTGGCACTACCCTCCACCCCCACTACAACTAAATACTAAGATACGAAACTGTATCTGTTCCTTCTTTATTTCCTTCCTGTGCATATCCAGACACAACTCAGATCTCATAGATATGCCTCCCTATAACAATTTTATATGCTCTTTTTCTGCTTTCCCAGTCTATACCAGAACCACCTCATGAATTAGACGTAGGCAGATGTAGTAAAAGTCTCACCTATCTGAGTAGTGCCTTCGTATATGTGTCACCCTGAGACATCAATTCAGTACAGGATGTCAAAAACACTTGACACTAACCTGGCATAAGAGAACATAAGAGAATTCAGCCAGGTGTGGAGAATTGAGGAAATGGGCTGCCAGTTTTTGGTGGTGATCAATATGTTGATTCTAGCTGAAATGTGTAACTTCACCGTAGAAAAATCTGATTTGAAGAATCTGCTAGTTATCTCCTCTTCCTAGCTACAGCTTGCAGCATGACCACTAATGCCTTTAAGTCAGCCAGTGCTCTGCTGACCTGGTAGTTATTTGATGCTCAGAAGCTTGCAAATATTATAATAGGAGGGAATTATTAAATTCAAGAAATTATAACTGTTCACAGAGATTTTAACCCAAGTATTGATTTACCTTTTGAATGCAGACAGGCTAAGCTGCAAAATGCAGTTCTGGTATTAAAAAAACCCCAGTGATTTAACTCATAGGTTCACTTATACAATATACTTAATCCATATAGCTAAGCCCTTCCCCTGAAAACTTTTCATGATCGTAAGTTAATACTTGCATCTATTTTGTCACTACTCTTAACACCAGAAACTCACAGATCTATCAATATACTTTCCATACTTCTTAAAAGTATAAAAAAAAAATTACTTGCTTTTACACAACCCCTTCTAATTTTCATAGCGGAAGGAAAAAAAAAACTCAGACACTTTTAATTAAAGTACTTTTTCCCTTAAGAGTATACTATTTTGATATAACACCACAATACTATAGGTGCCTAATTGAGCTATCATCATATTTATTTATTTATTTATTTATTCCTCAGTGGTACATATCCACTGTTTGCTTTATGCTTGATTGGAGATTGGACAGATACTACCCCAATACTTCTGAACTGGTGAATGAAAGTTACTGGACATTCTATCTTATGTCTTTTTTTTTCAATAATTCTGCTTCTGGACATACCTGGAGATGCACCATACTCATTAAATAAGAAAATCTAATAAATATGCACCTGCACCACTACATGGATGCCTTCAGCCAAATTAGATTCTATTTCCAGACATTAATTAAATAGCAGAATTTCTATATTTGGGAAAAAAATCTGTGCCAGAGCATCTGTTCACTTGTCTTGAAATGCATGATTTGTATTTTCTAACACAGATTCTAGTACAATAATGTGAGAAATTGATTGTACTCAGAACGCACAATTGTACATCAAGGAAACATGCCATGTTGGACTAGCTCTTTGGCCATGTTGGAATAGCTAGCAAAAGATTTCATAATATGTAAGAATTTGAGTGATGCCTGGTTTAAAGCCAGGAAAATATATGGGACAGGAGGTGGTTCCAAGTGAGAGAAAAGAATTGTAAAAACTAAATGTTATTTTAATTGCTGCTTTTCAGCTAGCAATCTTCTGGTTTTGAAATTCTGACAAAGGAATTGGTGCATATCTCAGAATTAAATTGTAATAAGCTTTCTGAGTTCTTCATGCTCTGTTCAGGGCATGCAGTAGAGGAGCATGAAAGGTCAGCAGAAGTTATTACATTGACTCTCCCTTCTGGGGAACAAAAAACATTTGTATCAATGAGAGCCATGGTAACTTAGTACTTCGTATCTTCTGTTTCTTCCTCATTACATCTAGTAAACTCCCAGTTAAACTCTGAATTTCTATTACTTTTAAAAGCTACCCTTCCTGTGTACCTTTCCATCAGAACATGAAAAAATAAAAAAGCTTATCTCAGTTTATTTCTCAAGACGTGTATTTTTTCTTCAGTGAGAATTTGTTTTTTCTGCTGGGTAAAATGTTCTTCCACTGTTGAGTTCAACTGTGGGGTTGGTCTGCTAATCAGAAATAGTTACAACGTTCCATATAAAAAGTGTTCACAAGCATAGATTGATTTTAGGTTTTATTAGAATTCCACAGTCTAGGACTATTGTATTTGTGTTTGATTATGTGAGGCAGTACAGTGTCTCCACAAGACAATTTAGCTGTTCAAGATTAAAGAATTCTTCTGCCCATTCATTATTACTTAAATTAACTGTTTCATTTTCTAACTGAATGAGTCTTTGCAATTTCTAAGAACTCATAGATGGTAAGCTTTCTTGGCTTCCAATGAAGTCAGTACTTTGATCCTGAAATCCTGTCTGCACCAGCAAATCATGTGTAAGCTAATGAAATCTCTGCATTGGCTTCAATGGAGTCTGTATCAGTGCACAGGGAAGTAAACACAATTATATCATGCCTACTGTCCTATGAGAAATTATTAATAAATATTCTATTGATGTATTGAATATTCTTGAATAGTCTCTTGAATAGTCTGGACAAAACCTACCAAAATATAAATTACCAGCTTCATTTTATATGGAAAAGAAAGTGTCAAAGTGGAATTTCAGACACATTATCACAACAGAGAGAGAAATCAAACCATAGAAAATTAAACAAGAAATTAAAATTAATGAGGTAACACTTTTCACTTGTTCCAATGCATATTTAATTGTTATTTCAAAAGGTAGTGTAAGATAAAAAGCCCTCCAGGTTTACGCAACAGTGGGAAATAGAAACTTGCTCTTGGCTCCAGTAAGTCCAATCTAAAGATCCAACCTAAAGTCCAACTCCCCCCTCCCCACCTCCAAAGTACTTCTTGTTTAAACAAAATTTCCTTAGAGGTTTTTCTGTGTAAGAGAAATCTTTTGCCTTAATGCAGTACCAGTCCATCATTTCCAGTCATAATGAGATATTTTACTTTGCATCCTGTTGTTGAAGCTTTTTTATTAGAATCTTTGCTCTTCCATATGGATAAGTATTTTATGATTTTCATTCTTCATTGGCTTAAAGGTCATTATCAATTCTAGTTATTTTGCCCATAGCTCTTTTTTGTTTTCATGCAACTTTCCAGCCCTTCACTGACCTTTGAAAAACTTATGAAAGTTACGGTAATTTTTATCCGAATTCACAGGCTTTGAAGCATAACAGTCTTCCATCATACACTCATAACTTAGCCTTTAGGAACTGTGAATCAAACATATTCCTGTTTAAAACAAGTTTAATGCAGAAATGCAATTAGTAAAGAAATGTGAACTAATTTAAACCTAGTTTGAGGCATTAACCTTCCCATTCATTCAGCCACTTTTACTGGATAAGTGCTGACAATTTTTTGTTGCCTGTCAGTAGAAAAGTATCCCATCAATATGCAATAACTTGAAGAAAAGAATTGATGTACTGTGCTGGTGGGCAGAAACAATAGACATTGCTCTCTCTGAATTCAAATTATTGAGCAGTTTCTGTGTTATGTTGCCCATTAACTTAAATGAGAATATTTTGTAATGCCAAGTACATAACAATATCAGCTTCAGCATTCCCAGTGTGTGATTTTGGTTTATATTATTATTTTTGTTAAAATATTGCTGTATCTGGGGATTTCTAGTCACAGATACTACATGTGTTAAGATGGTGTCATTTTAAAATTCCATTATGTTGGCAGGTCAGCATTTAGCTGCTGTGATATTGGGGCAAGGGTGTAATCCAGAGTGATTTATGACTGTTTTTTGTTTACATATCAGAAGGAAAGTCAAAGCCAACAGCTAAAAAGTTAATAGTTTATGAATACCTCAGACAATTTAAAAACAAACGCCAAAAAACAACCAAACAAACACAGAATCACAGAATCACAGAATCACTAGGTTGGAAAGGACCTTTAAGATCATCAAGTCCAACCATTAATCCAGAACCACCATGTCCCCTAAACCATGTCCTGAAGCGCCACATCCACATGTTTTTTGAACACTTCCAGGGATGGCGACTCCACCACCTCCCTGGGCAGCCTGTTCCAATGCCTGACCACCCTCTCAGTGAAGAAATTTTTCCTAATATCCAATCTAAACCTCCCCTGGCGCAACTTGAGGCCATTTCCTCTTGTCCTATCACTAGTTACTTGGGAGAAGAGACCAACACCCTCATCGCCACAACCCCCTTTCAGGTAGTTGTAGAGAGCGATAAGGTCTCCCCTCAGCCTCCTCTTCTCCAGACTAAACAACCCCAGTTCCCTCAGCCGCTCCTCATATGACATGTGCTCCAGACCCCTCACCAGCTTCGTTGCCCTTCTCTGGACACGCTCCAGCACCTCAACATCCTTCTTGTAGTGAGGGGCCCAAAACTGAACACAGTATTCAAGGTGCGGCCTCACCAGTGCCGAGTACAGGGGCACAATCACTTCCCTGCTCCTGCTGGCCACACTATTCCTGATACAGGCCAGGACGCTGTTGGCCTTCTTGGCCACCTGGGCACACTGCCGGCTCATATTCAGCCGGCTGTCAACCAGCACCCCCAGGTCCCTTTCCGCCGGGCTGCTCTGCAGCCACTCCTCCCCAAGCCTGTAGCATTGCATGGGGTTGTTGTGGCCAAAGTGCAGGACCCTGCACTTGGCCTTATTAAACCTCATACAGTTGGCCTCTGCCCATCGATCCAGCCTGTCCAGATCCCTCTGCAGAGCCCTCCTACCCTCCAGCAGATCAACACTCCCACTCAGCTTGGTGTCATCTGCAAACTTACTGAGGGAGCACTCGATTCCCTCATCCAGATCATCTATAAAGATATTGAACAAGACTGGTCCCAGAACCGAGCCCTGGGGAACACCACTCGTGACCGGCCGCCAGCCGGATTTAACGCCATTCACCACAACTCTCTGGCCTCGGCCATCCAGCCAGTTCCTCACCCAGCGAAGAGTAAACCCGTCTAAGCCTCGAGCCGCCAGTTTCTCCAGGAGAATGCTGTGGGAGACGCTGTCAAAGGCTTTACTAAAGTCCAGGTAGACAACGTCCACAGCCTTTCCCTCATCCACTAGGCGGGTCACCTGGTCATAGAAGGAGATCAGGTTGGTCAAGCAGGACCTGCCTTTCATGAACCCATGCTGGCTGGGCCTGATCCTTTGGCTGTTCTGCAGATGCCCTGTGAGCACTCTCAAAACCAACCGCTCCATAATCTTCCCTGGAACAGAGGTCAGGCTGACAGGCCTGTAGTTCCCAGGATCCTCCTTCCGGCCTTTCTTGTAGACGGGCGTCACATTGGCAAGCCTCCAGTCTTCTGGGACCTCCCCTGTTAACCAGGACTGCTGATAAACGATGGAGAGTGGCTTGGCAAGCTCCTCCGCCAGCTCTCTCAGTACTCTCGGGTGGATCCCATCAGGCCCCATAGACTTGTGGATGTCCAGGTGGCTTAGCATGTCCTTGACTGCTTCCTCCTGGATTATGAGGAGTACATTGTGCTCTCCATCCCCGTCTTCCAGCTCAGGGGGCTGAATATCCTGTGGATACCTGGAGTGGCTATTAAAGACTGAGGCGAAGAAGGCATTAAGTACCTCAGCCTTGTCCTCGTCCTTGGAGACAATGTTCCCCGCCATATCCAGTAGGGGATGGAGATTCTCCTTGCCTCTCTTCTTGTTGTTAATATATTTGTAAAAACATTTTTTATTATCCTTTACGACTGTGGCCAGACTGAGCTCTAGCTGGGCTTTTGCCTTTCTAATTTTGTCCCTGCTTGACCTAACGAGATCTTTGTACTCTTCATGAGTTGCCTGTCCCTTCTTCCAGAGGTGATAAACTCTCCTCTTTTCCCCGAGTCCCAGCAAAATCTCCCTGTTCAGCCAAGCCGGTCGCCTTCCCCGCCAGCTCTTCTTACGGCACATGGGGACCGCCTGCTCCTGCGCCTTTAAGATTTCCTTCTTGAAGACTGTCCAGCCTTCCTGGACCCCTTTGTCCTTCAGGACTGTCTCCCAAGGGACTCTCTCAACCAGTGACCTGAACAGGCCAAAGTCTGCCCTCCGGAAGTCCATGGTAGCAGTTTTGCTGACCCCTCTCCTTACTTCACTCACAATTGAGAATTCTATCATGTCGTGGTCGCTAAGCCCAAGACAGCCTCCGACCACCACATCTCTCACCAGTCCTTCTCTGTTTGTAAACAGCAGGTCCAGCAAGGCACCTCCCCTGGTGGGCTCACTCACCAGCTGTGTCAGGAAGTTATCCTCCACACACTCCAGGAACCTCCTAGACTGTTTCCTCTCTGCCGTGTTATACTTCCAGCAGATGTCCGGTAGGTTGAAGTCCCCCACAAGAACAAGGGCCAGCGAATGCGAGACCTCCGCCAGTCGCTTATAGAATGTCTCATCCGTCTCTTCATCCTGGTTGGGTGGCCTGTAACAGACTCCCAGCAGGATGTCTGCCTCATTGGCCTTCCCCCTCATCCTTACCCACAAGCACTCAAACACAACTGCCTTTTTCTTTTTTCACCTGTTAAATCAGGGTTCACAAGACTTTGATACATCACATAACATATTCTACCCTTGTTTACCTGCTAAAAGTGTGAAGTAAATATATTGGTTTGAATGGGGGAGCTTATTTTACTGAGATTTTTAATCCTGGAATGTATAGTGATTTGGGGTTCTCTTTCATCTCCTCTCTCTCTCTCATGTTGAATGCAAAGCTCTTTTGGGAAATCCAGCTGATCTACAGAAGATTATTTCAAGTAAGAACAAAAATATCATATGTCACTTTCTGCTGTGCTGATAAAAGCAAATTCTAATCAGAAAAGCAAAGACCTTAAATGAAGGAAAAGCCAGCTACATGATCAAAGGGTTAGTGGAGTTAAATTAATTTTATTCACTCCTAATACAGTGCAATATATCACAAATCCACTTTTCACATCCAGCAAATGGTCATACAGCCCCAGTCACCGCAACCCTGGGTGAAAAGCCTTTTTGCTATAACAATAGCATCTATTTCTCTGGCTAGGTGGGACTACAGAGAAAAAGCAATAGGAAAAGAAATATCTTTTGTGTTGAATATTTTCTTTGGTCCAGAAAGATTTCTGAAATTTCCAGCCCAGCAAATATTACATGATCCCCATTAACATAATCCCCTTTTACTCTCACCTCTTCAAGTGGAGCTTTTGAGCAGCTATCACAAGGGGACTGGGAAATTGGCAAATATAAGATGAATCAGGTCACAGTCATGCTTTCATAATGATGCTGAAAACGTTTTTGACCTTCATGTATTGGCAGTTAGTTTATTTTCACCACCACTCACACAGAGCTTTTGTTGTCAACACTTGTCAATGATATATCAGTTTATAGTGCATTTTGGGGAAGTAGGCAAGTTTATTCCAATGGATTAGCAATGTGAGAAAAAGGAAACTTATAATTCAATTTTTAAACAATATAATGACAAAAAAAACGGTCCTTGAATATTATAGAATCACAGAACCACAGAATCATTAAGGTTGGAAAAGACCTTTAAGATCATCAAGTCCAACTGTCAACCCAACACCACCATGCCCACTAAACCATGTCCCAAAGTGCCACGTCCACACGTTTTTTGAACACTTCCAGTGATAGTGACTCCACTACTTCCCTAGGCAGCCTGTTTCAATGCTTGACCACTCTCTCAGTGAAGAAATTTTTCCTAATATCCAATCTAAACCTCCCCTGCCACAACTTGAGGCCATTTCCTCTTGTCCTATCACTAGTTACTTGGGAGAAGAGACCAACACCCTCGTCGCCACAACCCCCTTTCAGGTAGTTGTAGAGAGCGATAAGGTCTCCCCTCAGCCTCCTCTTCTCCAGACGAAACAACCCCAGTTCCCTCAGCCGCTCCTCAGAAAACTTGTGCTCCACACCCCTCACCAGCTTCGTTGCCCTTCTCTGGACACACTCCAGCACCTCAACGTCCTTCTTGTTGTGAGGGGCCCAAAACTGAACATAGGATTCAAGGTGCGGCCTCACCAGTGCCGAGTACAGGGGCACAATCACTTCCTACTCCTGCTGGCCACGCTATTCCTGATACAGGCCAGGATGCTGTTGGCCTTCTTGGCCACCTGGGCACACTGCCATCATTGTGGCTTATAAAATCACAGCTAAATAGTTAGCCACCAGGCTAAACAGAAAACAAAATCTTCATAAAGATAACACATGCAAAGAGATCAATTAACTTATGTTTTTCCATCAATATTATAATAAATCTAAACCTGCCAATTTACATATTTAGGACTGAGAAGAATATGGGGTTTAGGCATTAGAAGGGTAAAATACATTTTATCTTCTCATTTTCCAGTTTGTCAAAGATGACTTTTCTTGTGAATGCTCCCATTTTTTCTATTTTTTAAGAAACTTACCTAAGCTAAAATCCAGAAGGAACTTGTTTTCCGGTATTACTGGTACCGGCCACATGAAACAAACAAACAAAAATTGATTAAAAACACAAACTGTCATTTTCATTTAAAATTTTCACAGCAAAGAGGAATTTTATTTTTCCACCTACTTTACTAACTATATTTATGATTTGGATTTTGCCAAGAAAAATTAGTCTAATTGTTCTGCATTGAACAGGAAGATCAATTTAAGGTATAAAAATATTATTACTTCTACCTAATTGGGTAATCAAAATGAAATAAATGGAATCATCAAGGAATGATGAGGAGTAAAGTCTCTCATGTTTTGTCATGGACAAGTACAAGACTGAGGGTGCAAAAAAGCTTCTAACTTTGATAGCTTAACTCTGAGTATCAGGGCAAGGAAAAGAGTGGGTATAAAAAAGCTATCTGACTTTAACTTGCAATTCATTCTCTACGCCGTTTGGCCCTGGTAAGTATCTGTATGTGTATTGTTCTTGGCTGGGTTGCAGTTAATGTGCTTCATAGCAGGCAACATAGTGCTGTGTTTCAGATTTGTGACCAAAACAGTGTATTAACTATTGATGAGCAGTGCTTGCACAACGTCAAGGCCTGTTTCTCACTCTGTTCTTCCAGTGAGTGGGCAAAAAGTTGGGAGGGGATACCGCCAGGACAGCTGACCCTAACTGACCAAAGGGACATTCCATGAACTATTATGTCATCCTGAGCAATAAACTGGGAGAAAGTTATTCTAAAGAAGCCATTGCTCAATGGTCCTCTGAATATTGGTCTGCTGATGGGAGGTGGTGAACGATCACTTTGGTGGTGGGTTGTTTTTTTTTTGTTGTTTGGTTTTGTTTGATTGGTTTTATTTAGTTTTTTTTACTTACCACATTGCCTTTGTTTAGGCCCACAAGTTTTTTTCTTGCTTTTTCCCTTCCAGCTCTCTCCCTTATCCTGCTGTGTGGGAGCGCATGAGCAGCTGTGTGGGGGATTTCCCACTGGCTAGGGTCAACCCACCACAGCATGAAAAACAGTAAATCCTCCTCTGGGCACATCTTAAAGCTGAAGTTCATGCAGTAACATCAGCACAGTCTTCAGCCCATCTCTTTAGGCTTTTACAAACAAGGCACTATTAAGACCTTTTTTTTTCCCCCCAGATGTCAAAATAACGTTTATTTTCATTCAGAAAAAATATGGTCACCCAAGCAATCATTTTACTCACAGCTGATTGCAGAAAAGACAGACTTACACATAAGGTGTAACAACAAAGCTCTGGGAAAGTAGATCAGATGATTGTGCTAGATCAGCCACATGGGAAACACAATCTTAAAGCCATTGTGAGCAGAGCCATTCCAACTCTGAAAAAAAGTTGTTATACAACATATATTAGAAGGGAGCTCAAGGTAAATGGTAACTTAAAGGGGGAGTTAAGCGCCTAAGCAATACCTTTAGCACCCGTTCAGAGATAGTCACAGGGGCTGGTATAAATGACACACGACCTACAGGAAATGCTGTGTTGGATTGTCAGGTACAAACCAGATTCTTTTAAAATGTTTCTAAAATGGCCTGACGTACTTGCCTTTTGGCACCTGAATCCCTTCCTAAGTGTTGCACATTGCATTTAAAGCCCAGGATTTCCATGTCACCAGAAAGATCAAGGTAGGAAGCGCTTTCTCCCTGGATTTCCATTTTAAATGTCTTTTTCCATATAAGAATGAGAGAAAAAAGTGTAAGCTGAGAATATGTTATGCTTATTACATTTGAAGTATAGTGTATTTCACCTTAGAGGAAAAAAGGAACCTAGAGAACACAATTTAATTCCTGAGGTTATATCTTCTCCAGTGAGACAATGTCCTGCCTCTTCCAGCAGACCTTGCTGAAGAACCGTAAGTCAATGCACAGCTTGAAAACATGTATATGGTCACAAGTAACACTACCACAGTCTCATAAAGCTTCTGCTGCATTACTAATTGCATAAGCATTTTTACTGTATATTAATGAACGTTAAAATACTTGACATACTTTTGGCAGGTTCTGTTTTAAAGAAAAATTATTGAGATAAATACTTAATTTAAGTATGATTTACAATATCTGGTAGAGAGATCTGTAGTCATATACATTGCTACAGAACCAGGAAAAATACGTTTTCACTGTAAGTTACATGAGTATGTAACCACTGTCTCAAGAAAACATTAAAAAGAACACATAAATTATTAATTTTTTAACTTAAAATAACATTAAAAATAAATGCATTCTCATTATGTTGGCTCATTAATATTTCCAATTTATTCATACTGTATTCTATGTCTTATTTTTAGCTTACATTTTATTATTTAATTTCATACTAAGCCTGAAGTTTCCTTTTCACCAATCTAAAACTCAATACAGTTGATGAGTAGATGAATTTTAAAATATTTTTAATCAAACATGCCTCTCTCATGTTCTCCGGGCAGAGGGATACATTAAAATCTATAAATTCTTAACATACTGAAATTGGATGTGTAACTCGGATTAATTCTAGATATACTTCAACAAAGTGTAACAAATTTTACCATTTGTCAGACATAATTCAGCATAGTATAGATATATAGTTTGTTCAAATCAGCCAGTCAATGGTGTGGCTCGTTCCCTGGAGCTGTGACATTTTATGCCAGTTAGGTAAAACAATCTAAAAGAATGAGTCTCTGTAAGCAGCTCTGGCATTTAGCTGACCTGGAATATATAAAGTAAGCAAACAGGAAAACTCTGAGAATTGGGCCTGACCCTAGGGTTTCTTTAAAAAGTGAAAACATCCCATATTCCACAGCAGAACAGCAGAAATTAGATCTTTCTTGGGGAAACCCAGTGGACATTTCCTTCATTTTCTTCCTTTTTTAATTTTAGAATCTTTTTTTCTCAGGGCTTTGTCTCTTGTAAACTAAGAGCTAAATACAGAGGCAGAGTTATACTCAGCTCACTTGTGGAATGATACAGTATGCCTGAATTTACTCAAGATTCATTTAATTTCTGTTGACAATACTCAATTTGAGTATTCTCAATTGACTCTCAATTGAGAGTCGCCATCTCTGGAAGTGTTCAAAAAACGTGTGGATGTGGCGCTTCAGGACATGGTTTAGGGGACATGGTGGCGCTGGATTAATGGTTGGACTTGATGATCTTGAAGGTCCTTTCCAACTTAGTGATTCTGTGATTCTGTAATTTAAAATGTCTAAAGGGAAAAAATGAGGAAAATAGGAAGAAAAACATTTGCAAAATATTTGGCCAAAATTAGGTAAAACAATATCTCTATGTTCCCTTTCCATTGCATGGCAATTCAGGATTACGATATACTTTAGAACGAGCAATTACTTCATTCAAGGCCAATACGAATAATTCTATTTCATGTAATAGATTGAGCGTGTCCTAAATTGTGCTTCAAGCTTTCACCGGCCATCAAATTTCATAGAATCACAGAATCAGTAAGGTTGGAAAGGACCTTCAAGATCATCAAGTCCAACCATTAATCCAGTGCCACCATGTCCCCTAAACCATGTCCTGAAGTGCCACATCCACACGTTTTTTGAACACTTCCAGAGATGGCGAGTCCACCACCTCCCTGGGCAGCCTGTTCCAATGCCTGACTACTCTCTCGGTGAAGAAATTTTTCCTAATATCCAATCTAAACCTCCCCTGGCGCAACTTGAGGCCATTTCCTCTTGTCCTATCACTAGTTACTTGGGAGAAGAGGCCAACACCCACCTCGCCACAACCCCCTTTCAGGTAGTTGTAGAGAGCGATAAGGTCTCCCCTCAGCCTCCTCTTCTCCAGACTAAACAACCCAGTTCCCTCAGCCGCTCCTCATAAGACTTGTGCTCCAGACCCCTCACCAGCTTTGTTGCCCTTCTCTGGACATGCTCCAGCACCTCAACATCCTTCTTGTAGTGAGGGGCCCAAAACTGAACACAGGATTCGAGGTGCGGCCTCACCAGTGCTGAGTACAGGGGCACAATCACTTCCCTACTCCTGCTGGCCACACTATTTCTGATAGAGGCCAGGACGCTGTTGGCCTTCTTGGCCACCTGAGCACACTGCCGGCTCATGTTCAGCCGGCTGTCAACCAGCACCCCCAGGTCCCTTTCCGCCAGGCAGCTCTCCAGCCACTCCTCCCCAAGCCTGTAGCGTTGCATGGGGTTGTTGTGGCCGAAGTGCAGGACCCGGCACTTGGCCTTATTAAACCTCATACCGTTGACCTCTGCCCATCGATCCAGCCTGTCCAGATCCTTCTGCAGAGCCCTCCTACCCTCCAGCAGATCAACACTCCCACTCAAGATTCTCTAAAAAGGAAGATGAATCTGTATAGATGTTCTCTGACTTGTTCTTCGATTTTAAGATGCATTTCGATGCCATACAGGAGAATTTGGCACTTTGCAAATTCATACAGATTCAAACACACTATGTTTTACATTATAAAACTTCAGTCATCTTAGGTAGTTTAGACTAAGACATGCTTTCCAAACAGAGTTTCATGCAAGTATACCTTTTTAATATATGGTGTATAGAAAGTTATATAAAGAAATTCTGCTGTGTGCTACGTGATTTAACTCAAAGAAGTATATTTAGTGAACATTTAGCAATCCTTTATTGTCTAGCCCAATCTCAGAAATACGAAAATGTTTTAACCATCATATAATTAACATCACAACTAACCAGAGAGAAATTTGTTTAGACCTGAGAGATTAATTTTTTGGGCTTGGGATGCTCACTTGGGGATAGTTAGAATACCTTACTGTCTGGGACTAACAGAGTCTCAGACTTGTTCCTTTTGTTAATGATTATGTGTTATATATCATTCACAAGATGTACTAGGACATGTTCTTGTAACCGTGTATATTAATGTCCTTTGTGTGGTAATATATATTTCAAATACACTTTAAAGGAACACTGATATTAAAGTACATCCATTATTAGATACCTTTTAAAATGCATTGATACTACTGTCTTAGTGTCCAAGATTAATTAAATTTTCACTACACACTAGTTCTCTTCCATCAGCAAAAGCATACCTCTCTTTGCTAGCTATATGCTAGCTCTTATTAGTTGTTATGTCATGCCAGCATTTCTTCCTTCTTTAGTTTCCCTTTTTGTCTTCAGCACTGATTTTCATAGGTATGGCATCCTGGATTTTCTGGTTTCATTTAATTTATTCTCACTGATTAATTTCCAGCTGTTTCCATATTTCATATATCATTGGTATTTTTGATGACTGCCTTCAGAGCTTATATTTTTTATTCTTTTTCTTACTGGTGCCTCTCACCTAGATGCTTTCTTTTCTATTTGTGCTGAAAACAGTGCTGATAACACAGGGATGCTTTCGTTACTGCTGAGCAGTGCTTACACAGGGTCAAGGCCTTTTCTGCTTCTCACACCACCCCACCAGTGAGAAGGCTGGGGATGCACAAGAGGTTGGGAGGGGACACAGCTGGGACAGCTGACCCCAACTGACCAAAGAGATATTCTATACCGTATGATGTCATGCTTAGCATATAAAGCTGGGGGAAGAAGAAGGAAGGGGGGGATGTTCGGAGTGATGGCGTTTTGTCTTCCCAAGTAACCGTTATGTGTGATAATTACTTTCCAGGAGATAGCTGAACACCTGCTTGCTGATGGGAATTGATGAATGAATTCCTTGTTTTGCTCTGCTTGTGTGTGCGGCTTTTGCTTTACCTATTAAACTGTCTTTATCTCATCCCATGAGTTCTCTCACTTTTAGCCTTGTGATTCTTTCCCTCATCCCACTGTGGGGACAGTGAGGGAGCAGCTTTGTGGTGCTTAGTTGCCAGCTGGGGTTAAACAGCACTATGTCAAACATAGTGTGGTACTGCATTTTACCCTGCTGTCACCTCTTCCAGTTCCTTGATGAGTGAGGGCTAACAGTACCTACTTCTTGAATAACGATAATCATACTAGTTAGAGCACTTAAATGAATCCTCATGTCTGAGGATCATTAAAGAGGACAGTATAAGAAGAATGTAATAAAAGTATATTGGCAGATGTAAGTGTAATAGGCTTATAGAAAGACAAGATAAAAGATTAATTTTATGCAGGTCAGGTCTAAGGTTTTGATTGTGTCTTTACATGGTGCAGTTGTAAAAACAGAGAAAAGTCCCTCCCCAGCACTGCAGTGGGAGAGTGTTAAGGCAGTTTAAGCAATATCCTTCAATGACTCGGGTTTTGAATACAAGATGAAACAAGCAATCGATGTGACTTTGGAATGAAAATACCTCTTCGCACAAAATCTGAATGATTTCAGATGCTTGAAATAAGATCAGGTGAGTGAGTCTTGCCAAACTGATTCTACAGGCTTTTCTTCAAAGCAGTGCTAGCTTAAGTGTCCTTTGCACCAGGCTTTCAGTCTCACCTATATATCACCTTTGCTTCTGCATCATCATGGCTTTTCATGAAACTGTTCAGTGAATAGGATAGGAAATTCATCATGCTGAAAAATATCCCTTAATTTCTGCTTTTGTAACAGTTTTCAGCTAAATTTGATGTTTTGGCACAACAAAAAGGTGTTCTATAATCCAGTGAAAAGAACACTTTTTAAAATGTAATACTCTCATGTCATAGGGAAACTTCAAGACTTCACTTGACTGGAATTTTGGTTTGATTCTTCCAGCGTTACTTCAAGTTCTGTCAAATACAACAGCACTAACAAGTTTGTCTTTTCTGTACAAATCACTTGCATTTATGTTTTTTTTTCCTCATCAGTAGTGAAATACTTCATTTATCTTTAGCTGTCTAAAAATTATGCATGTGTGCTCTACTAGGAGCAACTATTCTTCACCTAAAGAAAAAATTATGGTGCTTAATTATGCTTAATGCCTTTATCTTAAAATCTCCCATTCTCAAATATATTAGGTCTCTATTTGCATAACAGTATTATCTGCCAGTGTCCCAGCAATCAAGTGACCATTCATTATGTTTTATTGTTTTTCTGTATTTAACTGGTATCAAAATTGATGTCACCAAAAGTAAACTAATCTGAGGAACTCATATCTTTTTGTTAAGCCATCTGAAGTTCCTAATTCACTCAGATCATGTTTTTTGCTAGTTTATATAACAAAGGGACATTATAGCTACCGAAGATCTGTTAGAGTACTTGTTTCAGTCTTATAGTAGTCCTTAAATCTATCCCAATTATTAATGTTATGTACACAAGCTAATAATTTTTTTTTTAATAAGAAAATGGAGATACTCTGTGGCTTAAATATTTGATGAGTCAAATATCACTTACATTTTGGACAATTAAAACCTAATGTCAACATAGCTTCTAGTACCTAAAATTGATAGTTAACAAGGCTCAAAGCACATGAGGTAGGACTCAAGTTACAAAGTCCTAGCCTCACAAACATTTTTAGAATTGATGATTGTTGTCAGTTTAGGAGCTTTGTTCTATATTCACAAGCTTGTAAGTGAATATCTGCCTAGATAGGAAATGGTAAACAAAGAAATGCTGATTTACTCCCATTTAAAAAATAGGGAACAGATGAACAGGAAAAAATTGAGTTGAAAAAATTCATATTAGAAACTTCTTAGAGGGAAAGGGATGAGTATGTCTGTTCATTCTTACACTTGCACCCTGGACAATGACACATCTCTTACAATTTTTGTATCTTTCAATTACATTCAAGGATAGCTCAGGTCAGAAGGGAGCTCATGAGGTCTCCGGTCCAACCTCCTGCTCACAGCAGGGCCACTTCTGAGGTCAGACCTCCAGTTGCTCAGGGCTTTGTCCAGCTGGGTCTTGAAAACCTCAAATGATGGGGATGACACAACATCTTTGGACAGACTGCCCCACTGCTGGGCTGTTCTCAGGGAGAAAAGGCTTCCTTATATCCAGCCAGAACATCTCTTCTCTCAATTTATGTTCATTGTTTCTCCAGCCTGCCTAGGTCCTTCTGAATACCAACCCTGCCACTGATAGTGGCACCCCCTGCCACCAATAGTTATGTCTTATAGGTACGTTTCATCCAAGTCAGGCTGAAGATGGGTTTATGTTTCCCATGTGCGTGATTTTCAGATGTTTTATACAGTATGAGTAAAGAACCTGGGAAACTGTCAAATCTGTCTCTCTTAGTATCACCACCTCCGTTCCCTTGGATGAGACCTTCCTTCTCAACCGTGTTAAGATTTATTTTTTTTTCTTCATCCTTCGATTCTTTCAACAGGATGACAATTTGGAAGTTAGAGGACTTATGCAGGAGCCCAATATTAAAAGAAGTTTTTGAGTTTCTGAAATAAACTCTCTTCCAGCTCTTTTGGGCCAACCTGTAAAGTTTGCGGAGCTCTAATTATGACATGACTTCAAATTTCACCTCAATTACTGTTTGGCAACATTTCTTTTTCTCTTGTATATTTACACAAATTCTAAGTCTTAGTTCAACAGAAATCCTTTGTTCCCCCTCAACTAAGGGAGGGTCATGCTTGTGATTTTCCTGCCATAGTTTAAACTCGAAGGTTAAAATATGATGTTTAAATAGTGACAGAGAAGCCTCAATGAAGAAATTGGGGTCTTTGACCTCAATCTCTTCTGCTTGGAGAGGTGAGGGAGAATCATTCTGTGTTTGCTAGCTGAACCATAGTAGCCTGAACCTGACAATTTAACCTATTAGTTTTTGAGCATTTTCAGATCAGATCAAAAGGATCAAAGTCTGTATAAATAACACATTGTAGTAAATTGTCCCTCATTTAAATCCAAAACTAAAACCCCAACTACTTAATTACCCCAACTACTTAATTACAAAATTAAGTACATAGACTGTGACAAATTATATGTAATATATATTTTTAACAATGTAATCTCCCACCTCCTAGATGAGTCTCCCTGTATTTCCATATTAAATTTGGTTTTAGCTTGTACGTGGTCATAGGAGATCAGGCAGGGTAGTGATTGATATCAGAGGAGTAGGCAAGTTTAGAACAAGGTGAGAGGATTAAATGATTACATGAAAGTCAAGAGTGAAGTAAAAGCAAAAATCTTTGACTTGGAAACCATTTAAAAACCCATTAAAAGTATGGAAAGGGATTGACTTTTTTAATGCTATTGTTCAGCAAAAATTAGTCTTTGTTGTTGGAAGTCTAGATAGTGGAATCACTGAAGTATATTCATAACGCTAAAACAAGTTCTCCTACCAATATACTAAATTATGTATTTCTAGAAAGAAAATTCCATAATCCATGTCTAATTGTGCAGCCTGACTTGATAAATTGTGAATTAGAAAAAGAGGAGGAAGGACAGGAATTTATTAATAGCTAACTTTGCTTCCAATTACACTGAAATATATTGAAGTACATACTACTGTACTTAATGATGTTTGGTTGTTTTGTTGGGGTTTTGTTTTCAGAAAAACTGTTAATTTAATGATTATTTCAACAAATAGCTTCAAAGTTTTCTGAATGCTGCGTTTAGATTAATTTCTTTTACAAGTTTCATGGTGCCTCTAAAACCAAGTTTGTCTGCCAAATTAGCCAAACAATAACTCCCATAGCAAAAAAATGATTTGTTGGAATTCTGCTGTACCTCACTAAGAAGTAAAGGCAAATCTGTAAAAAGGACAACTACCTAATTTGCTTTCTTTTGTGCAGCTTTTCTCAGTAAGGTGAAAATTAAACACATATTGTGATATAATAGAAGACATATTTGATCACTACTAATTGTGTTTCAACGCTTTCTGTAGCTCCAGTTGAGAGTTTGTACATATATGGAAGGGTTATTTTTGTATTGTAACATCTCTTCAAAGTCACACCTAATGTTTTCTGTCACAAGTCTCCTTGCAGGGAATCCAGGCTGCTCCCTTTTTGTTCCAACAGTTCATTCATGTTTCCTGCACAGCTTGGAGGTCGATAGTTTATGAGACAAGACAGAATAGTTGGAACTTATTGGAAGAGGACACCTCAAGAAAGTTCTGTTACTGAAGTACTGGAAACTCAATACCACAACCGATATTTTTTTTTTTCTGTTGTACACTTATTAATTGTATAAGTTAATATTTTTCATTCTGTTTTCAAATTAAAACTTGAAGTATCCTTATATTAAGAATAATATCCCTCACTCTTATTACTTTAAAAAATGCTTTCACTATTCTGTTTTTCCCCTTTGCTTATATAAAAGAGATATTTCATACTTGCAGTGTCTTTATGCTCTCCTGAAAATATACAATTTGGAGTTGTCCGCTTAAAAAATGTCTAAAAAAATGTGCATGATAATTTTTTAATTATTTTCTAGCTTCAAGCATAATTAGCAAGCAATCTACATGAACACATACTTCATTTGCTCTAAAATTCATTAATAATGCACTCACATATTCTGCAAAGTTATACGTGGGTCAGTCATAGTATTTAATAGCAAGAGACTACTGAATTTAGCTAAGGAACTAAGTGTGATCTCCAAGAAGCAACCAAAATGCACTTAAATAAATGCCAACATCTTGGTAAAGAAATAGAGGTTCTTAAGCTATATGTGCAGGAAATCAAATCTGTGGATTAAAATAAGGACTTCACTGACTTGAAAGGATGTTTTATTCAGGAGGTGAAGAAATAAGAGTGAAGTTGGCAAAGCATTTTGAAGACTAGGTGAGAAGTAAAAATTTCACTATCTCAAGAACTTGTTAGTGAACTACTATCATGAAGGATTCAATTACAGAGTAGGCTGAGAAACGCTACAACTCCAGGTTTTATGTATCTTTACTCAAAACAAAATAAAAACATTACATGAAGAGGCTCTGAATGAATAATTTTTACAGAAAAGTGTGATTCAATCGTCACAGGAAAAAATTTTTTAAAAGATGGAAACAACATAATAACTGATTAGCTAAGAAGACATGTTCAGAAGCCTCCCTCACCAAGAAAAGAATAAATGTAAGACTGAGTGAACAAAAGCTATAGAAGCAAGTAAAAAAATGTTTGAGACATAATTATAAAAAAATTAGAAAAGAACAAATAGGAACACAATGAAAATGAAGTCAAATAAAGGATTAAAAATATTTAGATTAGAGATAATCTGGATATAACTCAAAGAACCAGAAACAAGTAATAATTTGTATTCAGGATTCAGAAAGAAACATAAAAAATGTAAAACTCATTATAAGAAATTTTACCTAAATATGTCCAAGTGAGGTCAGGAGAGCAGGGGGTGATTGTACTAAGTTTATAAAGTGAGAAAAATAATCCATGGAACCAAAGACTCATCAGTTTAATATTAATCATATGTAAAGCTTTAGAAAGAACTTTGAAGAATAGAGCCATTAAAGGCACAGATATAAAAGCAAAGTAGAATAAAATGGAATATGGGTTTATCAGAGATACTGCTAGATTAATCTAACAAGTTTTCTTTGATAAGACAATTGAATTTTAAGAACTCCAACAGTACTCATTTACCTGGACTTAAAGACTCTGCCATATTGGCACAAAACAGGTAACAGATCTTGAAAATCCAAAAAGTTAATGGGGTCAAGAGGTAACATTAAGAAGGAAAGTTATAGGCTGCTATAGAATCCTTCAGGATCTTTCTTGCTTAATATATTTTATTTACTACAATGACACAAATAAGTCAAATGAATAGATGAAATTTGTTAGGAACCACCACAAGAGGGTTGTTTTGTTTTGTTTTGTTTTGTTTTTCCAATACAGAAGCAGCCTGGGATATCACCAGGGAAAAACAATGTAAGAGAAAATCTTGAAATGCAATAGAATCAAGATTAATTTCAACAGTACAAAATGTTCTCAGGGAATAACACAAATTTTAGCTATAAACTAGGAACTAGTCGTCTGGAAAAGACCAGAGAAGAAAAAGGCACAGGTTTGCTAGTCTATAAAACGTTAATGATGTGAGGCATGCAAGGATTGTCAAATATGTTTCTAGGTTGCTGAATTAATTTTCATAGGGATATACACATATAGTGTATAAAGTACTACAGGAGACTTCATCTGGACTATTGCGTATAGTACTGATTATCCAAGACAGATGTTCAAGAAAGTTGATTTTACAGAACTGTTAAGCAAAAGGCTGTATTATCATAAGAAAAAAGTACCCGATTAATCTAATTAAAAGATTAAACTACAAAAGTTTGTGAAAAAAAACCCCATATATGAGATCATATTTGATCTAAAGAAGAAATGGAACCAACAAATCAAAAGGTCCCCTCCAGTCCTATGCTCTTGTTTTCTCAAGAGTTTCATACCAGGCTCCCTTCCAACTTTTTGTATTACTAAGAAAACTTTTATTGGCATTAACTCTGAAACATCATCTTGTTCCTGTATTTCTTGTATTTATTTTATAAACAAAACTAGTGTGTTATTTAAGGGTATAGCCCTGCACCATAATTCTATCTGTTTTCCAAGGTATGTTGTAAATTAAAGTTCCCTCTCCTTAAACACTGTATCATTGAATCTGAACCTTCTCTATTAATTCCATCTTTCAATTTCTGTTACATGTCATTCTCCTTTTACAAAGAGGTTCAGACTTCCCAAGAGTATGGTAAATATGAATAATTTTCCATGTTAAAACTGATCTAATTTAAACTAACTGAATTTTCTGTCTTCCCTTTCATGATGTATGGAGTATATTTCAAACCTCACTAAGGAAATCAGCATTTGTCTAGTTCATGACATTTTTAAATTATAATTGCTCTTCATGCTAATTCATTTTCTGAAAACATTGCTATGTTTATACACTTTTAAATGTCTTGATGAAAATATTAACATCATAGGCATTTTTATTCATTATTTCATGTAAGCATCCACATGGGGATTATTGAATGCAGTGAAACACATCCATTTGTGTGTATTCAAAGTGCTAGCAATGTGTCTGAAGTGAATTAAAGAACTCCAGTATCACAGTCTTAAACACTGAGTAGTGTTACATTTACTGGGTGAAGTATACCCACAACACTGATTAAGTTGATGATACTGACAATATCTGAATGCCAAATCAGGTGACAAGAAGACAGAAAGCATTTTCTGGATTTAAGAACAAAAATTTGTAATGAGATTGTGATTAATTTGTAGTTCTCATCTACAGGGGTGAAAATCATACTCTTTAATGAGTTTGAGTGTTGATCATACATGAGACCGCTTATGTGGTTTTACTGTTTTTTTTTCCATATACAAGACTGCAGTTAGGTTTGTGGCACACAACAGTCTCATAAAAAACTGTTACACTATCCCAATAGCTAATATTGACTACTAGTATCTTTAAGTTAAAAGGAAAGTCTCAGTGCCTTCTCATTAACTACCACTAATTTAAAGTACTTTAAATAAAATAATGAAGGCCTATGCTAGCTATATTATGAAACTAGATATCTGTTTCTTATTATGAATTGAGGGTCCTCAATCTGGAAGCCCTTATATTCTCCTGGAGAGGGTGAAGCAAGCCAGTTGCATTAAGAAAGGAATATTTCTCTTCCTTGCTCAACCAATTTTGCTTAAACATCAGCAAAAAAATAGAATTGTTCATTGTACAATGAATATTTGATAGGCAGTCCTACTTTTACTGAGCTCTAAGTGGAAATGAACTAGTGAGGAAGAAAATTGTCAGATTTTATATATCTAAATTATATCATCAAAGTGTCCCTTTTTGCACAACCCATTTGATTCTAAGTTTGAAAAAAAAAAGTTAATGAGCTTGAGTACTATCTGAAACGTGAATATTATGGAAAAATTTTAAGTTCATATGCAGAATTTCACAGGCATTTGCTACTTTCTTTCCAAAACAATTACATTGGCATTAACAACTTTTTTTTTTAATAGAGTAACAGTTAATAATAAAACTTAGTTACTATGCAGAGGCTGCCATATTACTATTTAATGCAATGTTAGGATTTGAGCAAGCCAATATACTTCCTACTGTAATAGATGAAGAACAGGAAACTTTTCTTTTACATATTCAAATGCATCATATCCTCTCAGTGCCATAAAATGCTTTATGGTTTTTTACAGAATTAAAATTCCTGGCTCTGCTAGCACAAATGTGGGTTGTTTTTTTTTCTATATTCAAATGCCTTTGCAGAATGGCAGAAAGTTGTAGTAACAATCTTTATATTAACTAACAGGAAAAATGCACGACAGCATCATATGAAAGCAAGTGAATTACCATCCAGAAATATAGAAAACCTGATGTGTTCTTTAATTAGGGTGAGGGTTTTTTTTTCAACTTCCTTTCACATAAACTCAAAATGAATAAAAGTTTATAGTATATAGTGCAACCAACTGAAGAAACACTACATATAGATTTTTATCAGGAAAAGGATTATCAATATTCCCTCTCCAGTGTATAAATTTATTTTAAAGAAATAACTCAAATATTTGTCCTTTGTACCTTGACTTAAAGTGTATTTTCTAGTATGAAAATTACTTATAGTATGACTCAGAATCATATGAACCATGTTTCTTCTCTGTTTTGGATGGATGATGGGGTAAAAACTTCATTTAAGTTAGTTCATTCCTCTTTCAATATGTATAAAATATTCAAGGATATAATTTTATTGTTAACAGGAGACTTGTCTGTATATACCTGATATAATAAGAATGATTTCTCTCATATAAACAAATAATTCTCAAAATAGACGTGAGAATCATGGATCATCAATCTCTGCATCATGCAAGAGAAGGTAAAAGGTCATTGAGAGATCATTGCAACATCAACGGTAACATGTAAGAATTAACAATATAATCTAACCACCACAAATGATGACTCAATATTACCTTCCAGATGGAGGTTACCTCTGCTCAGCTAAGATGGAGTAATTAAAGATGTTCCTGTTTATTAATGAATAAGGGCTTCTTGACAGTGTTTTCAAACATATTTTGTATTTTAAAAGTGCTAATATAGTTAAAGACTGTTTGAGAATTTTGATGTTCTACTGCCAACCATTAATCCAATATTGGTTTATGTAAAAACACTTCTTTACATTGTGATAGAGCAGAAACATATATAACACCAGTTACAGGTTTCAGCATGAAAAATAAAAATGGAGGACACAGTAGGCTCCACCTTAAAAGTTCCTTAAACTTTTCTAATTTATTACCAAAAATATGTTTAATGCTTTGTTGACATTTTTTCCTCAAATCCACATAACTAGGAATAATGGTAACGGAACTGGCTAAAACTTTTCAGACTTACTATTTTTCCAGTGAAATGAATCATGTTGTCATACCTATATTTCCTACACAAAGTTTCTTTTAATAAGACAATATATCTATTTTTTAAATAATATTTTTCTGACTTTTATTTTTTGTTTCAAAGTTTCAATTTCAAAGTTTGTTGTAAATAAACTACTGCCAACAATGAAACTGGAATATAAAATAAAAATATTGTCACCGATGTAGAAATCACCATAACACTTTTAAATTAGAATGATTGAATTTGAATTTGACATATGAAAATTTCAATTATTATTTTCTCTTATGGACCCACACATCAATATAAAATAATCATCAAAACGAATAACAAATTGAAGGGATAGGAAAAAGGACTTTCCAAGAGCAATTGTGTATACCCGATGACAAATTTGCTATGCTATTCAAATTCTTCCTATACTTTCTTTCATAAAACAATAAACACATTCTAGCTTATTTTTGTCAGCTATCAACATATTTTGCCGTAAAACGTATAACCAGAAGTGACATGGTCTCCATGGCCAAACCTAATAACAAACTGCTCTAGAGCAGTCATTAATCTACCTTGATCTATAAGAAACAGTACCTCTCGCATCACAAGCCACACATCATTTTCACACCTTGCTGAACACTCAAACACTTTTGCATAGGAGACAGAACCCACAAAAACATATATCATGCTATAGAAGCAGCAAAATATGTCAGGAGTACATTGCAGCCAATTTTTCCCTTTGTTTGGAGCTATTACTTAAAATTATTTCAATTCTTTTAGGAAGTAATGAATCATGTAGATGGAGGAGAACAGTTCCAACAGCACTTATTTGTTCCATTTGGGAAAAATTCTTCAACAGCCCAATCCAAGTTTAGCTCTGACTGGGTAAACAAAATGCAGAAACTAAATGCCCCAGATATTTTTAATGTAATGTAACTTGGATCCCTGATGCCCCACTTCAGCTCTGAAGAAGACATGTTTTGAGGTAAATGAAAACAAGAAGTAGAAACAAAGGATGGTTTTGGGGGAGAGAAATTCCTAAATGTTGTCGTAAATGCAAGCAGTTGAAGCCCTGAAGCACTCTAAAGAAATTCCATACGTACAACATAACTGTTTTCCTGTTCTGTGAGGTAACTCTAAAAATTTATTAATTTTTAGAATGTGGTATGGTAGTTTGCAGTTTTCCCACTCAAAGAACAAGTTTAATATTCCTCCTTGATGGTGTTTTAACATCACTTAAATAGAAAATCACTTGTATAAAAAATACTATTTCTTATTTCTTGTAGGAAAGGAATGTTGATTCTCTTTTAATATGTATCTCAGGTGGTGAAAGCCATGGATGTACAGTAGGTAACACACAGGTAACATTCTTAATGTAATTAAATGTATACAAAAGTAATGGCTTTATAACAACTAACTTCACATTTCATGACTGGAGATGGCTTCATTATCTATAAATGCCATGGGCATTAAATAGCAGTTGGAGCCCAACATTTGTTTAGACATTTTAGTATGTTTTCGAACACTGAGCATTTTTATGATATCTCTTTTGTAGTGAAACAACAGCAGTCATTTAGAAGACATTCAAGAGGTGGGTGTGTCTGCACAGAATTATTAAATTGGATTAGGATGGAACAGACTTTCTGTAAGGCAGATTTAACCTGTCATGGGAAGCAATGTCACATCTCCCTCTCCCTAAAGTATCATTTTGACTGGTATCATTGCAAATGTGAAATGCAGTCCTCTGGTGCATGGACACTTGAATCAGTGTAGGGAAGTGGGACATCAGTGGGTATAGGTTTGTAGTAGAATAACAGACTCAAAGATCAGTGCCATTAACAAAACTGAAATGTTATTTTGAATTAAAAATATTTAGTTTAATTCAGTCTACCTTGACTTCACACAGGTTTAAAAAATTTCACATTCAATCCCTTTTTAGTAATGTAACTTATAAAATGTAGTTATTGCTCTTCTTCAACATCCCACTTTAGGAGACCCTGGTAGCAATTATTAAATTTACATAACAGTTTGTTTTAATTCCGTAATCCCATTACAAGAGACATTCCTTCTTTATATTTTCTTATCTTTCATATTTCTTTGTGCATAGTACAGTGCCATACTGTGTATTGAAAGACAATAGGTAAACCATAATTATATTCCAGAATTTAATTTTTGGCAACAAAAGTTTCTTAGAACTACATTGTTTCATGCTGTTAAATATATCTGGATAAAATCCCTGAAAAACACTTATAAGAGAAGTTGATTAACAACTTAATTTTCCAAACACTGGAATTAAAAATAAAAATGAAAACTGGTAGATGATACACTTCTTTTTATGGCATTCCTAAGTATAAAACCAGCATGTCACATGTAGCCGCTGTCATAATCTTGCCATATTTCTGAGCAGGATGTATGGTAAATACCAAACATAACAAGTAGATATTAGAAACAGTATCTGCATTTTATTGAAGGATATGATGACAGCCTGCTGTAGAGCTACATAACTGGTACTTTTCATGCCTATTACATTAAAAATAAAGTAATGTGGTCACTAGAAAAAGTGAGTAGTGTCAGCTGCTAAATGCTATCCTATTTATTCAGGCTAGGAATTGATTGCCATAACTATGATAATTGCTTGGCGTGTGTTAGCAAATGTTGACTTTATTAATAGTAACTATTAAAAAACCCCAAACAAACAAAATTCTTATCCTGTACTGTCCTTCACTTTGTGTAATAATGCTCTCAGTACAATGTGAGTATAAATCAAAAGTAAAATGTTATTGAAACAGTTAGTGTTTTATGTTCACCTTTCAATTATTTGCTGTAGTGTAACACAAATGTCACAAGATAAAATATAAAGATGAACCAAAACCAAACAGATTGTAATTCTCTACAAACTCACTGTGACCAACCCTCGCAATCTGTATGAACTGTATGCTAAAGTCTTTCCTCTACCAAAAGCCATAGTACCTTAAAAGAAGGAAGTTTTAGAAGTAGCTGGGAAATTCTGTTCTCCCGCAACATGGAGAAGGAGCCTGGGTTGGGCATACAGCTGGAACCTAAGTGACCCCAGCAATAACAGTTTCAGCAGCTCTTGCTACCTGACTTCAGTCCATAACTGAGGATTTGGGTTGCCCACGTCACTGCTTTTGATCCAGGTATTAATCCAGAAGCACAAGTTGGCAATGTCATTCCTCTCCCATGTTTCACAATCTCTGCTACCCAGGAAGTGACATGAAGTTACTCTTATCAAGCTATAGATCTAATTTTTTTTTCTTTCTGTGCCACTAATTCAAGTAATTTTTGATGGTGCACTCCACTTACTCCCCTGGAAGATACAAGCACAAAACCAAATGGAAAAAAATCTGATCTCATACTCTTGTGTACAGTAAGTTGGTTCAAACAAGGAGCACAGACAAATAACGAGCCCCAGTACAGTATGAAACATACTACAAATTTTTGCAATTATTACGAATATCAGGTGTCTAAGAATGAGAAATGTAGATAGTAGAATCATAGAAAATTCACATTGGAATAGAACTCCAGAAGTCTAGACCCCTGTCCCTGTCCCAATATTTGCCCCGCCTCAAGAGAAAACAAACAAAACCCCAAATAAATAAATAAATAAATAAATCCTAACATATAATTTGGATTTCCCATGTTTCTGTTTGTGCCCATTGCCTTTTGTCCTATCACTTTGCACTTTGAGAATAGTCTGTTCTGACCCTGTCTGTGCCCATGGCTGAAGTAGTTGCTGACAGTAATAATGTCTCCCCAAAGCTGTCTCTTCTTCTGACTGAACAGGCACAGCTCTCTCAGCCTTTCCTTGTATGCTAAGTGCTCCATCTCCCTGACCAGCTTGGTGTCCCTCCACTGGGCTCATTCCAGTATGTCAGTGCATTTCTTCTGGTGGAAAGCCCCAAACTGGACAAAGTTATCCAGAAAATATTGCCAAATGAAACAGTATGCACATTTAATTAATTTAATAATTTGGATTCATGGAACTAAAAATAATCTTTAAATGCCTTCAGTATGGATTTGAAAAGTGTACTGTTTCCAGCACTGTGGATGTCAAAGCAATTTCTCTGGCTCATTCAGCTTCAATTTTGGCACAATCGGCAGACTGGCATCTTGAGCACTTAGAACTTGACCAGAATATGAAGAAAGAACAGCTTGTTAAGCAAAGAGAATTCAAGGGCAAGCAAGGTCTGGTGAGGCAAGAAACATTTTAAAATTGATACTAAACCTGCATGTATAACAATAAGAGTGAGCTGAAAAAGCTAGAAAATGTGCTGAGTCATCTCAATGTTATTGTTTAGGTATGTGGAAAATCATTTGTCCTTAGTGACACTAGAAGACCAATAAGAAACTTATAATTAAAGGTGGTCCTGATCTAGTAAAATTATGTGTTTGGTTTAGAAACATGAAAACAGTATATAGAACTACTTACATGGCTAAATGTAAGGGCCATGTAAATCATCAGAGGACTGAAACACCTCCTCTGTGCAGAAAGGCTGAGAGAATTGGGGTTGTTCGGCCTAGGTAAGAGAAGTCCCTAGGGATGCCTAATTGCAGCCTTTCAATATATAAAGGTGGGATTATAAGAAAGATGGAGAAAGTCTTATTACTGGGGCCTGTAGTGACAGGATATGGGGCAATAGTTTTAAAGTAAATGACGGTAAATTTAGATTGGACATAAGGAAGACATTTTTACAATAAGGGTGGTGAGGCACTGAAACAGGTTGCCCAGAGAAGTTGTGGATGTCCCTTGATTAGAGGTGTTCAAAGTCAGATTGGACAGGGATTTGAGCAACCTGATCTAGTTGAAGATGTTCCTGCTTATGGCAGGGGAGTTCGACTAGATGGTCTTTAAAGGTCACTTCCAACCCAAACCATTCTGTCATTCCATGAAATGTTAGTATGTTGTTTGGCTGTGATCTATCAAAGTAATTTAAGTCATGGCAGATAGGACAGGAAACAAACTAGGCAAATATAGCAATTAGTGTTAAAACTTTATTATATATTACTGTTCATGATCATATAAATATCAGGGTTTCTCAGTTCTTTGCCTTGTCATCAGCAAGTTCCTATCCTGGGTACAGTTAACTCACCACTAATTAAAAACTCTTTGATATAAGTGCCAACATCAGTGGAATAATTTAATTTCTTTCAGTGTTGTTTTCATTTTAGTTAATCCATCTAGTATTACTGAACGTGTAAAAGACAGTAAGATAACAATGGTTTTATTATATATTGAAAAAGACAAGTAAATCAGCATTTTTTTTTCTGGACAGAAATGAGAGCCTGGATGACACCAGAGCAGCTAAAGGCAGCAGGCAGAGAACAAAGAGTGGGAGACTTATGACAGAACTCCTGGGATACCTCAATACATGTTGGACATAACACAGAAAGGCAAAAATAAAAACTCTTAGTATATGCCAAGATTTAAACCATTCTGAATCACTGCCTGAGAAAAATCACGTCCAGTGACAACCTCTAGAATTGGTCTGGGACTCCTGCTGTTGAATAGCTAGAAAAGATGTGAATTGAAAACATATATTGTTTTACTGGGGATTGTATTGGATAATTTCAGTTATTTCAAATAACTATTTTATTCAGGAGGATTGCCCAAAAATAAAGTAGCAGTACAAGTCAGATGATTAAAATACCTCGACAGTCCAAACAAAATCAGGAAAGTAAAATAAAGTGCACTGTCAAAAGTCATACTGAATTAAAAAAATTAACTACATGTTTGATTCATTCCATAATATTGTTCATGTGAAATATCTTAACTAAACATTTTGTTAACTATCAAACATGTCAGTGAAATTGTATGTTGAAATAGTAATAACATGACAGGGCAAGTTTTTTTGATAGATCATTTTTCTTTTCTTTTCAAGTATGAGAAAAGTGACTGCTAAACAAATTAAATACCTTTAAACTATGGGAGCAAAGGGAAGAATAAACTGTGGATGCTAAACAAAGGGAAACATCATATTTTAGTCTTTGTAAAGAATAGGTCTGTGGAGCTAGAGATTATGGGAGGTCTTAGACTCTAGATGCCATTGGTTTTGGAATGATACACTAATCAAAATTGTTCAGAAGAAAACTGCAGCAGCAAAAGGAGAGTTCAGAAGGAGACACAGCAAAAATTAAGTCTATCCACAAAAAAACCACCAAATTCTGTTGTGCATATACGGATGTACAGATGTAGGGCCCTTTGAGAAGAAAGAACTTACACCTCCTCTATCGTTGACTGTGTTCTATCTCCAAGGTAAAATGATCAGAATTTCTTAGAAATGAAAGAAATATCCTTGGTGGTACACAGTAAAATCCAAATCAAGAGAGCAAGTGAAACTGTATGGTTTGTCTCTTTCTGGTCTAAAATCAAGAGATTTAGACTCTCTTTGGTCTAAATTCTAAAGCTAGCACTGTGGTTAACAGGCAGGTAGCTGCAGATAGTTTTACTTAGTTCAGTGATTACAAAGTGGTTAAAAAAAGGAAAATTACCCATAAATGAAGGCTCTGTAGAAAAAAAAACCCCTGTGAAAACATAAAAAGGTTCTGCCTGACTCATAAAGGTCATTTAGATTCAAGTGCTTTAAATAAATGGATTAGCATAAATGGATTAGTTGGCCAAGTTTTGCACAATACTTTGAAGATATATAGGCATCATACTTGTTCCTAAATCATTTGCATGTCATGCAGAAAATATTTTTCTCTGGGTCAGTTAACTAATGAGATATGCTTCTATTCTTGGGTACCAAATAATTTTGACTTAGCTGTTATATGAATTGTCCATATGTGCATAAGTGCACGTCTGTTTGTATGTGATGTTTATATATTTATATAAATATAATGATCAATTTATTCCTAACATCTTTAGTTTTGTTACCTTGGTCGGCTAATGCCTTCTAACAGAAAAGATCATAAATATTTAAATTAATAAGCACTTCTTTAGTAGTTGTAAGATTCATTTTTATGATGCTTTCAATTAACATGAATTAACTGGTTAGTTGGAAATGGCCAACTCCTTGCACATAACATAATCATTTTATATTAGTCAAAGATAATGTTATAATGTAGCAAAAAAAGATGAAAAGCTTCAACAAAATAATAGATATGCCATGAGAATTAATTTCTGAGTACCTGAATGTCTTCTGCAAAAAAGGAGCAGAGTTCCTAATTTAGTATGGCTGAGACCAAAGGAGGAGTATTTACTCCCTCATGTCATGTGATTTCCATTTGGTAAACATTCCAAAACTAAATTAAGTTCTTCATTTTCTTAGAAGATGTTCTTACAAATTTTTTTAGCTTATTTGATCCTTCCCTGTAGCAAAGCTTTCCAAACATATTTCATAGACAGTCTTTAGAGCAATGCATTGTCTGTGTATACAATTTTCGTTTCCTGTTTTGTATGCCATTGACTTTGACTTTGTAACTAGTGATAATAAATGCCACAGTCCTCTTTGACTGTATCATATGTCAGGACATACCCTCTGAGAGCATCTCTCAGAAGCACATTACCAGTGCATTATGGGCCATACTCTATGCCTCTATTAGCCATGACAGAGAAGGGAGTGAAATTGGACCCTGGAGAACAGTTAAACCATTGTCTTATGCCAAGACAAGGCAGAGAGATTGTACTAGTGAGCTGACACCTTGCATGTCCATAGAGCTTCAGATTTCATGCTGAAGGGACAAGGCATGTAGGAGACAATAATGTGACACTGCAAGAATGCAAATGCTGTTACACTAGTGAAAATGTTTTGAAGGTTTACAAGTTATACGTTCGTTCTGGTGTCTGAATTGAATCCACTCCTGCATAATACCCCTGTAGGGTTTTTTTTTTTAATCATATATTATTAGTGTGCCTCATTCTGATGATTTGTTACAGCAATAAATCATTAGTGTGCTGCTACTCTGATGAGCTGCTGCTTCAGCATGCCATTGAATCTGTCATGCAAATGATGTATTAATAAGGCATACAGGTGGTGTGTTCTGCAAAAGATGGCACTGCCCAGAAAACAAAGGGTTTAGGAATGTTTTCAGTATGATTTCAAGATAAAAAGTCAGTCAACAACCAACAAGGAGCTGGTTTCCCAGCTACACTATATAATTTTAGTTCTCCAAACTATTTCTGCCATTATTCTTTTCCAAGCCTATTTTGCAGGAAAGAGGCAGGGGAAAACACTTTTGAAAAGTAATATTTCAGTTGAGATAAGATGACCAGTATAAAATCTGCTGCTTGCTTTTTATCAAGCCAGAGGTTTTAACATCACTGTACAAAGAACAGGGTAGAAGAGAAATTACACAAACACATGAATTTAGTTCTGTGATGCATCTAAAGGAAGGAGTAGAAATCTGCCTTGATAGATATGAATCTTACATATATATTTAATGTTGTCCGTGAGTAATAATCACAAGATCAAATCTGTTACTGTCACCTTAAAATTATGTCCATGATATAAGTAATACCATAAGAAATCTTGTAAAAAATGACCATATATCCACACCTGGCCTTTATTTTAATCTAGATGGAATAGAAGAAAACATTGTAACTAACAGTAAAAGAAATCTGTACTCTTTGTAAGCACTTTGCTAAGTATTAAATCATGACGACAGATTGAGGGCCATAGAACATTCCATTTTTAACTTCTCTTGTTTTTTTAGTAAAAAAATTAAATCTTTGAATATCACATACCTTTGACTTCTAAATATTTTGGAATATTTTCCAACAGAACACACTAGTAGAATTATACCTCGATAGCAGTAAAACTTAGTTTAAAGAAAATATAAATATTCCTCCAAAATTCTTGAAAATTAAATTTGGATCATTTTTATCTGATATGGGAAAGTACAATGTAAAAAATTTTAACTAACCAAAGTTGGCATGAAAGAATATTTCAGTAGCCTTTAGATTTTGTAATTCACAGTTTTCCAGCAGAAAATGAAAAAATGTTAACTTACATTGGACACAAATCTGGTATTTTGTCAAAAAAGTATTGAGTATTATACAGGTGTATTATATTATAAGTAGCATGTATTTTGGATTACACATAATACAAGATCTGAACAATGGTGAGAAGAATTGTTCATACCATAATTGTATAGCTAATAGTGCCAGAATGGCGCTATATATCACAACTGGAGCAGCTTCCCAGATAGAGCTCCAGTAGGAAAACACTGGCATCCATCTACTCTTATGCCAGTATTGGACGCAGCAGTGAGCACACCTGTGGGAGGTGCACTCAGGTAGAGGAACTCCTCTGCTTGGTGACAGAGCTTCAGGAGAAGGTTGAAGGTGTCTAGGTTGAAGACTATCAGGGAGTGTGCAAGAGAGAGAGACTACTGGAATTGCACCCTACCTTCACTGGGACAGGCGCAACAGGCAAACAGGATGCATGATATGGAGGATTCCCTATCCTCTCTCCACCTGGCTGAACATGGTGACTCAAGGGATAGGGGGCAATGGTGAAAAGTTCCTTCACAGCTGGGGTGGAGGCTAGGTGCTCACCAAAGCTGCTCTATCACTTCCCTTCTCAGCTAGACAGGGGAGAGAAAATATAATGAAAAACTTGTGGTTTGAGATAAAGACAGGGAGAGATCATTCACCAATTACCATCATGGGCAAAACACACTTGACTTGGGGAAATGGATTTCATTTATTGGTTGACAGAGTCCCTTGGGAGGCAGTCCTGAAGCGCAAAGGAGTCCAGGAAGGCTGGACATTCCTCAGGAAGGAAATCTGAAAGGCACAGGAGCAGGCCGTCCCCATGGGCTGGAAGACAAACTGGTGGGAAGGTCCCAGTTGACTGGCGGTTAGCAAATATGAGGCCTGTCTACAAGAGGGGCCAGAAGGAGGATCTGGAAAACTACAGGCCTATCTGTCTGACCTCGGTGCTGTGGAAGGTTACGGAGCAGATCATCTTGAGGGCCATCATGTCGCACATACAGGACAACCAGGCAATCAGGACCAGTCAGCATGCATTTATGAAAGGCAGGTCCTGCTTGACTAACCTGATCTCCTTCTATGACAAGGTGACCCGCTGAGTGGATGACAGAAAGGCTGTGGATGTTTTCCACCTAGACTTTATTAAAGCCATTGACACCTTTTCCCACAGCATTCTTCTGGAGATGCTGGCTGCTCATGGCTTCACTGGGTAAAAAATGAGCTGGGCGGCTGAGCCCAGAGTGTTGTGGTGAGTGGAGGTGAATCCAGTTGGTGGCCAGTCACAAGTGGTGTTCCCCAGGGCTCAGTATTGGGGCCAGTTCTGTTTAATCTCTTTCCCAATGATCTGGACAAAGGGATTGAGGGCATCCGCAGTATATTTGCAGATGACACCAAGATGGGTGGGAGTGTTGATCTGCTTGGGGGCAGGAAGGTTCTACAGAGGGATCTGGATAGATGGGTGAGGCCAACTGTATGAGGTTTAACAAAGCTAAGTGCCAGGTCCTGCACTTGGGTCACAACAACCCCATGCAATGCTACAAGCTTGGGGAAGAGTGGCTAGAAAGCTGCATGGTGGAAAAGGACCTGGGGCTGTTGGTCAACGGTTCACATCTCTAGGCAGGTATGTTCTTCTTGCCTTTTATCCCAGTCAGACTTTTTTTTCCTCAAAACAGTCTGCCAGTCATTGTATAAACATACTGCACTTCAGAGACTTTATATTATGTGGTAATGTTCAGTTTACTAGTCAGAGAACCATGGATCATTACGAGTTCGCTTGCATTCCTCATCTGTCACATCTGACCAGACAGTAATGCTTACTGATTTGCATGGCTTGCTTACAAACTATGTATAAAAAACATACCATTGCATTTTGAGAAATGGCTTTAATCTATTAGTTGACACAAGAGAAACAAACAGTAACAAAGGAAATTGATTCTACAACTTGCTTTTGTATGGAACCGCAGTAAAACTATTAAGATTGGTGTGAATGGAGAATGAACAGGATTTTTTGGCTATAGGAGCAATGGAAGTAAAAGCAGAAGAAAGTGAGGCCTGTAAGAATAGCATGTGCTGACAGCACATAGATTATCAGGTGGTCATCAAAACCCACACACACCTACATGTTGATTCTCAAAACATCCATATCAACAGACAAATAGCTGAGTAAATTCTGAAGACTTATTGAGGTTGGACAGGATGGAGAGATCAATCTCTGAAGAGTCCAACAGACACATGCAAAACTAGCTTGTAGTCACCAGCCTAAGAAAAATTGAGATGGTGATGAGTAGCTGGTGTTCCCTGGAATCAATATCACCCTTCGAGCAACTGCTTATTGTACAAGCACCTTGGTCACTGCATGCTGGAAAGGCTGCTAAGACACAAAGATCTTGGTGCCTGTGAGTATGTGACTATCAGTGTGAATGTTAATGAGTTAAATTAGTTGGGTTTTTTGGTATTGTTTGGTTCATTTTTTAGTAAAATCATCTTTCTCTCCTAGGAGACCTTCACTAAGTTTTCCTCCTTTTTTCCTACTATGTTATGACATTACTTCTGACCTTCTCTATTTCTCTTTTGTTCTTCTTATTTTCTCTTTTATTATATGTCCTTCTGCATGAGATGAAAAAACAAATAAAGCAAACAAAAAAACCCCCAAACACCCCAAATAACCAATCAAGATGTGGTCCCAAAACATTTGTTTCACAAATAGAATTTCCCAGCCATAGAGATTTACAGGAAAGAATGAAAAAAACCTGAAGTACAGCCAGACTATGAATAAGTTCCAAAAATTTCTCTCTTAGCAACCATTAAACAAGAAGATCTTCTGTCAAGAGGATCCAGTTCAGTCTGGCTTTTGGCACTTCGTAGATCTTGTAGAACTCTTTTGAAAATCGTCATGTGTAATCTAGTAGAGGTTCAGTGGTTAGTTTGACTTGGTGGTTACATGACTTCTCCACCAATGTAGTTTGCAGAAAAATGAAAATGTATGAAAGGCACAGATTTAAAAAGGAAAATGTATTTCTTGGTTGCAAAAGAAGAAAAAGAAGTGGAATGAAATACAATTGCAATGGCTTTCACAGTGTGAAGTGCAGCTGTCCTCTGCACGGCCATACAGTTTGGAAGGCCAGTGTAAAGGGGCAACAAAGGCCACTCTTCCAATCAGCTTTTGGGGACATCTTGTTTCTAAAGGGGTGTGCATACATAAAGTAAATTCTTATATTAAGGATAGTTGTATCAGATCATGAAGTGATCCAAAAAAGGGCGATCTGAACCTCTTAAGTATCACAGCATGCTGGAGGGGGTAGACAAAAGACACCAGCCCCATGTTAGTTCTGGTGGTCCAATATGAGAGGAAATAAAAAGAAATAATTAAATGCCCCCCCCCTTTTTTTTTTAACTATATTGCAATTTCTATCCAGTCAGGTAGTTCCAAACTCTACAAGCTTTTACAAGCTGCAAATGAAGTCGGTACATGAATGTCTCACATTTAATTAGTAGGTGACAATTTTGAATGTTAGCCACCAGCTGCTTATGTGGCCAGATAATTTCAAAATAATTAGGGCCTCTTGAATATTAGTTCAGGGTAGCTGTTTATCACTGTAGAGTTAGTGTTCTTCCATACTATACTGCCTATTAGTTTCAACACCACTGGTATTTGATTGCTCAGTAAAAAAGGAGGGGAGGAGGAAAGGAAAAAAGGAAGGAGACAGAAAGGTAGGAAGCAAGCATGAAGGACTTAAAAGCTATAAGGTAATTCCAGATTGTTATTACAACTGATAGGAAACTTACATACTGAGGGGGCGGGGAAAGGGGAGAAGGACTGTTTTTCAGTTTCAGCTTAGACATTTCAGTGATTCAATTCTGATTAATGTCCATGGCTTGATCCAAAGGCAGAGGAGCAGTGATACTGACTCCACTTGCCTTGGAACATGCCATTGACAGCCAGATGTATGCACCAGGCACAGATTTAACTCTGATGTCCTGAAGTTGTTTTTTTCCATGTAGAATAAAAAAGCAAATGAGAACAAGAGAGGACCTGCAAGTCTGAAATTTAGCTTTGCAGCCAATGAAACAGCAGCAGCAGCATTCCCCAGCTGTGCTTATTATGACTGCACAACAGTGATAATTACCAAATTTCTATATTTATAGAAAACTGGTGCCTCATAAATATCCAGCTGCACTTTTATCTAAGTACAATATGTGACCATTTTCTATAAATATGGACATTTGATAGAAGCATTTTGTAACTGTTAAAATGCAGGATTAAGTTATAGGAATGTTCAGTAATTTATTTATTTAGTTATCTATTTATTTACTTATTTTTAATAGAGAAAGATTCTGCCTTTCAAGAAAATCGGTGTCCCTTATTGCCATTTTCAGTGAACCCATCACTGATCATTTAGTGATTTTTGACCATGAGGGCTATGCAGGGGTTTTTTTTTAGCGGTATGTCCTGACAGGAAACAAGCAGATTAACAAAGTTTTCGATCATGATGGCTAATGTGCATAGTCAACGACTATGCTGGCTATAATACTGGAAACACTGTCACCAAGAAATCCATCAGCAGTGTGGAGCTGTACAGGTAGAATAAAACAGGGACATTGGTTCAGATGAGATAGGTGGAACATTTAAATTATTTATCTGCAAACAACCACAGCAGCAGCAGAACCCTGACATAACATGAGATGGTTAGCTTTGAACTTGAAATAGGTCTTAGAGTCACCAAGGTACCTCAGAGGCAGAAAGCAAGTTGTCAGTAATTAATGGCTTGTGGATTTAAGAAAAAAGCAGGGTGTCAGCATTTACACGGGGAAGGGTAGGAGAGTACGTGGGACCAATCTAGCTGACAACTGCAGGGAGTTTTGCAAATGTTTGCAAGTGGCTTCTTAAGAAATATTCATCTGAAAATGATTATACCTATAAATGGATTATGGTATCTAAAACTCCACATGCCTTTTATTGTCAGTTCTGGCTGCTGGTCTTCTTCCATCTTGTCTAATA
The DNA here is from genome assembly GCF_964289735.1 of Phaethon aethereus. NCBI lineage: Eukaryota > Metazoa > Chordata > Aves > Phaethontiformes > Phaethontidae > Phaethon > Phaethon aethereus. The sequence continues at coordinate 61,590,199 of NC_138582.1, read as the reverse complement.
AGATTTAACTTAAAATGTTTGTCATATATTAACAACAGTAGTGGCAACCAACCCCCTTTTTATGTCAAAGCTCTTTCTTTTTATTAATCCAAATGGTTCCAAAGGCCGTTTGTGTGTAGCGCATGATGTGTGTGTGGCTGCAGTGTCTGTATATAAGTACACAAAACTGCCAAGGCAGATTTCAGTCTACTGCTGATGAGCTGGCTCCTTTTATCCCTCTTCCCTTCCCAAAATAAACTGCTAAGCTTTCAAATGCTACCCTGCCCCCATGTAGTCACTTGACTAAAACGGATGTTAAACTTTTCACCTATTAAAGCTCTTCTTTTCCAAACAGTGCAGAGGGAACCCAAAGCAATAAAAAACTGGCAGAAGTCATCCAGAGAGGGGGAAAAGGAGACCTCAGGAAATTAAATTGATTCTAAAAATGTCAGCAATTAAAATTAATTGAAAATAATTAAGTAACTCCCATCCTCTTGTTCGTCTTCAGTGTTTATTTAATTTTGATATTAGTACTGGAATAAGTTCATGCACAGGCTGAAAACAAGTTGAAAGTGATCTGCAGTTTCATTCCTGGTTCTTTGCAGAAGCGTGCCAGGGCACTGTGGGGGCCAGGGACCATGTCACGGCAGCCAGGGCCTGACCCACCACCCCAGCCAGGAGCCGAGCAGCCAGGAGGGCACCGGGGCAGCCCCAGCCCTGGGCATTGGGCACCTCCCTGGAGACAGGGACGGAGAAGGCTGGGCTGAGACATGAGCCTGCAGATGGGTCTGGCTTGGCGCAGCCCAAGGTAGGGCTGCGGGGACAGGCATGTGCTGAGGCCAGTCCAGAGTATCCACCACAGGGCATCAGGGTCTCTCCCAAGGGGAGAAAATAATAAATAATGCAGTTGTGAAAACTAAACTTTTGAACCATCAGCTCTTCTTTGTATCTAAGAATACAATTCAGTCACAACAACCCCATGCAACGCTACAAGTCTGGGGAGGAGCTGCTGGAGAGCTGCCCGGTGGAAAGGGACCTGGGGGTGCTGGTTGACAGCCGGCTGAACATGAGCCAGCAGAGTGCCCAGGTGGCCAAGAAGGCCAACAGCGTCCTGGCCTGTATCAGAACTAGTGTGGCCAGCAGGAGTAGGGAAGTGATCATGCCCCTGTACTCGGCACTGGTGAGGCTGCAGCTTGAATCCTGTGTTCAGTTTTGGGCCTCTCACTACAAGAAGGATGCTGAGGTGCTGGAGCGTGTCCAGAGAAGGGCAACGAAGCTGGTGAGGGGTCTGGAGCACAAGCATTATGAGGAGCAGCTGAGGGAACTGGGGTTGTTCAGTCTGGAGAAGAGGAGGCTGAGGGGAGACCTTATCGCTCTCTACAACTTCCTGAAAGGGGGTTGTGGCGAGGTGGGTGTTGGCCTCTTCTCCCAAGTAACTAGTGATAGGACAAGAGGAAATGGCCTCAAGTTGTGCCGGGGGAGGTTTAGATTGGATATTAGGAAAAATTTCTTCATTGAGAGAGTGGTCAGGCATTGGAACAGGCTGCCCAGGGAGGTGGTGGAGTCACCATCTCTGGAAGTGTTCAAAAAACATGTGGATGTGGCACTTCAGGACATGGTTTAGTGGACATGATGGCACTGGATTAATGGTTGGACTTGATGATCTTGAAGGTCCTTTCCAACCTTAGTAATTCTGTGATTCTGTAAAAGAGAAAGAGCAAACCTCAGATGAATGCGAGGCTAGTAGAGACTGCTAAGGTTCATACACCTTCCCCTGACTCCTCATGCCCTTGGCTTTTCCTTCCCTGGGTCCCTCGAACAACTTGTGGGTGCCTCAGCTGTGTCAGTAAATGTTTGTAGGCCACCAGTATAAACCAGATGAATCGAATGATGCAGAATAATTACAAGCCTTGGGAATTAACAAATGTGGAAAGAACTACATTGGATCACACCTGAGTTTAACTTACTTGTGTTTACTATTTTTATTATGTTTTCAGACTTGACTTGTGTTGAAAAAAAAAACCTGTTAGACACGGGAGAAGTAAAAAAGGTGTTTTAGCCTGCAGAACAAGAAGAGGTAATCATCACCTGAGAAACATTAACAACTGCACTGGAGAAAGGATAGGGAAAATGCATACAGCATAAAAAGAATAACCCTGTTGAGCCTTTGATTTGTAATATTAATTTTCAGGAAGAAAAAAAGAAAGGTTTTGATGGGAAAAAAAGTTTCAGTGAAAGTGAAAGAAAAGAAAAGTGAAAAATTTTTACCAAATCTGGCTCTGGTTTAGGACTTCACAATATATTAATCTTTTTTTTTTTTTTCCCCCAGGTTTCTCGGTTTTCTTCTATAACCAATATCTTTTCCCTGCTGCTATTGTTAATGTTATGCTTGTGCTGACAACAAAACATGGATAGGTTATCCTCTATGGCTTGCTTTTTCCAATATCTGAGCAACGAATTTTCTCTACTGGATACTTGCTCTCTCATCAGGTCTTCCTCACTTTTAAAATGTAAACTACTTTCTGCTGTCCTTTGATTCCTTTAATTTATTCCCCAAATTTCATTCTGAATCTGAGCATTTCCTTCAGTCAGCTGATATGCTGCTGAACTTCTATTTCTTTTTTATATAGTGTTAGGGACAAACGCATTTAAAGTTGCCCTTGTCAGCATAACTCTCAGCATTACAAGACCTAGTTGTATGGCACAAGACTTTCTATTACACAGTACAGGCTGGACCTAACCTAATCCCTTTTAAAGATGAATTACAAGTATAGCAGACTGATGAATGTGGGCTAAGCACCCAACTTTCCTCAATTCACAAAAAAATAAGAATATATGTAAGTACATAAAACTTGTTAAAAGATTGGCTTTTTAGCTCAAGCTGTCGAAATTCATGTTTATATTTTTGGAATTTCCCAGTTTGTCTGCCATCATTATTGCTATCATTATCAACAATTTTTCAGAACTCAGCTGGGCAAGATTCTGAGCACTTGATCTCAGTTTGAATTTAAACTTTCTCTCAGCAGAAGGTTGGGCTAGGTGAGCTTCAGAGTTTCAGAGCTTTGAACCTAAACTGATCTATACTTCCATGAATTATAATGAACTTGATGAGGACAGGCCTCTGTTCCATAATGAATTTAATACTCATTCTCAAAATCCCATGACTTTTGCTTTTTTAAATTTATTTTTATCTCAAGTTTTAAATTGACTCACTGAAATTCTACTGCATTTTATGGTATCTCATCTGATACATTGTCTTCTTTTTTTTAAAAAGTAACTGAAGAATAGAAAGAGTTGAGACAGTAGTAATTAGTATATTTACCACTTTTTTTTTCTTCTTCTGTTTTCCCGTAATTATATTACTTATACATTTTGTCATGTTTCTTCCTTTAACCCTAATACTGCCATTACTGTTCTGTGAGCAGTCACCTCCATTTCGTCAGTTACTGGTGACAGGAGCAGCTGTCATTCACAAAATCTTTAGTGAAGAATTATCCTTTGGGAAACTGACATCCCAACAATTTTCTTAACAAGCTATTGATTTTGTTTTGCTTTTCTCTCCACGTCAGACACAGAAGCTTCATACTTCTGAAGATACTGCAACTAGGAAGGCAATGCAGCAGATATTTTTTGCACCAGATTTCCCCTTTCATCACTTAATTTTTATGTTTCAGTGAACTTTTCAACTCCTTTTTAACACCATCTTTGCCAAGCAATCAAGTCTCCCTTGAATCGATAAGCCTTTAAAAGCTCTAGAGATAGTGAAAGAACATTACTGACCTCTCCTTTTGGGACACACCTATGAATCACAGTTTAGGGTTGCTATCTAAACCTTTTGCGAATGGGAGAAAATATGCTGCAGAATTAGGTTAGGAGGAAATAAAGCCGTAAAGAGCTCATTAATTTATTTCCCAGAACAAGAATATTAAGTAATCTCATTTTGCATGTTTTCATATCCTATCATACGAAGCAGATAACTATCGAATATTTAATTGTAATTGTAAAGATATGTAAGTTCCTTTGTTGGAGATAAATATTGAAGAGGTTCTTACATATAGTCTGGGCAGAAAGAAACCCTCACTGAATACAAAATTAGTAGAAATCAGTGTAATGTTTAGTTCTCAGTAAAAGGTATAGGAAGAATGTTAATCTTCAGTGAATATTAAAATGATTAGGTTTCTTGTACTTACCAGAAAAATCATTGGGACCCAAAGATTTTGGAAGGCAGGCTACTTCTTTCGGACAGTAAATACAGGCAGGAGCTCAAGACCGCATATCCTCTTATTTGTGCACTGTCTTATTCCTTCATCAGTTTTGCAGTTGTCCATCCTTTTAACAAGTAATCATCCTCCTACATGAACACATGCAATAGTTGTGTGGCGATGACACTTTTTAGGTGCAAAAAGTAAGTAAATATTTTGAATAACTTAAAGCTGGCAAGAAAAGCTGCTGTTTGTTCTAGGTGCAAGCAATAAAAATATGTTAATATAAGCAAGCTGCATATAAGTGTAACAACCCATCTACTTACCAATTGCAAGATGCGGTATGGTACATGTGTAGAGCAGAGAAAGTACCACCTCTTGGACTTTTCAACAGGTATAATCCCATCTTATTTACTGTTACTTCTGACCTCCTGTTAGCAGCATTAGAAAATTACTATTAATTTTATATGTCTACAAGGCATTAAATACAGTTTTATAAAATAAAAGTGCTTGTATTTGACTATAGACATGTTTTAGAGAGGATCCTACTATATTTGCTTAGACTTCTAATCTTACAGGACAGTTCCCTTCCAAATGTGTAGAAGTTGTGAATGCTACGTATTTTCTTAATAGCACCTTGCAGTTCTCATGCTCATGGTCACCGAACCAGAATTGAAAGTTTTCTGTATAAGGCTCATATGACTATGCAATAAAAGGAACACTATGGAAATAGTTAAATATTGATGTCCTGTAAAAGTGATGTGAGGTGGATAAATGTTCCTATTAGGCAGCATCAGCTTTTAATACAGTAATAAAGTTTCCTGTGTCTAGGTGCTGTTGTAAATTCCGGCAAAGGATATTTATGTAAGTGTCTATTGATTAAAAACACCTACAGTAAGTATTAACAGCAGTAGGTTTGGAGTGGAGACTTTTACAGATTTTCTATCAAATATCCCCTACTTAGCAACTGTTCAGATTAATTTCTCAGAATAATTTTCAAGAGATATTTTGAACAGAGTGGGTAATAATTATAAGCCAAGACAAATCCATATTTGTAATTGAAACCGTCCTCTATTCGACCTCTGGACTCATAACCTCTCCTCATTTAGCATATTCATATGCACAATGGGATCTATAACTTTTAAAAAAGGGATCACAGATGAGAGGAGACCTTAGGAAATAGTTTGATCACTCCTTTCTATTTCCAAATGCATCCCATAGTCATTTGTCTTTCAATCGCCACACACAGCTCCAGAAGAGACTGTCTTCCTAGTAATTCCTATTTCTGCTCATTCAGATTGAGTAAGAAATTATATCCATGTAAAACCAGATTATTTTTAACCACATCTGCTGTAGAAAATTTAATTTTATTTGTGTCTTTTGAGTAACTAAATTTTTCAAACCCATCAGCAAGACTATGAAACATATAAACAGTTTGGGTCAAGAGTTTATGATTCTCCAAAGGCAGAAAAGCTAGAATTATTGAATGAAATAGAGAATATAAAAATTAAAATTTAACATAATTCCTCAGCAGTTTAGTGAGAGTTTTCCAATATAATTTTCTTTTGTATCCTTAAAGTATTTTGTAAAAAAATGAACAAAGAGGAAAAAAGGAATATAAAAAAAGAACCAAGAGGAGAAACAGAGAATAAAGAAGGAATGATGATAACATTGGTCAGGGCATTTTTAGAGGGAATCAAAAAATGGTGCAACCATTAGAAGTTTTCCCCAAAAACCCCAGATAAAAAGGTTTGGGAGGTGGTGACGCAAGTATAAAATGAATGAATACCAAATGTTCATATGTGAAGGACTGCAGATAACCCAACAAGATGATAGGGTACTTTCTGAAGCCAGTGATTAAGAAGTGAAAATAATCTGCCTCGGGGGCTGCTAATTAGAGCTATGTATATATGCCTAGATTTGGAAGGAAGAGCAGCAACTATCCTTGCAGTGGGTTGACCTTGACTAGAAGCCAAGTGCCGATCAAAGCCACTCTATCACCCCCTCTCCTCAGCTGGACAGAGGAGAAGAAAATATAATGAGAAGCTTGTGGGTTGAGATAAGGACAGGGAGAGATCAGTCAGCAATTATGGTCATGGGCAAAACAGATTCAACTTAGAGAAATTAGTTTAATGTATTGCCAATCAACATCAGAATAGGATAATGAGAAATAAGACCAAATCTTAAAACACCTTTCCCCCAGCCCTCCCTTCTTCCCGGTTTCAACTTTGCTTCAGATTCCGCTACCACCTCCTCTCCAAGCGGCGCTGGGGGGGAGAATGGGGATTGCAGTCAGTTCATCACACATTGTCTCTGCTGCTCCTTCCTCCTCACACTGTACCCCTGCTCAAGCGTGGGGTCCCTCCCACAGGAGACAATCCCCCATGAACTTGAATCCTTCCCATTGGCTTCAGTTCTTCAGAAACTACTCCACCCTGGGTCCCTCCCACAGGGTGCAGTCCTTCAGGAACAGACTGCTCCAGTGTGGGTCCCCCATGAGGTCACAAGTTCTGACAGCAAACCTGCTCCAGCATGGATTCCTCTCTCCATGGGTCCACAGGTCCTGCCAGGAGCCTCCTCCAGCATGGGCTTCCCACAGGGTCACAACCTCCTTTGGGCATCCACCTGCTCCAGTGTGGGGTCCTCCACAGGCTGCAATTGGAGATCTACTCCACTGTGGACATCCATGGGCTGGAGTGGGACAGCCAACCTCACCATGGTCTTTACCACAGGCTGCAGGTGAATCTCTGCTCCGGTGCCTGGAGGACCTCCTGCCCTTCCTTCATTGACCTTGGTGTCTGCAGACTTGTTTTCACATTCTCAGATCTCTCTCCATCTGCAAATGCTGTGTGATGTTCTTTTTTGCCCTTCTTAAATTTGTTATCCCAGAGGTGCTACCACCATTACTGATTGTCTTTGGCCTTGGCCAGCGGCGGGTCCATCTTGGAGTCAGCTGGCATTGGCTCTTTTGGACACAGTGGAAGCTTCTAGCAGCTGCTTGCAGAAGCCACCCCTGCAACTCCCACTGCTACCAAAACCTTGCCATGCAAACCCAATACAATCCTGTAATGGGTACATTTTTGAAGGATGGAGGTTAGTCTCAGGTAAGACTTTTCTTACTAGTCTGTCATCAATTTTTCATGTCTCTTCCATAAAGACATATATCCTTGAAAGTTCCCCAAACAGCTCTTTGGGAGCAGTTGAAACCTTGTGGTTTTTGTTCAGAAAAACTTCAGGCAGTAAAGACTCTTCATTTTTATGCCAATTGTTGAAATATCCTTTGTAATTTCACTTACAAACGTTTATAAAAATCCCTGCAGCTTGGCTTTAGAAACTTAACCAAATTGGACTCATTCAGTAGAAGAGCATTCCACCAATATTACAACATCCTTTTTTTCCACCCTTTTTTTTAAAGTTTAAGGCTTAACTTTTTCGCTTACTAGATACACGTCTCTCTCTAAACATACAAGTAGTTTTTATTGATTGCTTAACGGTACACAGAAAGGCAAGAATTTGAATTCAGATCCCAGGTCTGCAACACAGCATGAGATTAGTGCCCAGCCTTAAGACTTCAAGTGACGTTAGAAGATGTTGTCTCTTCCTCATCAGTGCTTCTCAGCACCTCTTTGGAGAAGACATTTAGGCCTTTTTATTACCTCTCAAGTTATGTTTGCGCTGCTTTGGAGTGTTTTGGTTTGGGTGTTTTTTTTTTCAGGAGACCCAATGTTATCTATTTCAGCACAGCTCCTCCTTCCCCTTTGTCTTTGGTCATATCTTCCAAACCCTCTATATAACTTCATATTTAAACCCTGTTTATTTTAACTCCCCTGCCATGTTCCAGTTAAACATGTTCACTTAAATGGAACAGTCACCTGTCCTTGTCATTAAGAGCTACCCCTTATTAAAGAAGTTGAAGTCCGAAGAGCAGCATACCAAAAAGGTTAACGGCAAATGAAATGATGCATTTCAGTGTTACTTTGGAACTTCATTAAAATTTAGTACCCATTATTGGTCTTTTTAAGATCCCAACTTCCATTGAATCATCTGATTTTGTCCTTGTATTTTCATTAATAATTCAAAACCTTTTGTTTCAAACACCTCATGTCAGCATCTCTGTTGGCGTCATGCTAATAATTTTAACTTCACCTGAATACAAAAGGGAAGACATCAGCACAGACAGAGAGAATGAAACCTGAATTCCAGCCTTGCAGCAGCGATCAATCAAAGGAAATGTATTTTCCACTGAGGGGTACTGGCAGGCTAAAAAGAATTTTTTTTTTTTTTAATAATTAATATCTTATTGTATGCTAAATAGGATCTTTGTACTGCAAAGAAAATTCATATGAAGTTTAGCTATAAAACATGAACTACAGATCACATCATGGAGAATTCTCATAGTGGCTTATTGCTTACTAGTTAGCGTTATATTGCCAAACGTTGTCATTCAAATAATGAGAAATGGGGGGGAGAGACAGAGCAGGGAGGTAGAGAGAGAGAGTGTGTGTTTGATTAGAATCATCTTCTATATTAGTTAGGCTCAAGGTAGGAGAGGAACAATTGTATAGGAAAGAGGAATATAACTTTACAATAAATTCCTATTTATTTCTTTACATTTATGAAATGCATTTATACATTTAATCTCTGCAGAGGTGCAGAGACTGCATGACTCTCATTCTCTGTGTGAAAAGTGTTTTTCAAATGATAAATAAAAACATTTTAATAAACAAATTGGCTGCCATAGAATTAGCAGATTAGAAGCGGCAACCTTTCCTCTTCCTTTATGCACTCATAAATGGAAACAATTTTAAGCAACATCTAAAATATTCTTATGAATGCATAAGCCACATCTTTTAAGATGTGAAAAGAATTAATTTCATATAACAATGTAAGTAGCTCTTACTCAACAAATACGGATCTTGCTCATTAGAGGCTGATTTATATTGTTCTTCAAAAATATCGTTTTAACAGCTATTGTTGCTCTTAAGAAATATCTGTTTTTACCCTGCTTTGTCAATTACAGAGAAACAGTATTCATCCACTTTTTTTTTTCTGTTTGCAGAACATGAAATAAACAATATAGGATTTCCTGAGAAAGCTGTATCATAGTGAATACTCGTATAATAGTGCTTAGCTTCATAAATATAACAAAACTATTTTTCCACTTTTGGAATATTTCAGGTAAGGAACAAGTCTTTCTGAGTACCTGAGTTAGTCTGCTGGACCAAGGATTGGTATTCTGGAGATTTTTCTGACTAATAGCCATTCTAAGAACTTCTTTCATTATTCGCACCATTACATTCATCAAAACTTATGAAAATTTTAGCTTATGTAAGAAAATTCACCAAAACAATAACAGGCAGAGAAAGGCTGTTTGTTTCCTCCTCACAGGAGAAATGTTTCTCCTATTGGATGTTTTGCTCTCATCTGTACTAAAGAAATGCCTATTTAAAAGTCTCTTTCCTATGTAATCATTGACTAATATATCTGCTGAGAATGACTGTCAACCCACTCAAGCCTAATATAAAAGATTAGCCAATCTGCACATGAAGGTTCCTTCAACACACCTATTTGAAACCAAATGGTTTCTTTTATTTTATCTTTCAGCTTGTGCTCACACAGTTTGCACCTTATATGTAAGCCAGTCGTCACTACAATTCACATACGGACATAAGGTTCCATTGCATCTGAAAATACATCATCTGCTGTATATATTTTAACTTCCATCAAATGACATAATTATCTTCTGAGAAACTCTCTTAAATATGCAGTACAAATCATATCACTTAGTGTGGCTCCACAGGAAAAGATAAGTAGGTCAGGTCCTTCAAATAAGGAACCTGAGAGATGTAGTTTCTTAAAGATTATTGCATCTTTCCTCAGTATATGGGAAATGCATTATAATCTTCGTGTTTGAACAGGTACCTGTGAAATTTCCAGGGTAATGAGGAGCAAGCTGTTCCATTTAGTGTGATATTAAGTGTTACTGTACTAGTGCTTATAATGAAGAGATGACATGTTTTCTACTTGTGAGTGTTGGCCTGAGTTTTGCAAAGAGAAGATGGGAATTATCCTGTTACTAATTTCTGGGAGTTTTGTACAGGACATTCATGTACTACTTATGCTTGCGGATGATTCTCTGCACCAGACTCTTTAAGCGCTATTTTCTAGCGTGTCCCCCCACTCCAAATACTTTCTACTGTATGATAGAACATGAATCTTAGGAATAAAATCAATGGCAAAATATGAGTATCTTCATAATTTTTCAAATTACTACTTTTCTGCTAGAAAATACAAGGTAATGATAAATGAAAGTTTCCATGGGTTGACCTGATTTGTTGACTTTCTTAATTAGCCACAAAGAGGCTTCAGTAACATCCAGCAGTTTCTGCTAACCTGTCACTTCAGCAATGCCTTTAATTTAGGTAGCCGTGGCTTTGTCAGTTACAAGGAAATGGCCCTGATGTCTAAGCTGTCTAAAGATAGGGCACTCGAGTCCACAGCTGGGCTCCCTGGGGTCCTGATGGATGTGAGCTTGCAGGGAGACTTTCAGAATTTAGGTTTCTGACTCTGCAGCAGGGTCTTAAAACCTGGAGAGAGTTCATTTTCTAAGCCCCTTGTTATAGAATATTGCATCAATAGGAAAAAAAAAAAGTAGAAAGTCAAAAGTCTCGGACATTTAGCTATATAAAGCATTCTGTGCCGACATTTTTTAAATTAAACTTTTTATTTAGACTTTAGTTTACAATGTCCTTTTTAGAAGTACTTTTTAAACTAACTCTTAGAAAATAGGCAATTTTCTCCCTAAATTTTGGAATGTCATGAGAAAAGGAATTTAGATTTGTGGTTTGTGGTTCTGGCTCTGCTTTCTTTATGTACTTGTCTGATCAATTCCCAATATTTTAGTTACTTCCTAAACTATTATTGACAACTATTTTCACTTTTCTCTCCTGGACAGATGTGTTTTTTCTCTAGTGCAAAGCTCCTGAAAAATCTTAACAATTACTCAGAATGCCTTCAAGAGTGAGGAGAAGTATTTAGTTTCTCCATGAATATATGGAATACTTTAGGTGGTGAGAAGCTACCTACTTTTTCCCAAATCTCTTTTTACTTCCTGTTACAGTTGGAGCAAGGCTATACACTAGCTATCATCCTTCAAATACATATTTCATCAGCTTATGGGAAAATAGAAATATTATACTGAATTTGGTTGTAGAAAAAGATTAGCTGTCACTCAGATGATTACAGAACAAAGAAAATGTTTAAAACTTGCATTTTTTACACATATTTCCTCTTTTCTAGTACAGCAAGGAGAGATGGGAGAATGACATGAGGTTTTTCTGAAGATGGATATTGGGAAGTCTGTCTCAGGGATGAGGAAGACAGCATGCTATCACTAACAAACCCCCACCTGATTGCCAGTCATCCTCAGCTGGACTGCTGTTATGGTTTCTCTAGAAAGGGTTTTGAAAGACAGGCTTTGGGAAAACATTAATAACTAAGAAAATTATCTATGCATCTATGTGAATAAAAAAATACCTGTCTATGAAAAAGATGAGGGCCATCTCTGCTGCAGTGCAACAGTGACCTGGAAGAAGGCTGCAGTGAAGGAAGTCCGGGATCAGCCTCCATAGAACCTCTCCTCCTCCAGTGGGGACCACTCTGGGGCTCAGGCCCTCAGCCCTGGTCCCTGCCCCGACTGCAGTGTAGGGGTGCCTGTGCTGACCCAGACCCCTGTCCACTGCCATGGTCCTTACAGACCTGCCCACCCATCCTTGGGCTGTGTCTTCCCCTGTCTTCTGGCACTAGTTCTGCTCTGTATCACTTAATTGGGAGCTGTGGCACTGTATCTCACCTCCATGAATTCTCTGCCCTACTAGCCATGCTGTCACCCTTGGTTGATGTCTTGCCTCCCTTGTGAAACCACCTGTCCTCACTGCTCCCTGACGTTTAGACATCCTGTGTAAGATAATGGGTGAGATGTTTTATTGTTTCCACATACTGGAAGTGTCCAAACTACCACCATCAACCTTCAGAAAGTAGAAAGAAGATCAAGCAGGCATCCAGCCAGAAATTATGTAAAGAGGGCATAGCATGGACAGAAGCTTTTTAATCCAAAAATTTCATGGACAGGGATCACAAAGACAAGAACAAGCTAAATCCCGGATGGAGTCTGTAAACTGTGAAAAATGAGCAAACCATCTTCTTTCAGACATTCTTCATCTAATCATGAAACTTCCATTACAAAAAAATTATTCCTTTTTAGCTGAAGAGAAAAACGGGATGCTTACATTTTTGATGGACACAGTCTTATGGGAAAATTAGATGCTAACATTTAGAAGAGAGCTTATGAAGTGATTGATTGGAAATTTTTCACTGACAGTAAATGAATTGTCAAAACTGAAATTGTTCCTAGAAAATTATTGTCTTCATTAAAAACTCAGTAAAAAAAATGAGAGCAAACTTAAAATTGTCAAAGCATTCTACTTTTATATTCTTTAAGTAGAAAATTTACATTTTAATTTGTGAAAGACCAGTTCACTGTAAAACTTCTTTCAGTTTCTATCTATGTTTTGACTTTTAAACTATTTTCAGTGCCAGTATTCTGGTGTCTGCTAATTCTTATTCCTTTTGGTTTACTCTATTAGATTTGAAGGAAAAAAAATATTTACTTTGGGAAGAAACTGTTATGCATATTCTAGGTTCTTTGTATTGTTGTTGTGCTATACTGTAGGCAAAATATTTTAAAGTTTACTAAACAGGAAAAAAAGTAAGACGGCAGAGAGCTCTTTAGAAGAAACTACTGTTTCTTTTAAATGCCAGGACTTCAATGATTTCAGAAAAACAGTCTTATTAATTGATAGCTTTTTGGGAGATCATACTTTGCAAAAATAGTTTATATCCTTAAATTTCACCAGTGATCTGTCTAGTCCATGGCCAGGAAAAGACAATTTTTCCTTCAGACTTTACTTCTTTGTTCTAACTTGATACTGATTTCTTTCGCAGTATCCTGGTTTCAGCCAGGATAGAGCTGGTTTTCTTCACAGCAGCTAGTGTGAGGCTCTGTTTTGGATTTGGGATGAGACAATGTTGATAATGTGCTGATGTTTTGAGTTGTTGCTGAGCAGTCAAGGTCAGTCCAGCTTCTCGTGCTGGCCGGCCAGCGAGCAGGCTGGGGGTGCATGGGGAGCTGGGAGGGGGCACAGCCAGGACAGCTGACCCAGACTGGCCAAAGGGATATCCCATACCATATAATGTCATGCCCAGTACATAAACTGGAGTTAGCCGGGGGGTGGGAATCACTGTTTGGGGATGGGCTGTCAATCGCTGGGTGGTGAGCAATTGCTGTACTGGGCATCACTTGTTCTTGTACATTCCTTTGTCAGTATTATTATTATTGTTGTTATCATTGTTGTTTCCTTCTCTCTTGCTGTCCTATTAAACTGCCTTTATCTCAACCCATGAGTTTTTCCCCAGTTCTCTCCCCTGTGCCACTGGGGGAGGAGGAAGTGAGCGAGCGGCTGCGTGGTGCTTAGTTGCCAGCTGGGGCAAAACCACAACATGCATAAAACTTAAAAATGGTCAAACTTACTTGCTTCTGAGAAAGTATTTGTTCAGCATTCAAACAGAGAATGTTTAATCCTGATAGGAAAGTACACTTTAACTTTGGGAAAGAAAACAATGAATTCAATAATCAAAATATTTTGAAAACTTTAAACCATTTGTGTTTAAGGTCAAGGATTTTTTTTATTTTACTTGTTTATCTAATAAATTTAAGTATATTTTGAATCATAAAATCATAGAATCGTTTAGGTTGGAAAAGACCTTTAAGATCATCAAGTCCAACCATTAACCTAGCACTGCCAATTTCACCACTAAGCCATGTCCCTAAGCACCACACCTACGCGTCTTTTAATACCTCCAGGGATGGTGACTCCACCATTTCCCTGGGCAGCCTGTTCCAATGCTTGACAACCCTTTCAGTGAAGACATTTTTCTTAATACCCAATTGAAACTTCCCCCGCCACAACTTGAGGCCATTTCATCTTGTCCTCCTTTCAGGTAGTTGTAGAGTGTGATATGGTCTGCCCTGAGTCTCCTTTCCTCCAGGCTAAACAACCCCAGTTCCCTCAGCTGTTCCTCAGAAGACCTGTTCTCTAGACCCTTCATCAGCTTTATTGCTCTTCTTTGGACACGCTCCAGCATGTCAATGTCTTTTCTGTAGTGAGGGCCCCAAAATCGAACATAGGATTAGAGGTGCAGCCTCAGCAGTGCTGAGTGCAGGGGCACAATCACGTCGATAGTTCTGCTGGCCATGCTATTTCTGATATAAGCCAGGATGCTATTGGCCTTCTTGGCTACCTGGGCACACTGCCAGCTCATATTCAGCCGGCTGTCAACCAGCACCCCCAGGTCCTTTTCTGCCGGGCAGCTCTCTAGCCACTCCTCCCCAAGCCTGTAGCGTTGCATGGGGTTGTTGTGACCCAAGTGCAGGACCCGGCACTTGGCCTTGTTAAACCTCATACAGTTGGCCTCACCCATCTATCCAAGTCCCTCTGTAGAACCTTCCTACCCCCAAGCAGATCAACACTCCTGCCCAGCTTGGTGTCGTCTGCAAATATACTGCGGGTGCAGTCTACCTCTTTGTCCAGATCATTGGGAAAGAGATTAAACAGAACTGGCCCCAATATTGAGCCCTGGGGAACACCGCTTGTGACTGGCCACCAACTGGATTCACCTCCACTCACCACAACACTCTGGGCTCAGCTGCCCAGCCCGTTTTTTACCCAGCGAAGAGTACACCTGTTCAAGCCATGAGCAGCCAGCATCTCCAGAAGAATGCTGTGGGAAACTGTCAATGGCTTTAATAAAATCTAGGTGGAAAACATCCACAGCCTTTCTGTCATCCACTCAGCGGGTCACCTTGTCATAGAAGGAGATCAGGTTAGTCAAGCAGGACCTGCTCTTCATAAATGCATGCTGACTGGTCCTGATTGCCTGGTTGTCCTGTATGTGCGACATGATGGCCCTCAAGATGATCTGCTCCGTAACCTTCCATAGCACCGAGGTCAGACAGACAGGCATGTAGTTTACCAGATCCTCCTTCTGGCCCTTCTTGTAGACAGGCCTCATATTTGCTAACCGCCAGTCAACTGGGACCTTCCCACCAGTTTGTCTTCCAGCCCATGGGGACGGCCTGCTCCTGTGCCTTTAAGATTTCCTTCCTGAGGAATGCCCAGCCTTCCTGGACTCCTTTGTGCTTCAGGATTGCCTCCCAAGGGAATCTGTCAACCAGGCTCCTAAACAGGCCAAAGTCTGCCCTCTGGAAGTCCGAGTTAACAGTTCTGTTGACACCCCTCCTCACTTCTCCAAGAATCAAAAATATAATTTCATGATCACTATGCCTAAGACTGCCTCCAACCATCGCATCGCCCACAAGTCCTTCTCTGTTTGCTAACAATAAGTCCAGTGGAGCACCTTCCCTAGCTGGCTCACTCACCATCTCTCTCAGTAAGTTATGTTCCACACATTGCAGGATCCTTCTGGACTGTTTCCTCTCTGCTGTATTGTATTTCCAGCAGACATCTGTTAAGTTGAAGTCCCCCATGAGAACAAGGGCTAGCGATTGTGAGACTTCCCCCAACTGCCTATAGAATATTTCATCTGCCTCTTCATTCTGGTTGGGTGGTTTATAACAGAGTGTCACCATGATATCTGCCTTGTTGACTTTCCCCCTGTTTTTTACCCATGAACATTCAACTCTATCATCACCATCATTAAACTTTATACAATCAAAACACTCCTTAACATACAGAGCCGCTCCATCCCCTCTCCTTCTTTGCCTATCCCTTCTGAAGAGTTTATAGCCAACCACTGCGGCACTCCAGTTGTGCGAGTCAACCCACCACGTTTCTGTGATGGCAACTATATCATAGTTTTCCTGCTTGCTTTCTTCTATATTAATTGTTATCCTTCAATTACAGGGCCTTTAATCTGAACTATAGCCATTCTTATGTTCTTGTAGATATCAACTTCTTAGTCTGCTCTGTGTCCTGACAGACTTCTCCAAATTTTCAAGGGTTTTTTAATGACATCATCTTCATCTTGCCTAAAATGCTGATGTAATATTTAGAATTATTCACATAAATATACTGTAATTTCTGAAAAATACAGCAGAACATGTTTTTTTTATATTATCAGCAGTATCATCTAGACTGCAATTATTGCTACATAAGAGCAAGAGTGCGTGAAGGGGGAGGAGAATATAAATGATGGATGATTACTTTCCATTATAGTGCTGAAATGCAGCCAGTCACATCTCCCTTGACTGTAGGCTTCTACTTTCAATTTGTGAATGAAAAATACAAGTATGAATGAGAAACAAATAGTTAATCACATTTGTAAAAGCTTTCGTGGGACCCCATGCAATAACAAGCCCACAAAAAAACATTAAAATTGCAAATATGCAGTCCTTCACTGTAAACCACCCTTAGAGTATGTGATGAATCAACTAAGGTGCAGCAAGATATACTCAGAGACTATAAAAGATTAAAAAGTGTATGTTCCGTATTCATTCCATGTATTGTTAGATATTTTAGTCCACTAGCACTCTGAGCAAAGTACTAATAGGTATGTTATAGCACCCAAAAGTAATACAGCAGGAATCTAGTTTTCTAACTCTGTGCATAGGTTTTAAATAGATCTTCTGGAGAGATGATTAAGTAACAGTTTTTATAGGTATGCTACAAAAATGTAAATTTAAGTGGTTTTGAATGCATTGGTAATCCATTGGAAAATTTTATACAGTTTGAATATTTTAACAGCTGCCTGAACTCATAATTAAAAATTGATTAATGCTATTGCAAACACTGGGAAAAAAGTGAAAGCTCATGAAAATGCATGTGTTTGTTATTATTCTGTATTTTCTTGCTTAAATATCGGTCATAAGGAAAGAGTCCTCTTCCCTGTCTTTCTTGGTCTGATTGCACACTCCCTTAGGTAATCACTATCTTGTGTGCAAAGAAGTGTAAGTATGATCAGAATAGTGGTATTTTACATGCACTCTGAAAAGCTATAAGAAATTACACAGGCTTCAGGCAGTAGAGAATTGGATTCCCTGCCTAAGGAGCGTTGTACACTACTGACTAGTGCCCAGTTTTGCAAAGGTAAAAGATGCGCAAAAGATTTATAGACAGCTGTTTTGTCAGGCAGTGAAGCCTTAATAAAATACTCTTTCTTGCTCCGCCTGACTTTCTTATCAACTTATTTTTGTTCTTGTTTTCACTGACGTACAGAAGCACAGATCACTCTACAGGAAGCAGAGATAGAGATTGCCAGAAGACTGCACGTCTTTTCCTGGCAATCCTTCGCTTAGTGATTACATAAAAGCCTGTGACAAGGAAAAATTCACCTAAAATAACTAACTGCTGGTGTTATAGGTCTGAATGTCGTTCTGCACTGAGTCATCCCTTGAAAGTTACACCTGCTTTTGGGAATTACTGTTCAGAAAGGCACATTATGTTACCTCGGAAACAGCTGCAACTGCATGTGTATATTTAGATAGAAGGTATTTCACTCCCTTTACATTTCTGTCTGATATGCCATTTACTTTTTATTTAAGCTGTTAATGCAGTCAGTCATTTGTTTTCACATCTGCTCTCTTTTACTCTTAAGTCTACCCAGCTGCAGAAGATGGTGCTGTAAGGGTGCACCTCTGACAACATATCCAAAATTTCTACAGAAGAAAGAGTAAAAGAATATTATTAACATATTTAGGACCAGAAAGATAAATTCTAGGCACCATCTTTAGAGGATTCAATATTTCATCAAGACAGGTCAGCTAATAAAATCACGCAAGGTGACTTCATTTCCTTTCATTTCACTTCACCATTGAGAACAAGGGTATTTGTCTATAAGACAGGTGCTTGGCAGGAATGAGTTCTAGCTAGGAGAAAAGGACACTTAAATTATGGAATCTTATTTTTGTTACTGGAATTGAATTGTTGTGTGGCCTTGGGTAAGTCACTTAAATTGTCTATGCCCTGATTCTTAACTTTGTCTGTGTAAATAGACCTCTAATACTTGGCTAAATGCTATTAAGCTTGAAAAATACTTTGAATTTTTCACGCACAACACATAATATAAATGTAAAGTTTTACCACTATGATTGTTATTCTCATTCTACACTGACCTTTCCCTAATTCGAACAAACAATTACATTACTGATTTAAAGGTAGCATGATTCACCTGTCAGTAAATGTAATATTATAAAGCATTCTGTTTTCTGTATATGAATGACATTTATTTCAAAAATATGTATTTTGTGAAGCTATTATGTAGAAATTACTAAACAGTGCTTTAATACAGACAACAAAAGAAGTGAGAAAATATAACCTACAATTTCTGTCTTTCCTGTCATGATAGAGCAGAGAAAGCAGTGGAGAAGACAAAGATTAAGAAACAAAAAAAATATTGTCATACAAGCCTGTTTCCATACTGGTCTACATTTGTTTATTTTTGCATACAAAAATAGTAAAAATACTGATTGAAATTATGAAAATCTTATGTTTCCTCCTTAGATTAAAAATATGATTTTCCTTTTGCTTAATCTCAATTTACCAATTTTTTTTCTCTCTAATAAATCCTCTTTACATTTTCCTGCATCTCTCTTCTGGAGCACTGTACAGAAAAATACTGGAGATGCCTTCTGAATTTATTGGTCTTTTCTAGACAGTGATATACAGAGCAGCTCATAACTGAGTGATAAAGACTCCTGTGTACAAATACCACGAGGCTAGAGCCTGCCAGGGTGAGCTGTCTTCACAATTAACCACTGCATCTTGAGTGACATACAGTAGGGGGATGATAACAGGTAGTTTCAGATATTCATCCAGGAATGGCAGAAATTGGGAAAGGTGACATAAGTATCAGTAAAGGGAAAAAAGGTAAGTCAAAGTTGCTTAACTAAAACCAGTGATTTGGTAGGTATATACATATGCAGCATTTACGACACTAATAGCTAGAATTTTGTTCTTTACAATATCAATCCTAAATTTTAAAATAATACATGAATTTCATCTAATCCCAAATCAGATTAATACCCATTCAGTAACAGGGACCCAGAAAGTTGCTTTAAGGCCCCAAAGAACAAGAATTACACAAAATGTGGTATTACTTCTGTTATCAGGCTGGAAAATAGTCAGTAATACAGCTTAAACTCATAAATAAATATAAAGAAACAGAGCTTGCAGGGGGGGAAAAATGAGCTATAGCAATAGAGCGCTCACTGGTTATAGATTAAAGAACATCTATTTGGATAGGCACCAAAAATCCTTAGCTGAACATCTCACGAGTCATAACACTATCTTCTCTCAACAAATCGAAGACTTCAGTATTTCAACATCAGATCAAAAGATACAAAAATGCACAGAAATATAGCTGAGAACATCAAGGGCATTGACACTGTCCTAGATTCCTATAATAATATGAACATTTGTTAGATGAAACCACCTAGGTAAGGACACTGCACAGCAAATTAAAACAACTTTCCAATGTTTTCTGCCAGTTGGTCTTTGGGATAACTTCCTGACTACTAATTTAATGACGTGTGATGAGTACTTGGGTATCTAAGCAAGAAATAGCATGTAGGCACTTGAAAACTTTTCAGTATTGCAAGAGCCACTTGTGAACCGGTACAGTAGCTTGTGACCAGTCTCCAAGTGCTTTTCAGGATGGAGAGCAAAAAACGGAACACTAAAAAAGAGACAGTTTATTAATCTAGGAGACAATCTCAGCCACATGTAACTTCTGTGAAATACCAAATAAATAGGGTCCATATTTTTGATCAATTAAACATTTAAGTTTATTTCAACAACCTTTGAAAATTTAAATGAGTTGAATACACATAGTCTTTCATCATGAGCGTTAGGATTGATGTGTTTTTGTCTTATGTGATCCTTTCCTCTATAATATTTTCAACTTTCGTCTTAAAGCCAAAAATCTTAGTTCTAAACATCATTCTAATTGTGATGACAGAGTTATTCATGACCATTTTATATCCATACGGTGATGCACATCATTGTCTTCTACAGCAGATCATTCTTGTCCTTATATTTGCACACTTACAAAGAAAGTAATCTTCTCTCAATGGTGGTTTTACTGTCTCTTGTAACGTGATTTTATAGGGATTTTTCCATTCTCACAGTCATCCTTATAGTCTTTTTCTGCACCTAATTCAGGTTAATTTCATCATTATCAGATAAGTAATATTGCATAGAATATTTTGAGTAAGATCCTGCCAACACGTTACAAAATGGGAACAAGGTTTTCTTACCTGTTCTGAGAATACCTTGCTTGATGCATCCCAAGATATCATTAGAATTTTCACAGCCATGTCACACTGTCATCCTATTACTCACAAATCTGTTCAGATTTTTCATTTCCTTTGTCCATACAGTTGGTGTAGTTTATGTTTATAGGCTCAAATTCCCATTAATCCTGAAGTATATATCTTTGTACTTTGTATTATAAACTTTAATTTAATTTCCATTGCTTTAGTCCACAAGTTTATCCGATTCTTCCACTTATTGATCTGGTCTTCCAGAGCATGGATAATACTTTCCAATTTGTAACACCTGCACATTTCAGAGCACCCATTTACTTCCTGCATGAAAGTCTCTAATGAAAATTTTAAACAAACCTACCCCAAGAATAATGACTGAGGAAAATCACTGTCTCATCTCTTTCCAGTCTGACCTGTTTGATGTAATTTGTTTCACTTTCCCGTTGCCTAGCTATTCATAATTTCTGATTAATTTAAGTCCATTTGAAATATTACTTTATATAGGGCATTGTATGAAGTGCTTTTGTAAATCTGGATAGGTTGGACTGATTTGACTATGATCTAATACATCAGCTGTCAGAAAATATGCACATATATATACTTGCAAACATATATATATGGAGTGAATCTAATGAGCTATCTCTTTAATGCAATTTTGTAACTTACTCAAGGGTCTGTGGAGTTCCATGGATTTGCAAATTTTTTCTTCAAAATATGTTCTAAGCTGTTATGTAGCACTGAGGATTATTATGTACATACATCTGTTGTATATGCAACGTTGTATTTGCTGCTCTCCATTCAGAGAGCATTGCCGTCATTCATTCATAGCACTAGACTTTCAATTTCAAGTGATGATTCTTCTAAGGAACAGATTCTTCAGGGATAGAGACTAATGGACTACCTGATTTTGTTAGAATATGCAGTCTAAGCTTTGCTTCCATTTCGGATATCCTTACTTCTGTTACACACTTTTTTTTTTTAATGATACATTATCATTATTTTTTCTGTATAGCAGTCACATTTAAAAAAAAAAATTATCTGAGGCAAAAATATCCCTTTGGCAACTGGAATACATTAACCTTGATCTTGACTCCTTTCTGAGCGTGTATTAGTATCACTTTTCTTCAGTTTCCTAACCCTGCTCACCCTTTTCTGTTTTTATATTTGTCACTGACAGTTGTTAATTTTCTTTAAAAAGCTCAGCTTAACTACATTTTGACTATTTGCACTTTGTTTCAGTACTTCCTTGCAAAGGTGTCATAAGTATTCTTGCACATCCTTTGTGCTTGCCTTCTTAATATTCTTTTGGACATGTTTGAGCTTGTTTGGGTTTTTTTTTCATTCAATAAGTCTTGTACTTCTTCCATATCAGTTATTTTGCCCTCCTGCTTGAATAAAAGATCCTGTTCAAATTTGCTCTTTTACAGAAAATAATTCTTTTCTTGTTCCATATTCAAATCCTTGTGTTCCTCATTCAAGCCAATCAACATCACCAATTAGAGGTAAGAAACTGAAAAGTCAGAGGCTTATTTTTGTCTTGCATTTCAACACATCAGTCACAGGTTACTTTCTGTGGTTAATTATGTTATAAAAATACTTTCTGATCTAAAAGAATTTATTTCATTGTCTAATTTCAGTATTTGATGCCAGGTCCATGTACAAGAATATCTTGTCCCTACAGTTATTATGGTATCTATTTTACAATACATGCCTAAAAAATTGTAACATTTCATAATTATGTACTTATTACTTCCAGAATTTTACTGAGATTATTACATACTGAATATCTGCAATTTCATATAGGTTAAAGGAAAAAAAATAAAAGAAAGGAGGAAGATATTGGAACTTTGTAAAAAATTGAAGTTAAATTCTTGTCTAAATACATAGTTGGTTTAATGATTACTTTTGACCTGATTTGAACATAACTGCTAGAATTTTTGAAAATTAAGCATGGCAACTGATTAAGTATCAAAAAAGTTTTATGACTGACCTTAGCTTGAATTATCTTTGCTTAGTCAACTATTTTCTTTTGTTTCTAATTTTATTATAAAAATGCTGAATTAACAGTCCATTAACATCTGAATCTATTTCTGTGGTGGCTAGTAGAGGTTTTCTTCATGAGAGTGACTAAAAAAGAATGACTTAAAGGAAACATTTTGAAATCAGATAGAAAGAGAGAGGTTTTTTAGTGTGTGTGTTAATTCAGTACTTTTTGTCTTTACTGAGACTGACAACAAAGATGTTAGATTAATGGTCAGCTGTTATGTGAAGACTTATTCTCTATAACCTAGTTTGAAAACACAGTTCATTTGACCTAGGCTCCCTGATAGCCAGCTGAGAGTAATGTAATGTAATGTAAATATTATTGACTAGCATCTCCTTCCTGCTCCCAACTTATTATTAACTTCTTGAGACATGAAGCCCGTTTTCTTACTCTGTCTTTTCCTCTATACAGTTCCACAGTTTCTTGAAAAGTTTTTCTTTATTCATAGAATACACAGGCAGAAGGAGAAGACATCGGGCAGTGTATTGGGTTTATGTCTTTTGCCTGTCTTTTATAAGAAATAGGCAAAATCCTGAACACATGTAAACACTGGAGAGAATTTTGTTCTGGGTTGATCTAGAAGGCAGCACTACCAGAAGCACTGATAAAGAAACCCACTGCTGCAATCTAATTTTGCAACCTAAATAGTTAGAGTACCAGGTACATCTTAACCTTTTAGAGATTGAGAGGTTGTATAATAAAACAGATTTATTAAAGGAGGAAAGAAGTGAAGGGGAATAAAGAGAGGAAAAATAACAGAAAAAGGTGGAGGAGTATGGGTGTAACAGAAGTCTGTAAAATCATGTGACCAGTCATTTATTTTTCAAGCTGCCAACGTGGTTAATCTGCAAACTACTGATGGACTATGATTGCTAATTGACCTTTAAATTGTATGTTAATGTTATACTTTATATGTATTTTAGATCTAGAATAATGTTAAATTTATGTGCTTGCAGACTGTAATTTATATTTTTAGTCTCCCGTGTTCAATTACATTTTCTGAAGTGCACTCAGTTTAATAATTCATACTCAACAGCTCTCTGATGAATACACTCCATTGTAAACAAGATGTCCTGTTTCTAAGCTGGTTAAAGTTGCATCCTTTTAGTCTAACATCATGTCATCTTGCACATACTCTTCTGCCTGTTGCCTGTAAATAGCACATGTATCTCTTTCCTTGGACAATATGTATAAAAACTATTGTTTGCTCTCTGTCTTGTAGCGTAAAGGTCAGTAGGACTTTATTTATAGAACCATGAAAAATAAAAAGAATAGGATGTTTCAGGAGCTATTACAGTTTTTTCCGAAGCCCAGCTATCTTGCTATTCCTCTAAACACAAGATATTCTGATTCTACACTTCAGCTCACATTGAGTGTCAAAAGGTTAAATTCTGTTAAAAAAAAAGAATAGTAAAAAGAGAATCTTTATTATTGACCTCCTGCATGGTTCTTCATGCAGAAGGTGGAGAAAGAAGGCCTAGCAACGGAAAAATAATTAGAAATTATAAAAGACTTCATTGTGAACTATCAAAGTTTCCCAAGAAAAATCAAGCAGGCTTTCTAAAGAATTTAGCTTATGCAGTTTTAAGGGGAATTGTGCAGATAAGTTTCATGCAATGCTTTGGTCATTTGTAGATGAAAGACTGGTATGATCTCTTTTACTATAATAACAAAATATAAAAAGGTGAAAGTTATATAGGACCTTTTTTTTCTCTTTTAACTAGATTTCTGAAGGTAGAGAGTCTTGTCACATTTCACTGTCTAAAAAGTGTTGTGCTCAGATGTGTGGTCTCCAGGGAATTTAGAAGATGAGGCAACAGTTCTGATCCTGGTCCTTAGGGGTGTTTAGTTTCCACACCGTCATTGATCATGTGCCTAAATACCTTTGAAGATCTGAACCTGGCCTCATTCACTGAAAGACATCTTGTTCTCTGGATCAATTCATTGCTGCTCTAGTACAAAATTATTGCCACCATATTGCACAAATTATGAGTTACTGGATGACAAATAAAACAGCTGCTGTAGTTACAAACAGTCCTCTTTGAACTCTTATTTCTTCTATGTCCCTGACTTTTTTTCATTTAAACATGTTGAAAGCAAACAGTGGAACACGTATTCTCTGAGGTCCCATTTGGTTTAGAAAATAATTTTGGTATCAGAGTATTGGCATGCTTTTAAATTCATCCAGCAAAAATTTGAGCAGTCAAGGTTTATTGGCCTGAATCTTGATAAATTATTTCCCAGAGAATATTTTAGGACAGTATGATCAACTTTAAAATTAATAATGTGTCAATTTTGTCTGTTTATATCTTTTTCATCAGCCACCAAAATACAGAGATAAAGTGATAAAACAAAACGATTTTTGCCACTGAATTTGATGTTGGCTTACCTGAGCTGCCTCCACTTTGTTTTTATAACAGAGCAGTGACTCCTGATGCGCATGGCAGATAAACTTTAGAGATACTATTCAGCGAGGTAGTCTGTTCAAGACCTTCAGCTTTTCCTTCACATTGCTTTACCAATACAACTTCCTAGTGAGTGAGCCTTTCATTTCTCATTTCCAAAGGGAGGATAGATTTCTAAATTTACAAAACTGTTGGGTTTTTTTATGATTGAATGGTAATTAACTTTCCCTCCTCAGATGGAGTTTTCATATCAATAAAATTTATATTTATATATCTCAGATTAGTTAAACCATAAGATTTACAAAGATACATATTTTACTTTAGGAATGGATTTTAACAAGCTTCAGCTGTCAAAGTAAATTAGCTGAGGAGAATATACATTCTCAAAAGCTTCCCTGGTCACTTGAAAATATGGCTTCTTCCCTATTAAAACATCAATTAAGTATTTGTCTTTATCTACTTGTGTAGTCAGCAGAAGGGTATAAAGCTTTCTTTTACCTCAGAACAAAGTATACTAGCCCTCCAATATATTTATACACCACTGTCTCATTGTGGCTTTGAGAGAACACTTACTTCAAACACAGAATGAATAAGCAAATTAATTCAATCTTTCTTTGAAACTCTATGGAACACAAGATGTATAAATGAAAGTATTGGCACCTGTTATTTCTGGGGTTTTTTTTCTATAACATTCCATCCCACATATTGCATTCATGTACCTTCCTAATGCCAAATCATTTTCAGGAATGCTCGTTGTCTCTGGATGCTCCCTTACTGTCCCATATACACTGAAATTACATTGTTGCTGACATGGGCTCACGAATGGTTTACCCCAGACTTATGCTGAATTCTATCCATGAGTATACTTCATATTTTCAATTTAAAAGAGAAAACAAACAACACATTACATAGATGTTACCATATTATTTTCATTCTCCAAAATATCGAAAACACTCTGTTCCTCTTCAGGCCTCTATAGCAACAGATGACAGAGACAGATGAATCAACCAACGTCACAGAATGGACCAGTGACAAAGCTGGGCAGATAACTTGATATTCTGATTCCGGACCAATAATGTCTCTCTTTGTCAATATCATGAGTGTTAATAGTTAGAGTAACAGTAGTATTGCTGTTCTGTTTAGCAGGCCTAATCATCATCTGTGACGAATTGTGTGAAGCACCATAGAGAGAGGATTCAAAAAGATAAAACTTTCCTTTAGGAAACAGCAACTAGAGAAAGACATGAGCAATGGATGTATACAGGAAAAGATGAAGAATGAGACAGCAAGACATTGTCATTCAGCATGGTCTCTGCATGCCATCAGTCTTAACTATACTAGTAGGTGAGAACAGACTGCCGGTCAGCCACAGTTTTGGTATGTATTTGCTCTACCTCTTCATGAATACAAATTCACCAGAAGACAACAGAAATCTTTTCAGTTCCTGAAGTTGTGGTTTTTGTAGTACACAAAGGCCAAACAAAAGTAAGACAACTCTTAATACAGATAACAATAATTTGCTATATGAGACTGATTAGAACACATGCCACTGAAAGATCCCTCCTCTGCTTCTGTCTTGCTTTTGGTTGTAGTCAATTGGATTGACATACATATTCACTACAGGTCTTCAATTCTAAAAGCTTCCCTTCCTGTCTTCTCCATATATACCTACCTGTTCCCAGAGGACAAAAAGTCTGGGTTGTTGGTTACCTCTTTTTATTTCCAAGGAACTATGGCTTTTGAATGTTGAAGCAGCCCCACACTTCACAGTAGCTATTTGAATTAAAATCCTTTCATGAAAGTGCTTTGTGCATGAGCTAAAATGGTCTACGTTAATCTTTGAGTCCCAGTAAAGTATACTGACCTGTGCTAAGCCACAATAAAAAAATATGTCATACATAATATACTAATCTATTTCTCATTATCAGCTGTTACTAAGTATCAATTTTTCACATTATTTTATTTTGTTATCATATAATAATTTGCACTGAAAGATAAATAATAGTTTTACCTCAAAGCTAGTTTGTCAAGGTTATATAAAAAGAGTAGGAAACTATTAAATCTTTTCCTAATTCCCAAGCTTTGACTTTGTCACTGGCTTGTTCTCCATTCACCTTCTACCTATGACTACTACAAAAGATAATGAATGTGTACCCAAAACAGCAAAATGATATATTAGCAAAAGCTTTAAGCTTTAGTGTCGTCTATTATCCTTGAGGGGACAGAGGATGGAAGGGAAGAGGAGATGAGAAAGAGGGAGACAAAACATTCACCTTTCACTAGCTTGTTTTAAAGAAATTATTTTTTACCCTGCTTGAATCTTCATAGTGTCCTTGGAGGTAAATATACCATATTTTTTCATTGCTGTAGCTGTTTTCTCCATATCACAGTCAAACTCTACTAAAAACTGAAGTGGAAAAAAAATAGATGAACAAACATCCAGCCAGAAATAGTGACCGCTTCAACAGATTGTATGTCCTATGAGAGCTCCATTCATGTGTTCACCACACATAAACTAGGAAAATTATTCCTCATGTTTCGAGGAATAGAAAATTTCTTATTAAGCTTATCACTTAAATATTTACTCTTTCTCTTTAATAGTTCTTTCTTTATATTCAAATAAGAATATGAGACCAGGCCAAGTACTGTAGACTGTTGGAAGATATGGTTCTGCAGGATGGAAACATTATTAGCTCAGAGAAAATTGTATTCCAGTAGCTACTGGTAAAATGTTATTTTTCACATCATTAGATCATGTATGAAGCAATAAAAGCACCAGGAAAAGCTTGGTATTCTTAATTGCTCTGTCATTTTGTTGCTTCAGCCCCTTTCTATATTAATAAAATCCCAAGCAACAGAGACATAACAGACTCCAGAACAGGAAGATTATGATCCATTTGGTTGTATCTACAGTCATGGAAGTCAGTAAAGCTACAAATGGTCACACAGTCTGAGGAAAGGTAAAATAATTTGGTTTTATATCTCCAAATTTCTGTATGTTCTTCATTTTAGGGAGAAAGATTTTTTTTTTCTTCCAGTCAGTATTTTACCATTGGTACTTCATCAAGTGTAAACCTTTTGTAACGCTGTTGTATTTAGCATGTGCACAGAAATGATCTTTTTGAGCAAGGGTACTGTTTGTTACAGCAAAGTTATGTGTACTATACTGATAGTAGGTATATGCCATTAAAAACATCCTATTAAGCTACTTCCATTACCAAACAATACCATTACCATTAAAAGGCACAGATCATGGCTTCTAGAAAAGCAAAGTCAGCACAAGAGATTGTGTAAAAACAAAGGGTATTCAGCTCAAATTAACAATCACAGAATCATAGAATCATAGAACGGTTTGGGTTGGAAGGGACCTTAAAGATCATCTAGTTCCAACACCCCTGCCATGGGCAGGGACACCTTCCACTAGACCAGGTTGCTCAAAGCCCCATCCAGCCTGGCCTTGAACAATTCCAGGGATGGGACATCCCCAACTCTGGGCAACCTATTTCAGTGCCTCACCACCCTCACTGTGAAGGATTTGTTCCTTATATCTAGTCAAAATTTACCCTCCTTAAGTTTAAAGTCATTACACCGTGTCCTACCACTGCATGTCTTTCTAAAAAGTCCCTCTCCAGTTTTCTTGTAGTCCCCCTTCAGATACTGGAAGACAGCTATAAGGTCTCCCTTGAGCCTTCTCTTCTCCAGATTGAACAACCCCAAATCTCTCAAGCCTGTCTTCATAGGAGAAGTGCTCCAGATCTCTGATCATCTTTGTGGCCCTCCTCTGGACTCACCCCAACAGGTCCATCTCCTTCTTATGTTGGGGGCCCCAGAGCTGAACACTCCAGGTGGGTTCTCACAGGAGCCAAGTACAGGGGGAGAATCTCCTCCCTTGATCTGCTGTTCATGCTTCTTTTGATGCAGCCCAGGATACAATTGGCTTTCTGGGCTGCAAGTGCTTATTGCCAGCTCATGTTGAGCTTCTCATCAACTGACACCCCCAAGTCCTTCTCCTCAAGGGCTGCTCTCAATCCATTCTCTGCCCAGCCTGTATTCATACTTGGGATTGCCCCGCCCCATGTGCAAGACCTTGCATTTGGCCATGTTGAACTTCATGAGGCTTGCACAGGTCCAACTCTCAAGCCTGTCAAGGTTCCTCTGGATGGCATCCCTTCCCTCCAGTGTGTCAACCGCACCACACAGCTTAATGTCACCAGCAAACTTGCTGAGGGTGCACTCAATCCCACTGTCCATGTCGCCAACAGAGATGTTAAACAACACTGGTCCCAACACCGCCCCCTTAGGAACACCTCTCATCACTGGTGTCCACTTGGACATTGAGCTGTTGACCACAACTATTTAAGTGCAATCATCCAGCTAATTCCTTAACCACCGAGTGGTCCATCCATCAAACCCTTATCTCTCCCATTTAGAGATAAACATGTCATGCAGTCTCTCATCTTGATGCTGTAAGTGGTCATTTGTCTCCCTTAAACAATAAATCTGGACACCTCTTGAAAGCCATAGAGAGATCTGCCAAGTACTTCAACAAGATCAGGATTTCACCTGGCATTTCTTAGGTGCATCAGTAAACACTTCTTTCTCCATATAATTTCAACAATGTGATAATAATAAAGGATCATCAAGGAAATAAAAGGAAATTAAAATTCAAACTGACCATTCCTGTCAGACTCGAATGGTCTAATGTGACTTGAATGTCTGGCTGGATATCACACTTATCCTAACTGATGAGCAGTTGGTCTCAATGAAAGGAAAAGCTATCAATGTATTGGGGCGTATTAAGGTAGATTAATAATTAAAACACTGCAGTAAAAGTCAGTGCACATAAGGCCATTTTGTACTGGTTTACTTCTGTAACTTTTCCCTCTTTTTCTGTGCATCAAGATAATGATATAAATAATAATGATGAAACTGAGCTACAGGTAACAAACCTTGACAATTTTAAAATCTGATCTTGCTAAATGTGTAAAAATTGCTGATAGTAGTGCCAGAAAATTACAGTATATTTTGAAGTTTTAAGATTAGAACCATGTCATGATTTGAATGGTGTTAATGGTAGCTTAACTATAGTGTTTGTGAGCTCATGTTTAAAGTGACAGATCAGTTTCACTGCAGTCTGTTCATGCTATGTTTAGCTTTTTCTCCATAGCTTCTTGACATCAAAGAGAAGCAACATCTCAGGACTTCCTTTTAACAGAAAAGAAAAATGTGGATTTGGAGTCAAAGCTGGAGAAAAGTCAGGGTATACCTGCCTGTTATGTTTTTGACCAAAGAAAAAGAAAAAATCCAATGAAAAAAATAAACTCATCCAAACATAAGCTTTTTACCAAGAATACCAGTTTTAACAATTACAAAAAAAAAGAAAAAAACACAGCAACTTCACAGGTCTCAGTTTGCATGACCTAGGAGTCAAGACATCATCAGACAGGAATAATTGAATAGAGTCACCTAGTAAATAGTCTTTTAGCCTTTGTAAGGAGAACACCAAGATCCAATTCCCTATTTTGTGTGACTCGGACTCAACATGATTTTGCTTTGATGTACAATGAAAAGAAATTCTGACTTTGGCAGAGATGGTGGTGAGTAGAAGGAGAAAATAAAAACCTTTACCTTTTTCTAGTCCTGATTCAGCATTCAGCTTGTTGTTATGATGCACAATAGTTTTATCACCATAGTTAATCAACAAAATTAACTTTATGCCATTTCTAGGAACAGGAATTTTGATCGTACCATTTTATTATAAAATAAGCTATGGCTTTAAAATGTTATTTTATTATAAAATAAGCTATGGCTTTAAAATGTTATGGAACATTTATAATGTTCTAAACTATATTATGCAAAAATATGAAAACAACTTGCTTTTATTGAGGGGACAATCTTAAAAGTTTTGCCTGAGTCTAACTTATATTTTTCTACATCAGTCATTATTTGGGACAGACAAAGTTTTTGAGAGTAAGGTTAATTTTTTTGGATACTCTCTGGTTAAATATGTTATTTTAAAATAAATACTGTGCGGGTGGAATGTTTAAATGTACATATAATTTTAGGAAATATCTGTTCACATATGAGGTAAGAGAAGAAGCATGCATATGATATACCACTGTGGCTTCAAATTAGATTTTCTTCTGATTTGCAAGAAATTTCTATGCTCTTTTCTGCTTTCATTGTGTTTGATTAGGTACATAAAAATTGCATGACAATCTTGTGTCATACAATGCTGAGATAAATCAAGTTTTTCCAATCAATATATTTCTGTTTGCAATTGTATGGTCTAAGGTTTCACAGGTTTAATGTACCACATTGAAAGACTTTCTTCCTCTTTTGTGAGAAATTATAAACTGTAGTCACAAAGCAAAATATAGCATTTGTATGTAGATATATTTTTCATTCCATTCATCTAGGAAATAGATTATTCCAGTTGTGTACCAGGATTCTCCTAGTTCAAAGAACAAAACTGCAGGCAGATATCCCTAAAAACTTTTCAGTAAGCAATACAATACATTTTTATCTGGATTGATACTGAGCAAAGGAAGACTTCTTGGTGTGGAAGAAATGGTGCTGAGGTGTAATTATATCTCAGGATATATTTGGGAAACTTAGGTATATATCTGGGAAACCTAGTGAAGCCATTGTTAAGACTGTAACTTGCGGACCTCTCGTTATCTTGTAGACTTTCCTGTTTCAGTGAAATAAAGAAAATTATATTTCTACCTTTTGCAATTCAGTTTTAGAGTCACAGACCAATAAAAATACACTTGACTCCATCTAACCATCACTAATGAGGTGAATACAATGTTGTCTCAAAGCAGTATTGCTTTACATAGTTTCTAAAGCAGAGAAAAAATCTACATATAGAAAAATAAAACCAGCCACATGAAAGGCTGCAACCAAGAATTTAATGCTAGATTTGATATAGGTAGTTGTGTTTGCCTTTCAACTCTTCAATGATCTTAAAAGTCAATGTAATTGTACGCTTTATAGTATATTTATTTCTTTTTCAGAATCACAAACTACTGCTTTTCTTTATATCATACAAGAATACTTGTCCATAAAAATAAGATGCTGCTGTTTTATATTTCATAACATGCTTTCATCCAAAATCTCTAAAAAGAAATAAGGACAGGACATATTTTGTTATTGATGAGTGCCAGCATCTGGAGGGTAAATAGGATAAAATAAATGAGAAAACACCTTAACTTTAAAGGGAAATTCCCCTTTCAAAACAACAAAGAAAACAGCAAGTAAAAAGGAAGCCATTTTTTTCCCCTAAATTCTTAGGGAAGAGAGGTTTCAGTTGGTGTTATCAAATTTCATGAGTCCTGCAGTGATTGTATTAATCCAGCCATCAGAATTAGTAGGCTTCGGAAGGCTTGTGCAATGTCTTAGTAGGGATAAAACTTAATAGAGTATGTACACTAAGTTTTTTATTTTGAATAAAAAATGTATGTCAAAATGTCCATTCTTTAACTCTGTTGAATTCAATAGATTTTACTCTGGTCAAAGCAGAGTAAGGAGTCTTGCCTTAAATCTTCCTCAAATGGGTTAACTTTACATGGATTTTTTTTTCATAGCACTCCTAAAACCATAGGTTTTTCAAGGAATTTGGAAATCTCAATTTAAAATAAACCTATTCAATTGTCATATATTGGAAGGAAAGAGGTGTTGACGATTCACTGTGGTTGGGAGTGGTTGCAAAGTTTGACATACTTTTTAAAGAGGACTTGTGGCCTCTAGATAGATACTGGAGTTCTTCAGAAAGTTAAATAAATAAATGAAATGGGAAATCTTTTTAAAAGGCCTAATTAATTTGCTCAAAAAATTTCATAACCTTTCCAGCACAGAGGAAATATTTCTTATATTTTAAACTATTTAGTCAGTAGAACATACTTTATGACATCAGGCTATGCAATATAAATAACAGTCAAAGAAAGAATTTGAATCAGATTATAAACTGTGAAAAACAATAGTCAAGGTAATTTATGGAGAGCATTATATATGTATATACCATAGTAACATCTGTCATCAAACGTAAGGGATTTCCACCTTTCTTTCTTACTGCATCAATATAATCAATAAGTAGGCATATATAATGTAACAGCAAATTAATTCAGTTATTTTAGAACTATGCAACAGAAAATATATATATGCAAGAGTTTTTATGTCATCAGAGTAGAGCATATTTCTTTCCATAGAAAACACACACAATAAGAACCCCTAACATAGTTTCGTAACAGGGGAGATTTTTGGTTTCTTTACAGATATGGAAGGTGGAAAAGCAAGGGAATAGTGCTGTTTAGTTTAAACCACATTTAAATCTCCTTTGAATGTTATGTGCTAAAATCAGCATTTTTGACATCTCAATCCAGGTGCATGAATTATGTCCCCACAAACAACAAGGAGATTAATAGAATACTGTTCTCTCAGCACCTTGATGATTTAGTACCTGCTTAACTCCTGCAGCATATCTCGCTCTCATTAAACTGCATACACATGGTTCATTTTATTTTTTTTAAATTTTTTATTGAAAATCTTACACGTATGACTAAAAGTCATGGGTGATATCTTTTAGTTCCATTACAAAATCTGTCATATATATATATATGCTTATATATATATATTTAATACAACTAGAAGCAAATCTACTGAATTATGAAACAATGATTGTCTACCAAAATGTAACTCAAATTAAATATGTTGCAGATGATTAAAATTTGTTTACTCTGATGGAGCTGAAGGCCACTTTCACATAGTTAATTGATAATGCTGGGCTGCAAAAATTACAAAGCCTTAATGATAATTTCCCATCTCCCAGCCTGGTGTCACCCATATCTTAGGATTTTAGTACAAGGGTCCTTCTTTCAGAAAGAAGTACTTTTAGAGTGAGCGTTATCCTCTATGGAGTACCTTCTATTCGCAAACATAGTCCTGCAAACAATTCTGTACGCCTCGCAGTAACTGCAGGCAAGTCAAGCCATTTCAAGTTAGGTACAAGCAAAAAGTTTGCAGGAGCAGAGCCTAACTTAGAAACTCATCTACAGATTATCTAAAACAAAGCAATCTGAAATAATACTTAAAAATACTATTTTACTTGAATATATGCCTTATTATCTAGTAATAAATCATGAATTATGAAGTATAAATAGTGAGAATCATAAAAAAGTTGTCTTATTCTCAGAAATCCTACTTCAAAATCGTACAGTGTTTTAGCTAACAGTAGCTGTCCTTCTGTTTTGGCACTCCTGAACCAGCGTAGAAATTATGTGTAGTGATTTAACACCTTTGGGGAAAAATACTTATGTGCAGCAGGATCTAAAGATGATTTCTGGAGTTAATACCATTACACTGCTTAACATAAGAAAGAAAGTGAAAAGAGTCTTTTACTGTGATCCGTCAGCAGCAAAAGAGAAGGTGAAGTAGAAAAGCAAGATGTTTACAGTCTTTGAAGCACATAACATGTTTAACCTTGAAAACTAAATCTTGCATTAAAGACACTCCGAGTTACCTCTGTAGTCTTCTTTCCAAAAATTCAACGTACAAATATCTTACTTAAATGTCTTAGACTTTGTAATGGCTCAGAAGAACAACCGCATGTCCTTGTGGCTGCTCTCCTTTCTGAGAGACGAATGGCGGGTGAGATTGCTTTACTGTAATTTCTCCATTTCCATGCTTCATTTCCTACATTTATCTGAGACTGGAGAAAAATCAGCATGTTCCGACAAGTCTAATACCATGAGGCAGTAAAATGGACCTGCATTTAGTGGAGATTGGAGCTCCAAAATAAATATAACACTTTATGTCAAATAATAATAAAAAAAGGATAAATTCTCCTGTACAAATCAGAAGAGGTAATAAAAAATAGCAAATAGATAGCAACATCTTTTCTATACCTACATGGGCATCACAAAATTTTTCAACCACAAGAATACCCCTCCATATTTCTCATTTTATGTGGTTTATAAACTACTTTAGTAAGTTCATGACAAACATTGTGGAATTTCTTAGTACAAACAGTAATTTTTTGTAAAACTACCCAGAAAATCACAGAGACTTCTAACTTAACAGCTCTGAGAACAAACAAGGGGAAGCAAAAAAATGATCTGCTGGACTTTTGGTTGTTTTCATGTCTGTCCTTCTGCTTTTGGCCTAGCAAGCTGCATGCAACACTGTAAAGAAAGTATGTTGAAAAAATCTTGCATTTATAAATATTACATATTGTAATGTTGTATTGAATGATATATCATATCTGTAAATTTGTTTCTTCTTACTCTTATCTCATACCAGAAACTCTGTGTTCTAGATATAGCAGTACTGTGAAGGCATCTACAGAGTATCATTGGTTCATTGAGGTCACAGTGCATAACATACTCTTGAAAGTGAGTTGCCTCTGCAGGTATCTGAGGGTTGCTATCTATTTGAATGTGGCTGAGCATTTCATTTTATCAAAAATGCCACCAAATGCTCATATTCTGTGTGGTCAGTGCAGTCCCTAGGACAAGTCTAATGAAGATATGTTCCACCAAGGCAAAAAACCTAAAAGGTTAAAAATGGAGAAATATTTACAACTTTCTTCAGTCTGTAAGGTTGAGTTTTCTGTTTCAGTATTCTTCAGTGCATTTTCAGAGAAAGGTTCCAAGGCTATGAGTATAAGCAGTCTGGTCCAGTCCCATACATATCTGCAAGCCTTTTAAAGCGAGGGCCCCAGTCACTGAGGTAATCATAGTTCTGGTCAGAGTTTGAGCTGATCGAATCTAAAGAACTGAGTGACTCTGCCACTGAGCCGTTCCCCTCAAATGCATATGTCTGCAGGGAGTCGTAGGGTGGTGCGCAGGGGTCCACGTCAGCTTCTTTTAGTCTTTCCCAGATAAATTCTCTAAAAATGACGTTATCTGGGATGCTTTTAAAAGTTGGTCTGCTCAAGAATTGAATCTCAGGTGTCACATCCCTTCTGGTCTTCGTGTCTCGGATAATGTTGAGGTTTCTCAAGGCAGCCATGTCAAATGCCTCGGTGTCTTCTTCTCCACCACCCTCATCATCATACCTGACAATGTTCTCTCTGATATCTCTCTCTTCATCAAAAATGAGGGGTTCTTTTTTCCGTCGTCTCATGGTGACAATCAGCAAGACAAGAACTGGAAGACAGAAAGACTGGAGTTTTAGCAACGCTGAAGTTTCCTCATATTTTTTCTAGTTGTGGAAGTACTCACTAATTTATATGGCAAAGACCCAAGGACATAGCAGGCAATTTATGCAGTTAGATTTGAAACCTAGCAGGTTCTGAAACAGCTTTTAAACCATAAGCCTTTTAGACATTAAAGAATCTATTTCCAAAACTATTCTGGATTAACATCTTCATCTCTAATTCTATACTCTATGCTGTCTGCTAAACATAAATTTTAGGACTGGTTGAGTCTGACTATTACAATCTCACAGCCATGAAATAAAAAAGGACCTTCTTCTGAACTCTTAATTGCCCAAGTGATAAAAGCACATTCATAAAGTAACTGAATAGAATTTAACAACCATGGTTTGGGAAGAGACTGAATTAATGTACATGGCCAAACTCTGCTGAAAAAAAAAATCATAGATTGGAGAACACCTAATTATTAAGCAATGTGTAAAATAAGATTGTCTTAGTTCATGGATTAAAAGTATCTCTATGTAAGACCTTCCTTTCCTATAAAGTGCAAAGTACTGTACTTCAGGTTTATGAATTACATCTAATGAGAACTGCTAGGGCTGGAGTTTATTGGATCAGCCAGTGCTAGAAATGTAATTATTTTTTAAATTTTAATCTTCAAAGTTTCTTTCAGCTTAGAAGTTAATACTAAACTGCAGTGACAGACAAAAGAACAAGGAGAAACTAACTCAAGGCTTCTCTTGTTCAAATACAGTTTTGGTAGGGAAACATAATTGCTGACACACAAAATATGGAACCAGTAGTATGAATATTGCACCCATCTGTGGCACATAACAGAGTGTGAATCATCCCCCTAGAAAATGATTAATACTATATTGTAGCATCTGGGTAACATTTGCTGCATTGATGATACTCCTAGAAAATAGCAGACATCGCTATGACTGTAAAAATATCAGTATATTGAAAAGTAAGTGTCATTCCATATTCAATTAATCTTTTCAGATTTTATGTTTATTTTTAATCTTAAGAATATGTGTTTATATACATTCATATGTCTAAGGTTTACAATCTTTACTTACAGTACTTTGATATGTCAACTAAATGCTGTATATCTGGAAAAGCAAAAGCTGATGTAGGTAAAATTAAGCTTGAGCTTCCCTAGGTATTCTCAGTAGTGGCCTCCATAAATTGTATAATGTAGGACTGCCATTCTTGAAAGCCTTTCTTTTAATGTGGGAATTTCTAAAATCAATATCAAACTATGAGGCATGATTTAATATTGGGGTCACTTGGTTATAGTAAACCAGTCATTCAGAGACTGTATATGCAGGAAACTGTACCATCTATAGATGGTATGGTACTATTTGGAAGTCGCTAAAGCATAAGATGACTTTAAAGGTGGACTTTCTGAAATTCTTTTTTTTTTTTTCCTTTGGAGCCATGTATGTCTAAAATAAAACTGGAAAACATTTAATTTTTTTCTAAACTTTTTGACAAATATATTAGGCAATATTTTTTCACCTTTTTGTAGTAGCTAGCAGGCACATGTCTAATGATCCATCTACTAACAGATGCCTTGTGACTCTGTATTACTGCAGCATCAGCATCACTCTTTCACTTTTTTGCCCCTGGCATCTCCCTGATTCATGCTTTACATATTGAATTCACAAGCCACTAGTTTGGGGCATATTGCTTTGAACGATATTTACATAAGCAGTTTGACAATATAAGACTTTGACCTTTAAAGTGGCTTTGTGAAATTTCAAAACATTCTAATAATTGGATAATACAAATTGAGTTGTAAATTATACAACAAAGAACATAAAATTGTCATTGTAGAGACAATTGCACTCCACTCAATGGTTTTCCTTATTATAAAAGATATTTTAAACTAAAAGACAAATTAGCTTGCTGACAGTACAAATATACGTTTAAGTAAAAATTGCTATTGACATAACTTTTTAATTATTTTTAACATTTACGGCCACAATTATTATTGTCATATAAATAAGCAGCTAGTAATTTCCTTTACTCAAGTGTAAATGTATTTTCACACCACTGTTCCTCTTAACAGACTTCATTTTGAAAGTTAAATACCTGCTAATAAGTGAAAAATATGAAACTTATTAGGCAGGTCTGCCTAAAGGTACAATAAAAATCAAGACACAATGAATGTTTTATATAGTATTCCTTGTACATCTCACATTTGCTTGAAGCCAATAAAAATATGGAGTCTTTCTAAAGGTTAAATATGTTAGCATTTAGATGGCTTTATGAGATTATTAATTTCTAGCTTTTCCAACAGCTATGAACAATAAAGTTTAACATCTAAATGAAGAAAGCTTTAGCAACATTGCAGGAACTGCAGAGGTGAATACAAGCCCAAAACATATTTCACTGATATCTAAATCAAGTGCAAATGGTTTTAAAGCTTATCCATTTCTCTTTAAGTCATGGTGGCATTTTTTCCCAACAATTATCACAAAATCAGAGGTCAAGTCAGTAATTAGTGACTGGCTGAACATACAGAAAACCTAATTTTATGCTCTTTAGAGAAGACATAATATAGTGGAAAAGCTTTAGGGACACATTTATTGCACATTGAGGCCACTAGTTTGGCTCCTTATTGGTACAGCAAACTCAGGCTAAAGAGGTGAAGTTGCAATACTGATTTCATATTTGTTTTCACAAATAAATCAATCAATATTAGAAGCAACTAATTATAAAGACTAAATAACCAGAACTAATAAAGACAGATCTAAATTAATGTTTTTATTCTGATTTACCTGAATTGCTAGAAATGTTGATTTTTTTTTAACAGGTACAATAGCCAAGAGAAAATGTCAATTGTATTTATATTAGCTGTGATAATACGTAGTCTTATCATTGTGTCAGTATAGATGTAGTGAAAATATCAGTAGTTTCAGTTCACCTAAATCAGTCTTTAAACAAACACCTTTGAATACAAAAGCAGGTTTTTGCTTTGACATCTTGCAATGTGCTTTATAGAATTATTATGAAATTTCCATTTTGCTATGATCTGGTAAAAAGTCAGGTTTAGGTCACCTGAGCATATTTCTCTGTTTTAGTATTAATCTTTCCTTTTGTACTCAAGGTAACTGCAACATAATTGTAAGGAAGCTGTAAAAGCTTTGAGACAACCCGAGGGAGAAGGCTACATCCAGAGATATACAGTAAGGGACAGAGGTAAATCACAAGCATTATCATGCCGTGTATATGCTATACCCCTAAGCCTGGCATTTACTATAGCACTAAGCCGCATCAGCTGCAAGCAAATCTGCACATTGGTTTATGCTTTAGGTGTGTCATGATTCATAAAGCTGAAGATTGGAGATCCTCAGCCATCTAAGCAGCACACTAATAACCTATTTAGTTATACCTTGCAGTTGCTAGCACAGTCAGAGGAGATTTGGGGATTACAGAAGCCAAGGCTCAGGAAACCTGCAATCAATTTCCAGTTAGCAAGCTTCATATATAATTGTTGTTTAATCAGTTTGGAATGATATTTACAAAGTGACCGTGACCTTTAAATGTCCACACTGAGTGACCCTAATAGGCTCTATAAAAAACAGCCTCTGCATTGCATACTCAACCACATTTTAAATTTTTTAATTTGGATACCCCCAAATTAAAACAGTTATAGATTTATCACTTTTAAAACTGCAAGACCAAAATCCACATATACTGCATTGTCACGTTCTGTACATATTTCACCTGTTTAGAGAATAGATCCTTATGACCAGGACTCTTTCTTCCTGTTTATGATTCACACAATTATGTGTGCTGATTTAATTGGGTTCTTGTAGATATAATAATAACAAATTCCCCATCTTTCAACTGAAAAAATAATAATTTAAATCTGTATTTTGAAGTTTAATCAATGTATTATTAACTTGCAAACTCTCGTACCACACTAATAGGATGCTTCCTTTAGTTTTTATAAGAAAACAGGTGGTACTAATAGATTGTATTCAGAATTATGGAAAATAAAAAAAATGAAAAGCATTATGTCAACATAGCTTTCCATTGTTTCAGTAGAAGGAAAAATCTTTAACATCTCAAATATGTTGGGTTATCTACAGGTGAACATTCTTTTTTTTGGGTGATTTTATGTACACGTTTTATGCTAAACACTTGTTACAAAAGCAATTATTTATTGGGTCTGGAAGATGCTAACCGAAAAACAAATTACCTTGAATTAAATCACAGTATAATTTTCAGAGGAGTTAAAAAAATGCTTACTTCTCTAAAAATTATGTACAGTCTAAAATCAATAAAAATGAGCTTTTCATACACTTTTTATAGAATAAATTGCAAGCACCTTTTTAAAAGTTTTTTTTTTCTTTGAAACATAACTTCACTGCAGAGTGAATAATTATAAAGCTTTTTTTGAGTAATTAAAAAAGTACTGTAACTTTCTCATGGAATGAAATTTAGAATTTAATCTCCATCAGTCAATATGAGGAGGAAAAGAGATTTTGGTAAAATAGTTTTGATTTTCAAACATTATTTTAGTTTGAAAAAATAGACTACACTGTTATGTGCAATTATAATGAATTAGTATGATTTAGTAACATTCTTCCTTCTTAGCATCAGTGAAAACATTGTGCTAATGTAAAATTGGTTGGTTTCTTAAGTAAAAAGAATAATACTAAGAAATCCCACTGAGACAATCTGAACTCTGGTCAAGACAAATGGTTATTTATTAGACAAAGGGATGTATGGGGCAACAACAAATATCGAAGTACATCATACTAACTTTAAGAAGATAAGAGCTTGTTGAGAATTCAAGATACTAGTGCCAGAATGCATGTATTCATGACATTTATGCAAATCTCTTCCCTCCTCCACTTTACAGCTGGCACTCACACTGAGATGACATTGATGAATGTGACTGGATTTGCATTGCATGTTAATCTTGGGTCAGAAAAAAATTTTGATCCGGTAGCCTGTCTCCTCTTTTCACTGATAAACTCTTACAGAAAAAGGCGCATCCCTTGGTCCCACTCGTAGAACCACTTGCCAACAGCTGAAGCCTATTTTTTATGCTGTGCTAGTGGATCATCAGGACTTTTTCTCAGGAACAGATATGAAAAGAAAAATGGAAAAAAGTGAAAGGCAATTCCTAGCAGTACTACCATTCAGCTGATCCCAGAAAATGTCTTCTAGGAACAAATGAGAGAAGAAGAAAGACTCAGGGACCAGACAAGCAACGTTTGACTGGGGTTTCACTGGGCAGCAGTGGCGCTTAGGCACCTCTTCCTTGTGAAGACTCGCGCCTGTCTGGCAATAAAACAGCAGCAGGATACAGTACCAAAATGAGTGACTCAAAGCCAGGGTTAGCATACAAACACAGCCTAAACTGTGCCTGCAGCTTTGAACTGTATCCAAAAGGAATAGTTTAGATTGGAAGTGAAGAGAGCACATACAAATGTGTATTTGGATAAACAGTGGTGATACATTCAGATAGCTGAATTTGAAAGTCCAATTCTTTGACAGCTAAAACCAATGGTAAGGTGGTCATCTGCCAAGTTTCTATCCAGCGCATAGCCCATTATTCAAACAATATGGTCAGAACTTATTCTCAATTCTTTACCAAGCACTTGTTCAGTACACTCTAAACATTACCGGAATGAAAACTCAGGTTTCCTGATTTATTGGTTGTATTTGATCCCTCGTGTATTGAGTAGAATAAGCAAGTCATTGCCTGGTAACATGCTGTGTCTCCACTGAATGCTCTTCTTTAAGACATATGGCTCCTATTTAAGAAACGCTTATGCCCAAGCCACACTGCCTTGTATCAACAGTAGTTTCTTATATATTCTTCAGAAATTCCCATCTTATATGTAACAGAAATGGTAAGATTTTAATTTAGGATGAAGTGAATTGTTATTGTTACAGAACTTTTCCTTCTAAGTACATTGGACCAAAGTTTTAAATGACTGGTTTTCCACTGATGTCAATGCCAAGTGCTATGAGGGAAGGACCTAACATTCTGTAGGTTCATTTGAACTCTACCATTTAACTTCATGTCCAAATATAGTTCATTTGGGTGTATAAATGACCTAGAAATGCTGCTAGAAAAATGGTATTTAAAAGTGTTCATTAAAACTTTTGGCATTCATTCCCTTCCATTTCTCCTTAAACATATGCCTAACCATGTGTTGAGCAAAGTTTAAACAATCTTATGTTAGGTTTTTTTGTCACAAAGATGGAAAACTCTGGACATGCCACCTCCTACACATAGCTATTAAGTTGGTTGGGTTCATTGAAGAGGTAGTGATTTTTCTTACTCTATAACAATAATGCAAGAGGATTTCTTTTTTTGAGTCCTTTTGGGAAATGTCTGTAGCAGAAGGGACATTTCTTTCTACTAGTTCACAGTGAAGTGAATCAAAGTCAATAAGCAGAGAACTCTTCTTAGTTGAAATAATGGCATATACAGAAGTGTAGACAAAAGTCTCTTGATTTGACCTATTCAAATTACTTAGATAACAGCGACAGATAAATCACCACTAGGATTATACCAGCTTGAGGAGCCTATGGTCTTCCCATTAGACTGATATGTACAGCCAGAAAATAGAAAAATCCCTCCACAAATAACAACACTCAAGAAAATTCTTGTGTGCTGAATTGGAATCCTTGTTAACATGTGATCTTTCTGACAATAAGTAAAACTGCAGCTTTGCTAATCTGCTTCCTGCAGATGCAGGATGATCCTTCATCTTTCCTCCTTAATTTGGACCTTTACTACTACCATGTTTTCATATTGTTTAAGGACTAAGCACGAAATGAGAAATGCTAACCAAACGAGGATGTTGACACTGCTCCACTATTTCCAACTGTCTTTCATCTGGTTGCAGTTTCACTGCACAACATAAAATCCAACAGTGCTACCAGTGGCAGAAGTAACAAAAGATCATTCTGTAGAAAATGTTCAATTAAATATGATGATTCACATTAGTAAATTACATCTGTTGTATTTTCTGAATGTCTTTTGTTCTCTGCAAATCAATAACTGTTTAAAAGGAGTTATCTCTGAAAAAGAGACACACGGAGATACTGGTTACATGGTGAGTATCCTAAACCAAATACTTCCGTAAAGTTCATTGTCTCTTTCTTAAGTATTACATTTGAAGCAAGTGATCTTTTTTCTTTTACCATTATTTCATATATACCTCTGGAGGCATCTTGATGTAGAAAAAAGGTATCTGAACTTGAAAATCCCAAACTAAAGGTTTTGTGTGGCTCATGATACCAAATGCTGTTGTGCCTGCAATGTTAGGTGTCCTTGCTTACAGAAATCAGGGGTTGGGGAGGGGTGGGTTGAAGCTTATATACGTGTGTGTGTATATATATATATATTTTGCTACTATACATTGAACAGAAAATAATGGTTACAGGAATAAGACATACCTAGCAGTGTCAAGACACAAGCCAAGATTGCTATCAGAGCTCCAGTGCTAAGTCCTGCAGGCAAGATATATGCTTCTGCATTGCATGTCTGAGCAATACCATCTGCATCACAATCACAGACTCGAATGGTGAGGGTATTAGTGCTACTAAGTGAAGGTGATCCACTGTCCACAATGAATATTGGCAAGTAGAAAACAGACTGTTCTTGTCTTCGGAACCCATTTCTTCTTGTTAATACTGTTGCAGTGTTATCTAGATAAAGGAATAAGAAGATAAATATGAAATACATGACCTTTCTCAAACACAAGCTTATAAGTAGTACAGTCTTTCACTTAAAAGACTTTTTAAACACATTTATATTATTTTTAAAAGTTTATCTTTCCTGGAAATATATTTTTGAAGCTGTGGAGATAGGATCAGCTGAGAAATCATGCTCAACTAAACAAAAAGATTTCTGTTTTCCATTAAAGATTTTTTCAAAATTGCAGAGGTCTATTTGGTTTTAGTTAAGCTCATAGTTCCACACTTCTGATTGATAGTTGAAGGTGAGATTACTGTAAAAAAAAGAAAAAGAATCACCCTTCAGTGATTAGATTAAGTATCCTTATAACTGTTTCAGGTCTAATTTCCAAGGATTTATTTAGAATCATAGAATCATTTAGGTTGGAAAAGACTTTTAAGATCATTGAGTCCAACCACTAACCTAGCACTGCCAAGTCCACCAGTAAACTATATCCCTAAGCACCACACATACACTTCTTTTAAATACTTCTAGGGATGGTGACTCCACCACTACCTTGTGCAGCCTGTTCCAATGCTTAATAACCCTTTCGGTGCAAAAAATTTTCTTAATATCCAACCTAAACTTCCCCAGGCACACTTTGTGGCCATTTTGTCTCAAACGCTGGCATGCCACCCCCAGGCTTATCTATAGCAGGCTTGGTTTTATCCCT
Source organism: Phaethon aethereus (assembly GCF_964289735.1). Classification (NCBI taxonomy): domain Eukaryota; kingdom Metazoa; phylum Chordata; class Aves; order Phaethontiformes; family Phaethontidae; genus Phaethon; species Phaethon aethereus. The sequence goes on along the minus strand of NC_138582.1, from coordinate 61,545,685 downwards.
TTCCTTTTTATCCCTTTTCCCCTTCAAATCTAGTTTAAACTTCTTTCAATGAGCCCTGCTAAGAGCCCTCCTGTGCAAAGATCCCTTTGACACAGTTGTACTCTATCTGTTGCCAGCAGGCCTGGTGCCATGCAAACTGATCCGTGGTCAAGACCCCCAAAATTCTGCCAGTGACAGTAGGCTTGGAGCCAGGTATTGATCTGCTGGCTCCTCTTGTTTCTTCCCTCATCACTCCCTGCAATTGGACGGATGAAGGAGAACATTACTTGTGCTCCTGATCCCTTAACCAGTCTTCCCAAGGCCCTGACGTCTCTCTTGATTGCCCTCGGAATTCTTGTTCCAATTTCATCGTGCCTATCCGAAAAATCAGTAATGGATAATAATCTGAGGGCCACACCAGGGTAGGAAGCTTTCTCTTCACATCTTTAACCCAGGTCCCAGGGAGGCAGAAGACTTCCCTAAGAAGTGGGTCTGGTCTGCATATTGGGCCTTCTGTTCTCTTCAGAAGGAAGTATTCTATGACAATGACCCATCTTTTTTCTTTATGGAAACAGTTTTGATGCAGGGCATAGGCTGACTTAACCTTGGCAACATCTCCAAGCTGGATGAACCATTGTCCTCATTTTTGTTCGGTTCCACTCGCAGAGCCTCATACCTACTCTGCAAGGTAGAGTATGAGGGAAGGTGGGGTGGTCACAGAGGAGATGTGCCTGCTGCACCAGGCAGGAACTTGTCGCCATTGCCCCCTGTCCCTGGAGGATAGGGATGGTTCTGTGTCACGCATCCTGTCTGCCTGTTGGTCCTGTCCCAGGGAAGGCAGGGTGTAATGCCAGGCGTCTCTCCCTCTCGCACACTGCCTGATACTCAACCGAGTCACCTCCTCGCCGAGCTCTGTCACTAAGCGGAGGAGTTCCTCTACCGGGGCGCACCTCCCACAGGTGTGCTCACTCCTGCCTGCCGATACTGGAGTGAGAGCAGGGCACAGCCTGCAGCCTGGCACCTGGGTGCCAGCGTGCTCCCACTGGAGCTGTCTGGGAAGCTGCGTCAGTCGTGGTGGGTGCAGAGCTTACAGAGGCCATGGCTTTCTGCCGGGTGGATACCATTTCTCCTTGGTTAAGGGAGCAAAATTTCAGTTATTTACAGATATACCTATCATACTAATGGAAGGGGTGAACGTATTAATAGGAGAACAAGTTCTGATGACCAATTAAATATTTCTTTGAATACAAAAAAAAAATCCATTTGGTGCACAAATACAGGTAATTGCACACGTAAAGCCATGCACTTGTTTTCAGTCTCAGCTGAGAGTCAAGAAGACGACAAATGTAATCAATTTAAAATGTGTGCTTTGATGTTGCTCTGAGTTGGGCTATTAAAAAGTCCACATGTTCCAGAAAATATGTGCAAAATTCACTGTGTTCAATACAGGTACACAGCTCCTGAGAAGTAAGGAGCTACGTCTCCTACAACGTATAGAAAAGGTTGGTCGGTCTGTCTATCCATCGATCTACTTATCTAGATATTTATAAACAGATGTATCAATAGTCCTGTAGAGTTACTGTACTGTGTCATCTATTATGACCCATCTGACAAAGTATACAATCACTTCTTGATACAGTATCATATGAGATATGCATAAAATTAAATATCTTTAAAAGAAGCCCCCATTGCTGTGTCTTGTAACTCCATTGATTTTACTGGCAATGAAGAAATCTATTATTACTTTTTTCAAATTATAAGTTCTTTGGAAGAGGGCCTGTCTTTTTATTAAATATTTTACAGTACTTGCAATGATGTTAGATTTCTGATTAGAGTCTTATTCTAGTGCATTTTTATTATTTGGTCATTATTACTATTACAGTCTTTAGTTTCTAACTGCAAGCTGCTCATATGAAGAAAATTAAGCATGTCAGTAACTACATGCAGAGTAAGGCAATAAATAGCTGTGTGAGAGAACTTTATTAGGTCACATGTTATACTTAGTGAATGTTGTTCAAAGTCTGTCTGTACAAACAGAGTCCTTTAGTCCCCCATATGTCTGTCTTTCTTATTTTATTAATAAGGATGACTTTGTAGCTCTGGTTTAGTACTGATCCACAAAAGAGCAATGCAAGAGTAACAGAGTGCCTGTTAGGTTCTATTTGCTTCCGCTAATAGCTAAACTGACTGATACATGCCCAGCTGCCATCCTATGCAATGCAACTAATGAGAACAGTAATTAGAAGCATGTTCTCGGATATTTTAACTAATAGAAATGTGATGTCAATGGGAGTCTTTGCATAAGTCTTTGGGGAAATAGTCATAAGAAGTCTGTGTAAATATTGTAGGCAGTTTCCATTATCAAAAGCATTCTTCAGTAGGTGGTATACTTACTGAAAAGATAGGTTTTTCTCACAAAACACCCCTCTTGATTTACCATGCTCTCATTTTTTATGCCCTGAGTTATAATAATAAAACATGAATTCCTGGACATTTTTCAGTCATTGCCCCAAGGTAAAATCTAATTTAGATAAAAGCCTATAAATACAAGGAAAAATGTGAGAAGAGTGACTTCAGAAAAAAAAAAGAAAAAGATTTGAAGCTGCTCTGTTTGGCTCAAGGCTTTAAATGATTCAGACAGGAGAAGATTATTGTCCCTTGACAAATAATCTACAGATAAAATTATTTTGCAGGCTGATTGTACTTTAATTTATGTCCTTACCAGAATAGAAGTTTATGTAGGTCATATTCAAAATGAAAGGTGTTAATGGTGAATATTTACCCAAACAAAATGTCCTTACCTTTGTTGTCCTGCAGTGTAAAATTGTGATTATTTGCTGCCTCTGCTGTTAAACTGAAGTAGAACTGATGGCCATTTGGTGGGTCATCTTTATCAATTGCACTGATTTTCTGGATGACCTGTTTAGAGATACATGGGAGTTTCATTGTTTGGAATGGGAAGAAGCATAAATACATGTACATTGTATAACTCTTCTATTACCTATGAAAGTATCAACCCTGTCTTGAGTCCTGCTCATATTGCTTTTTGGTTTTCTAATCTCCTGAACTTGTACAGACACTATTAAAACTAAAATGTGACTCAAGTCTTTACTTTCCCTGTATCAACTTTATTCGTTAAAAGCAATGATCTGCAATGCCTCTGAGAATGTTAGGTCCTGCCATTCACCAAGTCTTGGAGTATAAAGTGCATAGCAGTGGAAGAAGTGCATCTTTCTGGACGGCCCTTAATGTACTTGTCAGTAGCTGCAATCAAAATTGTAAACTTTTGCAAGGAGAAGATTATGCTTTTGACCATTTTAATTAATGTACTTTTTTATTATCATGAAAAAGAAAAAGCCAAGTCATAAGTCTATTAATATTTTATGGTTTTTCTTTTTCATTATTATTTTCCAACTATATTTCCTAAAATTCTGACAAAATCTGTCTCTAAAAAGTGTCACCATTGCTTAAAATACAAAAAGAAGGGTCAGAGCTAACAGTTCTGACTAGATCACAGGGAAAACAAACAGGTGTTCCTGTAAGAGCACTCATGTTCTATGTTTCTCTAATAATCATAGTGTTTTTCTGTTAAGGATTTAAATTATGCTGTGATTTTGAAATGTGCAATAAACATCTGCCACAGGAAGCACAATAGTCTGGGAGAAGGCACAGAAGTGCAAAGCGTCCCAGGGAATATGTGGGATCTATGTAGGTGAAACATCTACTAGTATTCAGGGAAAGAGAAGAGAGAATGAGAAAACATATGTATTTTCTGAGGTCTTACAAAGTAGAGAGGAAAAGTCCAAATATGAGAGACACGAAGGATAAACAACACCAGATACTCTTAGCTGGGTCTAGGACTACTTGGAAGATGGTTGGGGATGTAAAAAACACGGAGGAATACGGTAGGAATACATCTCCCTTGTGAAATTGTGGCCTTATGGCCCGCACTTCCTAAGACAAATGAAAGCATGTGCTCACTTCAGGAATACTAGGCTTTTAGACTCAGAATAACCTCCATGATATGACTTCCCACTTCCCAGCAAAATTAGGAAGAAGTACACATTCTTAATATTATTCACAATAAGGTGAGTTTAGCAAAATGTGTCAGTTACATAAGTAAGAAAACCAGATATTTTAACAGTACCTTCAACAAGTAATTTTTTACACCTGAGTCTTTCTCTTCAGAGGTACAGTGGAGATGTTAGGGTTTGATTAATATTTGCTTGTGCTGCACATCAAAGTGTTATTTTTGCTGCTATAAGCTGATTATATTTTATATTAAAGCTGGAAGGCTTTGATAAGGAATGTCTGCCTATCTGATAACAATAAACATAAAAAACCTATCAAGATGTACCTGACCAGGCTGAGCATTTTCACAGACAGTTGTCTCGTACTCCATGGCAAACTCAGGGGCATTGTCATTTATGTCAAGAATAGTGATGGCGACATAGCCTCTCCCAATCTGTGCTGGATTCTCTATAGGAAAAGAAGACAACAAAATAATCAAGAGGTCCTTGCAAGTTATTCTTTCGGTTAGTACATTTTTCATTTGCATTCTTCTTTTGCATATACATATCAAATCAATTGCAATCCCTACTAGAAAGACAAAGGAAGCTCTCGGCTTGGTCTTCTGGACTTAGTGGAAACAATGTTTACGTTTTGAAGCTGCTTCAATTAAACTAAGATTTTCCTTTCAGGGATGAACTGAAAATTTAACTTACTAATCACAGTGCTGAATCACATCATATGGAAGGATAAGAGCAAGATGATGTAAAACCAACACCAAGGGGTATAGCTAGTCAGAAAAGCACTATTCATATTGGCAATAGCATGGTTACTACAGGTTAAATAATCTTTTATTGCAATTCAGATAGATCAAGATATTAAGAAGTTAAAACCAGAATTCCATCAGCTATGTATAACAGAAAAAATTCCAAAGTATTTGTAGTATACAGACAATTAAGTATTTCAACACTGTTACCTCAAACATGAATTGCATTCTTTAACAGATGTACATCTCTAGTTAAAAAATGAATCTGTGCAGGGTCCAATGTCACCATTTAATCTTAAACAGTAGATATTTTTGGACTAAGCATAAAGGACATCAGCGTGTGTTATACTTATTTTGCTATATAACACCTCTATTTTGGAAGCTAGAAAAGAGAGATTGCATTTTTTTTTTTTTTACCACAGGTGGTGATATTAGAGATAGAGCAGGGCAGAATGAAAAACTGTACAAACCCTCAAATATGTATCTATCTTTTTATAGGGTATTGCAACCACATTTTAGTAAGTATTATAAACATTTAAAGTAATGCATCCAAATGTAGATCAAAGTGCTTTGTTTTAGCTTTTTATTCCACATGTGAAATACCAGAGTAGTAAACAATTTTGAAACCAACTTTTTCCTCTGCTGATCTTAGCTTGTTGAAAACCAAGAAGGCCATGAACATAAATTAAAGCACTGTAAGGTATTATTTGTGCTCCAAGACTCTCAGTTGTGTCAGGTATGCCTATTAGCTAGCTTGTCAGTTTTGTTACTACCCAGTTTTTGGTTTCCATGCTGGCCTCTTAGACCAAAATTCTACTCCTGAGAATACAATATAAATTCATACAGGCACTAACTGATAAATGTTAGCTTTCAGGTTAAACATTAAGTTAACCTCACTGAAAGCAAGAAGTCAGTATTTTTAAAATAGGTGGTCAGAGAACTGATAACCCTTTTATCATCACCACAGCCAAACAGAGTAGTAACAAGGATGAAATTTGAAGAAATAAATTCTTTAAATATAAAGGCAAAAATATATATTCTTTCACAAAATGTATTCAGAGCTGAACAAGTTTAAACTTGTATTAACAAAATCCTTGTTGTACATGCTTAAAGAGTTTGATTCTTCAACACTTTTCATCTTACACCAGAAGAGATACCAAGTACAAAATACCCTCTACAGCCTTACCTTAGAGTCAGGAAAGTGAAAGCACACGAGCACTCGCATACCCTTTCTTTCATGCCTTTTAAGAATGCTGTGGTTGGCCAACAGCAGTCAACTCTGAGTGCATCACTAAGATGGGCTAACTGCACTGCCCTATGCTCTGTATCACCTTTCTGCTAATGATACTTGGTCTGAGACTGCTGACAATGTATTTCATCTTTCTTTGTAATTGTTTTTCTGAAGTTGAGAAACTACACAAGGTGTGAAACAAAGGAAAGAGCAAATAATCTGTTTCATTTCTTAATTTTTATCACATAGGTTTCTTTTACATTGAGTAGGAAGTTATTTTTATCTGCCATGGTTTGAAACTGTCATAATTTCTCTCAATGCAGCTGATCACAATGAAGCCTGAAGCTTTACACATAAACAGCCAGTAAAATCTTTAAATTGTTACTTACGACTCTCCATAGCCAAAACTGTGATATTATGAACAGCATTCGTTTCCCTGTCCAAAGATTTGGCAGTTGTAATGACTCCACTGTTGGCATCAATATTGAAATACCTCTCCAGGTCTGTGTTTCGATCTATTGAGTACCTAGGTGAAGGATGAAAGAAAACTTTTGTTTTATGTTCAATTACATCTTCTAAAATTGTTTCATTGATTTCTTATTAGAGAGAAAAGGTTTCCGCTGTTTCCTCACTTTGAACTTTGTTTTGTCCAGTTTCTCCAGGGTGTTCAGAGAAGCAAAGCTGTGTACAAAAGAGTTACACAGAGCCCCGTGCTGACAGTGATGGGCTCTGTTCCCATAGTGCCCTCTTAAGTGAGGTTATAGGTATTACCCTCTCCTTTCTTTCTCTCTGCTGTAAGGCAAACTTTCATTTATTCATGGAATAGCATCCTCCTGAACCCCAGCTAAGGAGACGGGGAGTTGGAGGTTTGCTACATGGCTGTACCAGCTGGGCACTGCTCCCATGGGGGCTGACGGTCTGAGCACAGAGCTTTCTATCAGCAGCAGCAGAGCCCCTGAGTCACCCAGAGCAGCAGGGGCAGGGAAAAAAAGAAAGATGATGCAGAGTACGTCAAGGGATTACATGTTATCACTGACAGCTCCTGGTGCTTTACTTTCATTAGACAAACACAGGATCATGCCCTTAACTCTTTGGCTTAATACATCTTTTACCTCCGCATTTGTTTTAGAAAGGGGAAATGAGCTCCTTAACAAACAGAAAATAGCATAAGGGAAAAGGTCAAAATGCCTGTGGGTGTTTTGCTTATAACCCTTTTGAGAGAAAGGGATAGTTGATTAGGCAGATTTAGATTTACAGCTGGAATATTCTTGACATTGGGTTTAATATTGGGTCCAATTCTTGCACTCTCATTTAGATCAAGTATGGACTCCAGAGCACTTCTCTATACTCAGGATGAATTAAAATGTCCAAATCAGACCAAGTGTGATCGTTACAATTACTATCACACTGATGATATTTTAGATTATTGATATAACATCAACCAAACTCTTTGAACAACATGGAAGGAAAGAATTATGGAAGATAGTTAAAAAAAGGGACTTCCCAGGTATAAAGACCTTATGGCACTACTTGTTTGTTCTGTGTTGTAATGTACCAGCTCCTATGCTACATTACAGTGTTTTTATCTATGCCTCTTGGCTGCAAAATCTTAGTGCAGAGACTTGTTACATAATTAGAATTGTTTCACCGTATTATGTCACAGGGAGAGAGAGAATGGGGTAAAGAATTGTAACAACAGTAACGTCAGTTTTCATGGATTAAGGCTCTCCCTCTTTCATTATTTTTTCCCCATTTTATGTTAACTGTATTAATTTTACTTAATTTCATGCTAGCACTGTTTATTTGGTGAGCAATGCTCTTCAGCTGTTCTGTGGCTGGCAAGCTTCCCCACGAGACTATGGCTGTCACCTCTGCTATGTAGTCAGTCTTAGCCGGCCCTGTAGCTGGGATTCAACCTCCTGCCAGCCCTTAGATTTCCCAATTATTAACATTATCACTATGCAAATTGAAAAGCCAAAGACCTTTCTTAAAAAAATAGGAAGGAAGGAAGGAAGGAAGGAAGGAAGGAAGGAAGGAAGGAAGGAAGGAAGGAAGGAAGGAAGGAAGGAAGGAAGGAAGGAAGGAAGGAAGGAAGGAAGGAAGGAAGGAAGGAAGGAAGGAAGGAAGGAAGGAAGGAAGGAAGGAAGGAAAAAGGTGAGAAAGACAGAAAAAAGAAAAGAATGCAAAAAAGCAATAAAAAGGAGAAAGGAAAGGAGGGAGGGAAGGAGGGAGGAAACATGAATGAAGGAAAGAAAGGAAGGAAGAAGGAAGGAGGGAGATCAAACCAGTTATATAAATTGGACAAGATATTCTTATGAAACAAGAAGAAAAATCAACTCTATGCAGTGGAGGCAAGCAGTTTCCTTTAACTAATTTACAAGTGTATCCATATTCAAGTTTTAAAAAACTTATTTTAAATATTTCTAATCCTTTAATTCCTTACAGCCATTAATACTTGAAAATCTTTGAGCTGCAGGAGTTTTAAAGCCTTTATTTAAGCTAGTTCAAACACAAATAGTTCTCAGGTCCATACAAGATAACCTCTTATTTTCAAACTATTTATTACTTCCCCCTGCTCCCCGCAGTATTGTCAAGGTTTTAATTGTATCTGATCTTGTAATTTCAACATTTCCCAAATTCTGAATCTAATCTTTAATCAATATCAATATAATCCTATGTTTGGAATTTGAAATACTTACTTACAGATTAATAATTTAAACTTCTTAAATAGATCATGAAAAGTATTATACATTAATCCTCCTAAACACATTCCAATTTTAGGTGAATCTGGCTCTGATGTACATCATAGCAGATGCAGGACAGCTTTAAATTATATGATCTGTCAGTACCCCCAACAATGTATACAGCAGGTTTGCAGACATGTAGATAAGCCATCACTACTTCTCTTTTTCCTCCCTCTCAAATTCCAAACAAGTTTGAAGGAGAAGAAATCTTCAAGATGTTAGTTAAGCTTGTGATATAACTATTTTTTATGTTGGAATTGTAAAAATCAACCAGATCAAAGCCAATAAACTCATCCTTATGTTTACACAGGAGTCAAAAGCATTCTGAGCGTGGACAGCATTTATGGAACTGGATTTAATCCTACTCTACATGATTCTGCTAAACCAGATATTATACACCAGATGCTAACATCAGTGCCAGAAAACACTGCCACAGCAAAGAAAGAGCTCAGTGAAGATAAATTTCACAAGTAAATCCCTGCCGACCATCCATCTAGGACTTTTTTATACATTATAGGAATCAGCTATTTTGAATATGTTGCAAATACATAATGAAAGAGAGAGAGAAAACACATCACCTCTAGGACTGAAACATATGCTTTATTTTTACAACTTCAGATTGCTGCTTTATAAATTACAGAGCTACACTGGAGTCATAAGTTCATCTTCAGTGCATGAAAGTAAAAATTTAACATCACCAAAAGAGGTGACATCCAAATGAGTTTTGTACCTGTTAAGTTCTTTTCTATGCATGCCCTAAATGAACAATAATAACAAACGAAACTTAGTACTAACTTTTAATTGTGTGTACGTTCCTCCTCCTGCAGATGTTTAAGTTCACAAAATTCCTGAGTCAGAAGTATTTAGATCCTTTGCATGTTCCTTTGACAATTAATATTACTACTCTGCATAAGAAAAGTAACAAGTAACTCATTACTGGTTTAACTTAGGAGGTGAGTCCTTGAGCTTTGATCTTAGATGCAGGCAAACATAAGATTGATACTTTGGGGTTTCTTATGGTTTCTTTATGATCCTAGATATTAGATTGTGGAAGACTTGCAGGTTCTTCACACCCTGAAGACAAAGGAAGAGACCTTTGACAGTTTTCATGGCTCTCCAGTGTTCATACCTCTTCCCATTTGAATGGAAGATATTTGGCTGCAGCAGAATTTACAAAAGCCAAAATAGTATTGCCTTTACCATCCTGACTAGAACAGGACGCGCCTTGTCCTATCCATTTCTCTCATGTAAAGTTTTTTCTATTTTTTTTTTTCTTTCTGTGTGACCTCAGCTCTGGTTTAACATGCAAGAGTCTATGTGCTATTACATTCTTTTGCATAGTGCACGCAGAATATGAATCATTATGCACAGACACATATATATGTATATTATATATACATTTTTTTGGTCCCAGTTGATTTAAGAGAACATAACTTGTTATAGATAATAATAGACTCTTCCTAAACTTAGAGAGAAATAAATATGAATAATACGTTGAGGTTTTTTTTCTTTGGAATCCTGAAATTATACCTGAGCTTAGTTTACCTTACCTTACCTTCTTTGTTTTACAGAGATTTAAATATTTTATTTTTACAAAGGTTCTGTAGTTCAGGAGTATAAAAGTCAAAATATGCAAACTGTGAATATCACAGTCTCCCTCTGCAAGGGAAAAAAGCTAACTAATTGCTTTCAGTGTAACCAAAGACCCTTCCACAACAAAATTAACAATTTCACTGCAAAGGCTAAATAAATAAACAATTAAGAAATCTTATAATTACCTGACAGGACTATTTGAGGCATCTGGATCATGGGCTGCTACAGTTCCAATGATAGTGCCGACCTTTGCTGCTTCAGACACCACCATGGAGTACAAACGTGAAGTAAACACAGGTGGCTCATCAACATCTTCTACAATGATCTTCACTGTTGTCATGTCACTGAAGGGTCCCAGGCTTAGGAAGCGAGGGTCAACATGCATATTGGCTGCTTCTATCCGCAGGGTATAGCTTGTCTTAGCTTCAAAATCCAGCTCCTGTAGAGGTAAAGTTATTTGGAAATTTTATTATCCAGTGATGTTGCTGCAAAACTGTTTCACTTACAACTGTAAGTAAGTACAAAATGAACTTTGCCATTTATATCCAATCAGCACTTTTGATTGGCAGAGCATAGTTGATGCCTCACTTTTTAGTTTTCTCAAAATACTGTTTGTAGTGTCTCACTAGTGAATATTCCTCAATGACTTTAATGGTAAAGGTAGTTCTACTCTGTGAATGAAACAAGAATTCCCTAAATAACGGCAAAACTTCCTGTGACTTCTGTGAGGACTAAATTCCCCTCTTCCATTATTTCATCATTGTGAATGAATACTTGTTTTTGTCTTATTCATATTTTAGTCAAGGTAATGTCAAATACAGTGTGCCATGTCATCCGGACATAAGAACTCAATATAATATTCACTGGTGAAAAAAACTCATTTAGAAAATTGTGGGGGTTTTTTTTGCATGGCATTCAAATTGAATGAATTCGAAAACTAATCAATTATTACTCCAAGCTCTATATAAATTTCTGTAAAAAATGTATTAATTGGTTAAACTACATTGTTTATATGACAATACTTTGTATTGAAATGCAGCCTGGAGATTGTTTTTCATATTAAAAAAAAATGCACATTATTTTTTTCCAACTTCATACTGTTTTAATTTTCTTTGATGAAAGTATAGTTTCTTTTGCAATAAATACTGCATTAGAATTAAAAATTACCTTGCACAACTAATGGGATATCTGTGATCTGGAGGACAGTCCCGTAAAGAAAATTAATTTGGTGGCAAAAATGCATCTTACCTTACAGGCAATTATTGAAAGAAAATATCATGTTAATATTAGCACCATTTACCCTGTATCTATAGTCTTAGTTTGTCAGCTTGCGCCAAATGCCTAGCTAACCTTTTCTTTACAATTCCAAGCTTAATCATTAAGAACAGCAACAAAAGACACACGTATTTCTAAAACTCCAGTATGGTTACTCAACTATCTTTTCAAACTATGATTCCAAGTGTATAAAACAGATTAAAAAGGGTTCTCTGCAGTTCTGATTCTAAATACATCATAGGAATCTGAAATGTTCTTGCAAAATAATCTGACAGCATCTGCAAAACATTCCTGTACTCACTTAGAGGAGCAGCAGAGGTGAAACACACATCTGTTGACCTACAAATGCAAGGGTCCAAATTTTCCATCAAGTTACAGTGGGATAAACCCCAAAGGAGCATCTTAAAGTCAGTGATTAAGCTGACGTTACAATACAGCTGTAAACAGTCTAGATTTTAAAATGAAAAATGGATTGCAAGACATCACACTCAGAAAGACACTGAACTTTATTATAAACTCTATATGGTAGCAAAAGGCTTCTTTGAACGGGTATACATGTGATCCTCATGTTAGGCAAGTGCTTACTTCTTGCACTGAATCAGAGCTGTAGTATCCACAGCTCTCCAAGAACAGCTATGCCATAAAAGAAAGGTTGTCTAGATACTGGTCGCTAATACTGTATGCAACTGGTCAGTATTTATTACTAAAGCATGTTTAATTGTTTCTAATTTTAGTTTTGATTTTATATTTAAAGTACAATATGTGTGCTAGAAAACAAACCTCACAGCCATAATGTAAATGTAATGTGGTGAATGTGGTATTAGGATGATGAAAAATGTCTCAGAAACTACGTTGTATGGGGATGTCGTGGTTTAGCCCCAGCCGGCAGCTAAGCACCACGCAGCCGCTCGCTCACTCTCCCTCCCACAGTGGGACGGGGGAGAGAATTAGGAAACAACAACCCAAAACATCAGCACATTATCAACAGTTCCTCATCCCAAATCCAAAACACGGTCTCACACTAGCTTCTGTGAAGAAAACCAGCTCTATCCCGGCTGAAACCAGGACAGGGGATAACAATTAAGCCACTGATATGACCAGATGAGCAGCAAAATTAAGGAGAAGACAAAGAAGTACACAAATATCTTAAGACTTCTCTTTTTCCAATAAAGGATCATATGAACTAAAGAAATTATAACTTGAATGTCAGAGACAAAAGGCTGAGATTTGTTGAACAAAAAAAAAAAAGGAAGCCTTTAGCAAACAGTATATTTTCAGTCAGAATGTACAGAAATATGTAGTGGAGTAATTGGACAAATTATATAAAATTTAATTTGGATAGACTAAGCACAACAATGAAGAAATATTATTTAAATTAATTTAAGACATTCCCATATTTCTATATTGATCAAAGAAGACAAAATTAGGACTTTAATAACTGAAATCCTAAAAACATGTATTCCATGTGAATTTTTATCACACACACTTTTATATCATTGTATCTCATTCTTGTAATGTAGAAAGAGGTCATTCTTTATTTGACTGGATTACAAGAGTGTTAGACTAGTGGGCAATACACAAAAACCACTCTCATTAGAAAGGTATTTCCTCATAGAGAAGGATGCAAAACTAACCAGGATTGCTTACTAAGAGCAGGTCTCACCTTCTCTAACTTAGCCATCTACATCTGAGAAAATCACCTTATGGTGCTTACTCTGAGTGTAGCAAAATTCAGCAGGTCTACTTATGAAAGCCTGTTTTACACCAGTCACTAGTAAAGGAATACTGGAAGAAGTAAACATCTGCTTTCAGCAATATGAATCCTGCCGTAGGATTCCCTCAGTTATCTTCTGGTACACAAAGCTGCTGAGAGTTTTCAAAAGCTGTAAAGGTCCTTGTTAACGAAAAATAAAAAAGTAAAAAAATACAAAAATCTAACATACGTACATGTACATTGGGGAACAGCTGGTGTTTAGAAAAGGGAAAGTATGGATTGGCAAAGGAGTTTTACAACATCAAATGGTATTATGTTATATAGGGGCAGTAATTGTTTTTTTCTTTTAGTTCTTTGTAGCAAAATCTGTCTCATGTGGAGCATGACGATGTCTACAAAAGCTACAGTCATTGTCCTCAGTCTTTTCCTTTAAGATACACATCCTCTCATCCTACATGGTGAATACACCTATACTGAATATCCTCTACTGGGGAATACAGCAGTACCAAGTTTTGAGGCAGAATATAATCTGGGAAAATAAACAAAACGTCTAAGGTATGATCAGTATGCAAGACTTCTTGAATGGTAGAAATGTTTCAACAATTCATAGATAATATGGCAAAGAAATTTCATACTACACACCCTAATGAATGACTGAAAAAGTGAACATAAAAGACCTTTTTTTTCCCTCTTATCTAATTATCACTGATGTCTGTTATACAGAGAGCATTATCTAACTGGCCTTCAGATCACACCTTCATTATTTCCTGCTATAACAAAAGCACAGATTCCAATAATGGAATACCAAGTCAACAGACTACAAATCAGTACACCAGTGTTGAAAGTTAAATGGTCAATGTATACTTCAGTTCTTCAGTACAATGAATAGAGCTTGACAGCTTCATTAATATCTGTGCATTAGTGTTATCAGATTAGATCCTGTGCAGGATCCATTCATCTTTCGCTCATTTGGGGGTTTGTGGGAGTCTTTCTTTCTTTCTTTCCTTCTTTTTATTTTTTTCTCTTTTCTTTTAAGGGGTACAAATTTTATTCTTTCTGAAAGAAATTACAAAAAAAGTCATCTATATTACAGAGGCTGGATATGAAGTTATCATTCACAGGAAGCTCATTTTTGTAATGTTCATTTTTCACTGTATGGTAACTCTGTTATAATGTACTTTTCAGAGGTGAAAATCCCATTTTTAAGCCCAGCTGAGGTTTTATATTGAAAAGTGCAGTACATCAAACAAATGCACATTATCTCTCAAAGGAACTGTGGAAGCTTCAAGTTCTTACATTGTAAACTCTGATACAGAATTGAAAGAAAATTTTCTAGCTGCAAAACAAAGTGAAATGTTAACAGTAACAGAAAGATAGCTTTCTACTCAAAGGCTTACACATAAACCCCCCATTTTTATAATTGCCAGTATTACTCTTAGAACGAACTCACGTTTTAGAAAAATCTCTTAGCAGTCAATTTCTATGAGAAAGTACTTTGCAACACTATTCTCACATTTTTCTCTCTAACATTCAAATTGGTTGGTGATATTGGTGGTAGGGCTGTGTATTGGGAGGAGAAATGAAGGTAAAGTGAGCAAGAACTGTACCATGGGAAATCTTAATGCTTGTCATTTGCTACAGTAAGACAAGACAACCCTCTCTATAGAGTCTTCAGGCTTTTTTATTTTTTCACTTAAGTCCACTAAAATCTCTCCATAGACTTCAAATGTCTTGAATCAGATCTCATAACCTTCCAGAAAGTCACATATGATACACATAATAAGAATATACCTTGCAGCCTTTTTTATTATTAAATTACCATTACTACTTTAAGCACCAAATATTTGATAAAAGTGTAGGTGGATACAGACCATCTATCAGATTTTTATCTTAAGATGTTTTGCTGCTAAGCTATTACTGTTACTGAATCCTAACTACAGCCTGCAACTTTGTGCAAAAAGTGGAATCTGTACTTATATGATGCCTTTTTCAGTGCACTGTTTTTAGGAATAGTGCTCTGGAAACTGCAAACAGTATGGTCTTGTGTATGGATTTTGCTTAGAAAGGGAAACCAAAATTCCATTCATGTATATTACTGTCAGGATTCTGTGAACAGTCAACATGAATTCACTTTGAAATTGTACACACATAGGTTTGCATGGACACTTCAGGATTTGTTGTATTAAATGGCTGAATCATCATTCACTTCCATAAACGTTCCTTCAGTTCTAAGGTTACTACTGCAGAGACAAATCCAACACATTTTTTAAAACTCCATTATATTCAGAAAAATTACACTTTTCTTCCAAACACTCTCACCACTGTTGAACGGAGCTATGCAAATGATCCGAGTCCTTACGAACAGAGCAATGATAAGAGAATGTAAATTACCAATGAAACCACGGGAAGGAACTGGTCCTTCTCTACAGATGGGGAACTGAGTCATACTGTGTACCAGGGTAAAATTTTCCTTTACTTCTAAGAAATATAAATGCCCAACTTGTTTTCAAAAATGATTTCTAAAAAGATCACCTAGGATGGATATTTTCTTAAATAGTGCTTAGAAGTAATTTACACACTTAATTTAGTTTTTCTTAGGAATTCACTACAGGGAGAGTTCCTCTGGGGTGGAGAATAGACAAACCTTCCCATTATTTGCAACATCAGAAATCTAGCATGGAGTTTGAGTAGGTAGTATCTTTAGACTGTTCTGTACAGGATAAAAATAAATGAAGAGCTTTCTTTTTTTTCATTTGACAAGTGAGAACTTTTCATTTATTTATTACTATTATTTAGTAATGGAGAAAGTGGGAAAGGAAAAAATGGGAAGGTTTCCACAGTGACTTGAAACTACTAGGCAACAAATAGCACGAACATAACAGGTTAAAGGATTAGAGCCCCACTAGTTTTCCCACCATTTTCCAACCCTTTCTGCAAGCTGAGAATACCGCTCTGAACCGTGCTTATGAGTTCCATTCATTTGTTGTTTATACCAGCTTCTGGAAAATAAAGTTTGTCTTTCAGCATTTTTCATATCTTATTGCAAGTTGGAAACAGAGCATGCCATCATAAAAACAACTTACACATTTTTATATTCCCTTCTAGATACATGTTGGATAATTTTTTTGCATATGAATTCAGGCAATTAATTCAGTTAATGTATTGCAGAAGAAGGCGGACTTTATTTTTTAGTGCCAATAACCAAGTAAATGGTTCAATACTGTTTTTACTAGCTACTGTCATAAGATGAAATTCTAGCTTCACTGATCTCACAAAAAATCAATTCTATCTAGACTTAAGCTCTTGTTATTATTTAAGCTGTAAATTAATGAAAAAAAGTTAGTCCTTGTCCCAAAGAATATTTTGAAAAAGCTTCCCGCTCCCACCCCGCCCCCCCCGCCCCAAATGAACTTAAGCAAGTTGCTGGAATACATGAATACATGAATTTCACATCTCATTCATTTAATCCCGATTCAAACTTCCTAACCAGGATGAAAGAAAATAAGGTATCGCAAGTATGTGGAAAGCATATAGCAGCAAATATTGCACCATGGTACAGCATGCACGCTCCTTAGTCATGCTGCATAAGGTAGTACAATCCTACTCTTTACTCTTTGGAGGGATAAAGACCAAGTGGATGAAAAAACACAGGAAATATTCCTCTGCTGTGTGATTCTATATGGTCAAGCGAGTTATTGTAAGAGTACCAGCCTATTGTCAAAATGTTACCTTGAACTGAGGTATAGTATAGTAGCTAATATATACTGACACGAGGCACCAGGCAGCAACGGTACTAGCATGTTCAGGAACACACAATCCCCAGTCCTTCCATGGCTATAAAAACTATGAGCAGAACTGCTACTTCTATTATTTGAAAAATAGCGCTTCTCTCAAACTGTTTACAGAAAAACCCATCCTGGATAAACAGTGCAAGCCAAAGAGATGTCTGGATTTAGCAATGCAGAAGAGATATAAAGGAGGGAAGAATACACTCTATATTTTCATTTCAAGAATACACTCTAGATATTCATGTTGTTAGACTAAAACAACAATTATTTTTTTCTGCTGACTTTTGATGTTTTGAAGTCTCTGTGTCACAGGGTACAAAGAAAAATGTATTCAAATATGCATGGAAAAAAAACAAACAAAAAATTAAACACACCCAAATCTCATTCACCAATTTTGCCATTTTTCAAGTCAATATATGTATTAGTCAAGTCCATTATAGACAAATAATCTTGGAAAATATCTAGCCATGCAACATTTTTCTCTTCCTGGTATCACGATTCCTGGTATCTCTCTTTTTAAATAAATAAATAAATAAGTTCATTTTCCTGAATTTATATACATACATAGTTTATTTGCAATTTTTGCTGATCCTTGGGCATATTCTTTCATATTCCATCTACTTAGATCATACAAAAATCCTGCTTTGCTCTCTGAATTCTTAAAT
The DNA here is from genome assembly GCF_964289735.1 of Phaethon aethereus. Lineage (NCBI taxonomy): Eukaryota > Metazoa > Chordata > Aves > Phaethontiformes > Phaethontidae > Phaethon > Phaethon aethereus. Next base: position 61,527,922 of record NC_138582.1, on the reverse strand, counting down.
CTCACTTCTCTCAATATTTTTTTTTTTACGAAAACCTATTTTTTTTTTACTTGATGTTCCTTATGTGTTAAAAAAGTCTTAGTTTTTAGTGACGAAGTCAACTTTTCAAATTGTCTCAAAACGGTTACCCTTCTAAAAACAGAATGTAAAATCGTCAGTTTGTGTGTGGAACTTCACAACACCCAGCACAAAAATGAACGGCGCAGTGCCTTCAGCCGCTCCAAGATACTGGCAGTGATTTTCATGCCTGGCCGGCGGATTTGTATGTACGATGGCAGCAAAAGCATGTGAAGCTAAAGTATGCATTTGCATTTAGAACCAAAGCATGCCTTTTCAGAAGTCTTTGTCTTGGCACTTTACTGCTTGATGTGTACACAGACATGTCATCTGAGCGCATAAATACACACCAGTTTAAAATGATGGGCATGCGTCTGGAGGCTGAGCTGCTCCTCAACGCCTCAGCTGATTTCAGGGCATGAAAAGGAGAGATCTAATTGCACTCCGAGGGGTATAGAACGTCACCTGCTGGATAGTAAAACGTTTAGGCGTATTCCAGGCTACAGACTTAATTTCTTCCCTCATTCCTTGCTAACAAGCACACATTATCATGCAGGGATAACCTCTGCCCGCCTCCACAGTGATCTGATTGGAGGTGATTGAAGCCCATTTGACCTGCATACACTGTCATTAATGTCTCCTACGTACATGCTCTCCAGAGAATAAGGTGCAGTGCCTGTTAGCCACTGTGCTTGAGCTCTTCACTTACTGTCCTCCCTCCTAACCAATGTTCTCTGCAGGATTGGCAGGGAGGATCTTTCAGCCTTGGGCAAGGCATCAAGTTCCCTGGAGTCCAAATTAAGAGATAAGGGCATCCAGAGGTTTGGGAGGTGCCCCTCAGCATCTGACTCACCTTTGGGTATGGCAGAGGAAAGAAAGTCAATTGATAATAGTAGGAAAATGAGAGAAAAGTTCTAACGCTGCAGAGAGAAAAGTCTGAATTCTTGTGTCAAAATATAGCAGCATCTAGGTTTAAAAATTATTAGCAAATTGGAGCATTTCATCAGGCCAAAATTTTGTGAGCTTTTTAATATAGTCCAATAGCTATTTCATAGAGCACTTCTCAGGACAAATGTTCAGTACTGAAAAGTCCATTGAGCAATCTAGCTAAAGTGATTATAGAAATAATAAATGGCAGTTATTTGATCCACTGTAAAACACTGGAATCAGGATATTCCAGGAACAAACAACATGCCTACAAAAGCGTACTGAAAATTAAAATGAACTCCTCAGTCCTCAAATTAGACCACTGAAGACCCCGACTGATTCAGTGTTACCAGTGTGGCACTGGTAAGTGCTCGCTCTCTCTCAGCTAGGCATATATTTCTTCCAAACATTTGCTCCGAACCCTTAAATAAGCAAACTGAAGGAGCCACATTGAGTTTTGCTGTTGAACAGAGACGACTAACATTTTATTACTTGTATTTCAAACGTGTTAAGCAGAAACTAGCACAGTTTGCAAGAAGCCTAAGATGGATGTTTTTGCCTTGAAAAAAGATGGTTCACATTACACATATCAGAGCCTGATCTTTCAGGAGTGCTGAACATCCTCCATTTGCTGTGACATCTGTGGTTGCTTACCAGCTCTCAGCATTTTTACCGATACATAATTTTAAAGTTACTAATATGTGCCTTCTGAGTAGAACAACATGAGCCAAAGACAATTAGATTTTTTTTTAATAATTATGTTTGTGATCCATTTTGTATTTGGAACTTGCATTTTTACTCTAAGAGTTATTTTCACATTTTCTCTTTAATACAAGGACAAGTGAGGCTAAATCTTAGATTCCCATCTAAACTTGTATGTGCAAGAGCTTTAAAAAACCATCAAAAATCATCAAAACAATACAGCTATTGCAAAAAAAAAACCAGAATAATTTTCAGTGTAAGTCATTAAAAAGCACAAAATCACACACACACACGCTGAAGTCAAGATGAAATATATGAATGAAAACTTTTACACCAGATAAGGCTTTTAGAAGAGACTCATCTTGCACAGATCAAAACAGAATCAGTGAGAAAAATCAGACTTACCTTCTGAATTGTTATAATTCCCTCCTGGGTGTCTTTGTCGACAGAAATTTTGAATACTCCCAAGCCATCACCATCCACAATCTTATACTCCATTTCAGCGTTAGGTCCCACATCTGCATCTGCAGCTTTTATTCTGGCCACCACAGAAGCCACTGGCAAAGACTCTGGGACATTATACTGATATGATCCTGTGAAATGTAAACATTTAATGAATGCAGAGTCTTCTGGTACTATAGGCTAAAAAAATCTAGCCTTCTTAAAGTCTACCTTCCTTTAAATCATGCATTTCAATATTTACACAAGCTATCAGAATATATTCTTCAGTTTAAAATAGAATTGCCCTTTTTCTGCTAGGTTTTCCTTGTGATGGTCTCTACTTTAAGTACTATGGACATAATTTCTTCCTATGACAAGAGAAGTACAAGGCAAAGATGCAAAACCATAATTCAGAACTTAAGTGCAAATCATGAGATGAATGCCTGCTACAGAGCTCCAATGCAGAAAATATTTTACTTTGTTTTCCACAAAAGAAGGAAAAAAGCAAGTCAAATATTATCAATATAAACTCTTATTATTTTATATCTGTGTGGCTTGATTAGCAGTTTGCAATCTGAAGATGACTAGAAACTGATATAAATGCAGTTCTCTAACAGTAAGTGCACCATCTGCATTCTTGAAAATTCCAGCTTTCTCATTCAAGTAGAAAATTATATATATGCTGTCATAAGGGTATCTGAGTGCAGTCTGTAGCCAATAACACCCTCACCTTCAAAAATAACTTCAGTTATTCTATTATTATTTCAAGAAGTTGGTGGCTTGAAATAACATGAAATCTATTATGTACAAATCTATTTTTTTATATCACTGGAGGTGAGATTGGAGTAGACGTGAATATATTCTTCACATTATTTTAATTCTACTTAGCAAGCATGTTTGGTCTTTTTGAAAGAAAAAAGCACCCCAGACAGAATGCTATTAATAAACTGAGCTCTTCAGATGTGAGTGTACAACTGTGTACTCCTTTCTTTGGCTAGGATGAGAGCCACCTTGGTCAAAAATGTAAATGGAAGGAAGATGACTTTACGGATCTTCTGTGATTAACTTAGGAAACAAGAGAAATCCTGCTAAAACGCCAAAGGAATATGAAAGATTAAGAGTCAAGTTAAAGAACTATGAATCCTAAAGTCTAACTGTCAAAGGCTAAATATCTATTAAGGTGTACCATTTTTGCCTTTTTATTCACAGATAGGAAGTAAAATATATTAATAAATGTACCTGCTGTATATCATTTCAACTGAAATGAATTCAGGGATTGTCAAAGTACTTAACATGGAAGCTGAGCACTTTTTGTTTAGAAATAGCATAACATGTAAAAAAAATGACAACGTTTAGAAATAATATTACAAGTCATATTTTTACAAAGTAACTTACGTCGTGGAAACCGGGGTGGGTTGTCATTAACATCAGTCAGAGTGACAGTTACAGATGTAGTCCCTGATAATCCACCATTCTGCCCAACCATGTCCTTTGCTTGAATAACTAGTAGGTATTGGTCCTTGGCTTCTCTATCCATGTTCGGAAGGGCAGTCTTGATAACACCTGCAGTAAGACAAGGTATGTCAACGGTTGCGCAAGCAAATACATTACCATGAAAGCTGAGTTTGCTTTTAAAAGATAGCAGCAGATCAATGACTGCAGCAAGAGAGGAATGAATTAATTTCAACACTAATACCACAGGTTTTTACTAGGAATTGAACTGATGTACTATAAGCTTATTTTAAGTATTCACCAAAACCCACAATTTTTAATTTAGTACTAGATTCTTTGGGAATGCCATCCATGACTGTGTTTTCTGAATAATTGCTCCCTGAACTATAGACTTCATAATGTCCTGGGTAACACTCTCTTCTCTGGAACATGTCATCTTCTGTGTTTGATTTCCTCCTCTTTTAGAGCTAGGAAGAACAGAATATTCTGTATTTTTTTTTAAGATTCCAAGGTCAAGATGCATTTCACAATGTCTTGAATAGGCATTCACCACATTAACTCTTACTAATATTGATATCATGACACACTGCATATATATGAAATTATTTTACCATAAAAAGCATTATTATAATTAAGAGATTTTTAATTTATTAATGGAAATACTGCGATAACTGAAGTAGTTGTTATGTCCATTTGAGGATCTGCATACTATTTGTAATTAATTGATCTGAAATGAAAATCAGAAGAAAGCTCCATGTTTCATCCTTTCAGTTCTCCTGATATAGATCAGAAAATAAATATGCCCTCTCAAAACATGATGACTTTATGAATATTTCATGCTCAGTACACAGTACAGCCGCTAACTCTGATTTCCAGAGAGGCAGCCATTTACTCCACCGGCACTTAGTGTCAGCAGCAAAGGAAACATAAACAAACTAAATAAAAGAGAGGCACACTGGGACACGTATCTCTTCATCTGATGTTTGTTGAATGTTTAGTTAAGAGTTTTATTTCTTTCTTTCTTCCCTTATGAATGCAGGACTTGCCATTAATCATCTCTGGGTTGAAACATTTATTTCGCAAAAAGACTGTCTAGTACTTTTTCACCCGTTTTACACGACATTTAAAATACAATTAATATACAATTTCATAACGTTATTGTTTCTATGTTTCTTTTTCTGGCCTGCTTGTTTTTCTATCATAGTTAAATTACCAGGCAATGTTAACCAATCATTTGGAAGTTAATTATTACGCACACATGAAATTTGAATATCATATCAAAGTGAAAACGTATGCAAACATTTCAGTCTGAATCCTTAAAGATTTAGCAGATTGATTTAGCAGAAACTACCATATTATTGTTCAAGGGCTGTAGAGACAGATAGAAAACCAGTATAAATCATAGTCATTGGGGGGGGAAAGAAAGTACTATGGATCGCTGCTGAGGATGGACTTGTTGCAATATGAAGATAATTATAGTACTTATTTCTGCAAATTTAGGTGTTCTTAAACAGAGTGTGACCTTTTGGTCATAATGCTGGGATTCAGGTCTGATTCACATCACAGGTTATTTATAATAATCATGGTAAACTGTCTGTTTCTCTTTTGTCTCAACTTATCCGTATCTGAAATGATGAAATTGAAATTATATGAAATTATAAATCTTCTCCACGTTGGTGTAAGTGAAGGCTCGAGCACCAAACGAGACTAAGCAGGGCAAGAACCAAACAGGTTCCTGCTCTATGAAATGATACAGTAGAACAGGTAATGTTTATTGAACCAACATAGGATTAAAGCTTGCATCTTGTTGTGGCTTAAAATATTCACAAAATTTCATGAAAATAGTAAAAAAAGTTCCACCAGTAATTTGTTTCGAAAGTGTCAGTAAAATGTTATATCAGATAAGAAGCACAGTGCTTTCTTCTTCAAACTAATAAAGAAAAGATACATTTCCCACAACAGAACTTCAGTTTAAAAAATAGAATGGAGAGGTAATTGTGCCATAAATCTGTACTTAAGGAAATCTGGCTATGTGACATTTAGATATTACTAAAACCAACATCTGCAAAAAACTTGTTTACAGCATCTTGAAATTTTCATTGATCAGAAAGACAGCAGCAGGCAGCAGACCAGGGAACTGGTAGATTGAGAAGAAGATAAAAATTCCCATTCCAGCAATGTCTGCTTATCACATAGCTCGGATGCATGGTTTTCATAATCTGTTCTGAAGAATAAGAAATTAAATGGTCAACAAAAACCAGATGTATTCAATTAACTAAGCAACTACTTAATAAGTTCCTAGCAAGTTTTAATGCTCATTTTCTTTTTTCTTAGCATTACTTCAGAGAGTTTATGGAAAGTTACCTGTTTTTGGCTCCACAGAAAAGTAAGGTTGCCCTTGCAATATGCTGTAAACCACTCGAGCACTGTTGCCGTAAGTAGGATCATCTGCATCAGTAGCTGTCACTTGAACCACAGAGGTACCTGCAAAATGTTTGAGGGACTATAAAAGATCAAGAATCTGGACTAGAGTTATTCAACACGTTATGCCAATATATATATGGAATAGTGTGTGGTGTTTTTTTCACAACTGTTCATCATTTCCATACTGATTCAGCTTAGGGTATAAAGTCCTCTTTGTAAACCAGTAATATTGGCTCTTACAGAGTTCCATCTTCCCAAATAGTCTCAGACTTTGACTCACAGCAATAGAAACCATTTCAGTAGCTCCCCCTTTCTGTCTCTGTCTTTGGTTGGTGGAGGGTATGTGAATGATATTTCTTAAATTATGGTGATGCCTGAATTACGCTTAAGTATGAAATACAGTAATAGTTTCCCTTTGAAGAGAAGTCTGAATGCTAAAATATTAATGAGTAGTTGGAGAGTCAAATATACATACATATATAAGTATTATATATTTTGATAATTGTACACATATATAAAAATTAATTTTAGCCTGTAACATTAGTTACCCTTTTACAAAGACATGGCTGAAGAGTATCTGTTTCAGCTCAGAGAAAATCTGGCGAAAGCTGTCTCTAAATTCCTTTAAGAAGTACTCATTTCCTTCAATAATCTGCAATATTTCAGTATCAGTTCTGGTAATAATCTGCATAAACATTTCTTGAGCAAGAAATGTCTCTATGTTGACAGGAATAAGAAAGCAAAATGTCTAACTGGCTAGTAAGAAGGGTATATTTTGTGAGGACCTCATTCTGCATCCAGCTCCTATTCATTATGTTCTCCATGTCAGCTCCCATTTGTTTTGTTCTGTACAACAGCTTCCATGATGTATGCTGAGAGCAGAATACAACAACACTTGGGAGCCAAGGCCTTGGTTATGGTCACCACCCTTTGATAGCCAGAAAGGATTATTTTTTCTCACTGGCAGATTTTCTTGAACATTGAGATCTTGTATTCAACAGCCCAGGCACCCATTTGAATGTTAGGCTACAAATTAATATTTTAACGATTTGGCAGATGCCCAGTAAAGGACTTCTACAAAGGATCAGATTGCTTCCTAAACTGGATTTAGATACAAGATTAGAGAAATCCATTTGTTAAAGAGAGTATTCTTTTTCCGAAGGAACACATTTTTGACATGTGAAAATGAGAGCAGCAAGTCTAGAAGTTACTCTTTAAGAACAGACTGCAATAACGAGTGCCCAGGGTGAATTTAACAGAAGTTGTATTTTGGTCAGTATTATTGGATTTTTTCAGGGAGTAGGTGGGTGAAAGCTCTGAAATTCTTCATGTCTGATTTAGTATGTCTCCCATTCATTTTCTTCAACTTTTCAATTCTCAGTTGAGCAGAGGATCATAAATGGGCCTTGGAACCAGGATGAAGATTTGGAGAGAGAGAAGATTAAGTGCAGCCCTCCATAAAATGGTACAGATTACAAAGGATGGGACCTGCTTGAATGAATCCTGGCCAGAAATGATTGTTCATAAGATAACTTCACTCACGTAAGTTATGGCCTACTAACCCGCTTTCCTGATCTCTCTTCCTGAAGTATCCATGACAAAGTATTATGATTGCAATTCTATTTTAAATGCAATTTTTCTCTCTTGTGGACTGTTTAATATCTTGGACAGGTAAAAGGTTATTCTCAACCTGAAATTTCACACACAACTATTAAGTAGATGGAAAGTTTAAAAAGAAAATTGGTAGTTAATCCATCGAGTCATTTATCAGTTATGGAACTTAAAATACATCCATTTTCTGTTCACCAGTACCTAGGAGCTTTGATTCAGTATGTCAAACTGATTTTACAGATTACTCTGTAATGTCATTTCATACAGGGACCTATTTTAAACTTGCCAGAGTCTCTCCAGCTCTTGAGTGCAAGGGTCTCATAACGACTGTTTGACATGCTGTGTTCTTTGTGAAAGCCGGGCTTGCCGCATTTACGAAGCCCCTAAGCCCTGCCAATGAAACTTACAGCGTCTGCAAATATTGGCAAAACTGCTTATAAACCTCACAGACACTTACATCTTGCTCCTTGCTCTTTCCACTCTCAAGGACTCCAGACCAGTACAAGATCAAAGAAATTACAGGCTCTTCAACCTCAACACACATTGTGGAAATCCTGCAAGCTTAGAAACGTTTGTTTGCTGTAAAAATCTATTGATGTAGCAAACAAACCCTCTACATTCCGTGACATGGATAAAGTCAGTATCTGAAACTAATTGGCTCTCTCTTGAAATGAAGATTTGCCCATTCAAACACATAGATCCTTTAAATGTTATTTATTTTTTTAGATAGAAATTCTAACACAAAATCTTTCTGCACTCATCCCACTTGAGTGTAATCAGCAACTAAAAAACAATGATACTTTTCTAGTCCCTTTATGTTAATCAACTTCTCTCAAACCTCATGTAGGAAAGATCTTTTAGAACAACTGCTATTGTCATTACTTTTTTACCAATTGCACACAAAAACTTCGATCTTCCAGAAGTCCCAAGCTGAGAGGCAGATTTCTGCACAACATATTTTTTAAAAAGAATATGCAAGCTATCATAAGGTATGCTAACTATGTGAATTGTCCTACATGTAGGAACTCAGTTCCAAGGAAACATAATGCACGCAAAGATCGGTATATGAAAATTTCCAGAGATTTTCCCAGAGGAAGCAGATTTCTCTTGAAGAACAGGAATTCCTTCAGACAGCAATCATGGCAACCCAGAGCTATCCTATTTTTTCTTGCAAAGGATTGATATCAAATTCATATGCTTATTTTCCTTAAGAAAAACTTTAACCAATAAAATTGTATAGATACTCATGGATAGTCAATAAATCTATAGGCTGAGGAAAAATGGGTAGTTGCATCGTATTTCCAAATACATCATCTAACAAAAGGAGGGTTTGTGTTCATGCATTGAAATTAAGTCTTCCTTTTAATCCTGAACACTTTCCCCTACTTCATAACACAGACAGCCAGCTGTCATACATGCATCCAAGATTAGGACTTACAGATAACATGGGCAGTCAACAAACAGCACCACCACTTCACTCCATCCAACAAAAGGAGTGTCCCAGTAAATCTTGTTTATGGCAGCATGATTTAGAGCCCTAGACTACATGTGTAAACAGGACACTAGCCCTACCCCAACCTTTCATTACTGACTTGTTATAACCTGCAGCTTCACAGTTACAAGTTTAAATATTTCTTACAGTTTGTGTATCTAATATGGGTTGAAAAAATAAATAGGAGCTATTTACTGAAAAAGTATCTTTCCCTCTCATGTATGGATTCCTCTACAATTATGTCTTCATAACAAAGCTTGAATATCAGTTCATTAAAAACAATTATGCATGCAGCAACTTCATAAACTTTTTCAACAATTGTAGCAAATACTGAGGGAAAATCCACGCTGATAATCAAAGGGTGTTCCACATATTTCTTTATGGAAGCTAGCTAATAGCACATTGGATTTTGTGTGAGTGGCACAGATTTCTGGGTTTTTTGTTTTTTCAGAATGTTTACATCATAATTTTTAATCTAATCTTTAATAGATATTGGTAGATATTACAGAATCGCAGTAATCTGAGAACTGGACCTATTTAAATTTTGATATTAGGGCAAAAGGAATGGAGGAATATTTGCAGAGAGGACCTTGAATTTAGAATGTTATTTTTACTTTAATTTAACCAAGTCAAGATTCAGCAATGTTTCTAACATGTTGCAGAGATCAACCATTTCTGTGATAGGGTCAGATAAAGATAAACTGTTGCTGAAGTTTAGTTTGAGTTGGAGATCCTTGAAAGGGATTCTTTTTAAATATTTAAGCTTATTGTTTTAGAAACCTCCGCCCAAAGCATTTTAGAAAGCTTGCTAGTAACTTGTGTGGTCTTTTAACAAAGTTTTTAAATGAGTTCGTATGAGAAATGCTTGTGTGACTTCCATTTTTAGCATTGGTGAAATCATTTAAGGGAAAACATGTTTCTAAAACTAGACAAACTTAACAAATACTTAACATTTGAAACTGCATAAACTTTTATCAATTGAATTGTACCCACACTGACAAATTAAAAATAGACCTTTAAAGTCAGTCAGTTATTAAAAGCATTGACTGATATCGGTTAACGATGTGTAATATACAAAAAAATTCCATGACAGTATCACATTTCTACATGGTATCAGCTGCTACTAGAAATGTTATACAACTTTACTATCAGGTTATCCGTAATACCTGCTTAATTCTTACATGCAACAGCCTGGCCTGATTCTGCTCCATACCATCTAGAATTTCTGTGCTTCTGCCACTGGCTTTCACCCAGAGCTGATATGGCAATGCCTCCATAACCTTTCCCCTCCAGGAGTATGAAGGAGAAGGGACAGTACCTAGAGGCAGGTTGTACCCTCTTCACCTCCTCCCTCTCTTCCCACAGCCTCATTAAATTGCCTTCACTTGGGGACGAAGTCCAAGACTGGTCTCAGCCCAGCAACAAGGTCAGGTAAAAAGAAGGAGGGGGGGCTTGTGGCTGGAGAGAGACACCCCCTTCATTCAGGCTCTCAAAACCCACTACACACTTGTACCAAAGATTTAAGATTGATATCAAGCTTTTTTTTTCCTTCCTTGGAATAAAAATAAAATGTTTCTATCCATCTCAATCAGAAACAATAAATGTGGCAAGAAAGATACTTGTTGTGCTGGGTAACAAGCAAAACTGTTGATATGCTTGGAGAGTAGAGAAGGTTAAATGAAACCAAAATTATGTTGGGTATTGGAATTTTTGTCCCCAGTTCCCTTGACTATAAGCCAAACAGATCAGTATCTCACATCAGCTATTTTTTTTGGTCAACAACACAGGAACACTCTTTTAATACTCTTTTAACTATAATTTGCAATCTTTTTGTTTACGATATAACACTGCTAGTTTTTTTTAAGTAAGATACATACTTTAAAAAAAAAGCCCTGTGATTTTCAGATAAATCATGTCTTTGAGGTTTTTGCTATGAAGCGATTCACAAGCCATCAAGATATTTACCCCATCTGGGATAATCAATATAATTTGACTTGACCCAAATATAATTTGAACCTGACCCAAAGTAATTTCAAATAACAGAAAAGATTGACTTCAATTAACCTTTCATAATGTCCTAGATTATTGTCAAATAAAATATAGAATCATTATACTTGCATAACCATCCTTTAGGTTAAAGGTTATGGTTCTCCTAACTTTATAGTTAATTTGGGTTTATAATCCTATGATCTCTTTCATTTTGTTTCATATCCAATTAAAAATCCTTGTCATAGATATATTTTTTAAAAAATAGGAGAGAAATACTTTGTTTCTCCTTAATATTTCATAAATACCCTAAGTGATTAATAAAAAATTGTGTTATATCAATAAAGTATGAATTGATGTGACTGTGTAACACAAGTGTCACACAGGCATTTCACGGTAATCCTTAATTCAGTAACAATGCAGCATTCAGTAGTTGTGTGATACAAACCATTAAGACATTTAAAATGTACAGTTTCAGGAAGCTCATGAAGTTGAAACTGCCCTTAGTTGACAGAAATCCCAAAGAGTGCACAAGTCTCAGTTAATAATTTTGCACAATATTCTACCTAAGTTGGCTACATACTTGGTGCTGCAGTCCATATGGGAGAGAATTTCTTTCAGTCATTTATGTGGTAAAGATTCAACAAAATATGCAAAAGCAGCTCATTTTGAAAAACAGTCATTATGTTCTCCACTGCATACTGTGCACTCCCCACAGATTGATTCCAAACATATTTTTGGAACAAATGGAGCATGGATGAGGGGTAGAGGCATGGGTCTGCATGTGTAGGTAAACCTCATGTATCAGTAGTAGTTGTCCATACGTCAATATGCCAGTACAGGACAAGACAGAGGTAACTCATGCAAAACGGTAATGTGGAGATAGTGCTCTTCAGGGCACAAGATGAAGGTGTAAAAATCTAATCATTGCTGCAAGCTACAGCTCACTTAATCCAATTCCAAAACAAAACAGCAATTTGAAAAATGTATCGATATATTTTTACAGAACACATTTTTGAAGTGCTGAATACTTAGCATTTACAGTCTTAGATTATCTGATTATCTCTGTTTTTCCAACATGCAGCAGTTACAAGTTCTCAGCAATGTATCAAAACCTCATTTCCTCCCTGATACTCCTCAAAAGCTCTGGTGTCCATCTTTCTTTCCAAGACTGCTATTGCTTCTTCTGCCATCCATATAGTGTTCGAGTGACAATGAAGAACTGCCAAGTATCAAATGAGAAATAGTGTCTATGCTCACTGCTTAGTAAAATAAATACATTGAAAACTCATTAGCAATGTTTTTCTTATCTCCTATTAGCTCCTAAGCTGAGTTTCAAATATAAAAGCAGTGTGGACTAATGATTGCTGCAGGGCACTTAGTCAGGGAAGATTCTTTTTCTCTCTAGCTCTAATTTAGAGGCATTGTTTAACTTCCAAAACCACAGGAAATGGTATTGAGGAAACTATAGCAAATTCTATATGGGCAGTCTTACCGTAAGAGTATCAAATTTTCATATGGCTTAAAATCCTTCAAGCAAAGAAATCCTAATTTCAATCACCACATAACTCTCTTAACTTTCTCATACACGTATTTCCAATGAAGTAGATGAACTACTTCTCCTTATTTTAGCTTTATGCTTGCATTTATAATTTCACGTTGAAGTAAAATTTACCAAAACGTCTCTGGGCCAAACTCCTATTTGGTCTGAATCAGCCAGTTTTCAAAGGAATATTGGCACCTGACAACCAATGAGCATTTGGTCTCTTTAAAATGAAGAGGTAGTGGATTTGATGTTGAAATTCTTCCCTAATTCAAACTCAGGAAAAATTAGCATTTCTTTTTTTCCAACAGAGGATCTGAAGCCTCTAAAAGCCATTCTTCTCTGATTCCACTGGAATTTTGAAACTATCCCAAGCTGTACCTCAGTCCCTGCTATTTGCATATAATTCCCAGGAAGCTGGATTTGTGTATTAGAAAAGATACACAGTGAACTGTTACTGATATATGCAACACTTAACAAAAAAATTATGCTATGCACTAACGGGAATTTGAAGAGTTTGTTAAGAATGAACTTTATCTGAACAAAACGATGTATTATCACCTCTGAGTACCATAGCACAGGTGCGAAACTTATTATTGTTAATGAGAATTATATAACAAAGCCTCCGGGCACTGGAATGAAAAATACACCATATAATGCTTATCTGAATCCCTACAAAACTATTCAAGTTTCACAACATTTTTGAAAGGGTAAATACTTAATCCAGCATGTTATTTCCAGTTAAGTCTTGAAATACCTAACTGTTGCAGGTGGCTCATAGATTATTAAGTAGCTTAGTGTGATACAGTAAAAAATAATGAAATTTTTAAAAAGGCAATTGGAACAGATTTCCCACAACACCAACAGTGTATTTTGCACTTACCCACAGGAGACATCTCGGGAACTCCAGCAGTGTAAGGACCATCCAGAAACTTTGGCTCATTGTCATTGATGTCCTGAATCTTAATGACGAACTCAGATTCTGGTTCCACGGGTTTATTAGTCAGCCTATCTAGTGCTTGTGCTCGGAGTGTGTAGTAGGCCTGCTCTTCTCGATCCAGCCTCTTTGTAGCATGAATATCCCCCGTGTTCTCATCAATAATGAAAATGGAACTTGCCCCTTCGCCTGACAAGATGTATTTGATGGAACCATCTCCTTTATCAACATCAGAGTGAAGCTGGTGAAAAATTGATGAGAGATGAGATTAACTTACAAGAGAGTCAGTGGCATGGAGATATGTAAAAATAATACTTATGTCAAGCAGTAGTACATGAAATTTTATTGCTCTTGGAAAGATAAGCTGAATGTTTATCATGCACAGCATGGGAGGCACCATTAGAATCTGTCAGCTTGCTCTTTTGAGCGAGATAATTCCATACTTTCCTGCAAACAATTTCATTTTCAAATGCGTTTGATAATCTTGCAGTCTTCTCAAACCAGAGTTTAACAGAGCCATACACATACATCCATGCACGCATATGATTATAACCATGACTTTATTCCTACCTGAATTTAACTACATTGATAGTTTCAGCTTATTATCCTACTGAAGGGTGAGACTTCAAACAAATGTCGCTATAAACTTAATGTCAGTGTGTGTTTGCTCCCTTGCACGTATGAGAAATGACATACTGATTTCCTTAGTGTTTACTGTGTAGAGCTGTAACACATATCAAATGAATGTGGTTGGTTGATAGATTGGTTGGTTGATCAAATGGATTGGTTGACAGATTGCTCACTACTATCTGATGGGCCAGTAACTTCACTTCCATATCTTGTTTTCCATTACCCAGCTTCAGAAACATGCAGAGTCTAAGACCAAGAACTATCCTGGCACCACCTGAACTACAAAGCTTCGAAAGTCAAGCGTAGTTTCCCTGGGACTTCTTGTAGCATGCACCGAACAAATGTAGCTCAGAATGTATCTTCCATTAGAATTGCAAAACAGATTTACAGAAACTTTCTTTCTCATCACGCAAGCTATTTTAAGTTACAGAGAAAGATTCCACAGGTTTTGTAGCTCTTTTAAGTTTACTGAGTCTCACCTTCCTGTTACAAAACGCAGATTCAAACAATTCTTACATATGTTTGAAACTTGTATCATAATGTAATTGATATGGATATCACACAATAGCACACAAGCATGATACATTTGATATGGTACAAGTGAAAAGAACATCAGCAAAATTCAGAGTATTTGCGTGCTTGTTTAAAAATGGATTACTGGTAAATAGCTGAGGATGATGTTAAAGAAGTTTGGATTCTTATCTACTTTGTAGCTGCCCTAACTCCATGTCATGTTGAGCTTGGAGGTAACTCTGCTGTCATCATCACCATTATTTCCTCCACTAACATTTTTTTTGTCTCAGCTGGGCGGTATCACTGAGATAGTAATCACTTCCATGCACAAAATTGCTATCTCAGGCGTAACTTAGCACAGCTGCAAAACCTTTTCCTATTTCAGCAGGGAAGCATTCGTGATCAGTTTTGAATTTTTCAGCTGCATAAAAAGCTGTCTATTTCTTACACATTATTTCACTTACACTGTCTGAATATCTCATACTTATGCAATTACAGTGCACTCCCTCTCTCTTTTAAGAGAGAAATTGAGTCTGAGCTTTGGACTGGATCAAAAAACAGAACTGGGGTGTCAAAATCAGATTATCTACATTATTTCAAAATATGGCTTATCCTCATTCTGCTGCTACCTAACTCCTGAGATACCTAAACAAGCCTGAGATTTCTTTGATGCAGTTCCCTGAACGTTTAAAGTTCTACTTCTCAGCACACTCAGTAATAGTCAATGCTGACACTGTGAGCAGATCAAGGTAAAATGTACCTCACATCCAGGATCTTTCAAGATCCACAGCACTGCATATTCCTCAGCCCTAATGGCTGGGAGTTTATTCAGTAAACGATACCTCTGTTCGTCTCACAAATATGGCAGTTGGGGCTCTTGCTGCTGTTTCAAACTTGACTGGAAGAAGTACCCATCTTCCCTACAAAGGAGCAGTGGCCTGTGCAAGTAAGAATCTGCCTGGCTTGTGTTTGATTTTGTTTGACTTTTTTTTTCCTCTTTTATTTTTCTAAGACCTACTTCAGGGTGCATAAGTCTCCTCTATGCTACAGAGGCATTGTGTGTGTTCCCCTACATAGCCAGAATCCTACAGTCTAGACTGAAATGCTGAGCAACACATCATCCAAGAACTGAAGTTATGGGATACAAAGATTCAATGCCTTTGTCTTTCTGAAGTGATTGAGTTTTCTCCATATCCCATATTATAGCAGAGCACTGGTCTTTCTGTGGTGGCTGAGATTCTCCCATTCCCCCTGTAGAAGTTATTCCACCTTTTGTGGCCTACTTAAGGATATGTTGGGTGAGAGAAAAGATGACACCAGCATACCCAGCAGTTTATCAGGCAGAGCAGTTTTCTGAAGGTTAGAGATGTGCAAGTAGATCTCTTCAGGCAGAGAAGGGAAGGGATTCCATTTCTCAGCTTGCTGAGAGCAACATAACGCTCTCTCATGGGGGCGAAGCCAAGCCCATTGGCACACCAGTGTAGCAATCACACCTGGGTCTCATGCTGCAGGGCTACACAGCCTCCTTTTCACCTTGTGTTTAGATCCAGTCCCATCCTGAATAACTTTCTAACAGTGTTTTGAAAGAAAAGAGACCTTCAGGGGAGAGGCCAGCAGTGTAAATCCTCAAAAATGCACTGAGTAAGGCTTTCACATCCCAGAGACAGAAGAAATTCTGCAGCTTCAGCATTTCCCATTTGCTCACTCAGTGGGTTGCTGATTAACATGTTTTTTAAGGAGTCCCACTCTGAGGTCCATAAATCTCCTCATGGATTACACTACAGTGGCCGGTGCCCTGGAGTGATGTGCTGAACAGAATCCACTTTTTGGAACAATGCCTTGGTAGAAAACTGCTACCACACAGATTAGTAAAGTGATTAGCAATGATCTTTGTTAGTCCAAGGGTTGAGGCACTGAGAGAGCAAACTTATTTGTATCATTTATTAAAACCTTGTTCTACTAAGACTTTAAAAAACAATGCTAGTCCTTGCTAAAGTTAGTAAAGTACCGTTCTCTACCTACTTAACCCCAGGAAGGTGATATAGCTTACAATTTAGTTTATCTTTGGCACTATAGTACAATCAATTCTGTATAAATCACTCTAAAGAATCTTTCTCAACATTTTAATGTGTATTTTAGTTCCAGTCTAAGATAACTTAAAAGTACAATACAAGAGAACGATGCAAAAATAATCTAGGGTGACAGAATGAATACAGATGTATGTTTGGTGCAGTTTTTAGGTCACCTTTATTCCAGTTCCACCCAATATAATCCTTTCAAACACTGATCTTCAAAATCATCAATATAGAGGCATCAAACATTTGCAACTAAGAACAAAATTTTTTAATGTAGCAGTCTTGTGCCATATTTACAGCCCTGCTATTACCAAATGTGACTTCAAATCACCAGTACTTCCAGATATTTAGTTTAACATTCTAGGAAGTGAGAAGTAATACTTCCCTTACAATGATGGCTTTAGAAAACACTTTACACATTCTCTTTTAGTTTTTGTTTGGTTTTTTGTTTTCTGGGGTTTTTTCCCCCCCTTTTTTATGAAGTATATTTAAGAATGAGACCTGGGATTTTTATTTGCTCTGGTGATTAATTTGGCAACAATTACATCGAATTCTCTTTGTCCTCAGGACAGTTGTACTCTACAGGAAAGCTCCAGAAAGCTTCTATGGTGGTGCTGTCTACCAGCTTTTCTATCACTCCTCCCACTTTCTACAGAGACATGCGTGTAGGAGACAGAACTGCAGCTCAGTCTGTAGCTGTGTATAGAGACTATGACTGTAGCAGTGGAGAGGATCAAGACAAAGGCAGTTTCAAATTTTTGTTTCAAGAGACGTGGAGGATTCCAGGATTCACTAGGTGAATCTCATCTGATCCTGTTCTGGAACATCCCAGACAGATTTTCTTTCAGAAGTAGTTTGCAATAAATATTGTAAATAAAATTCCTCCCTCTATTTTCTGAAAGGAAAATGCTAGAGTTAAAGATGGTTGTATGCTTCAGATTAATTTCCTCCATGCAATATCCATGACGGTCACTCTCCAGTTTGCCTTGGCTTTCAAGTAACCTTACTTCCAGTATGAGATTCATGATCCAGTTATTATATGCTGATCCTATTGCATCTTTGTTACATTCCACACACATTTAACCTGAAGATTTTAAGAGTTTTGGTGTTGGGCATTCCCTGCATTATACCATGTACAAGAAAGAGTACATGAGAACAGAAAAGGGAAGCGGCAAGCTTCTGCAGAGAGATGATGCATTTTTAACAGGAAGATAACTTTTGCCGTTCTAGGAAAGGTAGCAGAGAGTGAACAAATCTAATTAGAAAAGCCACACAAACCTTTGTGGAGGCAGGGAGGGCCAGTGCTTATAAGAAATGCACTTTTTTTTTTTAAGATAATTTACTGACTGCCCTCTACTGACTCTGAACTCAACCTAAAGAGAGGGCACTCATATCTTCTTAGGCCCAACTCCTACAATTCCTCTCAGTTTTAGAAAATTCTTGCTTGGATATGTCTGAGAGAAGGAGGAGGTCAGCTTCACTCTGTAGCAAAGGCACTATTACCCTAACTCCTTTAATGAATGCAGTTTTGTCCTCACTTACATTTTTTGGCCCTGAAGCAATATAGCTCAATATAGGGCCTCGCCTAATGAATGCATTTATGTTTATGCGGACATATTATATATATTTATACATATATATACATATATTTAGGACCATCATTATTCTAGGGAAACCTAAATGATGTTTTTTCTTCAGGATACCTAATACTCAATAGTTTCTGGATTTTGTCTATTTGTAGGTACAGATATGTATAACCAAAGAAGACGTCATTTTGCATCACTTGCCATTAAAGTATGCTAATGCAATATTTTCAATAGAGAAGGACATTTATTTTTATCAGTAAGCAGAGATACTGCACTGCATTAAAAGCAATTTATCTGGCCCCCACCAATA
This sequence comes from Phaethon aethereus, assembly GCF_964289735.1. Taxonomy (NCBI): domain Eukaryota; kingdom Metazoa; phylum Chordata; class Aves; order Phaethontiformes; family Phaethontidae; genus Phaethon; species Phaethon aethereus. The sequence continues at coordinate 61,509,236 of NC_138582.1, read as the reverse complement.
TGTTTGAAGTCTGAATGAGAGGTTTGCTATTTCTCTGATTTTCACTTCAGGCTCACTTAAAGTAGGTGCAATGTTCATATGCCTCTCTTCTCCGTTTTTAATTCCCAAAAGAACTATCTTTGCAGTTGTTCCTCCCTGTGGCAGCATGGCAACATTTCACTGCAGAGTTTACAGATTCTGGGTGAAGAAGAAAAGCGCAGGGAGAACATGAGGAGCTGCCGGGTTTTCAGCATGAGCAGGATCACAGAGGCAATGGTGAGGAAGAGACAGAGATGCTTCAATACATCATAGCTCCCTGAGAACATAAGAAATGTGCTCATTTGCAAAACAGCTGAAAAGTTTTCTCAAGGAGGAGTTACCTTGCATGCACCCTTTCCTTTGTCTCTGTTGAAGTAACTAGAAAGGGAGGAAAGGAATGAAAACTGCCTCCTCAAGACTGTGCAGGCATCCATAGTTCTCGGTGATATAAAACTGATGCAACTGCAGCTTTATTCCTGCCATCTCACTAAAAGCAAGGAGTGACGAGGAGGTAAAGAAGGACAAAAGGAAGAAAGAACACCAAGCCACATTTTAGAACTACAACTTACTATCACAAAACTCAGAAATGATTGTGAGAGGAAGGCACTTTTGTCTTCATATACAACATGCCCCCTCACTTTCTGGGAAGACTTAAAAAGGGAATTTGTTGGGTGTATATGGATTAAACATGTAATTGACAGAAGATGAAAGTAGGTGATTTGAAACAAAGACTTAATTTGGCTATTTCTACAAACTCTTGCTCATCACAACATCCAGGTTCTTAAAAGTTCTGTTCTTGGATTCGGTATTTATTATTGTTGCACCTAGAAGGTTTTGAAATCCCATTTCCCTTCAGATTATCACTGCTAGTAACTGTTTTGAATTGTGATGACTAGATTATTAGATATTAGATTATTAGAGATTTGTATTTTTTTCTTCTTTTCTTAAATAAAACCCTACATTTGTCAACTATCAGGATAACTAAGGGTTCAATGTTGCCGATTTGGAACAATTTCAATGCGACTAATAACTAATATTTAAAATTCAACACAGAAAATGGAGTTAACATTTAAGTAAAATCCATTGTACACACATAGCACATTTCTGCAATGTTTAAGGGCCTCACAAACATATTAGTACTACTACAATTGTTGGGTTTAGAGGGAACTATGAAACTCTCACTCCTGTAAACTGTAACCATATTTCAATATCAACATCTTAAGTCATCTTTTTTAATTTCCTTTTCAGTCTCATTACAGAAATCATGTGGAACAGAAACAGATTCCTCAACATTTTATTGATGTCAGCAAAGGCTTTTGATTCACATAATTGACTTCACACCCAGGCACTAGTGAAAGTATTATTCAGCAGGTAATGATTTTCTTATAAAAGTCTTTTTTCCAAGAAATGTTGAGAAAGTGATAAAGGAGCTCCTGGAGGGCTTTTGTTTGCTTTTGGTTTTATTAATTTATGTAAAACTATAGTACAAGCCTGGGCTCAGAAAGAAATATACTGGTCTATGTTCTGTGCTTCCAGCATGACAGATAATACTGAGGAAAAGAGATCAAGTCAATATAAATGGCTATACCCAAAACCCTAAGATTTTTAATTAGAATTTGAAAAGAAGGAATATGCTTGTAACGCTGCCAGAGTTTCCTTGTCTCAACATTGTGTCAGTACAGTAGGAAACCAGCACAGACAACTGGTTTTGGCACAATTTGCCACTTTGACATATGTGCAATTTCATGCACTGTTTTGTTGCCTCGAGACTTTCTCCTTGTCAGGCAAGTGTAGAGATAGTCATGTGGGAGCACAAGGTCCCATGCTGTAGACCACAGTATAAGCACATTACATTTATCTTACACAGTCAGCTGCTGACAGGCTTGCTCAAAACACAGTCAGCTAAACATGATTTCTATTCTGTGGTGATCTAAACCCCCCAAAATTGTGTCTAGAGTGCTCAGAACTAACCACAGACCTAAGAGCTGCTGGGACAACCAAAGTCCAAGACATTCCTGAGATCTCTTCACATCCAGCACTGTCCTCTAGGCTGCCTGAACTCAGACTATCTCTTTCCCACTTTTGTCTTGCTACAGGTTGTACTAGAGTCTTATGAGTGACCACAGGCCAATATATCTACCCAGAATCACCACAAAGGCAATGAGATAATGAGAGGTTACCTATCACACAAGCACATGTCACACTCAGAGTAAAACCAGGGCACACCCCTTTGGGATTACCAGCTGTGTCATCCTGTAGCTTCAGCTTAATAGCCCTCCTGCAGGCAAATTGTATGTCATTTGGTGTATTGAGCTCCAAGACTTCATATTCAACAGTGTATATAAAGCCAGTGCAAACAAAGCTACATCTACAGTCAAGGTATTCATGGAGGTGCATGATTAAGAAAGCATAGGATAAGAGAGAGAATAAATAAGAAGGTCAAAGAAAGCGTATCCCCCTTGATGAGCAAAACTGGCAAACTGGTAACAATGGATGAAGACTCGACGAGTTCTTTGCCTCAGTCTTCATGGGCAATCTCTCTTCCCACACCTCTCAAGTGGAGGGACTGCAAGACGGGGACTGGAGGAGCAAAGTCCCTCCCACTGTAAGAGAAGATCAGGTTCGAGACCACATGAGGAACCTGAACATGCACAAGTCTATGGGACCTGATGAGATGCATCCCAGAGTCCTGAGGGAATTGGCTGATGTACTTGCCAAGCCACTCTCCATGATATTGGAAAAGCTATGGCAGTCAGGTGAAGACCCTGGTGATCTTTAAAAAAGTTAGCAAGGAAGACCCTGGGAACTACCAACCTGTCAGATTCACCTCTGTGCCTGGGAAGATCATGGAGCAGATCCTCCTAGAAGCTAGGCTAAGGCATATGGAGGACAGGGAGGTGATTCAAGACAGCCAGCATGGCATCACAAAGGGCAAGTCCTGCCTGACCAACCTAGTGGCCTTCTATGATGGAGTGACCACACCAGTGGACAAGGGAAGAGCTATGGATGTCATCTGTCTGGACTTTTGTAAGGCCTTTGACATGGTTCCCTACAATAACCTTCTCTCTAAATTGGAGGGATATGGATTTGATGGGTGGACTGTTGGATGGATGAGGAATTGGTTGGATGGTCACATCCAGAGGATAGTGGTCAACAGCTCAGTGTCCAGATGGAGTTCAGTGATGAGTGGTGTCCCTCAGGGGTTCATATGGGGAACAGTACTCTTTGAAAATGTTCAGTTCTCAAATGAAACAAAATGCTGAAGTAGTAAGTGGAGCTTACTTCATCTTCATCCATCTTCAACGACGGATCAGTATTAGGCAAGAACAGTATTTGAGAGTAAAGCTGTATTACTTTACAGCATCTTCTTTTCATTTTCTTTTAAATTAATTAAAAAGGCTGATAATCTGAATCTGGCCAGGTGTCACTTTACTGAGGATGTGTATTACTACTACTCCAAATTCACCAAAAAAATTCTTCTCTGGAAGGGAGCAGGAAGAGGGTGCAATTTATATTTTCATTGATTTTGAAGTGTTGGAGCCAGAGGAACAAACATAAGAAACATGACTGATGGGCAGGGAGAGTAGCATAAGTGTCAATATGTTCTGAATGAACTACACATCTTTTTTTTTTTTTAAATCCTTATTTCCCCTATTAATGTAGTTTCTGAACTTTTTTTGCTGCTACAGAATGTATGTTCCTGTGCCTAAGAAATTAAAATAGTATAGAGTTTTTATTAATTTACTCAAACTTACTCTCTCCCATGTTCAAACCTGGAATAAGCAGTTAGGCTTGATTATCCCCTCCTTCCCCCATGTTGTTTCCCCAGTAAAAGGTTTAGAAATGTTGGTGGAAGAGTTTAGTGAAAAATATATAGCCCTTACACTCTTGACCGATCCGTGCTCCAGGAGGATAATCATCTTATAGCCTCAGCTACATAAAGTGAAGTGAATATTTAATTTTGCCAACCTTTTGAAAAAGGGGGTGGAACGGGAAAGAGAACAGTGAAACATCTTTAGTTCCTTGAAGGCTATTGTTCAAACAAAATTCAAAATAGAAGTACGAAAATTCTAAAACTTACACTTCATAACATTCCAGTTAGTATCTAAGTAAGCCCTCAAGGCTTCTAAGTGGAAGACAAAGTTCAGATGACAAGTTCCTCTAGGAATAAGAGATACTGTCATCTAAAGGCTAGTGAGTCGAATAATTAATAGGAAATACTGAAAACTGAATGTGATAAGAGCAACCATGTCACATTTTTATGACATTTTTTCTCTTAATAACACTCAGTTATGTCTATAGTGTTCTCTCTCTCTGTGTACACTTTACATAGAAAAGTGTACACTTTTCTGTATAAATATATATATACTATATATATACTATATATTTCTACTTTATATAGAAAGTGATATAGTGACTGTATATCTATACAGTATAGGCATACTTTCAAGTGTATGTATGTATACATACATACGCACACATGCACACACACACGTACATTTCCTTATTCCGTTCTCTTTTCTGATCTCTGCAGATGCTGTACTTCACAAATCTATGCCTTCTCCCCCCTCAGTTTTAATAAGAACACAAATTTGCCCTGCGGCACAGGGAACGGTGCAGCCAGCCCATTAAGATTAGTGCAGCTACAGGAGGAACTCAGAAGCAGCAGCTGCTGTAGATGGAGCTGAGTGGGCATATGTAGCCGGCTGAGTATTCTTGAGGAGTTTTAATGGGCCATCATCATGACATGTCACTCTCCAAAACGACTGTTTGTCATTCACACTTTTAAAAAGATAGTTTGGCAGCCTTGGGAGGTAAAAGCCATCTGTATACTGCACATCATCATGTCCTAATTGCATAATATTTATTGGGGGTGGGGGGACAGCAATACTGTATTGTAGCACCACCAAGAGCCTGCAGGCAACATAGCACGTTCAGAATAGGAATGGAAAAAAAAGAGACCTGCTTTCCCCTCACACACACACTTCAAGCTTTTCCGAAATTATCTTGCTAGAATTTAGAATGGGGAAACAGACCAGGGTGTTTGTGAACAGTATGCACATTGGAATCCTTACAGACCTGTTCAATAATCAGCTTTGTTTTGTTTTGTTTTTTCCCAAACCACTCTCAGTCCATCAGTATTTATTCCTTGGAGTACTCATTCTGAGTATTTCAGTAACAAAACTGCATCACTGACAAACCAAGCCATAGAGTAGTGGATTTCCTATCTGACTTACCACATAAAAATTGCTTCTGTTTTTACCCAAATAGATTTAATTATTGATTAAAGAAACCAATGACTCAAACCTCATTTATACAAGTGCCTAAAACAATTAAATCATGTGAAAATACCACAGGAATGAAATTCTATTTACAAATTCCTGAATGTTTATTCTTACCAGCTGTATTTGGGTCTCTGCATTTACTTATTCTCCAGGAAAGGGACTAAGTCCTCTTCCATACATACCAATAGTATTTTCACATGATCCATATCTATTCATAATGCACCATACTACTTGCTGTTATGTACTAAACCGACGTATTTACTGGTCCAGTGATTTGATTTATTTTGTTGCCAAGAATCACTGAAGCTGTAAGACAAAATTCTCTTCAAGTCACTACTGTCTTATTTCAAGAGTGTAATAAAATTGTGTGAGGATGCTCTCTCCCTGCATTCCCCACATATAGCTTCTATGAAAGTGGTCAAGCTTAAAAAAATGTAACATGGCAAATAAATACCAAAGACCCTAGTATACTTCATAGAAGAATATCTCTGGGCTAGCAGTTGCCTATGGAATTGAAAAGTTTATGCACATGTAGTGGCTTACAGAAACAGAGCCTTCAAGAAACTTCACTCATTCTTCTCAAATTACTTCCCCACTACACATGAAAAAATCTCTGCTTGCATAATATTTTTTGAATTCACTTTTCTTGAATGAAATACACGTATGTATATATGCATACATACATATTTACAGTGATATGAGCATTTTCCCTTCTTATACCACTGTACATAATAAATCTTTTATTAATTACTTATGATTTTTAAGTCGTCACCTTTTTTTTTTTTAAATGACCAGAGAATGCATGAATGCACTTTGCTTTATTGCACAAGAAAGAGGGAAAGAGGGGACATGAAACAAGAAAGGCAATGGCAGAATTTATATACCTGCAATAATGCAAAATGAATGCTTTCTCCCTGTTCCTGAAAATAGAAATAAGAAAAAAAGGATATAAATATGATGATTGGAAAGTTGTTTCTCCCATATTGCTCCTTCTACTTAGCCGTGGTAATTCAGGCCTAGGATTTCAACCATGGAAAATGAGAGCATATTAGAGGATCTATATTTTCATATCTAACTCTGTAATCTAAAGAATTATTTGTAATAGCACAGAGAGGGAAAAATAATCATACACACTTCTTGTCTGACTACCATATCAATAATACCAAATTTACAAACAAAAATTCATTTGATATTAAAGTCTTTTCGGGGATGTTATGTACTTATACTGAATGTCTTTATTTTAGAGTGGAAATTATACCTCTTATATTGTCTCTTCTTTGTCAAACTACTGATCTATAGTTTAGAGCGATTATCCTGTTTCTGCTTCAACTATCCAAAATAGCTTGCAGCATTGCTTGGTTGATAACGATTTTTCTCATAGGAACCTGCTTCCAAAGAACATTAGTACCAAGGAACAGATACCTGGAGGGTGTAGAGCTTTTTTCTGTTGTTTTTGGTTTGGTTTTATATTGTATCAATTCCTCAAATTTCATTTGTTCTTGAAAGTTTAATGCTACTAAAAATCCACTTGTAACCTTACCTTGCGTGTTAGTGGTAAGTGCTGAAACCATGACAGACTAGAAGACAATGATAAAATATGTAAGCAGTTGAAGTAATTACTGTGACTAATTGTGTCTGTAGAAGCTTGTAAAGTACTGGACTACAGAAGACAGCATGATCTGATCATTTGAATGATGAAAGATTTACAATACAGAAAAAATATAACTAACTGGGTCCACAGCCACACTAACCTATAATTCCATGAAAAGTTAGGGACATATTAAACAAAATTTATGAAACTGTTAAAGCAGAATTAACATGTTGGTCTACATCTCAATTTTTAACGTACATAAATGATAATATAGATGCCAGGGCATCAGTGTTTGTCATTGTGTTTTGTTTCCTAAATTCCGATTGTCTTTCTCTATAAAGTTTTATATGTTTGGATAAATACAATACTTAGTGCTGACTTTCAATTTGAAACTGACAATTCTTCATATGATAATATTGGTTATATGTTATAAAATGTTTCACACTACCTAAGATCTTTCTCAAAGCATTTCCAAAAATCGAATCCCATAAGTATTCCCACTAAGATCAATGGGACTACTCCTAGTTTTAAAGTGCAAAATTAAGAATTTGACACAATGTCCATATCACACATAATTAGTCCCTGGGAAGGTATGTTGGGGAGAGAGTCATAATTGCTCAGAGACGACAGTGGGTCAAGGAAATAAAGCAAGAACAGAGAATTTTAATGTAAAATTTTACTATAACGTTTTAATATGAGTAAATTATTTCATATGATAAGGGCAGCAACAAAAATCGATAGCAAAGCATTACAGTTTCATTGCTAGTATGACAACATAATATGAAAAAACAATGCACGACCAAAAATGCAGTATTGGATATCTTCCTGTAGACACTTGTGTCTTAAAATGAGTTCACTTAAAGAGAACAGAAGAATCCCGTGGTTAACTTATCTTAAAACACAAGTTACTGTTGTCAGTGTGTTTACATTTCATTTAGAATATCTTTTTCAGTCTGGCTTGATTAAACACCCTAACATCTCTGTAGTGCTTTCTATTAACCACTACGACTGATTACTGACACTGCAGTTCAGTAAAGGTAAAACACTGAATGACAAATAAGTTGCTCTTTTTTTCAGTAGGTTATAGGACTTTTTTTTTCTTTTTTCCCTTACTCTTACATATTTCACTGAAGATGCTTTATCACATTGATTTTTACCGAAATGTATTTCTAACATACATATCCATCCATATATACTGGTTAGTTAATTAACAGCCCGTTGTTCAAAATTTACTCCAAAGAGTAGGGAAATTTAATCCTGTGCTACATCAAATTAAATCTCTGTTTTAGAATTCTCTAAGTCAAGAAATCATCCTTATCCATGTACAGCATGTCAGGACTTGCTTAACACTCATGAAAGTTGGTACTAAGCATATGCCTAAGCGCCTTTCTGAAATGGAGCCTTAATCCCTGTGCAAAGGAAGGGTGCTTTAATGAACAGCAATGTGCATCACATAGACTAATTGTAAGAAGCAGAATAGAAAGCTTAAGTGATTCCATTACATAAATTCACACTGTAGCTGTTCAGTATTCAGAACAAGCTGAAGTAGGGTATGCACAGTAAATACGGATGTTTGAAAGTCTGCCTTAAACTGTTCAGATCATTTAAAGTGATCCTTTGCAAATAAATACTTTAAAAGTTTTGATTTCTTCTTTTTTTTTTTTTTTTAACCATTCAAAGTTGCAGGTCTGCCGTGGCTTTCAGATATAACCAGACTCACCTCAAGATAGTAATTCACATTTCGATAGGCTTTTTTACTCTGTAGGATTAAGGGCTGGGAAATAAATGTTTTTAATGCCTGTGTTTTGTGCTGGTTTTCAGAAAACATTTGAGAGGGAGGATAATGTATTAGTATTTCAAAACCATAACAAACTGCCTCAGCATGAACAATACTAGGTTAATTGTAAAGCTTTCCAGCTTAGAAGGATTTTAACAGCTGTATGTAAAGGGCAGTGCTCTTCTGGTGCCTTTTTCTATTTTGGTGAGTATGATGAGTGTTTAATAAAGATAATCTCACCAAATTCCTAAGAAGACATTACATCTTGTTCCTTAAATCATGTTTTGCCACCTCAAATGATGAGAAAATATGGATTAAAATTGAAAGTCACTTGTCATTTTTAAAAAAAAATCCATAGATATGAGTTTTGCCACACACAGTGCTGATGCCAACCAAGGATTTTTTCATCTGTTCTTCTTGTTTTCACCAGAACACATTCTTGTTATGTTTTGTACTCACTGCCATTAAATGCTGGCAATACAGTCAATTTATGTGCCATTGATGAACAAATTATGAGAAAATACTGAAATGGCAGGTGTTATTTTACATTGGTCATGTATACTTGCTGAATCCACATTAAAATTCAAATTGTACAGACCTGTTTCTAATTCTGAAAGCCATCTGGATTCTACTGAAAATGTTCAAAGTCTTCCTTCAGAAACTCATTTCTGAAGGTTCCAGTACTTCAAATATATTGAGACCTTTCGATTTACATAAAGATACCTCTAATTATCTGAAACAACGCATCATTTTGCCACTATAAAAAACATTTCATAGGTTACTAAATTCAAATTCTCAGATGGTTCCTGATGAAATTAGAGCACTCTTATCTAATGATCATTTTCACATTGTTCCCTTTCTGAGTTAGCTCTGGTTCAATAAAAATAGAGTACGCAATTAGTTCCTTATGAGAACACTCCCTGCTTCTGAAGCATTGTGTCCAATATGAAGGTACAGGAATTATTAATATTGTGTATTCCATTAACTGCAAACAAGATCAGTCATCCGAATTTACTCTCATCTATCTCAAATGTTTCAACTCAGATGATTGTTACTGATTTGTCTGTCATACTTGTTGTATATACCATCAAACATCTCCTAAAGGGACCTTATATTATAGTATATGATAATTTTATATAGTATTTGATCAGTTTTATAACCAAATCCAAAAACAATTAATTACCCTTGGAGATTAGAGTTTAAATCACTATAACACCTGCCCCCAGCATCCAAGACTGATCCTTGCTAAGTTTCACTTGACACAGCATGTAAACTTTTCTTACCAGATTGTCTGAGCACTCTCAAAGCTTAATTGATCCAATTTGCATGTCTCATCCCAGCAGAATTGTGCATCATTTCCATCCTCTTGGACTAAGTGATCACACTCTAATCACTTTGTATACAAAGCAGATGGAAAGTTTCCAGCTCCTTTGCTATCCCCTCGCATGCATCCATATTAAAGCAATTCTAATTTGACAAGCAATCTGATCTTTCTGTATTTTTATAGGATTACTGTCTCATTGATTGGCCTTCTGTCACCAATTGTAATGTTCAGAACTTTATACTCAAGGCATTTTCACTTTTTTCTCACACTTTCTGTGTGGTCCATTAAAATGATCACTTAATTTCACAAACTGTGGTAAATATTCCCCCTTAGGGAAGTTTTGTACAGCTTGGTGTAAATCAGCACAGCACTGTGCACTGGAAGGAGAGCACAATTTCCATTCATCGGGGATCTGCTCCCATATTTTTAAGGGAAAAAAAATAATTATCTAGATCCCCATTCATAAAATTCTGAGCCTTGTACATTAATGGACACTGACAAAAATTTTATCTTTTAAAAGGAAAATGTTATTTTAAATTCAGTAAATATTTTCCAAGTAGTAACTGTTTCTGCACACGAAACAGAAATCTCTTATTTATGTTATTTTTCTGTACTTTTTCCCTTTAAAAATGTGCAATTTCAATGCAATGCCAGTTTAGTAAAAAGTTATATTGACTGTGAATAGATGAAATCTAGCTTGTGAAAATAACACAAATATATAAAAGTTTCTGCAAAGAAAAGTCACAAGCAGATCAGTCAAACTAATGAAGATCAAGGATGTATAAATTTCAAATATCGTTAAAATCAAACTTTCTGAAGTGAACAGAAAATTCGACTTAATAATCTCACTTGTAGTTCACAGCTGGAATTTATATTCCTCACCTGTCTCTGGTTTATATATGCCTTCAAAGGTCTTTGTGTTTCTTCAACCATACTCTATTCCTCGTATTCTTAACTGGTGAATCCTTTGTCCTGCTAATAGTCCCACAGATCCTCTGCTCTTCTGGGAGTTTGTGCTTGGCTAGTATTGGCTTATTTTTTTCTTACATACACCCTTTTTATTGCTTCTTTCTCTTATGTTTGCTCTGTTAATCTCTGTTTGTATTTACTCAATAAAATTTACAAGAAGGCAAAAGGATTGTTTGGGTTTTTTTTTTAAATTGTTTTCAGTGAAGAATACATGAGAAACTCTAAAGCACGTTGTTCACAGAAGTGATCAAACACTGGTGGTCAGTGCTCATGACAGCACAAGACAATAAATATCCTTATTCCTTATGTCTGCAGTCTGTTCTGCAGCTACTTTTAAAACAGGTGGAAGACTGGAAGGCAAAAACACTGGCTATATAAGAGAATAAAAGAACCAGAATGCACTATTAAATTCTGCAATTTTTATCAAAGAGAAAGTGTGCCAGTTCAGGAATAGAGCCACATTGCTGTGTCCATATACATACAAGCATAGCAGTACAAGCGGAAGGAGAATAGTTCAATAGCAAATCTAGTGAATTCCATGTTAACTGGTCAAGAACAAACCGAATTAACCAAGTAAACCAATTTGATCATAAAAAAGGCATTAAGACAGGAAACAGGCTTTCTATTAATGTGCTGCATGCTGGAATGTGGTAGTATAAAACCAGCAATGCCTTTCTGTGACTTGCATTTCAAATAGACTCAGTGGACAAGTCTTATGTAAGCTGTTTGTATTGCAACCTTAGCTGAGTCTTGCAAAGACAAGCTCTTACTTTCCAGGAGGCAAATTATGCCTCCAATTACATAAGTAAGTAAAACCCCTGCTATCTTCAGATTCTGTTCTCATTGAAAAAATGTATGGTCCCATAGCTTACAACTGGCTTGTGCAGGTGTAAGTCAGTGGAACATAACAGCTCTGTGGATGACACTCAAGAAATAATAGAATGCAGTTTGCTGTCTCTCAGCTGTTAGCTCAGCAGGACTAACAGCAATAATAAGTAGAAAAAAAATTATCACCAGAACAGGCAGGTGTGACACATATAGAATTCATCTACTTAGTAACAAAGTAAAATTTTATACAGTCACTTTTAAGAGCAAATTTTCTGCTATTCTGTAAACAGAGACATATTAGACCATTGTACTGTATTTACTGAAGACACCCAGGGTTTCTAAGCCACTGTGAAGACTCATGGCCCTGAGCTGCCTTTTCCATGTGGCAACCTGCTGCTTCTTCTGACAGTCCCACGCTCCACCCTGAAGGCATTTAAACCTTAGGCTGAGGTAAAAAAAATGAACAATACTGAATGTCTTCCTTGAGCCCAACCTTACAAGAAAGCATCAGGAAGGGTCCTTTGACTAGTGAGGCACGCAACTTCAGGAGTATGAAGAACAGAACAACTCTTACTTTGCCTTCCAGAACATCACTCATACAATGTTATCCTCTACCTAACTTATTAAATAGTATCTTAATGCTTTAGAATTTGAGATAATCTATCTTATTTTATTGCATTACTTCTATTGCTGCCAACAAAACCAAAAGTGTACTTTGATTTTGAGAATAGCTTAGGAAAGCATTGAATATAATGTTCATCATCACTTGTATTTATATTTCAAACAGATCCAAGCAATATGGGAAAAAAAAGATCTGGTTTCAACCTGTTACTCTCTGCAATGGCACTTCTGAGCTCGTATTGGTTCTGTCAGAGTTCTGTTATCAGCAACAGTTATTTACAGGTGCAAGAATGTTTGACTCTAGGAAAATTTGCAATATTGCTGATCATTTTGTTCACTGTAATAAACTTAACTCTTCTGACCTTGATGGTTAAGCTGCAGCATGTTTCCCCTGTATCTTGCTAATTACCTTACAAAGTAATTTTCCGGAGAATTGAATCTGATCCACAACCTGTTAGCTCATACTGCTACAGTCCAAAATTGTGTTCCAAATTGGGCTTCGCAGTTTAAACATAGTACAAAGCGTGCATGAAATGGTCAAAACTGGAAGGTGGGCCACTATATCTAATACACAGAAGATAAAATTATTTCAGAAGCAAAAATAAATATCTTGATTTTTTACTGTGGTCTGCAGATACAGACCCTTATATCTCTAAAGATATCAGAAGGATCTGTAGTCAAGGTGGATATCTTAATTTTTCTGTCTTCCTCACAGCCTCATTGCCTGCTTGGCAGATATTTTGGAAACAAGACAAAGCACCTGGGTCCTCAGTCTACAGAACAGTCTTTTCCACATGAAAAGCAGCCATTGATTTCATTCTGTGCTACTAGAAGTAAAATTAAAAAAAAAAAAAATCTGGAAAAATTATTTTGCCATCGTACTGGCAGAATCGACCATCATCTTTTACCTAGCTCTAGTTACTAAAATAATAGATGAAGGCAAATTGTTGATTGTGATACTGTGGCTTACATAGTATGGAACAAAATTTAATCTTGATGGGGCATTGAAATTAGCCTGCAGGAAAAAATTCTCATGTAACCTGTAAATAGATTGAAGGAAATACCGCTACATGAAATGATGAATGTCAAAATATCGGTCTAGAAGAAAAGGTGTTTACTGAGGTTCTGAAAGACCTAGAAAACCCAAAAATGTCATTATTTCATCCCCTTAACTCCAAACACAAATTTACTTTGTAAGGTGCAGGCTGCCTTCCTTAGTGGTAGATCACAGCATTAATCCTTTTGATTTTCAGCTCTGGTAACAGCCTGGACATGGCCCAGATGCTGCCCTGACAGCTGCATGTATTCACATCCTTATATCCATCTGGTGAGAGCTCAGACTTGCTTGGACTCCTCCAGATCTGCATGTTGCCTTTTTTGCTTATCCACGCTCTATCTTGACCCAGTAATTCTTGGAACCTCTACGGATAGAAGGTTTTTCTTTCTTGTCCTATGTTGTTTGGTGCCATGTTACTCATGTTTTAGGCTGCTTTTGATCAAATTCTTAATTCTCTAGCCCTCTTTAGTAATGCTTTTTAAGAAATATTTACATCTCTCCTTTTTGATCCTTTGCTATCCTGTTCCCAGAAAAGAAACATAAAATCACTTTACTAGGTTTTGTCCTGGTGACATTTGGTTTTGCTGCTGACTAGTATCACAGATTACCTTGTTGTATATGACATCTTTGTCCTTTGATTACAAATGAGCTTTGCTTAACTTTTTGTCCCTTTCAGCTGCATCTGCTAGTTAACAGACCTAGTCTCCTGCACATTTCTCAAACCTGGGTGTTACTAGATCTCTAGCTAGCTGCCCTCCTGTCCCATCTGTGTTAACACAACTAAGTCAGCTAGCATTGGTACCTACAAGGCCGTCTTCTTCTTTTTACACAGAACCCCCATGTAGTGGATTGGTGTGACTTAAACCAATGTATTCCCCATATATAGGCATACAGCATCCTTAGCAAAGAGCAAAGGGAATCAGAACCTATACATATGATTGTTATACCTTGATCTAAAATAATCTTTTCATTGATTTCCTTGGTATGTTCTTTTCAGCTTTACATCAGGCTTTGGACTGAGAAAAACATAGCATATTGTGCCGTCATGGTCCGTGCATTTTTACACTTGCTCTTTGGGATGCTTTTTCTTCTCTTAAATGTTTTCAGTCTCTTTTTTCCTATACTAAAATTGTTAAGACTAGAATCTTTACATTTTCTTTCAATCCTAAGATAAAGCTGAATTGAATAAATGTGTCACTACAAGTGCGAATTATTCCTCAACATAAGGTACCTCCCTTGTTTCCTATACATATACACATACGCACACATTTATGTATGTGCTCCATCACTGCGGTCACTCCAATTCCTGCTGCTTTCCTCCATAAAACCACCTTTGACATGGCTTCATTCAGTTTATCAGTCAAACAGATAAATTGAAACAACTTTTAAAACAATGAATATTTCCTTTTCTCTCCAAATTTTTCAAGAGGGTTTAGTATGCACTAAGGCGTACACTTGATTCAGCAGAAAGAATAAAACCTAAAAACAATAAGGCTTTAAGATCCTCAAAGTAGTAGTGGACATGAGCTTGAAAAGAAAGAAACAAACATGAATTGTGCAATTTGAATCATACAATGAGACAGGAAATAACAGTTTCACTTGGCTTATTTCCTGTTTAGCTGAAGGTGTAATAGAGTGCTTTTGTTCAGGGCTTTTTATTGTCAGGAAGAGATTGAAAAAATAGAGGGAATGGGTAAAAAAGCAGTAAAGATGAACACTGGGCTGCAGTGCTGGGCTGCAGTGCTGACTAATGAGAAAAACTTTTAAAAGAGGGAAATACATATTGCTTGGCTAAGCAATAGTTAAGTGGTAAGGGGTAAGATGGGTGGGGCAGACAGCAGTCTACATATGCATGAAGATTATGAACACCCAGGAGCAAGAGGAATTATTTAAATTTTTAATATAAACACTATGCAACATTATGGCCCTGCAAGTTAAAAAAGAAACATAAAAATATGCCAAATACCTTCCCAAATGCCTACTCTGCCCATATAATGTGCATAAATTGTATAAGAAAGACAAGTTAAATATTTTTCTAATTCATGACGTTGCATGTGGAGCACGATTATGGAAACTTAAAAACTGACCATCTGCTTTTCCCAACTGTGTCTGAAAACTTTTCGTCATTGTTACAGGGTAACAAACTAAACTTTGCCTAATACAGCACCTGCCTACCTTGTAAGGAAAATGAATTGCTTGGTTGCCTAGTCAGCAGGGGTTACGGGGTTACAATTTGGTACCTCAGTATGAAATGCTTAAACAGCTTATCATCCTTACACATGTATGCAAGTACCAGGTTTTCCACATTGTGGAAGCATTTCAAATGGAAAATAACTTTGTGGACTCAATTCTTCTTACATGCACTCCACAGCAACAAAATTGCATGTCTCTACTCAAGGTAATTTCTCATGATTTACAGGAACAGGAAAACTAAATGGGACAGTGTGACTATGGTAATATTTGTGGAATTCATGCAGCAAAATCTCTTTGTATCACCTGGAAAATTACACTAGATGTATTTCTTTCTACTCAGAGAGGGCCAAAGAATCTCCTGTGATGTAGGTAGAACATTACGTCAGGCTGCCCTTAACTGTTCTCAACATCTACCCTAGCCAGCCCTATGAAACACCCTAATGCAGGCCTTCAGTGCTCTAAGAACACTATATGACTATATGAAAGGAAGGCACTATTTTTTCACTGTCAAAACGTGGAATATGTTGCTACCTGTTGTCAATCAGTCCTCAGTATTCCTCTTTTACTAACCTACAGAATAAAATATCAGTTAAAAAATCAATTTTAAAACAGCCAAATAGTTGTATTGCAAAATTAATATTCTCAAATAGTCTACTACAGTCGATAAAACTGATCTCAAGATTGTGGATTAAATCTTCAGTTACTCTATAAACAGCACAACTTAATAAATAACACAGTAAAAATCTTTTGCCTCCTTCTTCAACGTTTAGAACTATCACCTTCTCTGCACCAGGGGAACATTCTGAAAAAGACAGCCTGAGAGTGAGCCAGTAAGGCACGTTTTGTATTTTCTGGTACATGAATAATTGCACATGAAGTACTGTATGCAAAAGAGCTATATTTGTCTTGGTATTCCTATTTATCTGAAAGATAAAATAATGTTTATTTTTTACTGTGTTCTTTATGATTTATAGAGTACTGCTACTGTACTACGTGCTTTAGTCCCATGTAAATAACAATATTAATTTTGCAACAGCACAGGGCGGTAACACCAGCAAATACTTGAATATGGAAGGGGCTAGTAAGAGCAGTAATTGTTTAGCTGAGTCAAAAACATCTGCAAAAATTAATCCTAAATATATTGTATAATTTTATGAGCATATTTTTTGATTTTGGTGATCAGCATCTTTTCAAGATGTGTTCTTCTGTTGTCAATGGAGCTTCTTCACTGGCTAAGTTTACACTTAGTCTGGGAAGGTTAAGGTGGTTCCCCTTTATAGAACGTGGTCAGGTGATGGATAGTTAGGTATCGACAATATATTTTTAATGCCGTGTAAACAAAAAGCCTCTAGTTTTGACTGACTGATCCTCCTTCTTACAGCCTTGAAACTATGAGAGATTAAGCATTATAACCTCTTCAAACTTCCACTCATGGTATAGACTGGTATTCATACTACGACCATGGTTTGGATAGTTGGGACAGAATTAGAATTCTCCTAACAGCACAAACTCCACTGTTTTTTCTAAGAGCTACTTGTCTCTAATTTACATGACAGTAAGTGTCTCTTCTAGTGCAAAAGTGACAGAGAAGATGCTGGTAGAATAAGGTAGCTAGTAGTTATTCTGAGAAAAAGTGAGCAACCTAGTATATTAACATCTTTATTCTCTCAGCGGGTCCACCATTAGCACTTAGCTCAGTCACCTCTTCCAGTGTAGTGCATAATGCTGAGAGGAAAAGATTATACTGCAGGGATTTTCCTGGACTTATCACCAGTGTATTTATGTAAAAGCCAACTTATTGGACATGAAGGAACCATTCCCTGATTTTTGAGGATCTCTAAATACATTGTTGCAGGTACTCTCCTTAAGTGGTAAAAGTTAGCACTGAAAAACTGACATGTGTACACAGGTACTACTATGTTAAGTGATTACTATAAAAAAAAAAAAAAAGAGACAAGGAACTTGAGAAGTGCAGTGTGTTATGTGAAAAAAAAAAACACCCAATAAACCAATAGTGTGGAGCAAAGAAGAAATTCAGCAGAATTGTGACAAGGCAGCAATAGTCCTGGCAGCACTTTTAGACTGTGACATGTGGAAAATAGTAAATATATGGAATGAATGCCCAATAGGGCTATAGACAGACATTTATGTCTAACAGTACAGGTATAAGAAAAAAAGGCAACATGGAAAAGGTAGTGTGCTAGCAGGCTACAAGATGTAAAACTTTAAAGCATATGCGATTTAATCTTTTGAAAGCAATGGAAAAATATCCTTTATCTTCACTGGTCTGAATGAAGAAGTAACCTTGTACCAACTTAGATATCAAATAGAGCTGCACTTATGAATTTCAACTAACTTGTCATCCATAAAGGATGGATAATAAATTCATAATATTTAAAAATGTTGCATGATTCTTATTTTCAGAACAAATAATATTCTATCTTCATAGCAAAGAAAAATAGCTCGCTGTTGTTCTCGAGCTATTTTTGGGGTGTTGACTGTCATCTTCATATTTCTCTGGATTCTGTTGTTGTTTCTTAATCTGCTATTGTCTCTTGTCTTACAAAACTGGTGCCTCAGGGCAGGGGTTGTGTTCGCTTGCACTGTCCCTAGCACAGTGGGAATTTGGTTCATGACTGGACTTGCTTAACCCTAGAATAATGAAAATACAGTTCTTGGTAGCCCTAGTTTTACAGCGCTGTATTTCCAATGTCATTAATACACAACTGTGAGACTAGAGGATGGAGGTAAAACTGGAGGTTGAGTGACAGCCAATAGCATGAACTAGAGGACTAAAAACAAACTCAGAAGATGAAAAGGAGAAGGAATGTTAGAACATGGCTAAAAAAGTCAGCTGAACCAGCATGAACTTGACTGGCATCAAAACTGTAAATCTCATTCTCTCATGAAAAGAAGGCATTTTCTGATAACCAGCCAAGCATACAGGAGATTTGCATCTACGTATCACTGCAAAAATAGCTTTTACTCTTGTTTTTCTATTTTGTCAGAGGCCCATAAAATACAATTTTAAATAATGTCCAAAAGAAATGCAAAGCAGAGCACTGCAGGTAGAGCCTATTACTCTACTGAAATACAGCACTGGTGTTACAGGATTATATAAATAGCATGGTTGTGCCATTGAATAAAAAGCTGCAATGAAGGCTACTTAATTTACAGATGTTCTCATCACCTTCACTAACCTTCCTCTTCTGTAAAGTCACATGTTAAGGATCAATGGTCTATATTATACTAAAAGATCAAAAACCTGGATGTTATGTTTCAGTATCCAACCACAAGTCTCTCAACTCTATTATCGCTTTTAATAATGAAATTACATACAAATTGTCTTTTAGAGCTTGAGCATATGAAATTGTCATCACTTTAAATCCACGACATAAAGCCCATTTCTGTATCCGTTCAGCTATGTGAGAAGATGACTTCCTATAAAGAGGAAATTATACTATAGCTGTGCAGGCTAATGAAATCAACTAGGAAAAAGCAGTAGATTTTAGGTTATCCCTTTGGATAATTCTTCCTGTGTGCCTTAATCTCACCATTCTCCCCAGAGACACTTTAGCCATGCATGCTAAGTAGGAAACATCCAGATTGTCAGTCAGCTCACAGTTATTCGGGGTAATCCAAATAAAGTAAGGCATGGAATAAAGCAAAGCCCACAGTGGCTATCCAATGAAGAAAAGTGTGTGCTACAAGCTGAGATGGTAAATTCATACCACTGCTCTACAGTCGAAGCAGCCCTTCACCAAGACCTATTCAATCCGCAAACCAGGTAAGCGGGACTTGAGTTTTTTGCCTGTTCCTTTGTTTCATTTACAGCACTTGTGGTAGAAAAACATCGACAGGAATGGCATGTCCCATTTTCCTTAAAAGGTCAACTGTTATTAATTTTCATACCACAGAACAACAAAGAGTTCCTGAGATGGATAAATATCAGAAATACAACAGATTTGCTTTTTCACTTTCATAAATGGCCTTTTGCGAGTATATAAAACAATAGTGCTTCAAAGATTATGCTAAAAGTACGGACGGCATAAATAGAAAAGGAGCAAGAAATATAACGAAGGGGAAGTTTCTTTCTGAGTTATTATGCCATCTTTGTTTTCCACATAGTGTCCACAAAGACAGATGAAAAAAAATTGTTTGGGGTTCAATTTGGTTTTGTGTTTTTTTCCCAAAAGTACTGGGGGAGGGGGACAGGGAAGAAAAGAAAAGAAAAAAAAAATCTGTGCAGAGCTGTAGCTAGCCTCAGCTGGGAGCTTGCAGAGCAGAAGTGAACATTTGTCTTGGGCAGGAGGCTTGGAGGGGCAGGACCCCCGGCTGGGTGCGGGCGCAGAGCACAGGCCCCCGCGGCTGCCTCCAGCGGCAGCGGCAGGGACAGAGCCCTCCAGGGGATCGCAGCCCACCCACCCCCAGCTCCGTTATCTGCAAATGAGGCGGCTTAGCCTCTTTTACTTACATTTAGCCTTTGTAATTTCACCTCATCTCCTCTCCATTTCCGAAAGTGTCAGCAAAACTGCTGTAGTGTCGTTTCTAGAAAGATGAAAAGCTATTTGGGCTAATTTCAATCCAGAGATCCTCAGCTCTTTCATCACAGATGAAGTTCCCTCAGTTTCACAGCAGCTGATATTCCCACATATCGGACTGAGTTTGACTGAGTGGCCAGCACTTCCACACTGCTCGCTGCCTTAAATTATTTTAGCAAAGACACTTATTAACCAAGTCTCTCAAAAAGTCATCAGCCACATCTGAAAGCGTCAGGCTATGATCTAGAAAGAGCCCTACTTCTGACTACATCTCTGTAGCTTGATACAAGGTCACACCACATATAAATATAGTATGTGAATAATTCTGTTACCCTGTTGACATATTTACCAATACCTTTGTTGACACATTCACCAATACCTTTGAAAAAAACCAAAAAAACCCACAAAAAAATCAGTATCCTCCCCTGTCTGGCCTCCTTCCCTCCAAAAGTATGAGGCCGGTAAAAACAATCCACTCTCTATGCCGACAATAACATACACTTCTTGTTATTTTGCTGCTTGAAAAGCCCTTTCCGCACCTTGCCTTGGCACAAACCTGTAAATTCTCTTAAATGCACCAATTTTCTAAGAAATGTTTAAGTTCACTACATTATTTTTTTATGCTTCACTCATTACGTACAAACCCAGAAAATAATAATGTAAATACTAGCTTGTATGTACTTTGGTCCATGTTTGAAAATTGAATCCAACAAGCCTTTTTATCTTAAAATAGTTACAAGAAAAATAAAGAGGCAGGTAAAATGGAATTGGAAGGCAACGGTTGCGAGCTCTAACAAACTACATGCTCTTAGTCCACTCATTTAACTTTTTTTTCTTGATTTTGCCACCTAGAAAATGCAGGTTAGGATTTATGCTTTCCTTCCCCAAACATTATAAATAACAACTACATGCAGGGCACCTTGCAAGTTCCAAGCGTTATGTTTGAGAAGTACCAGTGAGCCTCTCAAAGTTAAATATCAACTTACTGGGTTTGTGCTCAATCAAGCCTATGCCTTTTTTTATTTTCAGTCCTTGTTATCTTAATGAGGTTTCGGGGGGGGGGGGGTGAGGAGAAAAGAGTTAAACTCAGCAAAGAGCTTGAAACTGTCCCTGTATTTAACTATACCTAAATTTAGAGCCACTGGAAAAGGAGCTTTGGTTTGGATCCAAAAGAAAACAGTGAAGCCAGCCATCAATCAGCATCTCACATGGAGTTCACAGCCTTGTTTTACTTCTTCAGGTTTATTTGTGGCTTCTTTGCTTTTTTTTTTTTAAATAAGAAAAATGAAAGGATTACTGGCTGAGATTTTGTGTTATTGTAATACTTTTGAGGAGACTGACACTTGCAGCAGAACACGTAAAATGAAATCAAAAACAAAATAAAAAACCCAACAGCAATTAAAAAAAAAAAAAAAAAGAAAACAAACCCACAACCAAACCCAAACCCTGGATGTCTGGTAGTTATGTAAAAAAAACAAAAAAGATATCAACAAAGCTTTAAAGTTCTACTTTAACTGTACCCATATAGACTTTAATTACAAGTTTGTATACAGCTTTTCAAATACTTAATGTAACAGCATAGACTTTTTCTTAATTTTAGGTGTTTATGCATTGAATCATGTAAAACTGCTCTGTACTATTATTTTTATGCCCAAATCAATTCCATTAAAGTCATATATACGGAAAATACAGAGTAAGGCATTTCATAAAACATATTACCAAGCAATAGTAAACATTTTCCAGAACACAGAAACCACCTATGCTTCCAGCTAAATTAACATCATAGTTAACTGCCTCGCCTCTTACATGGCATGTCTGGAAGATAACAGTGCCTAACCGAGCAGGTAAATGGGCTAACCAGGTAAATGCTTCAGCCCTTTAAGTGAACATAACATATACTGTGCTGATGGACAGGTAAGAAATTCTATATGGTTCAGTCCACAATCTGATTACATGTTAAACACCTCCCAAGAGGCACTCAGAATTACTCAGGTTTGAATCCAAGATGATTAAAATTCATACCATGGAGAAAAAAGACCTACATTAAAAAAAAAAAAAGCAGAAAACCTCAGTCACCTCTGACTCCTATTAGTGTAAAACTAATGTAACTCCTCCAGAGGTTTCTCCAGTGACGTGAGAAACAGGCCCCTGCTGCCTTAAGAAAATAAATACCTTTTTTTTAAAAACAAACAAAAAACATTCTGCCAATAAATGGATGTCAAGGATGCAAGAAGAAAGGCTGCAATATACCTCAGGTATGGATCCGAAGTCTTGTTAAACAAACGTAAAAATGCTGAAAAATTATTTTAAGTGAAAGAGTTGTCTTTGTTATGATTTATTTAAAATTGTCTCTATTATTATTTAAAAGGAATAGGGTTTTACCCTGCAAGACCATGTATTTAAAGTGTCAGAATGCACACACCCAGGAGGACAGAGTTAACGCTGAACATGAAATTAGCATTGGTATTTCATGACTCTTGAACGATTTGCCGTGTAACCCTAACATTCTCCGAATGCTGCCTTCCAAACAGAATTGCCTAGGGCTTTGTAAAATTGAATAGTGACGGGGAGAAAACATTCCCTATCGCAGCTCCATTTGCCTGAGTGTTTCTGAAGCATTTTTATCTCGCAGCCCTTAAAATCTGGAGGAAGGTTCCTCGTTCCTGGATGTGCAGTTAGATTGGCACCCTGCAAAGCATCCTGAACGTAAAGTAGTGCAGGACTGACCTCCCCAGGAGCAGAGCACTCTGCAGAACACGAGGCAGAGTCTGGTTGCTGCTTCCACTTCACTTGATGAGAGAAGTGAGTTATGGTACCTCTTTGCTTGCCATAGCTTCCTCACTAAGGGGAAAGAAATGAAAAAAGCAAAAAAAAAAAACCCCAACCAACCTTCCTATACAAATCTCAGTCTCCTCAGTTCCTACCTGCCTGCAAAGGATTTGAAACAAGAGCAGCCATATTTTCAAGGGGAAAAGAGGGGGAGGAAGGCGACTGCTGCTCACTTCAGAGTGGTGCTACACATAA
The DNA here is from genome assembly GCF_964289735.1 of Phaethon aethereus. Lineage (NCBI taxonomy): Eukaryota > Metazoa > Chordata > Aves > Phaethontiformes > Phaethontidae > Phaethon > Phaethon aethereus. The sequence continues at coordinate 61,486,008 of NC_138582.1, read as the reverse complement.
TATATTAACACACAGAAAGAAAATCACTTCTTCACCTTTTTGCTCCCCTGCGTGGGAATGCAGCTTCGGTCATGATTGCACCTCAGGAACCACACAGTAAAAAGCCTCTCCAGCGAGAAGGTTAGGAACGGGGCACGTCTTATCTTATAAGATGCTCAGCAAGGGCTCTGTTTCCCGGAAGATGGGCTTCCTTTTGTAAGTGCAAATTTTTACCTGCTTTTCCTACAAAATGAATTGCTGGTACAAATGTGAGTTCCTGAGCCAACAATTCATACTGCTGATACAAAAGCAGGCTGGGCATAAAATGTTTCAGAAAAAAAGGTTTGCTTTTCAGAAGATACCTGCTTATGAATGCTAGGACTCCTGTAAAGGACAGGAAAGAGCAGACTGTGAAGCTAAAAATAACCACATACATGCAAATATCACGTACTCTAGCACTACCACAGCAACTTTGGCCATAATACAGCAACTGAATGAAAATGAGTATTGCTACAGATCAAAAGCAGTCTTCAGTCAAGTATTTAAAGGCACTTCTTTTCCAGGAAAGAAATTCTAATTTGCAAGCCACACTTCCTTTTTTAACAGTGGGCAAGAATGCCAAATATGCCATTTTCCAGAGGCACAAGAGAAGCTCCAGCCTGAGAACAAATTTGCCTGAAAGACAAAACTCACAACACCAAGCGACAGCTGAGTGGCGTCAAAATGGAAACTGCTACATAACCTAAAACAACAAAAACTTTCAGGACCACTGAAATAAGAGATGATGTTTCTCATTCTAGCACATCTTTCTTGAGGGCTCAATTGTGCAAAGTACCAGCCCCAGTTCAGAAAAGCACCTAAACGTAACCGTAGCTGTGATCATAAGAGCAGTTCCCCATTTAACTTGATTATTCAGTTGGCATGATTAAATTGTAAGTGCTTAGCTGTGTTAACACAAACATCAAGGTTTTTGTTTCAGCAGGACGAATTAAGTAAACTGAAATTCATTGCACTTGTATATTTGAAGCAGTGGATTTCAGATTACTTCATCTCCTTTTCCGTAAGCATGCCCTTTTGCCAAAAGATGTCACTCCCTTGTTTTCTATTCATTTGCTATATTTTAATGAGAAACTCTATTTATTGATTCTGATATTACACAGAAAAATGGGTTTTTCTTTAAATAAGATGATTACACATAAATGTTACATAGAAACACAAGAGGGTTTTTTGTTTGGGTTTTCTTTTCCTTCATAATTGCTGAAGGAAGCGTATGACCCACCAGCACAAGGCAGTGGATGAGCTGAGGCCCGGCTTCACAGCTGTCCTCAGAGCGCTCCACGTGCAGCGGCGGGCGCTCAGAACGAGACGTTTGGGATGCCCTGGTGTAAGGGCTTGTTCTGCATTTGCCTGGTGCCCATCAGAGGGAAGGGAAAGCCACAAGGCTGTGCTGTGCATGGAGGGCAGCGGGTTCCCCAAGGTGCCAATCTGACAGCCAGGCAAACGTCAAAGCAAAGCAGTAATGCAGACATGCCCTCCTTTTTACTTGTCACACCCCCAGACTCCTGATTCTTTCTCTCTTGCCTTCAGTAGTGCTGATCTTTAAGGAGCAAACAACATAACACAGAAATTCTATTTTCTGTGATTAGCTGTTAGCTCTTATAAAATAATTTTATTATTCTATGAGTCTATGAATATTCATCATTGTGTTTATTCCTATGTAAAAAAATACATCTAATATAAGTAATAAAATATTTTCTTTGTATCAGTAGTGGTAAAATACTTTCATTATCACACTACTTTAAAGAAACATAGCTAATATGTAGAGCTCTTAAAGAAAACTGCAAGAGGAATCAGGAATGTAATATGTTAATGTTTTGAAGTGATAAACATTTTTCTTTTTCAAACTACGAAACTTTGTCCCATCCTGGCTGAAGTCAACCAGGCTGAAAAAATTACAATTTTCAGGTTGCACCATATAAACGCATCAAAAAGCAAGCATCTGCACCCTCCAAAGTTTGTTTAAATCCCCTACCTTTCCTACATAGAGTGGGTCTGTACCCATGTATTCTTCCAGCACAAAGAATTGATTCCACACCCAGCTGCGTTTGGTTCTCGTCCTCCCTGATTGAAAGTAGGGCTTTGACCTCGACCTCGAGAGCTCTGCTTGATTCATCCCAGAGAGACACAGGAAAAGAGCTAGTATCTGCAGAAAATGGCAGAACTCCACTTTGCCCAACTTCATCTTTTTTTTTTTCCCCCGTGAAAGAAAAAACCTTGATGAGAGCAGGCACAATTCCAGTTGTCTCAGTAGCTCTAGCCTCCGGCAGGGTGTCAGCTGGGAGTCCAGAGATAATAATTTGTGGAGTGGTCGATTGGAAGAAGTCACCACTGCTGAATAGCCTTCACCAAAGAAACGGTGTAATAGGTACCTATCCGGGAAAAAGACAAGAACTGTTGTCAGGACTTTTTTTTTTTCCCTCCCAAGAATTCAGATTTTTTGCAGCTTTCACATAATCCATCAGAAATGTTTAGTTATGATTTTTCTTATCATCAACACAGTTGAGTTTACATAATAAGTTTCTGAGAGTTTAGAGTGCATTCCTTGGATGGCATTACTACTGCTGATACATCTGGATTTATAGCTATAAAGTTTTCTCATGGCTGTTCTCTCAATACATCAATTTCCCCAGTACAAATGTTGAATTTTTTTCTCCTTAAAATAATCAAAGCTTATTGTTGTCTGTAACTATAAGGTTAATAAATATTAACTGTAAAGTTAATAAATATTAGTTATTTGCAGTTATTTGGTTTGATTTTTCCTCCTCTATGTCCTACAGTCTGCTTTACTTGCCATTACTATGATATAATTACAAACCAGCTACAGGCACAAGTTATATTAATGGCAAGGACATATGCTGGCTTAACTTTCTTCCTTATAACTGAAAACTGAAATAAAGAAGTATACAATGAATACGATTGATTCTTAGTCACAGTACACCAGATGTTATGATTTGTTCTGATCTGAATCTGACCCACTAAAAAGTCCTCAGAGTCTTCCCACTCATTTTTACTACATTCCTAAAGCAAATGTCAAGCACGGTAAGAAGCATGTTAGACTAGTTTATATACTTATACACAAATATGTTGAGAAAGATGAGAGGATAATGTGATTTTGTGTTTTCAATGAAACCTTGATTTAATGATGAATGATTTTTCAGCATGAACACATACAATTTTTATCTTTTTTTGCATCTTGTCCATTTTTATTTCAAAATCTTGATCATTTAATAACTGGTGGAACTCACTAAAAACAAACAAAAAATCATTTACAAAAAACCACCTGAACTTCCATACTTAAAGTCTTTTTTCTGCCTTTTACAATTGTGAGCCTTCTCTGGCCAAGTAAAAATATATACTTAGTATAATGTTCTTAGAAGCGTAACTTTTGTCAGCCAGAACCAAACGTAGCTTTGCCTTTCAGGGAAACACCTGCATTAACCCCAGATAAGCAATGCTCGCTCTCATCCTCCTTATCCGAGTCAGCAATGAGGCAGCCGAGAAGTACTTAGGAAGTGCCAAATACAAGGTGAAAACGAGGATGAAATTAAAACAGATAACAAGGCATTCATTTGGAGGGAACCGCTGCTACTTAGGAAGCCACGGAAGAAAGAAGATTTCATCCTTTCTACGTTTAATTAATCTAAAAAGGCTAGACATTAAATCACATACACATTAATTGCTCTAGATAGATTATCGTTATATCCCTAGCCACCACTATTAAAACTGAGTGAAATGTGACCTCTGCTATCTGTTTGCAGCACGTCAGGCTCTTTCAGCTGAAGAACGCCTATGCGTCGTGCTGCCAAAGGTATGTACAGGGCAGAAACATGAAACAAATGAAAAGCTCTTCTGCTTGCAGACTGTATTTAAAGCCTTTTCATAGTAATCCCTTCTGTGGTACTGCCCCGCACCAGAAAGGCTTTGCTTAGTGACTGGTGGGATAAACCACAAACCCACTGAGTGTGTTTGCTAAGCAGCAGCAATTTGAAAGCTTCCGTATGTGAAAATCCAGTGCCTCCCTACAGGCAAAACAAAGAGAACAGGCAATGTCTTACCTAAAGACCCTAATTTCCAAAACGTGGTGCTACGGTTATAAAAGATGTCTCTCCAACACAGACCAAGATTCTTTTCACAGCGGGATTAACACACAGGTGTCATCCTCGCTAGCAGAGCACGGTTTAAAATGATTAATCCCAACTAGTCATAACTCGGCTTTGATCTGGCCCTTTGGGTAAATCATGACCAAATGACATAGTAATTACTGAGAGGGATGCCATGAGCGTTGAGGAGAGTAGCTGTGCTTCCTCAGGGTTCACTTCCCACCGCTCAGTTCAAACAAGAAAAGCATTGTTTGTAGTAGAGGCTGTTTATGTACCCTTTACTTTCACTCTCTATGTCTAAGTTACATCAGGTTAAAGACATCTGATATTGATAAACTGTCAGTTTATTTCAAAGAGGCAGCAGATTGTTATTTAATAGAGATAAAAATATGAAATAGGTTTTCTTAAGAAATGTCAGTAAAACATTTACAATATGTTAGAGTCTTTCCACTAAGCGGTTTGAAATGTCTCGTTCTTGCTCTGAACAGACATTTCAAACCTAGAATTGCTCTAACCTTTATCTCAAAGTGTTCTCTTATATCGCTTATATCCTTTCTTTTACACCTGCAAGGAAAGCATGAAAGCCACCATATGGAGTGCCATGGTACCCAGCCACACGCCACAGCACAGAACTGAAAAACGCACCCAAAATACCAACTGAAAAACAGCCCATATGCTAGACAGCACAATCTGATGAAAAGCAGAATAGTCGCACCCCCTGGAAAAAAATTGTTGTCGTTTACTCATTCTCAAATACTTTCACCACACAAACTCCAGAATTCCAATTATTTTTGTTCAGCTGTGTGGCAGCACTTTCTGCTCTGAAACCTTCTTCCCTCCCGTCCTCCCATCCTTCAGGATAAGTCTTCGTATTCCTCTTAGAGCCCCTTTTTTTAGGTTTTTATTTATAGTTCTTTCAGCACATTGCCTTTTGAGTATGATACTTCCCAAAGCAGAAGTAAAAGTGTCTGGTATTCAAAATTTGTTTCTGTTTTAGGAATAATTATTTATTAAATTGAATTTCACTACCTGTCTTACTGATATAAATACACATATTTATATGGCATTTTTATGGTTATGTGTTAAAAAAAATACAAAAATATTATGTTTCTGTCCAAGAATCACTAGCACTTCAACATCACCTGTTCTGCAAAGTCCGTAAGTATGAAGTCCACAAGTCCACATAAGCAACATTACAGCATTCATAAAACTGAAAACTAAAGGGTGCTGCTGTTTTTCTTTTCCTCATCAAAGCATAACTTCAGTGTTCAGGGTTGCACTTGCAGCAGTGGAGATGACTAACAGTGACAGCAATAGAGGGAATGCAGTGCTCTGATTCCAGTGCCTTCTCTGTCATCTGCATTTACAGGCTTGAGTGTGAAATGAAGGCAATTCTGACCTGCAACCTTTTTGTATTGTGTGTTTAAAGATGCTCTTTTATAAAATAGTATCACTTTCTGCACAAACAGGACTCAGAATACACAGAACTGAGAACTATTCGCACTTGTAATTGATGTCATTAATTACCCTGGGACATAAATGCACCTTTATGTACATCTTGTTTCTGGATCTCCAAAATGCTACTCCCCTGAACAGGGGTAAATGCAATATTTTTTCCTCACTCACGCTTTGCCCACATAAAAACTAATTTAGGCTTTAAAAATAAAATTAATTTGTCTGCTGGTATATTTAAAACACTAGGCTCTACCTTTTACATCTAAGCTTGTATTCCCTATTTACTTTGCATACAGCCCTGACAATCACAAATACAAAAAATATAAAGTATAACAACCGGTGTGTAATTCAAAGAGTATGTTATGTGGTCTGTTCTGTGCACGTAGTATGTCTTGCCAGAGCAGTAACATACTGTCTGTGCGAACAGCTATATGAATTAAAAAAAAAAAAAAAAGTAAAAAATTTCCACTAAATATCTACTTTTTCATGTTTGTGTTCTTAAATAGCTGGTTGATATATAAAATATCAGACTGAAGAATATATATCTGAAAAAATAATAACCTCCTTAGTCAATATATGCCACAAAACTTACATTTTCTCCCATCTGCTGTATAGAAATTGAACTATATTCAAGCCACAGTTGAGTAGCAGAAGTGTTCTGGTGAACACTGCTAATCTGAAAAATGTTACTACTCTACTTTACCAAAACAATCTGCTAGTGTCAAAAAGACACTATTATGCACTGTTTCCGAGGGGCAATCTTGATTTCTTGAAAACATTCAGATCATGAATAAGAACCTCGGCTTTAAGGAATAGTTCCCCTCACTGCAAGCAATCAAGGGTAATTTACACCCACTGAAAATCTCTCTGAATATTTTGCTTCACTCCATAATTTCTAAAACAACGCATCAAGACGAGTCTGTTTGTGTGTAGCAGTGAGCACCGATAGGCATGGACAAAAGATGTCTTCAGTGTCCTAGATATCCTCATGGAAGCTCTCTTCCCCTACCCTTGAGGTTTCCCCAGCCTTCTAGGGCCATTTGCTGAACGCTCTTGAGATCATCTTCGCACCACTTAACCTTTGCAGCCACAGTACAAATTCCTACAGACTTCCACTAACAAATTGCTACCAGTGTCACAGTGCCAGACTAATCTATGAACCACATCATTTCCCTGTCAACATCTTCAACCCAACAGGGAATTTTGTGCTTCGCTGTATGTTGTCCTAAAGTCTTTCCAATGCACTAAATTCTTCAGGAAGAAGTAGAAATCCCAAACCTTTTCCATTACTAAAATCCACCAGCCTGGATTACATTTCTCAATTTTGAAATCTCGCTGTCATCTCAGGGCACCCATTTAAGGTGCAACTGAAGAGTTTTCCACTCCTATTGCCTGCCCTCTCCCCCCCACCCTCCATTATTCTCCTCTCATCAGATTGCTTCAATTTTTGATACCATAGCAAGATTCATTGCATAAAGCTGGACCTCACTGTCTCTGAAAGTGCATCCCAGACAACACCTGCTAGTAAATCTTGCTTTAGCATGGTCAATACTGCAGTTGTCCTATGTTTGTTTGTTGGTTTTTTTTCCTCTACTTTAGTCATTCAATAAAATAAGACCCTGCATGTTGAGATAATTCTGAGGGTGACTGTTACCACTGGTTCTTTAACCGTGATCCCTTAAACGCAGTGGAATCAGCAAGTGAGTCACCTGACAGCTGAACTACCCCCGCTGAGATATTTGTGTTTTGACATTCAAATTTACAATGCCTATTGGAAAGATTGTCACTTTCCATGGCAGAGAAAATTCCTCTTTGTTATGAGCCTGCAGCTCCTCAATGTCACACAACCTAAATATCATGGGAGACTCTTTCACAAGCTCAAGAACTCTGTGATCCTTGAGACAAAGGGTTTAGAGAAGATAACATGTCTAATTATGGTCTAAATTGCAATGTCTGGTTATCACTTTTTTCCAGGGAAATAGAAGAAAAAGAAAGAAAAAAGGAGGGTGCCTTGGAGCAAGTGAGGTGGGGACCCTTCCATGAAATTAAGCTCTGCAAGTCAAGGCAGTACAGTGAAACCTATTAACTCCCTGTGCCAGATGACATTACAACTACAGACCACAACCTCCTGCTGCTAACTGGCCTAAATATTCACATGGGAGATCTGTAAATGTAGCGCACATCCTGCAGTCTGCATCTGGTTATCAAGCAAAAAACTATCACTGCTCCAAACATATGGCACTGTTACACTAAACTGGCTCCAATACCCTCTGACTCAGGTGAAAGGACCTGATGAGACAACAGAAAAACACTAGCCACACTTCCATAAATGATATGGCTTCAGAAAAATGAGAGAGAAAACCAGGCAACAGCTTTTGGTCATTCATACTGCTCTGCAGCTGATCATATGACTGTGGCTAGAGTGCTAAGCTGTTTGGATTTCTGATAGGTTTCTTTTTTTCCCCAATAAAAATTAACAAAAGCAAGATTTTTTTTTTTTTAATATTGTTTCCTCCATGGGAAAGTGCTTTGTTTGCTTTTCACCTTGCTATGGTACATTTTATAGATCTAAGTTGCTGGAAAGGATTATGCTAATTTGATCAGTTATTGAAAAGAAACGCTAGCAGTAGTTGTGTATCTGTGACCAATCAAGTCAAATATTTAAATTTCCACAAACTCAGTTTCTGCAGCCTCATTTAAGCTGCGGAACTTCACATAATACCTTGATATGACTTTCTTGCAGAACTGCTGAATTCCCAGAGGAGGCACTCCTGCATTGCTGCTTAGAGTTAAGCCTGGTTTGACAAGAAGAACTGAAGAAACCACCGTCTATTTTATGTGCCCTTCCTCAGCTAGAATTTAATGATTTTTATTACCATGAGAAAACAATACCCAGTAGTAGCATGAAAGCATATGTGGGGTGAAAAAAAGCGTATGATAAACTAACGGAAAATGAATGGCTCAGGAAAGGCCTTTACTGAAGAGCCGCTGAGCAGATCAGATACTGAAACCAACAGCCAAAATCATACACAGAAACTTACCAGCCAACCTGTCCCTAAAACTGACTGCCAAGTAACATATTCATCTGCAAACCACTGGAAGTTGAAAATATTTTCTATTTTTATTGGACATTGGAGTCAATTTGTGAGTTGAATACCATTGAGAAAAGGCATAGCTAGGTTTATAGCAAAGTAGGACTTTAACTTAGAGTAGAACAACCTAAGGTTTTGCATTAATAATGACTACCTTAAGTCTCTGACTGCTGAAGAAACATAGAAAAATATGGACACAACATGCACAGGCACACAGTTATACATGGAAAGGATAGGCTAAAACCTACATGGATGCTATATCCATTCTGCCCATCAGATAATTACTGGATAATCTGCAGGTTAGACAACTGTGTTACAATTACCCTTTTATATGGAAAGATAAGAATGGTTTGCTATTAAATCAATAGCAAATAATCAAGAGTGCTTTGCTATTAAATCAATAAAAGTAGACTTAAGAGAGTTGTGAGGCTGTCATCTGACTCTTTAACACAATTCTAATGACCTACATCAGCCTTTAATTACAGTAAAGTCTCCCATTATAAGGGTGAAATGCCCGCTGATTAAACCTGCAATCTTCTATTGCTTTTTGCAAGAAAATAGTCTACATTACTGACATTTGGTTTTTTATTCACATTAACTGACAGGCATTTCTAACATGCAGTGGCAGCTCAGTTTATTAGCTTTTATATTTCCCTAATATTCCAGGTAGCTTTTAATCTATATTAAGTACTCGAACCCAAGATATTTCACATACTTAACATTGTAAGTTGTCAGAGTCGGCTTTTAGCTCCTTTGCTCTTCTCCCCTTGCTGTGGATTTTATTGCAATTGTTTTTAAATCTTACTTAGCCTTTATTCATGACCCTAAAAAAGAAGCGTGTCTAGATTAGATCCCCTGGTAGTTGCAGGCTGGAGAGCCAGAAAAGTGCGTACAAGGACTTTAAACAGGATGTCACCGTTGGTCCCTAGATAGTTCTTTTGAATTTGTTCAGTTGATTTTTTGTTCTTTTTTCCCCAAAAGATGATAACACACCCGTCGCCCTGAACTAGCTCTAATGAGGCAGGCATATTATCACTAAACATCCTCACTTCACTTTTGCATCTTTAAAACTGTAACGATACTACTAAGAGCAAACCAGCATCATCTCGCAACTGTTCTTTATCTGTTGACCTGTTGTACCTTCAGAAGCTATATTCTAAGCAAACTTAATGTACTCATGTGACTTTCATGCTATTAATCTAATTTGCCCATCTGAATAGCTGTTCACCTGAGATTATGTAGACCTATCTTTTTCAGAAACAGAGTAAGTATCTAGCTTCCACGCGTAACAATTCCCTGCAAACTTCAAATAATGTAGCAGAAGAACACTTAGTAAATATAACAAGGGTAGAAAAGTGAAGTCACACATCACTGCCAAGGAGAGACTGTTTCAGAAATGCACATTCTCAAGAGTTTGGCTCCTTTATTTATTTATTTATTTGTCCTGGAAAGGCAATTTATTTCCTGCAAAGCTGTACAATCACCTATGTTTTAGCTGAAAAATGGCAAGGCAGTATGTCTTGTTAGAGAGACTATAAAGTATATGCTGCCCTTTCAAGTCTCTGCTTTGACTTGAGAAGTTATCTATCAGAACACAAGATTTTATCCTTGCAATGGGAAAAGATTAAAGTATCAACATTTCAGTTCCCAAAATCAGAGTGCCTTACTAGTCTCCGTCTCCTGTCCCTCCCTAAATCCCCCGATTTGCCAGGGAAGACATCGTTTGCAGAATCCTGGCTCACCTGAACAACCTCACCTTTTGAAAGTGGGAGTATAAAGGCTAAATCTTATCTCAAAGAGGGATATTTTTTCCTCCATTTAGCAACAAGAAGTCTGAGGATCCAGATCACAAGCCACTTGCTACCAGTGCATACAACCTATTATAGGAAAGCAGGACATGCCAGTCTGTGGATACGTGGATAGATGCGGGGACGGGGCGGAGGGGGAAGTGTCAGTATCAAACAGCCAAGCACTGCAGAGCTGGCCTTACCAGCTGAATACTAATCAAAGAAATAGGCTCCCATCATTTCAACATTTGCAAACTCCAGAAGATCCTTGACATAAAAGGAGGAAAGCTCGGGGAAATAACTCAGGAAATTTCCTGGCCTCAGTAATCTTTTGCTCTGTAGCATCAGCACCGGCCTCCAAGATCAAGCCAAGGCAGCTGCTTTGGTTTGGCAGAAGGGACTGAGATAGGACTTAGTGCTGCCTATATTTTCCAGAAGTCTGTGGTCCTCCCTTCCCCCACCCCACCTCCCCGCTTGTCCGTGAGACTTCTCCAAAGAGTCAGAGAGATGCTATTGTTCTCTTATTTTTCAGAAGGTGCACACACGCGTAGAGCATTAGTGCTCTTGCTTCGCACGGTTTCCCCGCCACACCGGTGGCTCCCAGCCGCGCCGCCCGGGCCGCCCTGCTGGCCCCGCAAGCCCCAGCCCCGTCGCCCAGCAGGGCCAGGTTAGGGACAGGGGGGAAGGAGAAGGGCACGCAGCCCTTCCCTGCAACTGTTCCGATCTCCCTCTACCTATGTGTCAAGGGAAGGGGGAGAGGAAAGCGAGGAAAGGCACAGGTGCAGCCGGCACTTACCTGCTCCCCCTCTCCCTCGGCTGCCCAGCGCAGTGAGTATTTTAATCCCAAGGGCCGACGGTGTCTCCGCGGCGAAGCACTGGCGGGATGCTCCCAGGCGGGGGCCGGGCTGCGGGCGGCGGGGCGCCCGCCTGGCATGGGGGCTGCGCGCCCGCACCCGCGCACTCGCCCGCACCCGCGGAGGTAAGAGCGCCGCCGCCGCTCCTCCTCCTCCTCCGCGGCGCGGCGCGGCAGAGCCAGCCGCTGGGCACACGGCGGGAGAAGTGGGTGCCGGTGCCAAGCCTAGCTCCGACTGGGTGCGGATCGTGGCTGCGGGAGGAGGAGGAAGAGGAGGGAGGGAAGGAGGGGGGAGGGAGGGAAGAAGGCAGAGGAGGTGGGGATGCTGCTCTGGGCAGGGGATGCCAGCGCTCGGCGGCCGGAGCCGGCCTCCAGCTCCCTCCGAGGGCGCGCGGAGGGGGCACCGGGACTCTTTGCACCTCCCGGAGACCCGGCGGTGGCTATTGAAAAGGGATCCAGGGGCAAGCCGTCTGCCCGGCCCCACTCACCCCCCACCCCGCCTCTCCACCTCCTCCTTGACAGGATATACAGATGGAGTCTTTTGGATAAAAATCAGGAGCCGGGCTAGGGGGTGGGGCGGGAGCCAATCTATCTCCCGATTTGCATTTGAAACGCGGAGCTGAAAGAGGGAGTTTAAGATATATTTTTTTTATCCCCCCACTCCTTGCCCTAGAAGCCGCGATCAGTTGAGCTCCCGAGGCGCGAAGGCAAAGTCGCAAAACTAATGCGAACTTGTGGGGTCCCTGCGTTACAGTTTTGCCCTTTTAGTTTCCCCAGCCTGCCCTCCCTTCCACTTGCAAAATCCGCACCTCCTCCCGCGGCCCGCTGGCCTGGCCGGCGGTGGGGCAACTGGGGGCCGCAGGGCACCGAGCGGCCCGGGGTCCCCGCTCAGGGTCCCGGGGTAAGGGACGGACCTGCCGCCCACCTGCTCAAGGGACCTAAAACTCCGCACCCCTGCTGCCCTCTGCCTCGCCAGTGCTGCTGTCCCTCCTACCCGGCCCCTGTTTAAACCGGGGAGAGTGGGCGGTGAGGGAGGAGGACAGGATTAAAAAAAACCCCACACCAAACCATGGAATAAATAAAGAAGCCAGGTGCTCTCATAGAATAAAGAGTGGAGAGAGGCGACTGTGTCCGTACTGGAGCTCTGCGCACCGGTGGGAGGAGAAGGCGCAGTGTCGCGCCGGGGCTGGTGCCTGGCAGCACCCACGCACGGCCCCGCAGTCCCGGAGCCGCCCGGGGAAACCTCTCTAGGAAATGAATATCTGCTTTGTTTGGGCTTGGTCCGGCTGGGAAAGCGGCAGCACAAACTTTCTGCCTCATTTCAGCACTGCTGACGGCTTTTGGGTCTGCAGAATGAAACGGGTCTACAGCAGGAACGTGATCACCCAAGAGTCAGGACGCCTCCTGAAAAAAAAAAAAAAAAAGGCAGCAGAGGTTCCAAGTGTTGGCGGAGCTGCTGATCTGACATTTTCCACGGACAAAAATATTTTTAACACCTACTGTTTTTAGAACAATGGATCATACCAAGGGCAACTGTTAAGAAGTGAATCTTGGCCAAAGCATTTTGATTTCTAGCTTTACCAGAAAAATATTCTCAACATACTATGAACAAACAGATAATGTGCATTTACAATTAATTTTTATTCCTGTTATACATTATACTATGAAGTATGGTATCAACAATAATAAAGTAATATGAGAATAAACTCCTTAAAAAAAAAAAGGTTTAGATCACAAAGTATTTCTTTTACATGTAATTTTAAATTCTGGATTTATTTATAGCCTTTGAATACACAGGTGCAAACATGCATGAGTATTTTAATAAATGTAATATGTAACTGCTGTGTGTACCTTGTCTTTTAGCTTCATTTTCAGACGTGTTCCAGTGTCACTCTTCTAATCAGAGAGAGGCAATTCAGCATCATGGCATTTGTGAACTGAAGAATTGCTTTAAAGAGGGCAACTAGAAGCAATCTTCATTCTCCAAGTTATGGAGCATCTGAGTGCATGGTTGCAATGTAATAAGATGTATTCAGGCAAGAAAATCCTGAAACATGATTGCATACAGTTGTTTAAGACTGTAATTAAGGATTCTTCTTTCCTTTGTCCTCCTTCCCCCAATCCCTAATTCATCTTTCACAAGTTAATCAAAATAAGGCTCTTTGCACTGATCCTTAGAGGACAAGGTTCAAGGACAGATTATCTTTTTTGCATCACTAAATATGAAAAACACCTCTGCTTTTCTTCTTTCAAATTCTGAGATGTTACCAGTGCTTGGAAATCTTGTCTTTTGCTGCTTAATTCAGTAGCTATGACTTCACTGGTGAAAATAAAAGAGTTTAAAAAGAGAGAAAAATAATCATCATTGTTGGGGAATAGGTTGACACAAAAAAAAGAATCTACAAAGGGTCACAAGCTTCATAAACTTTACCTAACATCTTCAAACTTCTTTGCTCTTCAGGTTCAAAACTGGGACTAAATAGTTTTACAATCACTTAAAATCTTTATAAAGGAAGGATACTTTCTCATTAATTTTGTTTCTGATCCAGGTATTAGTAATGGAGAACTGGAATAGCCAATTATCACCCAATTAAAAAGCTTTTATGTGTAGACCTTCACAGAGTATTTCATGATGTTCTTACTAACTTAACAGACCTTTCTCAAGGATGTGCTTTATGTTCCAAAAATCTATATTCTCTCAAGCAAAACCTTTCATTAAATTGTATGTCTGTGAAAACATTTGAACTTATTTTTACTGTGTTGGGAATAGGATAGATATTTTTGTCTGATTATTTTTCTAAATGCTTATGCTGTCATATCAAAATAAAATGTATTAAACCCTTTGACTTTCATGGGAGCAAAACAGCCCTGTGACTCCAAGCAAAAAGTGTGACTAAGCAGACCAATTTAATTTCATTGCACAGGCAGAATAAAAAATAAAGAAGCAATTATTCTTAGTAATTTTTGGCAATCTACCATTTTTAGTAACATAAGCAAATGTATATTTTTTAAATACAATTTGTTCTTGAATGTCTTGGTGGTGGGTTTTTGCCAATGAGTCAGTCAATTCCAATACATTGACTGGATCATTTTGGCTGTAATCCATACTTACAGTGCTGTTGTATTTCTTTCTAATATGTTTTGTAGTGCAGCTTGAGACGTATGGGTGTACTGTTTCGGGAGGAAAGTCTACGGTTTGTAAAAACAAACACTGGACCATGCTAGACTGTATCTTAAGAAGGCCCTGTAAAGACTGACTGCAGGCACCGAAGGGTGCATTGGTACTGGCACCTTTCCCATCTTTTAATTTCCAAAAGTGTTAAGGATGCGTCTTCATGGCATGAGTTCTGTTGCTGTTCTGTGTGAGTGGATCTATAGGCATATTTAGGACCATAAAACCTACTCTGAAACATGCTCTCAAACGCTTGTAGAGAATGAGTGCTTTGGTGGTCAATATTTAGGGAGGGTTTTGACCTGAGGCAGAAAACAGAAAAGTTTTACAGTTGTCCTCAGTCCCCTGAGCCACTGACAGTCTCCCAACATTAACATTTCTACCTGTACACTCATAATACACATTCTGAAAAAAACAATGTCTCATAACTGCTACCCTGGAAGCTGGTAAGTCATTGACTGTGTAGGCAGAAACAACTTCTAATATACACTCAGCAACATCTTGCAGAGTTCCTTCGATATGAGAATATATTACGCTGAGATGCAACATGCAAACTTTTCCTTACTTTTCCTGAAAATTTATATGGATAGTAGGCTTTCATGAGGCAAGTATAAGAGCTATCAGATTAAGATCTTTTTTAAAGGAACACACTTCTTATCACCATGAGCACATGGTTCCTCTGTACAAGTCCTAATACCTCTATAAATGGCTCTTAGGTAAGAACTTCTGCTATACAGAGATATTATTTATAGGTGGCTGTAATTCAGATGTGCATTTCTGACCTTCTGTATCACATAGGAAGTCACTGTCTATTGCTGTGGTTGAACTAGCTCTGATTCAAACCTGGAACCGAGCATTGCTTGTCTTCAGTCTTCTTTTGTTTTCATTTCTACAAGCAGCAGAAGGAAAAACAAAAGGCCTACTGAAATTTAAGACACTCACTGCCTTTAACAAGATACTCAATATAGGAATGTCTCTGCCTTTCTGTGTCCTCCTGGTTATGGTTTAATTCCCCATTTAAACTGATTTTTGGAGGCAATTACATTGTTGTCTATATTCCAGGGGTTTTTCCCACCTCCTGTGGAGCCACAGTAATTATGGGGACCTGCCTAATAGCCCCCAAAAATTTAGCAACCTGTTCTTTAGAAGATATTTTATAAAATATCCTCTAAAGATTTGGCACCCCAAAAGACATAATAATATGAACTAAATTGTAGCAAATAACAATAGTGGCAATTCAGTTGGTGAATTTATGAGGTCTCTTTATGTATCCACAGCACCCATTCCACTTAGGAAGTGTTACCTTATCAATTCAGCATCACCATCATGGCTCTACCTGTTACTCTGTGGTTCCTCTGTATCTTCTTTTGAGTTTCCATAGTCCTTTGATGACATATTTGGCCCGTATATACTGACAAATCCGGATAACTGATATATTTGCAAGAACGGTATTCTTCTTCAGAAGTAAATCTAGTTAATCTAAGGCAATGTAATTGTAAATGTAATATGAAGTTACTGTTGCCTAAGGTAACAAATGTGAATGCGTATAAAACCAGAGTTTCTGTTGTCAGGAAGAACAGAAAAAGACAACAGAGGGAGTTGTAGGAAAGGAACCTGTAAAGTTAAGAAACTGTAGATAGAAAACAAGCTCATTTAGTCATAAGGAGGCTGTAAAATTAAAGGAGAAAGATTCTGCCATTGAGGGTAACTTATTAGCTACACAGCAGTAAGAACAGCACAAGGAGAAATCAATTGAAAAACAACTGCATGGAAAGAATTTTGAAAATATCACAAGGACAGTGGCAAGTGGCAGGTAGGCTGTCAGAAGACTGAAAAGAGAAATGGAGAATTTCATTATGGCCACACAGGAATGGGCTATTTGTACAAGCAAGGATAGATGGTTTAAAAAAGCCCTAAGACCAGAATGTAGGCTATGTGGCCAGGCTCCAGATGCTATTCATCATATTATAAGTGGATGTACCAAGCTGGCCATCACTGAGATAGAATACAGCAAGACAAAGCTGGCAGTGTTGTGCACTGAGCACTCTGCAAGCAGTATAGATTACCAATAGAGGAAGGAAAAAAAAAAAGAAAAAAAAAATCAACAGCCAAAGAAAAGTGCTGAGAATAAAAGCATTAAAATTATTTTTAAAACATTAGAATTAAAAAGAAAAGAACTAGGAAGGTAGATATTCTAAGACAATTAAAAGAGGGGAAGAATGCTTAAAAGAGCCATTTTTTCTGATCATTCAAACAAAAATGCTAGGAAAGGCACAGTCAGGGCAGGAGCAGAAGAAAATCCAGTTTCTGAGAAGCGCAAACAAAGTTCCAAGTACTTGTTTATCCTTGGACATGCACTAACATTGCAATGGTACTAAGTTAAACAGTGGCTCTGCAATAGACCTCAAATAGCTACATTTATGAGTATCTCTTGATGAACGCAATATTTCAAATTGTAAATAAATAAATCCACAAACACATGGGTCTCAGATTAATGCCTCATGCCAGCAAGATCCTGCTGGTGGAGAAGAAACATCACCATTTTTATAATCAGCACTCCTCTCTTTTCTGATGTATGCAGAAAAAAAAATAGGTTAGATAAGCTTCTGCTTGATATTAAGCTCAATTCCGCAGGGCATTCACACTGTGGCACAAGTAAAGTGAATTTTTCAGAGGAATTGCAATATAGACTGAAAACATTTGTCTGATCCTATGAAAAGTTATACAACGGAAGTCCAATTGGCTTCAGGGATTTTTGCGTGCTTCAGGGGGCTGCTACTGTGCAGCAGTCATCTGAAAACCTGCAGCTAAGTTACTTGTGAAAGATGTCAATATATACACAAAGAAGCTAGTAAATACCCATACACAGCAAGATGTATCACTTCAGGTCAGAGTCTATACTCTGCATCAACTATACAAAATTAATGTGGATAACTCCTCCACTGACCTCTAAACCTAAACCAGATTTCAGTCTTCCAATGTAGCTTGTCAATACAAGCTTGAATACTTACATGAACAAAACCAGAGATT
Source organism: Phaethon aethereus (assembly GCF_964289735.1). Taxonomy (NCBI): domain Eukaryota; kingdom Metazoa; phylum Chordata; class Aves; order Phaethontiformes; family Phaethontidae; genus Phaethon; species Phaethon aethereus. The sequence goes on along the minus strand of NC_138582.1, from coordinate 61,468,480 downwards.
ACAGCTGCAATTTTAGAAGACTTTTCTGAATATTTGGCCCAAATTATATCTACTCCTACATCATGACTGGTATTCAAGATGCTCATAAACTTTCTTGTGTGAACACAGTAGCTAAGTAGGCAATTTTTATTTATTTATATGTATTTCCTCTGACCACAACAATAACTGGACAAGCTCTCTCTCTTTCAAAAAAACCCTCCAAAACCAAAGACAAAAACAAGCCCAAAAAACCAAACCCAGCCCCAAACAGTAAACATGTACAAAATGTACGATCTGAGCACAAGAAACACTACAAGCAAAGAGCATTCTGGTGACCCTTCTTTTTCACCTTCAGGCAATCACATTTTTCATGGCTGAATGTTAACCTAAATGCTAAACTCCTGTACCTGAATATTTATGGAGAAATAATGCTAAACCAGCATGTGAACAGTTGTATAGGAAGCAGATGGAAATACCTTTTAAGTGAGCTAGAGAAAAAATGTGACTATCTTCATCATCTTGAACTGCCCACTCTCACAATTACTTGGTGTGAGTGCCGAAGGAGGCACAATTCGTTCTGTCAATTTTCCACCCAGCTAATGTATCCATCAATTTTTTATTCCTCAGGAATGACAACTCAGACATTACTTTTATACTTAAAATGTTAAAAACATTATAAATCCCCTAATCCCATCCAGCTTCTACCTGTTCTTGGGATAGATTCTGCATTCATTAAAATCAGTGGGAAAACATCTTTTGATTAACTGAGAGAAGAATAAGTTTTATGAAAGACCTAAGTCATTGTTGGTTAGAAAATTAGCTCAGCGTATAGAGCACAGCAATTTGTCCCACTCCCACAGGGGGTGATGGAAATCTTTGCCCATTGCTATGAAGATGCAGGTCTCAAGGCATTATGCCAATGGTTGTGCTGCAAGAATAAAGACGCCGACTGATCAGTTCCTGTTTCCTCCTACTTCTACCCATGTCGGTCTGTGTAAGGGGAAAAAAAATAGGGCTAAGGGCAGGTGAAAGAAAATAGCAGTTCTCTGAAATCTGCTTCCTCCCACACTTAGCAGGTTAATGTCATAGTGACCTAGCATCAGAAGTACGAGCCATTCAATCCCCTTCACTCTTTTAGTGTATTTCCTCCAGTCTGGCCTTTGGAGACATCAGGCTTTGGTCACTAGGATGCTGTGTCTAATCACTCAACAACACCAACCTTAGTGTTACTAGTCCTACATGCTTTGATTTTTTTGACAAAAGTACTTTTTTTGTTTTTCTTTGAGTCACTGAAGCTTGTCATATGTATTTCTTCTGTGAACTTTCTGAGACAAGGTTTTTTTAGGCCAATCATGGGACACAGACAGATCTCGGTGTGAAGTACCACCATACAGATAAATAATACTTTACGACACACATGGATACAATACACACGTAAGTCAGCTACTTTAAGTCATCTACTGTCATGGAGCTTGTGTTCATCCGTACATATTCATATTGCTTTGAACTTAATGACCATGGCCTGATCAACCAGCATTCAGTAAAATTGGAGGCACTGCAAGATTTCTTCTCGAGGACTCTAACACTGTCGTCTTTGACTAAAAATTTGTACTTACATAAAGCTTTAGTGTTAATCTATGTAACTGAGTAACTCGCTAGACTTCTTTTGAGTAGCTTTTATTTAATTTACCATCATTACCTTCAAAACAGTGGAAGGCTGATAAGAATGGCTTCACATATGAGACGCAATATACACCCTCCGCCCCAAGGCCAACAAAAGAATAGGTGCCTTTTGAGCAGCAGATGCCTGCAGGAGGATAATATACCCACCAGTTACTCAGCTGCTTCATCTGTCACTTTTATGAAGGCATGTCATGGTTGGACAGAGCAAAATTGCCTGTGAAAAGCTGTGTGAGGAAAAAAGCGAGAGAGAAACAGGTAACTGCCTCTTCTTAAGTGCTGGATGAAATTAATGTTTATGGCGGGGGGGAGAACACACAGGAAAACAAACATAACAAATAACTTTACAAAATATATCTTCATACAATATCAGTCATCGCAACAGTGCTAAAATGCTGCGGTTTCTGCACTGCTGTTACTACTTGTTTTAGAAGATAAATTAATGTGGAAATTAGAAAGTAACAGATGTGAAAAAATCTTAAGCATAAATTCCTTCACACTTATTAAGTGAGGTTAAGATTTTGGTTGTCAAACATCCTTTGCTTCAGAAAATAAAAGCAAACAAGGGAAAATTTAACTGTTCTTCAGTGTTGTAAGCCCACCGAGCTCGGTAATTTGGTGAAGATTTGTTTTCTGACACTTTCACCAGGAAAGGGAAAGAAAGAGAGAAAAAAGTGTTTCTCCAAAAGCATTCTGACCCATAAAAAGACCCAACTGTGTGTGTTGGGAAACATGTCCAAACGCTTCTCTATTTAAGGCTTTTTTCTCTTTCAATAAAATGTCAGTACCTCTTTGAATAGATATTGTCCTTGGCCAAGACCTTCATGAAAGGCAACAGATGTTGCTAAGATTGTACCCAGGCTATCCTCTATCCTGTTTCATTTCTGCAAGGGAAAAAGAGAGAAAGAGAGAAGAAAACTTGCTTTAAATCACTGGACCATTTTGTACTTCAGCAAATCTGTTTGCACATGCTCGACTGGCCTCGCAGAAAAGGCTGAGCCTTTTGCATTCAGCCCGAGGTCAGTCCTAATGCTCTGTTCAGTGGTCCACACTCCTTTCACATGGAGCAGCTGCCTCTGATTGCTAGAACAAATTGAGGTGATTCAGGCCACCAGCAGGGCCATGGTATAAGTGCTTTTCACCAGAAAGGAAGGGAAAGCCTTAGAACAGGACAACTGGGGCTGCCCACAATAAACCGTAGGATTAGATTTGATACACTCAATATTAAGACATTTTCTTGCTGAAAAGTAGGCCATAGTGACATAAACTACAACACAGCTGGACTGAAAGAAAAGGGGAGAAAATGGTGTTCAAACATTTATTAAGTTACACCTAATTATTTAATTGGGGAACATTTCAAATAGGAACACTGACAGTTCAGACTTGGGAACATATTGAAGTTTAACCCTGAGCAGAATATTCTTGATGTAAGTGTGATTCAAAATCAGTCATATCTTCCCCCACCCCCAATATTATCTGAAACATTGTCTGCAAGTTCTCTAAATTATTTCTGAGATCAATTTACAGAGAAGAATAATCAGCATTTCCTACCATATTATCAACCTGTTTCAGCAACTGGAAGCTGCTACGTAGCTGTTGCCCAAGGGGGGCAAAAGAAGAAATTAAAAAAAAAAGGAAAAAAAAAAAGATGAAGATTTGGTATTTACCTCTTTTTAAATTCTTTCTAATCTACCAAATGAGATAAGAGCACACAGCAGGCGTTAGCAGGGAAAGATGAAGGCATAACCCCCCGCCCCTTTCCCTGGTGCAGCCAAACTCTCAGATGTCAGCTCACAGTATTTTCTGCTGTACGAAGGATCAGACCAACAGCTCTCTGAGGCCAAAGAAAACAATACAGTACTGCATTAAGCCATGATATCAAGCACTTACCACTTCTAAAGGAACCACTCTTTGATGCCTCTGAAAGGAAAGAAAAATCTCTATGGATGCATAGGTAATTTTACCAGACTGGTCAAAAAATGGATGTTTATGTTAATTCATAAAACCGTGGATTTAAGATCAGGGGAAATTAGGAATTACAGCATTTACTCTGGCTCTGCATTTAGATGGCATGGCTGGGTATACCATGTGGCCCTTGAAGTACAGTTATCCATGAAGTAGCTTAGTAAGCTGAAGAAGAAATGAAACAATCTTACTATTTACTCAATTAACAGGTATAGAAACAGAAGCTAAGGGGAAAGATATGTAAAAATCTGCCTGTTAACTCAGAAACAGTGAGATGTAGAAAAGTGTCCCAATGATATGCCAAAGTGTCTGATACGTGACTTCACACAAAAAAAAAATAATCTTTTAACTCCTTGAATTACAGACACAAACCTGAGGTACAACTCAAGTTTTCTTTATTAGTATTTCATTCTATTACTTGCTACTGTTTTCACACAGAAAATAGAAAAAAAATGCTGTACATTCAAAGAAAAGGTTTAAAACACTTTAAGTTTCCTTCAGAAACTTGATACATACTTCTTTGGGAAGCTCCATATAAAAAATGTTTGGGCGCATCTGCTGGTATATTGACTGGTTTTTATCTCATTCTGCTAGTGGGGTGTGGTGAGTTGACCCTGGTTGGACATCGAGTGCCCACCAAAGCTGCTTTATCACTCCCTTCCTCAGCTGGACGGGGGAGAGAAAATGTAACGAAAGGCTCATGGGTCGAGATAAGGACAGGGAGACATCATTCACCAATTACTGTCACAGGCAAAACAAACTCGACTTGGGGAAATTAGGTTAATTTATTACCAATCAAATCAGATTAGGGTAATGAGAAAATAAAACCCAAATCTTAAGACATCTTCCCCCCACACCCCTCCCTTCTTCTCAGGCTCAATTTCATTCCTGAATTTTCTGCCTCCTTGGGCTAGAGGAGTAGCACACGGGCACAGGGGCCTGAGCAGCACTGGGGGACAGGGAATGGGGGCTGTGGTCAGTTCATCACACGTTGACTCTGCCGCTCCTTCCTCCTCAGGGGGAGGACTCCTCACACTCTTCCCCTGCTCCAGCCCGGGGTCCCTCTCTCCACAGGGCCACAGGTCCTGCCAGGAGCTTGCTCCAGTGTGGGCTTCCCACAGGGTCATGGCCTCCTTTGGGCATCCACCTGCTCTGGCGTGGGGTCCTCCATGGGCGGCAGGGGCACAGCCGGCCTCACCATGGTCTTCACCACAGGCTGCAGGGGAATCTCTGCTCTGGCACCTGGAGCACCTCTTCCCCCCTCTTTCCTCACTGACCTTGGCATCTGCAGAGCTGTTTCTCTCACATATTCTCACTCATCTCTTCTCCAGCTGCTGTTGCATAGTTTTATTTCCCCCTTCTTAGATATGTTATCCCAGAGGTGCTATCGCCATTGTTGATGGGCTTGGCCTTGGCCAGTGACAGGTCTGTCTTGGAGACGGCTGGTATTGGCTGTGTCTGACACAGGGGAAGCTTCTAGCAGCTTCTCACAGAAGCCACCCCTGCAGCCCCCCATTTCTAAAACCTTGCCATGCAAACCCAGTACATGGGGTATATGTTCTTCTGGCTGGTCTTTTCCCAAGCCTCTGCCAAGTCATAGTTTCCCAAAGTATAAATATTGAAAGGGGAAGGAATTGGTGAACTTGGTAAGGTTCCTTAGTAAGGAATTGAACTTCAGTGGCAAGTCTGGAGATGGAACCAGGGCTTTCTAGGATTAATCTGACGAGAAAAATCAGAGTCACTTCACTGTGCTTCTGCCTACACTTGCCAGATTTGTACAGCATGTAAGCAGGAATGCATGACTGACAGTGTCAAACACTGCTGAGGAGACCATTAGAAAATGTATGGGCATTTGTCAGTTGTCAGTCTGAGGCGATATGTACATTAATGAGCTAGGCACCAGGGAACAGAAATGGACTGAATTTGTGCTTTGAAGGAAGCAAGTTCTTATTTGGGCTTTTACACGGTTTCTTCTTTTGCATAAAAAAGTAAAATAATATTGTGTGCAAAAGGTTGTGCCTGTATTTTCTGGGTAGAAAATCCTATTAAAAAAACTAGTATCAATTCCCCTATATTCGTTTTGAAGGTACAAGTCTTAATATTCAGGTGTGCACACATTTTTTGATGATATCTGAAAAAAGTCATATATATATATATAGGCCTCAGCAGAATGTAGCCTAAAACCCTTAATACTCAAGCCCTTAAAATTTAAGCAGACAGGCTACTAAAGAACATAAATTTTAAAAACCTCACTGTTAGAGAGAATTCATGAATGGTTATTGCAATGCTGTGTTTTAATACTGTGTTTTAATAAAGGTACTATCCATAGCATGTTAATTGTACTCCAGGCACTTTCAGTACTGATAGGAAGAGCCAAGAACTCTACAGAGCTAAGTCTGATCTGTATGTGTGTGTCTCCTAACTGGTATCACTGACGAAGGGTCCATAAGATTCTCTGATGAGTACAACAGGAAAAGTAAAAAAAAAACAACCTATAAATGTTATTGTTACAGAGATTTTTTTACATTATTAAAGGGTTAGTACTACTTGGGATAGTTAACAAAATACATAATAAAAGCAGGCAATATAACATTTAGAATTTCAAGAGCCTTTTGAAAAATATCTTCTTTTGAGGATATTAAGCAATGAGAGGGGATGATGCAAAGTCATGTTATGGATTAAAAACTAATTAGGAGACAGAAAACAGAATAGGAATGTAGTCCAGCTCACAACACAGGAGTGTCTTTACACAGCAGTGCCAGAGCAAGCCTTATTTGCACCAAACTGCATTCATTACTCTCCAGTATCCTTACCAGTTAAAGGAAAAACAAATCAACACACTATTTGAAATCTTCCTTCCTTTTTCACTGGGACTGGGTATAAAGCGATGTTCTCGTCCAAAGGATACAGTGTTACATTTTTGTCCTTGACTGTTTACCTGGAAGAAAGACGTTGTAAGGACATTACAATATTCACATAGTCTTTCTTTTTCTACCTGAAGCAAGCTGATGGAAATCGAAGGGGAGCGTTCAGCTCTGAAGTGGCTTCTTTCTCTGCAGAGGCCACAGTTTTCACCGTCTCTAGTTGGCATGCAGGTTGTTCACCTGACTAATTTAGTGTTTACATGAGGTGCCTATATTTAGTAGACTGGCAATCTGAGGCAAATCAAGGACCTTCAAGAAGCTTGAACAGCAGTTCAGAGATTTAGCCCACTATGGATCCATGGGAACCCTTTGGGGCACTGTGCTCATCTCATTCCATTTCTAGCCCTTCATGGGGCTCCCTTCAGTAATGATTATTTGCTAACCAGGACCTCTGGCACCCATTTGCATATGGCCATGCTGAAGGAATGGATGGGTGATCCTCGTAACGCCGTGCTGGCTGCACATCCCCATGAGAGCTCATTATCTCAGTTTAGTTCACAAGTCTCTCTCCGTTGGGCCCTTCAGGCCACCAACTGCAGTTAGTCTCCTAATGAAGATCAGGGCCTAAGGTAACTAACTTCTCTACAAAGTAAAAGGCCTTCTACTGCACAGAAAGGTACTGTCCTCCATCTTTTTTAAATTGAATAGAACCTCATAAGAGATACAGTGAATATATATTGAAATGCCACCAAATTTGGAACATAATCAGGGGTTTAGTATCAACTTCAGTCATATTTTCACAGAGCTTCGCTCATTCCCACTTGTGAAGTATACTTTTAGTCTTTGGACAGCATCTATAAGAACTATCAAAAAGTATCCAAATGAAACACAAACCAAAAGATTATGAAGGTTTTTGATCTTGGTTTAGTTTTAAGCCCAGAATAAAGAAATGATTTATGAGTGAGAGGATTAACATATACAGAAAGTTGCACTCTGCTATAATCCCCAGATAGTGTAATAAAACCTCAGAGAAGTAAAATCAGAACATGGATGCAAATCAGTTGACTGAAAATGAGATGATGGGTAATAGAGATGAATGGTTTTAGAGAATGAAAAGCAACTAAGGGTTGGAGTGTGCTTGCACATACCGTTATTCCTTGAGAATCCCCCACATGACTATGAGAGTTATGGCAGCCCCCTGGCTCACTCAGCTACCTCTGTGTAACACTGCCAAAAACTTTTTTTCATCCACCTCTACCCGGAGAACTTTCCTTTTTCGCAAACAAGATATTGAGTATTAGATTTTTGTATACTTTTGTTGAAGTACTTCATGCTTGGGGGTTGAATCTTTGCTTGCAACCAAAAAAGTGTGAAAAGTGGGGACAGACTATATGATATGGAGTGCCTATGGAGAAGGCTCCAGGACTTGAAAGCATCGACACCAGCCACTTTCTCAGACAGAGAGAGTCTGCTTAGGATAGGCTTTAAATCAGTATTTCAATTCCTGTGTAATAATAGAATAAGGCAGTCACACAACTAGTTCTAATTTTGCAGGAACATTTTCAAATGTATATAGTGTGAACATAATGTCACTTCTTTACCTTTCTAGGACAATCCAATGATAAGCTCTTTCACACAACTTTTGCCCAAGAAGGAAGGTTGTATCAATTACTGAACAGTTTAAAGTGATATACTGTGAAAGTGGAAAATAGCTAGGGGAGCTGTGTGATACTATAGTTAAAAAATATGTCTCCTTCTATGTAACATTGTGCTTCCTCAAAGCATTTTATAAGCATGAACTAATTAATACTTCCTCAATGGAGTATACATTAACACTATTTTTCATTTGTGAATTACCTTTAACTCTTTTGCTTGAACAGTCAAGACAAACCAATGTTAAAAATTCCTTATAAAATCTCATTTAACAGCTTCAGCTTCCTTTTTCATGGAATAATATCACCGATATCTTGAAATAAAAGGATTTCACTGCTGTTGACTTTAGATGGCAGCCGAAACGGTACTTTCACCAGTTCTAAAACCTGACACTCATTTTTATTTTTCTCTTTATCCTTCTTCTTCTTTTTCATTTATCATATTTTGAGATTTGCCTATTGTTATTTATATATGTATGTTTATGCATCTCTGCGAGCATCTGTGTATATGTGTATATATATGTATATTTATGTGAATAGTTCCTTCACTACTTATTCTGACAAAACTCTCACTGAAGACAAAAATTGGACTGGCCATAAAGCAAAGATTTAGGATACAGATGTCTCTCCAAGATAAAGTGTTCCATAAAGTAGTATTCCCCAACTCCCCCAGGCTACTTAAGCTTGAAGATCTGCCACTTGATTGAATATTACAAAGACCAAGAACAAGCTCCCTTCGAGTGCAGAAGTTTTCATTAATATACTAATTTATATTCAGTATATTTTGACTTCCCTCCATACCTTATCTGATACTTCTTTGGTGTTATTCAGGTTAAAATAAATAAGTGGGGAGAAAAAACCCTGAGCTTTAGGATAACTTGAGACTAAGACATCCTGAGAGCACACACTTCTTAAAATACTTGAAATGCAATTTTGGACTACTTTTGCTATTTTCAGTTCAGAGTAAAATACTGTTCTCAGTTTGACTAGACTTCAGGAGTAATTGTGATGCTTTTCCATTAGGAGTTACAAAGGTGATATAACTACTCACCTGACTTGGAAGCCTCCAACCCATTTTATGCTCTTAGGACATTCAAAGGTGTTTGAATGTTGTTTCAAATCACAAATTTATAGATAAATTCCACTTGCAAAGGCAACTCTTATATGACACAAGGTATAGGAAATACAGTGTTAATTAATGTATCAGCTGCTCTGATGTAACAAAACAAATTTGATAAAGTTTTTCCTTTTGGAGAATAGCTGAGGCATATACAGGTTACCTGACCTTATCATCAGACACAGTAAGAATACTGACACAATTACTGCAGAACTCTGCTATAGATTGACATCCAAAAGTATTTGGTCTTTAACAGTTGAAGTATTTGGTCCAACAGCAGTCCTTATGAAAAAAAGAGTGCAGAAGAAATTAAGTGAACAGTACATCATAATGTAGCAGGAGAAACCTATCAAAAAGGAACAGGAATAAACCATAGTTTAAGCATACTACAATAATTTAAAAGTCTTAAAACATAAAACACAAGCCATGAACGTAATTAAATACATTTCAGGATTCTTTTCCTGAAATTGAATTCTGAATTTGGTTTTCATCACCCAAGAAATACTAATGAGAATTCTGAAGTCTTTTATATAAAGAGAGATTAAAAAGATTTCTTTGTATGAAGTAGAGGAAGAAGTAAAATACTTCTATAATTTTTTCAATTGTTATTTCCCATTGATGAAAAAATCATCCTTGAAGAACCTAAACAGCATTTTTTCTAGTTGTTTTATATTCAGTAAATACACCAATCTTTACACAGAAATGGTCCTAAACAGCACATAAACTAAATTTATTCTTCAGAAATATCATGAATACACAGGGTCGCTTTGTCCCAAGCATGATCTCTAATTAGAGAGATTATGGCAAAGGGCATTCCACTACTGCTTGCTACAAGCCCCTTCAAAAGAAAATACATTTTAAAAGATCATTTCTTCTCAAATGAAAAGAAGAAAGAACCTACAAAGCTGATGTCTGGTGAAGTTACTACTTTCCTAGAGACATGAAGGAATTGAACTGGATATCAAATGCCCTCTATACCTTTGAAAATTGTAGTCATCTATCAGACACTGAAATGTATAAAAAGTTATTCAATGCACTTATCTGTTTTGCTGTAATGTGCAATGAAGAAACTGAGCAAAAATGCATAGTAATACTTCTAAGAGATAAAAGAATATTTTAATGCAGTATACAAATAGCCAACAGAAATCTGTGTTTGTAAGAAGAAAAACAGTGAGTTTTTTTTTTTAAAAAAAAGAGAATCTGAGGGGATGCTTCTCTATTTATTATGTAGAAATAAAACCCTTTAATACCTACTGTGAATTTTAAATTCCCTGGGTATAAAGTAACAATCAGTGTAAACTGGGAAGACACTACATCTCTCAGCCTCATGGATGGCTGGAAAGAGCATTGCAGCACGTACCTGAAATTGCATGCAATGATCATAATTAGTAAAAACGGTTTTAACTATCTGGAACATTGGGCTGTGAATATAGCAAAGCCATCCACACTCAGATGAGCTAGTTGACAGTAAGAATGACAATGCTGTAAGATTTGCAGGTTTGTGAAGATGCAGATGGTACTTCATTTATTAAAATAAAATAACTTGATCATTCTACTTTTAGATCTCAAAGTAGCTTCTCTGTATGTGGGAGATAGATTATGAATGTTGCTGTCAAAACCTAGAATGTGAATATGCACTGAAAATAAGGAGTGCAAGAATATGACAAATTCAGTTAGTTGCATGGTTCATCTAATATGGACCAGTAGTTCTGAGATGTAATCAGAAACCAACATATAAATTCACTTTTCAAGTCAATTTACTTAGTTTGGAGGAAAAAATGCATCAAACTGATCTGCTGGGACATTACAAGTTAAATCAATAAACCCACACTATTTAGAATTACTGTAGATGCTGAATCAACACAAGCCCTGTGAAGAGGAGTATTAAAGGGTTAAATTAGAATGCATTACATTATATTAGAATACAGCTTCTCAAATGAACGAGTGATATGCAATTTTGTATATTGAAACAATTCTGCAAATAAAGCAAGTCCTCTGCAATCATACTATTTTTAACTGTAGAGCGTTTAAACTTAGAAATGGTTTAAATTTTGTTATATTTTGGCACAGTAGCCTCTCTTTCTTCTCTGGAGAGTTCCTCTACTTCCCTCCGAATAGTTGTCCGTATAACTAAGGAACACTTTCTCGAAACATAAAATGTTCTGCTGGGCAGAGATCCCAGGTAAGGAAACACAGCAACTGAAGCATCCGATGACTGATAGAACTGTGTTTCAAGTCACCCACGGGGTCAGCTGCCTGTGGCACAACAGCGAAGATTGATACAAAGAAAATGTGTTCTCCACTCAGCTCTCATTTGCTTGAGCCTGAGAATTGGGATTGCAGCTCCATAAATTTATTGAATCACCTCTTTAAAAAGGATTGCATAAGCTGCATTTAACCTGGCCTTGGTTTTCTTTAGAGATTGCTCAATAACTGATTTGCCTTCCACTTTTGTTTTGACCTCTATTTTTGTGTTGATTTGGGGACATTCTGCTGACAAATTCTCAGTGACACTTTTTTTGCAGCAGCATGTGCTGTATCTGAACTCGGTGGAGAGACTGCACAATGTATGGGTCCAGGGCTGGTATCCTTGCTCTGTTTAAGTGCATGTAATCTGCTCTGAAGTAAATTTAAAGCCCTTTCCACAATTTCTTGTATGCCTTAACTAGGACCACCCTTGCTTATGGGAAATATCAATGGTCAGGCAACAAAATTTTCACGAGAAATATTATCTTAGGCAGAAATGTTACTTGCCTTAGTTTCCCCCATACCATAAAGGAGATTCCACAGCAACAAGTGACATTACATCATTGAGTACAAGGCAGGGAAAGCCCACCTGTGGCTCAAAAGTTATTTTTGCAGTTCATGGTATTCCTCTGGCTTGTGATGCCTTTAAACCGCTTTGAGTATCTGCTATGTCTCATTCTTTTGGCAAGCGTTACCAATGACAAGTTGTAGGAAATCATATCTAAAGAAGCATGAGCATCTTCCTCCACATCATCAAAATCAAATCAGTTTTACCATGTGAGTCTAGCTGTGAGATAATGATGCAAAGTTTTGGTTCCATAGAAAGCATTTCAAACTATAAATGTCATTCGTCAAAAGCTCGTATCTTAGCAACTTTGTTTAAAATCAAGCATTGTTCCTGGGGGGGGTTGTATTTCCTGGATGTCAAACATGTTGTTATGTTTCTCCCTTAAAAAACTGTTCCACTGAATATGCGGTTAACCCCAGAAAAGTTCGTGCACTGTCTCTCTGAGTTGTATCCATAGTAAAAGGATGAATGTTTCTTTTTCCACAAGTTTTGCTTTTCAGATACAGTACTGATGGCTACAGACCTGTCAGAGGGGACACTCTTTAACAGTGATCTCCAGTCATTTAACAAGATACTTGAAATCAGTACTGCTTAAAAAACCCAATAAGTTGTGCTTAATATTAATTATGAATATTAGCATGATTTCATTCAGTATTTCCTCCCACATAAAAATTTATGAATTCAATTAGTTGTACTTGAAGCACATAGCTTCCACAACAGAAATTACCTGCTTGCCTTAAGTAGGACTATGTGAACTGTTTTGCCTCAGAGAATTGCTTTTCACAAGCTTGCTCTGAGCTGCAGATTCATTTATAGACTTCAGAAAATAAAAAAGACACTTTCCACTTGTGTGAAACTTTCCACCTGAGGCTCAAAATGCACTTCCTGACACTTTTATTAAATTTCACAATCTTTGTGAAAGAGAATAGTACCATTATGATCTTACAGATAGGGAAAATAAGGAAAAAAACCCTCAGATAATTTATATGATAATAGATATCCTTAACAGAAATACAGACTGAAGAATGGAGTAGATTATTAATATACGTGTAAGCTAGGTGACCATATAAGCATATTTCCATGTAATTATTAATAAAAATCAAAGTTTTTTTACATTTATTGTAAAAATTCAGACATATCTTTGAATAAACAAAAAGTACCTCTCTGATACATCCTGGACCCAGTGTTACAGCTCATGTTACACAACATTTCTCTCTCCATCTTTCTAGGCAGAGACACAGCAGCCAGGGAAGGGTCCCAGTGGGGCCAGTGGACATATGCTGGGAGTTCAGCCCACTCACTTTAGATCCAAGAAGTAACCAGCTAATGTGTTGATCGCTTAGTTGCTGTATCTTGTCAAAGAACAGCAACCCTGTTGCTTAGACCATGTTGTGGTCAAGTTTTTCTGAACTTCAGTAAGAAACTGGAGGGAGAGAAGAAATCTCAAGCTGCATTTTCACTCATTGTGCCCACAGTGTTCTGAAGATTGCATGATGAGGCATAATGGATCAGTCTGCGCAGGCTAACACTTGTGGAATAATCCAGGTCATTTATCTAGTTGTGTGGTTTTAAGTGTAAGTTTGGACATTATTTTTAAATACATGGGTCCTAGATTGATGGATTAACCGATTGTAAAATGTTTTTTTATTTTGTCTCAAGAAAGAAAAATATCACAGTGAAGGCACTCCAAAGGAGGGAACTTTGAGCTAGCATTAGATTTCAAACATGTTGGTGTCCATTCAGGAAAATTCCAGTGAAGTTAATAACCTTATTCTGCTTTCATACAGTTTAAGTGAGTACAATATTATTCTTGAATTTCTCTGGTACCACCTCAGACAAAAGAAAGTTGAAAATATTTGACAGTGTTCTGGAAAAGAAAAATATTACAATGCATTTTTTCCTACTACAGAAAAGATTAATTCACATGCAGTGCACCAGCACACTATATTTTACATTCCCACTCAGAAATATACACATGTACTCACCCTCACAAGAGTATACGGTAGCTATAGTCAGATTTATGTCTCTGTGGAGCAATTTGAAAGAGTGTGATCCAGAAACTAAGCTGAACATTAAGCCTGGAGGAGCTGTTAAGCAACAAGGCTTTGCTGATTAAAACATGAACTTTATTTTAGTTTATTTAATCCATTTTGCATTTGGCTGTTTTATGTTAATTAACTTTTATGCAATTTTTATTAAATTTACTTTAGGCCCTAAATGAATGTTTCAAGTTGCTATTGACAGTTATTTGTTGTCTATTGAACCCATGTTGAATATATTGCCACATCTAATTCCCAACACAGTTATGAAAAAAGAGTTTTTCCTGGGAAGTCAGGAGTTATAAATCTAAATGGAAATCTGCAGTGTGCTCACTGTGTAGGCTGGAAAGCTACAACTACTTCAGATGAGGATCGTGACTGACTTTTGGAAGAGAAGCAACTGACAAACTTCCAATGTTTGGAAGAAGATACCTTGGAAGATGCAGTGAGAGTATGCTCAAGGCAATACCAGGCCCCAAAACCTGAATTAATTTGAAAGACTCCGCTTTGTACTATAGTGGGGAATAGAGAGCGACCTGGAGGAAAATCCCAAACTTGCATTTCAATCTCCTCATTTGTATACAGTCATGGCTACCTAAATGTTTGAGGTACTTCAGATTTTATGCCTTATGAAACAGACTCAGCTCTGGTATAAGCAGATACAGTTTGACTGGCAGTTGTACTACAACACTGGGTAATCTTTTATGCAGTAAGTACTATCAGTAATGACATTATTAAAAAGCATTTTTACCTTAGCTTTGCAATGCAAGACAGAGTGTAAAGATGATCTTGTTGTTACAGGAGAGAAATTATGAGTTCGATATTCAGTGTCCAGCTTTATTACGCACTTCCTTGGCAAGCCATGGCTAGTGTCTCCATATTTCAGTCATCCCCCTTTCCATAAAACTACAGACATTACTGAGATTACCTTTTTCTTTTTCTGTGGTTGCCACCACTAAAACAGGGCAATTAAAAGGTATTCTAAGACACTAGCAGGGGTTTTTTTTTGTATCCTCTTGAACATTATGGAGTTCAAGTACTGTTGACAAGTTCACGGTTGTCTGTGATTTTGCTTTTCTTAATTTCATTTTTCAATATTTTGAAAAATATAAAGCTGGAAACACTGGAGAATGAAGTTCATTTATCCACAGACTAGGACCATTAAGGAAGTGATGTGCATTAGATCATTTCACACCTAGAAATTTCTGCAACATAGTTCATCTCTCCGGTGTCTTCTCTTTTAAAGCCACTAACAGATAGTAACATCTGTTCTAATGGTTTTTGCCAGTTGGTATACCTGATGAACAGGAAACGGACTGAAAACAGCAGTTTGTTTTGTAGGCCAAGCACTGCAAATAGAAATATGTCCAGGTAGTCAGTTCCTTGAAAAAGAGTGAGGTGAAACAGTCCTCTCTCGGGGCAGAAGGACTCGCAGCATTAGCAGATGGCTGCTTTAGTCACAAGGGAGCAGCTCTAATCGGGATGTTTGTAGAAAGAGAGCTAGTTGTGAGGTCAGTGAAAAATGGTGCCAGCCACGGAGTTAAATGACTGAGGAAATATAATGGCTTTTATCACCTTGCTTTAGTCTTTTTGCTGAAAATAAGATATGGTGTTCTTTTCTCCCTCCAGAAAATGATACTGTATTACAAGTTGTCCTGTCCACTGACCCTATGACACAAGTGATAACGGTTACTGAGTTCATAAGTGTGAGAGGTCTTCTAGAGTTATGGATGGATACAGTCATGAAGAAGTAGGTAGCTGAAAAGAAAAAAAAAAAGTATTTTTAAGACCTTCCCTGAAGAGAAAGGGCAATATTCTATCTTGGATTTAGTGCTTGGTAAACTGTTGCTTTGGCTAATTTAGAAAATGGCAGTTGCATTGTAAAGATGATGGGGATTCTTTTGTTTATTTGTATATTTTCTGATCACTGTTCAGGAATAAGTCTGAGAAAAATTGCTAGAAATGTCTGAAATACTTCCTCTCTTCTTCCCTATGTCTTCCTTTTTAAGGACTTGATGAAATAAGGCCAACAATTTTCCTTCCCACAGGAAAATACCAAAAGAAAAGAGGTTTTATGGGAAGAAATCCTTTCAAGGACCTCATGCAGAGCAATCATGTTATGGCAGAAAACAAATTGCAGATCTGAGTATAGGTAAGTATACAAGAAGTTCATGCACAGGGTGATTTTTTTGCTCAGCTACTGGCTTCTCTCCTATGTTTCTGATACACTGGCTGAACGTGAGGGATAATCTGAGGTCCATGCTCTCGTTAGTGTGGCTAACTACAAGAGGAAAAAATGCTGTTTTGCACTAAAATCATGTAAATCATTAAAAATGTGTAAATTTAATTTTGGGATCTGAAGATATTAAATTAAGAAATAGGACAAATGCAATTTGTTAAAACATTACACTTAGTAAAAGTAGTGATAAAGTTCAATTCCTACTTAATATAATGGTCTGGTAAGGCTTTCCTCATCCGACTATGCTGCACAAAGGCAAAAGATAAACAAACATGTACTTTAGATGTAGTCCCTGGAAAGAAGGTCCTTTGCCATTCTACAGTGGCGGTTTAAGTGTTTATTTTATGTATAAGTGTAAATCCCCCCTGGAAAAAGCACTGGGGATGATGGAAGATTATAGTGTGATTTACTCCCATCCATATCCTGAGAGACAAGATGCCTTGAAATGGTCCCCTGTGTAATCTGATGTACATTATCGTGGAAGTAATAAAAGTAATTACAAATGTCTACTGTTTCATATATATCATCTGTTTTTTCACATACTTGAGAATCTCCTGGCCACCCTAAAGGGTCTTGCTTTTGATTCCCTTGTTTCCGACAAATCATCCGTGTTAACCTTTTTTTTTTTTTTTTTTTTTTACATGATGAGCACTTTTGCCCCACCCAGTGGCCATTACCTAAATTACCAGCTCGCTTGTTTTCAGAGTTTTCCCCCCTCCGCCCCGGGGTGCAGGGTGGATCTGACGCTGAAAACTGAACAAAAGCAGCATCTGTCCCCTGTTGCTACTGTGAGTATATTAGACTATCATTATCTGCAATGACACTACCATCTGTAATGTGCTCTGGGGCAAACACAGGCACTGCCAGTAGCTTTGGCACCACAGGCAGATGCTTCATCATGCAAGAAGATGCATGAAGGCAAAATATGCTGTATGTGAATCCAAGTACTTGAGAAGAGAGGGAGAGAAGGAGAGGGCAGCCAGGAAATAAATGCTGTTCATGTGTCTCATCAACAAAGATGGAAACAAGGAAGCATAGGCTAGGTCAGGTGCATTACTCAGTCTAAAGGAATTACAGGTATAAAAAAGAGACTCATTTTATTGCAGTAGGAAATCTGTGAGTCTGTAACTTTTTGTGGACTTTTATATCTTCCCTTTTTTCACAAGTAACTTAGAAAAATTGGTTTCAAATTAAAGTAATAAATAGAAGTGTTTTTTTCTAAAAAGTCCTGCCTTCACTCATTTGTAACAGAAAACAAAAGAGAGACACACACAAAGATGGGAAATAAAGAGAGCAAAAGGACTTTTTTTTCCTTGTAATGATTTTCTTCTCTCTAAATCACAGAACTTTTATGTAGAACTCTGTCTTCCTCTCCCTGAACCAATTTCTCTGTCATTAAGTTCTCAAGGAAACAGAACTCCCTTCCTGGACCTCATTATCACATGGGAAGGCACAAGTGCAAAACAGAGATAAATAAATCTTTTCATATATCACAAGCATTCTGGCCAATACTGTCTTTAGAGTTAGGAATGTAAAACCACATATTTCAACCAATCTTCTGATTTCTTTACCTGCAAGACATACATGCAAAGAACACAGTTCATGTTCTTGTTCTAAACCAGATGCTTACCGAATATGTGCACTATATCATACGTCTATTACAAGACTAGCTAGGTGTCTTAGCCAAGACTGGGGCTTCAGCATCATCTATTCTGTATTCATACAGCGAAAGAGAGCCACTATCAATAAAAATGTACTTTCCTTCCAGAACGACATGTCTCTACAAAAGCTGCTTCTGTACTCTGTCTGTAAGGGTGTTAACAACATCAATTTCCAGAAGTGCCCTAACATATAAGTAGCTGCAGATCTGCATTTTGGTGTAATTTCTTCCCCACTCTCTTTCTCCCTTCCCTCATGTATGGTCTCAGTAATTTTCTCTGTACCTTCCAGAAATGGACTGCATTGCTGCAGGTAAAATTCATCTCCTGAAATATACAAAATGCATACCCTCTCACATGACTGTATACAGCACACGTATATACGAGTAACATTTTCACCACTGTTTCATTTGGTCCATCAAAAAATTGGCCATTAAGTCCTGCGCTGTTTTCACAGAAGTAGAGATATTTTTCTATAAACATGTTGTATTACACAACTAGCTTTAATCACAGTTAGGTATGGAAGAGAGGACTGTCATAGTTCTGTGTTGCAATGTACAAAGACTGAAGGATTCTGTCTTCCCAATCCATAAACTGCCGCCCTCCAGTCACTCTTGCACTGCACTACAAGGACGCCGACTTGTTGCAGGAGAGAAGGAGGTATCAAACGATGCCTTTGTATTAAGTGGTCCAGCACTGCCTCTATCAAGATTAAGTAGGTCATTTGTAAGAGCCCTAGCACACACTGTATTTTGCAGTAGGAGTCTGAAGTTTAACAGACAAGCAGTCACCCAGACAGCAGCTCTGACCACACTGTATATGAGAGAATATTTTTCTCAGAGACTCCCCTTCCATAGAAGCACAAAGTACCATTAACATGCCTAGAGAGAAAATAGTGCTTTCACTACATTTTCTCGTATGGTAAAGGTGGTGTAAGCATTGTTTACAGAACATCACAAGAAGTCTATGATGATTTTCTGGGCATTTGTACAGACTTTATAGTTTTCTATACATTGTTGCTTCTCTTCTAAAATGTGCTTATTTAAAAATGCAGTCCCAAAGAGTTAAACCAGTTCAAGCTATTCTAAACTTGCCACATTTATCTCGGGGAAATTTCAGGGGGGTTGTCAATTTTAATTAGAACTGGCACAATGATTGTGCACAATGCAGCAGATTATCAGGGCTACTTGTTAAATTATAAAAGGCTGGCTAAGCTTCAGAGTGAAGCTAGTGTCCAAATTAGCAAATTTGATAGTTTATAATTTATGCTTACAAAAAATAATTGCTTTTTCCTCATTTCTTTTGCAGACTGTTCTTTATTTGAGGAAAATACCAAGCCTATAGATCTCTAGCTAATTTCTGTAAATTGAACCTGGGTTCACAATAATAAAACCAAGTAAAATGCCATGCCCTTTCCTATGCCTTATCTATTTTTAATATTTCTTATTTTTATGTTAAATTCATAATATATATTTTGCTGGCCTATAGCCTATTTTCACCTCAGAAGGTCATTTATTGTGAATTCTGAGAACAAATGTTGAAGTAAAGAAAAAAATAGATATCTGTAAGATGTGATACGCATGGAAGGAAAGAGAGGAAGGAATAGTCCACCATATACCTTTTCCATTAGGACTGTCTGACATGAAAGACAGCTACCCCTGCTCCAGCACCAAGGCAGAAACCATGTCACCCTGTAACAATATGACCTGCAGAAAACTAACCTGGCACTGGACACACATAAAGCAGAAGCATGGTCTCCTGCATCATCCTCCATCATCCTTGGATGATTTGCAGTGTTGTCTGATTTTGACTTCTGGGAGAACTCCGATTTCATTCCCAAGGTAATATGCTGATTTTCTTGTCTGTAGAGTTAACTCTGGAGGCAACATAAAATCTTTATGAAAGCTAAAGAAAATACAGATGAGGACCAAACTCTCCAGTTGTACAAGTCTCATACGATGTCAGGAAACATCAGCCATCTACTAATACTGCTGATTGTCACTGGAAAGTTATAACACATTTTCTCTTTTAATCTCCAGGTATTAGCTTATATTCAAAGACAGTTAAGAATATATTGGATAGGAAATGAAATATATTTGCAAATAAGAAAAACAGATTTCAGGGAAATCTATCACCAGTGAATGATCTGAGCTCGACCAGAAGTAGTCCTTAACGTGCTGTAAGCAATTATATCTATCTTGCATCTTGGACTCATTGATTTCTTTTTTGTTATTTCTAAATAAGGTCTTCCCAGTTGCATAATTGCATGTAAACTCAAGCTCAATAGACAGTGCACTGTTAAAAAAAAAAAAACGGAAAAGAAAACAGTTCATGTGCTATACTCTGAAGCAGAGACAAGTGACCCAATGACTCTGATTCTGCCAAAAAAATGACAGAAGACTCTTGCATAGAAATACCCACCTGAAAACTTCTAAGGAATAAAATAAGAACAGCAGTCAAAATCCAATTCCTCTGTATCAAGTCCAGCCTCTCTATTGAGGCAATGCAATCAGATTTGCATTGACACCCGTGGGGCGGTGTGTCAATGCAATAAAGACAGCTCAAGAATATACCAAACCTGATACACTGTAGGATATATTGTCACTCTTTGCAGTCATGTGGTCATCTCCCACCTACCACATGATCAACAAACAGGTGGTTTGCTGAGGTCAAACGTTTCCCAGTACATATCCAGGAGGTGAGAGGAAGGGACAGTAAAGATGTTAGTTCTTGTTCCCTCCCTCCCTCCTTCTTCTCTCCTCTCTCTCTTTCTCATATACTGTGGCAACTGTCAAAACAGCATATTTGCACTAATATATTCAATCTAGAAATAATCTCTTATAAAGTACCTTATTAAGGAATAAACTTGTATAATGATTAATTTCATTAGGCAACATTCTTCCCTGAAGGCTCCTGTTTGTAATGAAATCTTCAGACAATCTCTACCTAGGGAAGCAATATGTCTGCTAAAAGCATTGCAAAATAACTATCAAATGACAAAATATGACACAGCCACTTTTTTACATGATTGAATAGTAACACTCTAGAACATTCCCCCCAAATGACTTAACTAAAATTTTACAATACCAAGGCACTCTCACCAGAGCACACTGGCAACATGCAGAACACACACAGTGAGCTCAAGAATCCTTAATTTTAAAAGACTACCACATGTATATTCCAGAAATTAGTATGTTCAGTGGTCATATTCATTTACAGAGGCTCTGTACACCACACTAATTTAATGAAATCCTGAGTATTTTGTTTAAAAATTTTATCAAATATAAAAAATGTGGAAACTGCCCACAGAAGGGGGAGCTTTTCTTAAAAAATTCAGAGACCTGAATAAAGCCCTTTGTGGAATCTGTAATAAGGAGCTTGTTTATACATATTTATTGCCTGAAAATATCTTGATGCCAACACTCAATAAAGACTTGTTTCAAATTACAGTAACCTTCACTTTGGAGCAAGGGCTTAAGCTTACGGTGGACAATGTGTTTTTTTTCTTTTCTCTACACAGACAGCTATCTTGTATTGACAATGAGGTGTACTGAAGAGGCCTTGCTCTGGAGGAATAAAGAATGTCTGCATTGTGCACACACTCTTGTGCTGAATATTTACATTTGCCTACAAGAGTTTAGACTCTAGTAAATAGGGATTATGCAGTGAATGTGCCCTTCCAAAGGTTTGGTTACTGTGTGAAAAAGCTAGTTTCCTCTATTGCCTCCTTTATTGTTGATTTTCTTTTCACCCCTCAAGAATTCAGAGATAAAACATGTTTCGAACCCTTTTTAAATAAAGTAAATAAAGTTGCCTCACGCTCAGAATTCACCCTGTATCTCAACCTCTGCAATTTGCTAGTGCTCTGATTTATTTAAATGTAAGCATCTTTCAGCATAGTTTTGTTCTGTTCTATATTAAAATGATTGCAAAGATATTCAATTTTCAGAATAACGTCTTAGCTCAGGCTACAGAATGGGCATTCTAGGAGAAAAATTCTGATTATTCAGCAGTGTAACTCATACTTTGACTGTTCTACATAGGTCAGATGATGTCATTCCAATTGCTTTATTGTTGTGACTATCTGAGCAAGAAGTTGAGGAAAAGGTAGAAGGTAAGCAAGAGGAAAGCAAGTCTACCATGATATGATTTTTCCAATTCTCTTGTTTGTTTTTTTTTAATAACATTTTTATCTACTTCAGGAAAGTACTAGTTCCTTTGATTTTTGCATGCTTTTGAGAAAACAGGAATTTTTTGGTAAGTTTATAGTTATTTTTAGCATTTGAAATGTTGCAATGTACTTGCAAGTATACTGTCTATTATATGTAACGTAATTTATTCAGTAATTAAAATGCAGTGATTATCATTACGAGTTCAATATTTGCTCACAGTTGTTGTATGTTGATATCGGAGACAATTTGAAATTACACTTTTACTTACCATGGGAATGTATGGCCTGATTCTTATCCCATGCAGAGCAATGCATTAACCACCGCAGACAATCTCATTAACTCATGGATCTCTGCTTTACAGCTATATTTGGTATGCTGTGTAGGATCATCTTTCATGCATACTTGCACCATTCTGTGTAGGTACATTAATCTTTTACCTGTAATTTCCCATTCTTTATCATCACGAAATGATGGGGCTAAATGAAAACCATTTCAATGAAGAACACAGTTATCATTCCTTAGCACTGTCTGAAGCACCTGGGATTTCCAGATGATTTCTGTAACCTTTGGATGGACACAGAGTGGCTTTGTTTCTAGGTTCCGACAAGAGCTCAGGTCTGCTCCTGCCATTATGGTAGATACAGAGTTTAATTGCTATGGTAATTTATTTCCTCATTTCCTCATATAGCAGAGTATTCCAATAAAATGATTAGTACCTAAACTAAAAGCCTTCTCTAAACTCTTTCAGGCACTATTTTCCACTTTGAAAATTCCTAAAACATGCCTTCCTGACCAGGGTTTTAGAGGTCTGCCAGTTCCTGGTGATGACTGACTGTGGCCCAAGTCAGCCCTCTGGGATGGGAGGCCCACGGAATGGGCTGGACTCATGGGCCCTGCAGCAGCACCAGCTTCTTCAGCACAGTGCAGCTATGGGCTTGCTTGGGCTTCTGCTCACAGCTACACCAGGCAGCATGAGGAAGGAGAGATGGTGGCTTTTCAAGCAGGTCTTTTTCCTAACTTTCTAAGAAAACAGACAGTTGTAGTGCATTGACCCTGGCTGGATGCCAAGTCCCAAACAAAGCTGCTCTATCACTCCCCTCTTCAGGTGGACAGGTGAGAGAAAATGTAATGAAAGGCTCACATGTCTGAGATAAGGACAGGGAGATCATTCACCAATTACCGTCATGGACAAAACAGCCTTGACTAGGGGAAATTTATTTAATTTCTTGACAATCAAATCAGATTAAGGTAATGAAAAATAAAACCAAATCTTGAAACACCTTCCCTCCCCACCCGCTTCTTCTCAGGCTCAACTTCACTCCCAATTTTCTCTACCTCCTCCCCGCAAGCAGTGCAGAGGGACAGGAAATGGGGGTTGCAGTCAGTTCACCATACGTTGTCTCTTCTGCTCCTTCCT
Organism: Phaethon aethereus; assembly: GCF_964289735.1. Classification (NCBI taxonomy): domain Eukaryota; kingdom Metazoa; phylum Chordata; class Aves; order Phaethontiformes; family Phaethontidae; genus Phaethon; species Phaethon aethereus. Next base: position 61,444,883 of record NC_138582.1, on the reverse strand, counting down.
CCTCACACTCTACCCCTGCTCAAGCGTGGGGTCCCTCCCACGGGAGACAGTCTTCCATGAATTTGAGTCCTTCCCATTGGCTTCAGTTCTTCACAAACTGCTCCAGCCTGGGTCCCTTCCATGGGGTGCAGTCGCTTCAGGAGCAGACTGTTCCGGTGTGGGTCCCCCATGGGGTCCTGCCAGCAAACCTGCTCCAGCGTGGGTTCCTCTCTCCATGTGTCCACAGGTCCTTCCAGGGGCCTGCTCTAGACTCCTTTCTGTGCTCCAGTGTGGGATCCTCCACGGGCTGCAAGTGGATATCTGCTCCACTGTGGCGCTCCATGGGCTGCAGGGGGACAGCCTGCCTTCACCATGGTGTTCACTAAGGGCTGCAGGGGAATCTCTGTTCCGGTGCCTTGAGCACCTGCTCCCCTTCCTTCTTCACTGACTTTGGTGACTGCAGAGCTGTTTCTCTCACATATTCTCACTCCCCTCTCCAGCTGCACTTTTTTTTTTTTTCCCTTCTTAACTATGTTATCACAAAATGCTACCACCCGCCTTGACCAGTAGCACGTCCGTCTTGGAGCCAGCTGGCATTGGCTCTATTGGACATGGGGGAAGCTTCTAGCGGCTTCTCACAGAAGCCACCCCTCTAGTCCCCCGTACTACCAAAACCTTGCCACACAACCCCAATACAGCATTTAAAACAACTTTTGCTAAAACTGTACTTTAAGCTGATGCCAGTTAATTGTACCACATAAAAGACATCCGGTGATGCAGTGCACTGATTTAGATACTTGGCATTTTCTGACTACATCCTGAAAATAAAGAGTATTGCAATAGTCTGTACCGAGCATGGAAAGGGAAATCCAGGTTCTAGAACGTGAGTCCTGCTGCACACAGCTGCACTGCACAACCCACTGTGCTTGTGCTCTCCCTGCCCAGTCACCCTTCTCTCTGCTCCACTAAATTCAATTTCAGCTTATTAAGCTCAAGAGCTGAGCAAAAGAGCTTTAAAGAAAGTTACTTAATATTAATTTGAATGCCAAAGTATTCCATTAAAGGACAAAAAATTCAATAATGTTAAGATGTGCAATATTTTACATAATAAGGGCTGGAGGAACAATGAAAGAAGTATTCAATATCTTATTCTGAAAAATTGTAAAGTCTATCAAATTATATGTTTGGTAAATATATACATTTTCCAACCAAGCCCACAGAACAAAATATAGTGTATACAAGATATTTTTAAATACTATATGCAAAATGTAAGAAAATATATTACATTTATAATTTGATGAACAGTATAATGAGACATCAACAGAAGTTATTGTTTTGCATGCACATTGAGACTTACCGTGTATGAATGATTGTTACTAATTAGATTTCCATGGTTAATGTAGAGTTTATCTCTTTGGATACTACTAAGTGAGCTTTAGCAACTGTTTCTTGTTCAAGATATTTAAACAGGATACTATTTATTTAATTTTCTTTGAACTTGATGAATTCTGACATGTTTGAAAAATACTTTAGTAAACTCTATTTAGAGATGATAAATTTACGCCATAAGAGAGAATAAATTTTATTCTTACTGCTGCATTTTTGAAAATGAAAACTTGCTCATATGAAACTTCAGAAAATTGTAAGACACATGATTAAAGTATGGTCAGGATTGGTTGGATTCTTCATACTTGATATTAATGTGTAATGGTCTTTTCCAACTTTAATGATTCTATGATTCTGTGCTGTTTATTTAATAAGCTTAACACCTAGCAAGTACATTCACCATACAAATGTATGAGAAACTCAATAGCCAAATTCTCCACTAGAGCACACTCCACTAGAGCACACTCTCTAGTTTCTCCACTAGAGCACACTCTCCAGTTTCCATCAGGTTGTACCCGGAGAAAATTAGACTTATCAAGCATGGTGTAATTAACGTTGGATGCAGTGAGATCAAGGGCAGAAATCACTGAATGTGATCCAAAGAAATCTGTGGTGTTTCTACTGACCAACACCTTTCCTGAAGCCTTAGAGACTTCAGAACATCACTTGTAATTTGGGAAAAAATCTGACTTTTCGAGTGATAAAGAAGAATGTTGTACAATCAGACAGTATAAAGTGGGGAAGACTGATTTATTTCCGTAGATTTGAATGCAGTATTCAACAGACTAAGGCCTTTTTGTGTGTTACAAATGAGTGGACAGTCTCCTTGTGATTATTGCTGAAACAGAAAGCAAAATTTGTTCTAAAATCACAGTTTTCCAAAATACCTACTCATATCACGGAGTAGTTGAGGTTGGAATCCCAGCCTGTTGGTTAGTTGTTTGTCTGGTATTGTACTCTGTAGCACTGGATCTTTTTAACGCCAAGGTTACAAGTAAAACTGCCTGAGAAGTAGGTTGTTTTCTATGTAAAATATTTCAATTACAGAATCACTGAATTTTTTCAATAATATTTTCAACTTTTAGCAAACAGATATATTTTTCCCTTAGGAGCTGAAAACTCAGTACATTAAAAACCAGTCATGTTATATGTTGTCCAAAAGTGCATCAAGGGGAAAAATCTTTGCTAATGAACCAAACCTACTGAGAGTAGTGATATGAGACTTTTGAATGCCCATGGGGCATTATTATCAGCAGATGTGAGTAAAAATATTTCATCTGAGTATTTTTGACATTCAGGTGTTTTGGTTTTGTTGAATATATGTAATTTTCTGTGGAAGGCAGAGGCGTTCTAATTTTATTTTATTTTTGTCAAAATCTATTAAATAACTTTTGATAAAATATTTTTGATGAGGTATTTGTGAGTAGGCATTTCTTTCTTCTATCTTGTACCCTACTTCCAAATCAAGACTTATTTCATTACTGTTGGACTTATTTTTCTTCCTTGCTTTCACACAGAGAGAGAGTGTGCTTGAAAGAGCATCTTCTCAAACACTGTATGCATTTTGATATTAACAAAAATAGTAATAAAATAGAATAAAAACAAAAATGTAATTGCTTTTGCTGCATGACTGATTGCTTCCACAATACAATTAAGCAGAAGGGAAAAATTATTGCATCTTTGGCAGTTAATTCAGGGTGTAGCACACTACTAATCCTCAGAGGACTTAATTTTCTGCCAAAACTAAACAAAGTATATTAAAAATATATCTGAACACCAGAAGAGAAAAATACAATTCAAACAAAGAAGATAAATAAGCTATACCTCATAAATCAGTGTCAGACCAGAAACAGATTGTTTTAACTAAAGCCACCCCTGCCTTGAATTGAAGTGTTTTACTGAGCAGAAATGTTTTTTTCCTTCAACAGAGGGTTTTTTTCTGCTGAAAAAAAACATTGTTAAATCATGCTGCAACACATTATTTATTTATTTTTGTGGAAGAATAGCTTCAATGGATCCAAACGTTTAATCTTGCTGCCAGACAAAAAGAATGGTCTTGGGTTTATAAAATAGGTAAACTTGTCTGTATAAATAGATACATCTGTATATTTTCATATGTTCATATATATATATCTACAGGTATGTGTATACACATACATATATGCATATATACAAACTCATTTAGCTCATGCCAATCTACTGTTACTCCTTAGGTGGCAACAGTTTTATTCACCTATGAAGGCAATATTACCTAGATGCACACTACAGTGATTTCACTCACTACCCAAACGTTGCCTAATACATCTTCTGAGGCACAGCGAACTCACATTTTCCTTATGAATGATCTCCAGTTTATTATGAGGCCATAAAATGATCGGATAAAAGCCCACCTGAATCAGCTACAGAACTGTTTATTTATGCTGCACAGTTAGAGAAAACAACATTGGAGGATGGTGATATTTTAATGGACTAACCACTGACATTTTAACTTCTGTTGATTTCCTGTCTTTAATTTAAATTAGGCGGTCTGTTGCAGTAACACATGATTAAGTTTTGTGTTGTCTATAAAGGAGGTAATTTTCCTTTTAACTTTTTTTTTAGTTTTGTTTTAATTTTTTAGAAATCTATGTATAGCATGTTACCACACTTTAACAAATCTCCTTAACAGTAGTAGTAGAAGTAGTAGTAGTAATATTAACAGTAATAGTAATTGCAAAACCTTGCAAAAGCACTTTCCTACCAAGGTATTAGGATTGTCTTCAAAAATTAACTAATTCTCACAAACACACACACACACACACAAAAACCCAAAACAGAAAAAGAAACCCTGAATCAAAAACACAGCCAAGAATGAACTCAGGAGCCTTCTTTTTCTGGCATTTGCCCTAACCAGATTGCACTTCCCCTTCCCAGCGTGCTGTCGTATACCAAAGAAATTTAGTCACAGGCATTAGAATGAGAAACGGAGCTCTGCTTCCTCCAAGTGGCAGAGGTGAAATCAAATTGGCATTTCAGTATGCTCAGAGCAATAAAACTTTTGTGAGTGTTCTGGTATTTTTTTCTATATGTTACCCTCTTTTTTTGTTAAACAAAAACCAATTTTAAAACCACTGGCAATTACAACTGAAAATTACAACAATTACAACAAAAGTCCCAGACACTAAGTGAAGCAAAACGGTAATTATTGTTTGGTTTCAACCTCTATCTATCTATCTATCTATCTATGGCTAATGCAGGTTTTTGAAAGAAAGTTCTTTGCATGTTCATTAATTGAACTAGTTGAAAATTACTTAATTTTAAATTACTTAATTTTAAATTACTTAAAGTTACTTTCTATATAACTATGGAATGTTACTGCTCAGACATTGTCTGTTTGAGCAATTGATAAAGGCGTTATAACTACTTCACCTGTTCTGTCCTGTATTTCCTCTGGTAAATGAGAACATACTAATGCAATCTCAATTACATATATGCAATTTTTCTTGAGAAGTATAATCTCCTACCGATATCATTAAAAAAAAAAATTAAAAATTGCCTGTCTTCCATGTTCTGTGGCACAATTTATGCAAACATCTCTCCAGTAACTGTCATGTCCCTAGTCTCTTCTTAATAAGAAAACTATTCATAAATTACCTTATTCTTGAACTATAGTAATGATTAGTATTTGGTCAAATCTTTCCCGTTCTCTACACTGATTCAGTCAGAAAGCATTTCTGAACATATATCCGCTGTGTGACAATCCTTCTGACCACAGCGAGAGAAGATGGTATGTTGCAGGGACCTTATTAACTTTTCTTGAACACTTTGTGTAAGAAATATAGGTTAAGATAGAACAGGAACAGAAAACATATCCAGATGCCTTCTTTTTTTTTAATTTCTTTTTTTTTTAATTTCTTATGTTTTAAATTTGTGCTTATTATCCAAAGAAAAAGTGTCTAAGCTTTGACCATATCTAAAAAATCCCCAAACAAATAGTTCTGTTTAAAAGTTGATCTCAATGACAAAAGAATTTTGATGCAATTTCCCCCGCCCAAAAATTATCAGAATTATGCCCTTTTTAAAACCAATTATATTGACAAAAGACTTCATTGATATTTGATGTATTTTATGTCAAAAATTTATGCAAAATCATTAGTGATTTGTCTCAAAATTTCCAACATAGAATTTCAGGTAATGACGTTCTCTGTACCACTGTTAAAGACAGGTTCAGTGGTCCAATATGCTGATAAATTGCACATAAGAAAAAAGTAGCTAGACGTAACAGACGATGGTAGGCAGTAGTAATAAAAGAGGTGGGTTAAGAGCCCAGAACATACTAATTTATAATTAGACGTGGATGTCTGAATGTAGGGGTGAACTACAACACACAGACATATACACACAGGGTCAAACTGAGAAAAACAAATCTATGTAATTAAGCAAGCAGTTAAAGATAGGTATACATAAGGAATAGATAGGATAGATTGGATGGCTGAGGAGTCCAACTTCTTGTAATAAATAACACTGAAATGTTACTATGAAATAATCTTTTTATCTTGGCATCTTTTTTTTTCTCCCTCTTTGTCAAATAAAACATACATGGAAACATAATAACGGCATCTACTTAAGAAAATAGCTACTAAAAATAACCAAGATTTTAAACATACCAGTGGGAGGTGACTTGCTGAATACATGTTTTCTATGTAAAAAGGATAAGAATGTCACAGAAACAGCTTAGCAAATATATGTATTTTTAACATCAAATTAACTATTTTCCTCAAAAAAAGGAAAGAAAAAGAGAAGAAAAAAAAAGAAAAAGAAAAAAGTAAAAAAGAAAAAATGTAAAAGTTAAAAAAAAGACTTAAACTTGCTTTCCTGTTTGCATTTTTGTTTGTATTTTAAACGATCTAACTGTAGTACCATCTGCAGTATAACCCTGAATAGCTGGAATTCCCCATTGAAGGCATATGGAAACATTAAAAAACTGAAAGAAGCCTCACAATTGTCAAGACTGGGATAATTTGAAATATTTCATCACCTACGCAGGTCTCATCTCTAAGGCACTTACATGTTAAATTATCACTAAACAATGATGGAAATAGGCTAACATACACCAGCAGAACACACCAGAAATTTAGTACATGGGGACTGTGATTTTCTACAGGGTGGAGACAGAATAGAAAGGGACTATGAAGACATTTGTAGCAATGTACCACACTGGTACTTCATAGCCCAAACGTCTCAATATGCACACACACAAACACATACGCACACACACACAGTGAGACGCGGCAGCCCTGGTGAGCTTCAGATCCAAATTTTGTATGTCTACTACTTTTGATCAAGAGTTTTGGTGATGATCACTCTCTTAACACTTTATAAAACAAGACAGTGCTTTGAAAACTTTTTCTAGTAATCATACATAGGGGAATTCAGTGAATTTTTATTTTTTATAAATGTGTGCGTGTATGTTGGTATTCATTCTGATTTTGCAAAACCCATCGCATTTTACAGTCTGAAAATGAACACAGAACTATTTACATAGCATCTGCACTGCTTCAAGTGTTGAAACACTACAGTAATAGATCTGTGTTCTATAACATTCACTTACAATTCCAGCAACTACTATAGTTGAACTAATTTAATGTTTAGTTAAAAGAGACGACTTATTTTTATTTTCCCTTTATTATCACAGAATCACTAAGGTTGGAAAGGACCTTCAAGATCATCAAGTCCAACCATTAATCCAGCGCCATCAAGTCCCCTAAACCATGTCCTGAAGCGCCACGTCCACATGTTTTTTGAACACTTCCAGAGATGGCGACTCCACCACCTCCCTGGGCAGCCTGTTCCAATGCTTGACCACTCTCTCGGTGAAGAAATTTTTCCTAATATCCAATCTAAACCTCCCCTGGCGTAACTTGAGGCCATTTCCTCTTGTCCTATCACTAGTTACTTGGGAGAAGAGACCAACACCCACCTCACCACAACACCCTTTCAGTTAGTTGTAGAGACTGATGAGGTCTCCCCTCAGCCTCCTCTTCTCCAGACTGAACAACCCCAGTTCCCTCAGCCGCTCCTCAGAAGACTTGTGCTCCAGACCCCTCACCAGCTTTGTTGCCCTTCTCTGGACACGCTCCAGCACCTCAACATCCTTCTTGTAGTGAGGGGCCCAAAACTGAACACAGGATTCAAGCTGCAGCCTCACCAGTGCCGAGTACAGGGGCACGATCACTTCCCTACTCCTGCTGGCCACTCTATTCCTGATACAGGCCAGGACGCTGTTGGCCTTCTTGGCCACCTGGGCACACTGCCGGCTCATGTTCAGCCGGCTGTCAATCAGCACCCCCAGGTCCTTTTCCAACCAGCAGCTCTCCAGCCACTCCTCCCCAAGCCTGTAGCGTTGCATGGGGTTGTTGTGACTGAAGTGCAGGACCCTGCACTTGGCCTTATTAAACCTCATACAGTTGACCTCAGCCCATTGATCCAGCCTGCCCAGATCCCTCTGCAGAGCCCTCCTACCCTCCAGCAGATCAACACTCCCACCCAGCTTGGTGTCATCTGCAAACTTCCTGAGGGAGCACTCGATCCCCTCATCCAGGTCATCAATAAAGATATTGAACAAGACCGGCCCCAGAACCGAGCCCTGGGGAACACCGCTTGTGACCGTCTGCCAGTCAGATTTAACGCCGTTCACCACAACTCTCTGGGCTCGGCCGTCCAGCCAGTTCCTCACCCAGCGAAGAGTAAACCCGTCCAAGCCACAAGCCGCCAGTTTCTCCAGGAGAATGTTGTGGGAGATGCTGTCAAAGGCTTTACTAAAGTCCAGGTAGACAACGTCCACAGCCTTTCCCTCATCCACTAGGTGGGTCACCTGGTCATAGGAGGAGATCAGGTTGGTCAAGCAGGACCTGCCTTTCATGAACCCATGCTGGCTGGGCCTGATCCCTTGGTTGTCCTGCAGATGCCCTGTGAGCACTCTCAAGATGAACTGCTCCATGATCTTCCCCGGTACAGAGGTCAGGCTGACAGGCCTGTAGTTCCCAGGATCCTCCTTCTGGCCTTTCTTGTAGATGGGTGTCACATTGGCAAGCCTCCAGTCTTCTGGGACCTCCCCTGTTAACCAGGACTGCTGATAAATGATGGAGAGTGGCTTGGCAAGCTCCTCCGCCAGCTCTCTCAGTACTCTCGGGTGGATCCCATCAGGTCCCATAGACTTGTGGGTGTCCAGGTGGTTTAGCATGTCCTTAACTGCCTCCTGCTGGATTATGGGCAGGTTATTGTGCTCTCCATCCCCGTCTTCCAGCTCAGGAGGCTGAATACCCTGTGGGTACCTGGACTGGCTGTTAAAGACTGAGGCAAAGCAGGCATTAAGTACCTCAACCTTGCCCTGGTCCTTGGTGACAATGTTCCCCGCCATATCCAGTAGGGGATAGAGATTCTCCTTGCCTCTCTTTTCTCTCTTTTTGTTGTTAATATATTTGTAGAAGCATTTTTTATTATCCTTTAAAACTATGGCCAGACTGAGCTCTAGCTGGGCTTTTGCCTTTCTAATTTTGTCCCTGCTTGACCTAACGAGATCCTTGTACTCTTAATTAATGTTGTATCAGAGATATTTTCATAAACCGTTTTATTTTTGAAGCTGTAAAAATAGCTTAAAAATATTTGCCATATTTATTTTTAAAGTGAAGGAAACTTTGAAATATACTAATTTAATCTAACATGTGACTTTGCATCTATAGTGTGTGTTCTAATTTAACTGATTTTACACAGCTGTCATTCCTCAGACTATAATCTCTCTGCATGCGATATAAGCATAACCTTTCATGAACAATATTCACATGGAAAAGTTGCTACTATAATGCTAGCGTAGCAGCACCTGCCAACACCTCTACAATTAGAAGTCTGTGTCAGCATTTCAATTATAAAGCACCTCCTAATTTAGAGCATCATAACTTGACAGTAAAAATTCATTCTGTGTTGCAAGTTGACATGTAAGGTCTCAGTTCAAAGCATTTTTATTAGTACAGGTTTAAATTGGTTTAGATATTATGAAGTTATAGGAGACTACAGTCAAAAAGGAAGACACTCTGTGGATGTTTTTTCATCACTGTGTAGCTCAAATGCTTTGAAAGGGAAATCCACAAATGTTACAGTTGTTTATGTGTAATTAGCACCAGTGCCTGATTTTTTTTTCTATTAATGTAGTAATAAGATCTAAGATTTAAAACTCCCCAGTGTTATGTTTGTTTCTTTCTATTGTTTTTAAGATGAGTATTTATCATAAATATTAAGTATAATACATTTATTGTTTAGTATATTAATTTTTAAATATACCAGTTCACTGCTAAAACAGACCGTGGCAGTACATGTGTGAACCTGTGCACTAAAGATCTCTCCATAACGACATATCACTTACTGATAGCATTTCCATGAATTATAAAATTCCCAAGTGTGTATTGACACAACTATTCCAGCTGAGAACTTACCATCTACTGTGTCAATAATCTACTTATCAAAGTTGCCTATTGCTTTGCACTGACACAGTAACTGGTAACTACTGCTCAGATATAGCACTATCCATTGTGGAAAGGAAATAATTTTCAGATTGTGACAGGGTTAGGATCCACTGAGGGAGATAAATGACAGGGATTGTATTCTATTCTTAGAGGGGTGGTTGTAAGAGGAAAAAATATCAATAACAACTAGATCAGTCCTGTGACCTTGCAGAGAATATTCCCCTCCACCACTATTTCTAGCCCTTTCATGCTATTTTCAAAGCCCAGAAGGACTGCAAAGCATTATGCGGAACTCTTAGAGTTCAATAGTTACATGGAATGATGTGCAAAGGTTTGCACCGCCTTCTTTTGTTGCCTGATGGAAGAAAGTGTCTGTGCTTGATGAGGAAAGTAAAGAGAATCACCTCTGAGCAAGGGCAGAATACTTTGGGCAACCTGAGGTGTTGGAGGCTCACAAATCGCAGCAGAAAAGGAAGCTTCCTGGTAGTAGTCAGACACCAGCTCGTGGGGCCAGAGCTTCACGCAAAGCTGCTCTTCATCTTGGACATGTTACTACATGAACATGTCCATGTCATGTCTACTCCATGGCAGAAGATGGGCCAAGTGAACCCATCTGCCTGCAAAAGACTGTGCAGTGAAAAAGACAGGTCCTGAAATTGTTTTCCAAGGAACATGTCAAATCTCTGCAGTTTACAACAACTTTAGCCCTCTTGTGGTCAAGGCAGCCCTTTCCTTGCTGAGAAACATGTGGGGCTTTGCTCCCACAGATGGAAACATTTGTGTTCTATTTCAGCAGCACATGTCAGAGCTCCAGTGTTGCAAGCAGATACAGTAGCTCGCATTGTTGTGCCAGCAGCAGGTCCTGGGGGTTCAACAGGGCTTAACAGATCTCCAAACACATTACAGCATCTTACACTAGTCCCTTTAAATTTAAAAGCAAGATCTACAAACTTAGTTTGTTTTTTGTCAGTGTCGTAAGTGGAAACGGTTTGGAAATTAACACTAATAATGTTATTACAAGCAAAGGAAACCTGTTTGCTGATGGAACAAAGCCTATCAAAAAAAGGCAAGGAGGTTGTAAATTAAGGACATGGGCTTCCTTTATAATTCTTCACCTCCATGCACTGCCATAATCTCTAAACTGCTTTTGGCTGAAAATTATGCCAGCCATACTGGTACATGAATCACATATCCTCTGTTATCACTCTTCAGTTCTCATTAATTCACAGGAAGCTTTTAACTGGTGGCTATTTTCTCTATTATTTCTCACAGTATCTTAGAATGCCAGAAGTCTAGATATTCTAAGTGTGCCTTACTGTAATTTAGTTTACAATTTTAAGTCACCACCATCTTTAAGAGAACATAAGTAGACACCATAGCTCAGTGATTTATACACAATTTAGCCACACAGTATTTCTTCTGCTGCTCTGTTGTTTCATTTAGAAGTCTTTGTAACAACAACAACAACAAGAAGAAGATCTGGTCCTCTATATTGTATTAAAGTCACAAGATTTTATTTCAGTCTTTCTAGAAAGGTACAGTTTTTACTTTCTTAATTAATCTTCTTGACTCAACAGAATGGCGTGCTAATGGTAAGAAGACATGTTTGAAAGAAACTTGAACTATTAGATGGTTGTGCAAAGGTATCTTAATCTGGACACTGTCTTATGCATATGAATTAAAACCAAAACATACCATTACTCATTAATTTAACTCATGTAACTCATGTTTTATATCTCTCATTGAAACTTGAACATATTTCTACCTTTTCTGCAGATTATGACATTCAAACCTATCAGCTGATGATAGTTCGTCAGTTACATAAACACAATAAAGGTTATACCCTGAAAGTTTAGATCTGCATTTTCTACAAACATTAAAATAAATACCTCAATTTTGTGTATAATATGTTAGAAAACAACTTTGCAGCACCCTCTAGTGACACTTTACCAAATCAGAATGTTCTGGAAAATGAAGAGACCAGAGTGATAATCTTGATCTGAAGAAAATCACTTTTGACATTACCATGATGGCAGAAGGTCTTCACTTTCACTGTTCCAATTTCACATGGTAAATTATAAAGACCTGATTTCTCCAAGTCTGTTATAAACAAAAATGCATGTCCTTGACCTTAAATGGTTCCAGTAGAGGCACTGGATTCATTTTGAATTAGAAACCACTCTGTTATTAGAAAATTAATTTTTTTTTTAAGACCATAAATTTACACCTCTGGAATTCCTAAATCTCCTTTATTCCTTACAACTTAGATCTATCATTGTTCAATATTTCCTGGGTCAGCATGTTCCTGCAGCATGAAGATGTGATAGCAGACACCTGACAGTTGAAAGATTTGCTTCACTGTATGCGAGTATTTGAGCATGACTTTTGGAGGTTGGTATAATTCAGCTCCTAAGCATTTAAACTGTGCTTAAGATCAACTCACATCCTAAGGTTATGGAAAATTTTTATCCCCTTATAACCACCACAGGCCACCTGTTAATACAAAACCATGGATGTTTGCGTAAAAATTAGGCTTTATTACTGATTTATGTCCAAAATCTTGATAATTTATTTTAGGAAATGGTAATGTTGTTTATGGAAGGGCAAAGTTGTCTAGCAAGGTATTGGTGGGTTTTGGTGGTTTTGTTACTGTATTAATGTCTCTGTTGCTATAAATGGAAATGATGCACATGATAGACTCATCTGTTTAACAGGATGGATCTGGATTTACCATATTGTGGAAACCAAAGTTTGGGCTACAGAGTTTTGCATTTTTTTTCTCTCCAGTAAAACAGCATACACCTCTAATGAATTAATAAGGAACATAACTTTTTTTTTTTGGTGATTCTTGGCCTTCAGAATTAAACTGCTTATAAATGTTGACATACACCTACTCATTCTGTTAAGTGATGCTTTGCCATGTGAGATATGACACTTCTTTCTTTCCTAGATCTGAATATATAATACCTAAAAAGGTATAATTTAAGTATAATGATCCAGCTGGGATCTTAAGGTAATGTGATATTTTTCAGTCATTTTGCTGCATTTAAAAGTGTGTCACTTCAGCGTGTAGTGGAAAGGTGATAAGGTTTTCTCAGAAGAAGAAGCATTACTACCATCTTGCATCCTCCCAGCTCTCTCTTCTAAAATAAAGGTTGCCGTACTGGCATATATACAAATGAAAATGGCAACATAGAATAACAACTTATTTGGTGTTGATGTATACTGTGAAATCTAAGATCCTCCTGTCTTCTTTTATCCACTTAAAAATGCTGAATATGTTAATCTGTCCCTTCCCTTTCCCAATCTGATCACAAAACAACTTTAAGAAAGGTTTTCTTTGTAAAGTTTCCTTGAATTCAGCATTTCTTGCACCACATATATTGTTTACATGAACAATTATCAGCACAATGAATCATAAACCTTCCTAGAGAAACATATTTTCCAGGTGCCAGGGTCCCCTGCATCCTCACATACAGGCAGTTTAAAACCATCTGCAGTACTTACTGATGCTACCCATTTTTGAAGTGTCCAGAAATAAATGATATGTACAGAAAATTAATATACTTTCTTTTGATGTAAACACCTATGGTTTAAGACATTAGCATTGTACAGCAAATTTGCACAAAAACATAGTAAAAAGAGTGTTTCGTAGAATAGCTAATAACTGTCATTTCTGGGGGAAAGAGCACTAAAAATAAAGAAAAGCATTATTATTTAGTACATTTATGAAGAGGGTAGAAAACAATGGTATATAATATAGATGCACAACATGTGATAGCAACAGAACTACGTCTTCAGGAAAAAGGAATACTATTTTTTCCAACAGAATATATGTTTTCTTTGAGGGCCTAGAAATAAAGTAACAGGCCTGCTTAAATCCCTGTCACTTCAGGTTTTGTTGCAAATACTACACATTGACTGTGCTAGAGACCGAGTTCTGTACCCAAAATCAAACTTAAGGCCATCTGTCATGTAAAATAATGTGATTGCTACAGAAACAACATTGTGGCAGTAGCAGTAAAAAGTAAATGAAAACCAATTATATGTGTCTAATGCAAATCTCTGTCCCCTTTATGGCCCAATACAATAATGGCGCTTTTCATACCATAACCATACCAGATCTCTACACAACTCCTCTTGTTTTGTGGTTGGCTCAGGTTAAAATTTCTCCTTGCTTCTATTGTTCTCTCTCTCGAGTAAGTTCACACTGTAAAGGAAGTGGCTAGACCTAACTCCAGAAGACATTTATTTGCTATGTAGAATCAGGCACTACAGAATCAGCCACATCATATATGCAGGAATGAAAGATTACGTGACTCTTTAAAATTCTTTGATATACTGGTGGACATACTACCTTACCTATTTTGTAGAGTCATTATTATACCACAACCATTTCTGTCAAAGAAATTCTCACTTCTGATAATTCACCTCAAGAAGCTTCTCCAAATCCACCTGCAGCTTATTCCTAGATGATGAAAAAAAGGATGTTTTTTTTCTAGATATTTCAATAAACTCATTGAGATGTCTGAATGTTTTTGTTTAACTTACCTAAAGAACTTTCTATACTCTTACAGGCACACATGGATCAAAATTTTGTTAATTTTAAAGGCCTAGTCCACAAATATTTCAGAGCATGCCAATTCATTCCATACCAGGAATTTTGCAAAGATCAGATCTTTCATGCTGAAAATCACATTATGATGTCCTTTGCTCACATTTAAGAATATTAGGGAAAGTGTGCTTTTTTGCATTAATTCAATGAAAATTCATTATCACAGATTCATTAAGTCTTTCATTACAATATGAATGTCATGTCAAGACTGTATATTTTACTGCTTTGAAAGGATAAATTCAAATTTTACTAACATATCTTTAGAGGAGACTACTCCGATAGAAATATTTGCTTGATGTTAAAACTGTATGTGGGTCTTATTAGGCTACATATTGATTGTCCTCTACTATGACTGCAGCATAGTTAGTCTCCATAGAGTTATCAGAGGTAGGACTTTATATAAATTATAAACAGGACTAAGTAATACAATACATTTAATTTCATTTCCACTTTTAAAGAAATTACAGAAATCACCAAAAAACACAATAAAGTGGTAATGTCCGACAAATTCTTTCTTTCTGGCTAATAATTCAGTGGGTATCTTGTTTATTACTTAGTATTACACCATTCCTAAGCACACAGATTTTTTTTTTTTATTTCTTTGGAATTTGGGTCTCTGAAGATAGCTGTACACCATGGCTGATATTCTGTATTCAGTATATTATAACTTTTATATGTTGATCTGAAATTCTTAGTACTCACATCCTGTCCATTCCTTTCAGAAAATGCAAAACCACTGTTTTTTGTGTTGTAAGTCATACAGGTGTTAACATTTTCTTCAGCATGAGACTAAATTTGTTCTACAAGACAAATGACCCATAAATATATTTCTAGTTGCCTGTAATCCCCAATTATTTTTCATCAATTGTCATTAAACAGTCTTAAGTGATTTGTTTTGTTTTCTTAATGCTTATTTATTGTGTTTGGTTTTATTTCTGCTGTTAATGTTTCTAAAATTGCCTTTATGGTACTTGTGAGTACAATATTGTTTTCTTCCATGTTCTTCACAAAGTAGTATCTCAAAGCCTCATGTCTGCTCCAAACACCTAGGATCCCTTTCCATATTTACTATTGCTCAAAAATTCTATAGTGTTGTTGTACATTATTAGTTTAATTCAGTTATGTGTTTTAACATTTTTAAAAGGATGTTACTGATTCTACTACCATTTTTCTATATAGCAGGTTTCTACTCTCTTTGTTTCTACCTCAGTTTTTTCTCCCCGTTTTGCATTGTAGTCAGTCAAAAGAACATTTTTTATATTCTTTGGGAGTATATACTTGATTTATTCTAGTTTTTAATAACATTTTTTTTCATCTTTTGTTCCTTTTTTCTGCACATAATCCTTGATGTAGCCAGTTCTGTGCCACTTCTCTTTTTCTCCTGTATCATAGATTAGCTCAATAGTAGAAGTACAGTCATCAGTTGCTGATAATGTAACATCATTTCTGATAAAGTGCTTTCGCATTTCAAGCTTTGTAGCATCTCCCTCCTCCTGTATAAAACCAGTGTGATTATTTTCAAAGATTAAAATTCACACTGTTTTATTAAGGAATAGAAGTATAAAGATTGATTTCCTGCTTTTATTTTCGTATAAAATTTATGAAAGTACCATGTTGAACCACTTGAACCCAGTTGGGTATTCCACAACTGAACATGGATGTATGTACTTCTAAATTATTATTAAAAATACAAGGTACTCTTGTTTGTATGTATGAAGGTTTTACTGAATTTACAGAGGAATTATTCTTGGCATAAATGTACTTAATCTACCCTTGTATATCTTACTCTGGCATGAATTCAAACGTAAAGAAAGCACTGTTTAATGCAGACCTAATGAATAACATAATGTTTTTTGCCATAACCATAAAGAAAATGTCAATTATCACTTGTCTTATAGTGAAAACATGCCAAGTCCCCAGTATATCATGCTTTGTACTCTATCGAATGTAGATATGTTACATGTCTTGGAAAAAACAAAACTGTATGATGGGTATACATTATTTTACCATTCCCAAATGGTTACACTTGAAAAGAACACGACCTGTGATGAGCAAAACCAACAAAAAATATTATTGATCATCTTATTGGCTGGATTTGATAATACTAAATACGACAACAGGTACCAAACTGTATTTTTATTGTGATATTTAAAGAGGAAAATTTTATATTATATGGAATATATTTATAATAGACTTCTATCACACATCTTGAAACTTGAGATGAAACTATTAGAATTCAACAAGAACCTACCTAAAATTTCAGAGAAAAATAAAACAGAGTATGGAAAAATGGATTTGTACTACCAAAAAATACCCCAAATGCTCCATGGCTGGCTTCTGTACAGTTCAGAAAACAAAAGGAACACAAGCCTTCATCACTGATATGGGTGACACACCAGGACACAGGTATGGGTGACATTGTAGTGGGTGTCTGTTATAGGCCACATGATCAGCAAGAACCAGTGGATGAGGCCTTCCAGAAAGTTTGCTTATGTTGCAAAACTGGGAGGAGTCGTTGATTGATACATCAGAGGATTATGCTGCCCTCCCTGAATGACATTGACAGGCTGGAGAAATGTTCCAACAGGAATTTAATGAAGTTCAACAAGGGAAAGTCCTGCATCTGGGAAGGAACAACCCCATGCACCAGTATATGCTGAAGGCCACTCATCTGGAAAGCAGTTTTACAGGAAAAGTTTTACAGGAAAGGACCTGGGCGTCCTGGTGGACATCAAGTTGAACAGAAGCCAGCAATGTGCCCTTTCCTGCAAAGAAGGTGAGTTGCATCCTGGCCTGCACTAGGTAAAGTATTTCTAGCAGTCAAGGGCTGTGATTCTTCCCATCCACACAGCTCTGGTGAGGCCACACCCAGAGTGCTGGGTCCAGTTCTGGGTTCCCCAGTACAAGCGAGACAGGGACATACTGCAGAGAGTCCAGTGAAGGGCTGGGAAGATGATGAAGGGACTGGAACATCTCTCCTATGAGGAAAGGCTGAGAGAGTTGGAACTGTTCAGCCTAGAGAACAGAAGGCTCGGGGGGGATCTTATCAATGTGTATAAATTCCTGAAGGGAGGGTGCAAGAAGGACAGAGCCAGGCTCTTTTCAGTGGTGCCCAGTGGCAGGACCAGAGGTAATGGGCAAAAACTGAAACACAGAAGGTTCCTGCTGAACAGCAGGAAACACTTTTTCACTGTGAGGATGACTGAGCACTAACAGAGGTTGCCCAGAGAGTTTGTGGAGCCTTCCACCTTGGAGATATTCAAAAGACAGCTGGACATGCTCCAAGGCAACTGGCTCTGGGTGGCCTTGCTTGAATGGAGTGGTTGACCAAGATGACTTCTACAGGTCCCTTCCAACTTCAACCATCCTGTGTTTTTGTGACTCTGTGACCACTGCAGAGAGGCATAAATCCTTCAGTGAATCCAACCTCCAATTAAAACTGTCAGTCAATTGCCAGTGTAAGCTCCCAGAACTCAAGCTACAACTTCTCATTAATGACATAAAAATACCAGGCAGATTTTTGTATTTGATGAAACTGCCATTTATACAGGACATAGTAAATTATCTCACGGTGATAATAAGACAAAAAGAAAGTTTGTAAGAATATACACTTTTTTCCCCTTAACTATTGATGAATAATAGGGCTTCAAAAATACATTTTTAATTCTTTGATATGATAGAGTATAAACTTTTTATTTAAAGGTACTGAATGTTTAAATTACTGAAAATAATTTATTTCTTTTATTTTATATTATATGAATGCAATATTTTCTTGACTTTTCAATGATAACAAGACTTTACTAAATGTTACGCTTTTTTTGTGTTATCCATTGTCTCATTTATGGACCAGGAATCCAGCACATGAGGCACTTTACAAACTTGCAACAAAAATCCCAAAGACTTTTAATTTAAGCCTTAAATTCTTTTTCTTGTGTTTGTTCTTTTTCAAGGTTCCAAATTATACCAGTTTAGAAACATTCCTACTCAGGATTTTCTCATTAGTTATTTTTGTTGTCATCATCTCTGGTAACCTAGAAATTGGGTTAAAGTCTGCAGAGATTTTTGCTTCACCTTTCTTAGATCACTGTGTGTTTTGGCTGACTTGTATTTTTATCTGCATCAAAGGGAGGGAAAAAAAGAAATATGTACTTACTTCTTCCATATAACTCATGCATAAGGAAAGGAAATACTTGAATAACAAGCATTCACAGCATCCTATTCTCCCACTGAATTGTTACTGATGCATCCCCAAAGACTCCTCAGTGTGGTCTGATTTAAAATGTACTTTGAAGCAGTTACAAGCTTGTCTTGAGCTAATTATCAAGTAACAACACACTACCATACTTGACAACTTGCACCATTTCTAAGTAAAGGAAGTCTCACTCTTCTGTTTTGTTTTGCTTTTTGATGGTAAAACTAATCCTGACCTTAAGGCATGTGAATAAATCTCAAGTCTGACAGCTTGCTGAAGCAGCTTCTGGAAAGACACCCAGCCATTTATCATCTTCATAGTTGATAATATCTCCTGTGAAATTATATCAATTAAAGGCAGGTAAATAAAACAGTGTGGTGAGAAAGTCTTTTTTAGCATTTCAGCATAATCAAGAAATGGGGAGGAGAAGGAAAATACTAAGGGAAAGTCTGAACAACTTGTCTGTACTTACAGAAAGATGAAATAAAGTCTTATAAAATTTAAAGAAAATCTGCTTAGTACTGATGAAAGTCAGATTAACATGTCCATTAGTTTATGTGGGGTTAGTACATGAAATAAGGTTTTACTCAGGAAGAATGAAGGTTGACAGCAACATACAGCCACTTAAAGGCTGTAAGGAGCTATGACTTGTACCCCAGTCTCTCTGCTATATGAGCACATCCCTCCTAGATCCTCCTTTTGGATATACCCTGCAAGATCTATCTTTTGGTGTTTGGAGGGGAATATACTTTTCACTTTTCTTCCTGGAGTTTCTTCCTCTTCTGTTTGCAAACAGCAGAAAAACTCTATTTCCCTTAAAGAAGAGGAGGGGTTCTCCAGTCCCCTTTTCCATGAAGTTATTCAGAAATTTGACTGACAAAAGGTTTATTCACATACTTTGAGGTCTAGGGTTCCAGGTACCAGACACTGAATTCTAGGGCACTAGAAATAATTACAGGTCAATTCAAAGTAATGCTCCAACCAAATACGTGGAATTGCTCATAGCTACTTCATCAATTTTATCATATTTGTAAAATACTGAGGCTGATTTTGATACAGCTCAAGCACTCAAATGCTTTTAACTCTTTACCTTCATCACAGTACATAATATACAAAAGCATAAGGATTCATTTAACAATTTGTCTTTCAGAACTTAGTCTTTATGAGGAGCCTGCTAGATTTCCGCCTTAATTTACTATTGTCTAAATGAATGTAACGTAGCATAAAAAGAGTATAAAAATTTCAGGAATTCCTAGAAAGCTTAAGATGCGGAGTCAGACCATATTGATCCAGGGCTTACAGAAGATGGTGAAGAGAGGGTCCTGACTACTTTCAGCACAGGAGAATATTAAAAATTTTAAGCAATATAGACAAAAATTCAAACTTTCTAGGTTCATGCTTCCACGTCTGCTGAAGAATCATAATCAGAAAGTAGGCAGGGAGTTGTTTTAGCTGTTTGCTTTAATCAAATGCACCTGTGAGATTACATTTCCCTAAGTCTCACAGCTGGTGTTAAAATGGATTTAGCTAGCCGAAGATTTAACAGTAACCTTTCAAGTTCACCTTTAAGAAGCTATATTAGCTTTGCCTAGTAGCCTGTTTAGTAATGCAGCATACAGCATACCTGGCTTTAGACAGGACTAGAGATCAAATCTAACCTCATAAATCTCCCAGTTCATGACTACAAGAAGCTGTCAAAAACTAGATGTTGTTTCATTCTCCAGGGGCTGGTGTACTGCTCTGAATCTCTCCTAAGTGCCCTCTAGCAGCTGATCACCACAATGTGTAATAGCCTTGGGAAGGACTACACTACTCTTTTGACTCCAGAGGTAATATTTTGATAGGGCTTGACCTTAATGAGACTGCCAGCATAAAAGCCTAACAGCAAGAGTAAAGGAAAACCTTTTTGGAATAACAAATAGCTGAAGAAAACATTTTGTGCACACTCCATAAATTATTACATTTACCTCTGGCAAGTACATTTAGAGACAATCGTGTTCTGAATCACATTTTGGAATACTCAGATTCAACACCAGTTGCTAACCCAAAAAGACTAGCTTGCAAACAGATGTTGCGCAAAATTCTACCACTTTCACTCAGTTTGATCATTATTTGACCAGCAAATCATACTGAATGTAAATGGCTGGATTTCTCCCCCTGATATACTTTTTTATGTTTATTCTACTGTTTAACTAATTTCATTCCAATTTAAGGCAAAGGATAAGGATTTCAGATATCTTAGGGTGCCAGAATGTTGGGGGTTTCTTTTGCACCGTAATAAAAGAGAACAACTCTTACCACTTTTACTGACAATAGATTCTGAATCAGTATTTGTAACCCTGTTATTTGACCACTACAAGTAAAATCTGACAAGGCACTTTCTCCTTCTGTTTCCTTTACAGCCATCTGTCACAGATAATATATTCTTTTCTTTGAGCCTTACCACTTATACGGTACCCTGCTGTACCTTGTGGGAAAATGTCATCTGGGCCACTGGGTCCATGATGAGCTTCATTTCTGTAGGATGCCAGAGAAGTTAAACGGTTTACATAGTGTGAAGAAAAAATTAAGCTGCCTAGAAGCTACATGATGCATAGCAAAATAACAGGAGAACAGAAGCTTCAGAGTGAGCTAGATTTGCTGTCCAGACAAGCAATTTGGAATGGCTGAAGTGACGATGAAGGGCACATTGGTGTAAAATTTCACCATAGCAAAATGTTTTCAGCAATGACACTGCCATGCTGCTTTTTCACTGATGATTTTTTTTTCTTTCATCGTCACTGTAGTCTAAGAGCACTCGCAAGTATGTAAATAAATACAACTTCATGCAGATTTACCTCATTTTGTCCTGTAGAAGTTTGTAAACTAAATGCAGATTTCACTCTAGATGAAAAAGTTCAGGAAAATTTCTTGGACTTTGAAAGCTGTGGAGAACACATCTTGAGAGGTTGAGTGTCCTTGAAAACAACTGAGCCCCTTTCTGCAAATTCTGTCCCTGATTTGAGAGTAGTGTTTTCTTTTCCCACTAAAAGCCAGGATGCAAAACCCATAAAGATGAGCTCCAGCTACTTTGACAGCTTCTGAGACTGGTCTTATGAGTAAGTTCTATCAAAACTTATATAACCAGTAGGAGTGGGAATTAGATTTTGAAGAAATGTTAGTTGTTAGAAGTCCACAATTATTTTAAGAGGCTGAATATGTTTTATCTTCACTGAAACAACAACACAGTGTATAAATCGTTTATGGGTAACTTAAATTAATTCTGCTAATTTTTTCATGACAACAAATATTCAGGCCATGGTATGCTTATTTACATGTGACCCTTTAGATAAGAATTGTGTTTGTTCTGCTTATTGCTCATGAAAAGTAAAAGAATAGTGAAATGTCTGCATAATCTTCTTTGTGGTGAAACGTAAATCTAGTTTTCAAAGTTTTTATTGATTCCAGCTCCATATCTGAGTGTATCCCAGGCTAATTAGATTAGCATAGCAAGGCTCCTAATGGAATCTTTAGCTCTGCTCCCTCAGTCATTGTGTGAAACTAATTGGGGAAGGTTTGTTTGTTTGTGTTTGTAAGGAAAATGGTAGCTGCTATTGTGAATGTCATTCCAATTATGGTGGGAAAGATTGGTCAGAGAGGATGTATGGAGATGTGGGCAGACTTTGAATTATTATAGTCTTCCCTGAAAACTCGTTCTACACCAAGATCTTTCTGCACCTACTATTCAGCTGTCTCAAATGTATTTCTCTTATATTGTGATCTGAGGTATCAGTAATGAAGATAGGATGTTTCCTAACAAAGAATCTGCAAGAAGAACCAAGATTTAAAGTCTTTTGGAAGTTAACTCCTAGCAGAGAATCAGCCTTTGTTTGCTTATGGGAACCTACAACTGTAAGAGTAGGGTATTGAGACAATAAGGAAATAACATACAACTTTCCCTTTCCAATATAAAAAATAATAGTAATTACATTCTGGTGCATAGGTCATTGTGCATATATTCTCATCAGATGCAAAGAATATTGTAGAAAACAATAAAGTCATCCTGGAAATAAAAGAGGTCATTTATCAAGTTGTTCAACGAGAAGCAAGAATAAGGAAACCTAGTTTCACATGTATTTGTACTCTTATAGTTCCCATGTTTCACTGTAATATGTTCATCTGAGAAGAAATAGTTCTGAAAGATTCAGAATGGACCTATGTTGCATAGATTGATTGGCCAATGCATATGCGCTTGTTAGCAATCTGGCTACTATGAAATGGAAGGTACGAGGCTGAGTTCTTCCTACATTTTTCTCAACTGATGTGCTAATTTCATTCTCTTATGCATACTTAACAAATAGTTTATTGGGCATAATGGTCTTTTTATCCCTTTTTCAGATCTAGTTGAAACTGATGAAAGTAGTTCTGGAGAAAACTGGTTGACAGATGAGGAGAAAGACAAACAGGAATGGACAAACAACAGGCAAATCATAGAATCACAGAATATTTGGGTTGGAAGGGACCTTTTTAAGGTCATCTAGTCCAACCCCCCTGCAATGAACAGGGACATCTTCAACTAGATCAGGTTGCTCAGAGCCCCGTCCAACCTGACTTTGAGTGTTCCGGTGTTTTACCACCCTCACTGTGAAAAATTTCTTCCTTATATCAAGGCTAAATCTACCCTATTTAGTTTAAACAATTACTCCTTGTCCTATCACTACAGGCCTTGCTAAAAAGTCTGTCCCCATCTTTCTCATAAGCCCCCTTTAAGTACTGAAATAGATCACACAACTGCATAAGACTTATTTCCACAGAAATCCAGGCCAAAAAAAAGAACCTATTTCTACTCAGAGCTAATGCTATCTCATCATCTAAGCTTAGGAATAAAGCAGTTTCAGAAGCCCTGCATCTCTTTGATGAGAAGGAGTTGCCACTTCCAGTGTGTCGTGGTTTAGCCCCAGCCGGCAACTAAGCACCACGCAACCGCTTTTGCCCCCGCCCTCCCCAGGTGGGATGGGGGAGAGAATCAGAAAAAAAGACTCGCAGGTTAAGATAAAAACAGTTCAATAGGACAACAAAGAAAGAGGAAATAATAATAATGATAATGATAATAATACTAGTAATACTGATAAAGGAATATAGAGAAACATGTGATGCACAATGCAACACTTGGTCACCACCCAGTGATCGGTAGCCTGTCCATGAGCAGTGATTCCCACCCCCTAGACACCTCCGAGTTTATATACCGAGCATGACGTTATATGGCAGGGAATATCCCTTTGGCCAGTCCGGGTCAGCTGTCCTGGCCGTGCCTCCTCCCAGCTTCTTGCGCACCTCCCCGCTGGCAGAGCATGGGGAGCTGAAAAGTCCTTGACTTATTATAAACACTACAGCTACTTAGAAACAACTAAAAGCTTCAGTGTGTTATCAACATTATTCTCATATGAAATACAAAACACAGCATAATACCAGCTATTAGGAAGAAAATTAACTCTATCCCAGCCAAAACCAGGACACAGTGAAAGTATGTGACACTGCTTTGGAGAGTTCTTCAAGTCAGACTCTGTGTGAGACACCTGTTCTTCATACAAGAATTTCACCTGAAACATCCTGACAATTTGGTAAGGATATTGGCTGCTAAAATTACCGATATATAGGACATAATCTATTACAATTTTTTTTTAAATTTGTGTGCTATAAATACTGTTCAAATGCAGATGAAAAGCAAGCTATTTCTTTAAAATCAGTCAGTAATAGTTTCTTATGCCTATACAGCACATTTGAAGGTATCTGAGAAGATGGGTACTATTATTTTATGTTTAGAGAACTAAGACACAGAGAAATCAAATGGCTTAGGCAGTGGTTATTTGAAAAGGCACTGTGGAAGAGTCTACATGTCCTCCTGGAAAGACAGCCTGTTCACCAACGCAGAATGACTGAATTCTGTAATATCATCTGATCATTTAGATTACTCTAGGAGAACAAAGTGTGTCCCTTATCCTAGAAATCCTGTCTGCATGGAGAAAACAAGAAGGACCAAGGATAGCTTCTTCCCTGTGGGAAAGACCAGAAGCAGCATCTGTGGCTGTTTGGACCACATCATAACAAAAAGGAAAACGCATCCAAAATCATAGGCTCCTGCCCCACACCTGACCTCTGCAGAGCTCCATGGAGACCTCTCTTTCAGAACTGTGAATAACCTGATAAGCCAAATACTAGACAGCAATACAGAGGAGGAGTGAAGCTTATCCCTTGAGACTGGGGATGTGTATGTGCACGTGCTCATGTATGTGTATGCCTGCATGTCTAGATGTTGATGTGTAAAACCTCGTATATCAAGCTGAAAGCAAGAGACGTACTTACTATGTAAGCCAGCCCTTGCACAGATGTGTGATTTTGACATGTTTCATTGCCCTTACCCACTGCTGTTGTGAACAGTATTAATTCTACCTATGTCTTTCCAGTTATGTATTAAGATCTTTCAAGGAATTACTTTTTCAGGTAGCATCTACGGAGTGAAGGAAGCTTGCAGGAACCTACAGGGTTGGCTCTGGAGACTAACCCTATGTGCAGCGTATAAGGAGCTGGGATCCTGTGGCTCATGCAAGCACTGAGAGGAGTGAAAAGGGAGCAGACATCTCAAGGAGCACAGACGACTGAGGAGCACTTTTTATAACTAGGAAGTTACCGACTCAACCATGTATGAGCCCAGAAGCAAGTATTAACTTCAGGGTTATAACTGACAGGGGGGCAGTTGTTTGTAAATGTATATGTTTGCATGTATGTCTGTGTCAGTTTTTGCTGGCTCAGGGACCCATCTATAGCAACCGTTAAAATTCAATATGACTTCTGCTATCTGAAATGTTTGGCACAAATATCTTCAGTGTTGCCACATCTCCTGATATCACTTCAGAGCTATAAGAAACATGGGCAAAAAAAAGCCCTCCAAGAGGGCTTTCTCCTTGTCTTTAATACTAGAAGAGAGAGGCTGTGGGTTTGAGGTTTTTTGATTTGTTATATAGAAATTAGCAAATTACCAACATTACTGCTCCCTACAAATCTTCTTTCATATCGACATATATAAGACCTTTTTCTGTTCTTAAATTGGACCCTATATGTATGCCAGGCAACCAGAAGGAGTTATTTTGAAATAATCTCAGTTTTTAATGAACTGAGAGTATTGAGCCACTTTCTTGGTTATCTGTTTTCTAAATATTTTTCATATAAACTATGATTAGTAATCCTTCAGGTAATGATCAGCTTTGAAGATTTTTCACTAGACCTGTAATGTGGAAGACTTCATTACAGATGGAATTCTCTGAGGCTTAGAAACAAAAATGTTCATCACAAAAATTATGGAAAATAGTTCATTGAAAAAAAAAATAAAAGAAAGGACTCAGCAGTCTAGAAGCAAAGGTGGTTCCTTTATGCCTCCTGCAATGCCAAGACCAATCAGGCAAATGATTATGTGATAATATATATCAACAAGCAAGGGGACATCAGAAGAAATGAAATAATCAAACAATGCAGATATTTCTTCTCACAGCTAAAAAGAATTCTGCAAGTTGTCTCACACTTCTGAAGAGGCTAAATGCCATCACAAGATGTGCAGAATACAATTACACGTGTAGTCATGGTGGCATATTATGAAGATACACTACCTATAAAGTAAGGTGAGACCTATAGGTACCTAATGGTTTCAGCAGTCTTACAGACTACCTAAATCATTAGCCCTGGAAGGTGTTTATCTTCACAGAGCAAGGCGAGTTGCAAAGAGGTGTCTGAGGAGGATAGAAAAACTTGCAGTCAGTGGAGAGCAACGGATGTAATTACACATTCATCCACTGTATAATTTCAGTATGTGTCAGCATCTTGAATGTTATATGCAGTTCTGGTCCCTTCATCTCACAAAGAGTACAGCAGAATGGGGAAAAGCTCAGAGACAGCAACAAGAAAGAAAGATAAAAGGTATGGAACAGCTTCTGAATAAGCAAAGATTGAATAGACTCAGTCTCCTCAGCCAGGGAAAGAAATGACTGAGGGGTTGTATGATGGAGCTGTATAAATATTGTGACTGGCATAGAGTCAGAGAAGAGGGAATAATTTTTTGCTCTGTCTTACAAAAAGAACTGGAGGCCATAATGAAAGTAGCAAGTGCTATTTTTGAAACAAAGATACAAAAATAAAGATATTCACACAGTGTGTAGATTGAAGTTTCACAAGTAGCTACGGGACACTGCAGATGCTAAAAATTTTTGTAGGTTCAGAAAAGGACTGGGCAAGATCATGGAAGAAAACTTGATCTTTTGGATCAGGAAAGCCAAGAGCTACAGACTGCTGGATAACAGCAATCAGGAAAATTATTTTTCTTTGTATGCTTGTCCTTCCCTTTTGCTCTTCTCTGGGCAACTGGTGCTGGTGACAGCTGGAGACAGAGCTCTGCACTTTGCTCACTGGCTCCATGCAGCCACACCTACACCCTTGATTAGTTTGCACCCTTTCCATTAGGTACTGAGGTCTGTGACTTACCGTGCAGCTAACAAACGCATCAGACTAGGTGAAGATGCAATCGTAAAGGACTCAGCTTGGAACTACTCTTCCCACCCAAGATAAGCCCAATGTTAGAAAATGCAGCTGTGTTTACTCATTTCTGACATAACAATAAAGTAATAATGCATCTTCCTTAAAGTTCAATGAAATGCCAGCAGCAATAAGATAATTTTAAAGATGTATGGAGCCACATTTTGCTTCACTCTCCAGTCAGCATGATACAGCAGAATAGGGCAGGGCAGAAAAAGGCGTATTTTTTTTTCTGTTATTACTTCACACACCACTAAATATATATTTATCAAATGTTTTGTTTCCTAACCTCATGTTTTCTCTGCCAAAGCTAAAGCATGCAGATGAAAAATATGTCATGGAAATTACAAATGGTTGTACAGGCTATGGGGAAATGATGTATGTAATGAATTAAACCTGCAGATTAGATAGAGAATACTAATGAGTTTAAACAATATCAGATCAGGGTACTCAGATTCACCAGAATCACTGAGCCAGAGCAGGCAAGTTTGTGCTCTTTTGTTCTTTCTCTCTCTCTTTCTTCTTCCTCTGCAGCCTGAACAGATTAATTGCTGGTTCAGTGCAAGGTTAATAATCACTACCAACTGCCAGATTCACTTAAGATTTTACAGAAGAGATATTAACAACACACTGATATTGCAAAGCTTGTGACTTCTGAGAAGTCATCTCTGCCAGGAAAAGAGGGAACTGAGACACAGAGAGTATTTCATGCAGACAGACTCAGATCTACCACAGCAGTTTAGCTAATTTAAAAAAAAAAATATTAAAATTTATGCCCCTTCCCTGTTCTAATGTAACCAAGCACAGAAAATGGGTTTAGAGAGAAAGGAGACTGGAAGGGTGACATACAGATTTCATTCTTTACTTCAAAATATTTTAGTGAAGGTATGAATTTCCTGAAATATTTTAGTGAAGGTATTAAGACTAGTTAGTTTTGTGGAGGAGCATTAGGAAAATCATAGGAATCAATTCACAGGGAAAAAATCTCTGTGTGTGTGTATGTGTTGGAGTGGGGGGCAGAAGGATAAGGGATATTATGGACTGTTGGACTGCCAGAAAGGAAATATCCTAAAGAAGAGTACAGCAGTAAATCAGGCCTAAAATGCACTTTTCAATAGCTAAAACACTATTTCTTTTTCTTGTTTAGGAAGTAATGTAGCACATCCTTTAAAATAATTAATTGAGAATCTGACAGTTCCAAGGATAACATCCTGCAGTGATTAAGAGAGACCTGTGCCTCTTCCAGACACCTATCTGGGAATCTGAAATGACTCACTGAAGGAAAAACAAAGAAAAAAATAAACCTTATTATCTTCTTACTGATGCACTCCTGCTTACTCTGTCAGTTGCTGAGGTGATGAAGGTTGATTCACCTTTGAACACGAGCACCTGTTTGGCCAACTGGAGTTTATTTAAGAACCAAGGAGACAACAGTGTTTACCTTCTGTTACTGTCTCGTGCACGCGCTCTCTTGACTTTCCATGGGGAGGTGGCTGCTGCACTGGACTGGTTGGGCAGAAAGTCCTGTTGGTTGCTGCTGTGCCATTGCTCACTGTTGCCTGCCTCAGGTATTAGTGATCATGGCCCTTGCCCCAGCTTTGGTCTCTGCTTTTGTCCCCCATGTCCAGAAGGTTTCCTCACTTCCAGGAGCCTACCTCCGGTCAGGAGATTCACCTTCATCTTTCTGAAACCAATTCTGGTTTTGGGGAACCCTTCTCTTGGGCACCAGCTCTTCTTTCCAGGCCCCTGGAAGCCCCACTCTTTCCAGTCTAATAGTCTATGTGCAGAAGTATAACATGTGATGAGTGTCCAGACTGGTGATTTTGTCTTGTGCCTCTGTATTACCTGGAGGATTCAGATGTGTCACTTTTTTTTAAGCTGGCTGTTATAAAAATTTACCACCAGCCTGTCCTGGTCACAGCTAGGAAGAGCAGACTTTTGTCAGAGAATTCAAAAGTTCACTTTGGATTTTCACCCCCAGCACACATGCATCCAATTATTAGCCACCAGTTAGCATTCACAATTTACCCTTTTTTTTAACTATGACATTTTGATGGGAAAATTTTTAGGACTTTAGCACTAGTCATATGAGGGAGACTAGAAAATACACATTATGTTCTACAGTACCTCTCCATGCTTTTGCACCACTACTGAAGACAAACCTGGTGGCAAAAAGATTCACAAAGCCTTTTTTTATACTTTTATATATTCAGATTATATCCAGATAACTGAAATCTGACGATGCACTTAGAGTTTTTTTAAGGTGAGAAAGCTTTGCCAGACTACAACCAGACAGGGTTAGGCAGACTTTAGCTGAGTAAAACCTTTACTCTCACTCCTGCATAAAGGGGAGCTGTGCTGCACAAAAGTCCTCTCTTTTGAATGACCTTAAAGGTACTCCTCAGCAATGCCTCAAGAGGCTTTATATATTCTCATTCCCCCCAAGCTTAGAACTATACCTAAAGGCAGCTTTTAAGACTGAATCAGGCTTCAACTTGAAATCTAGTAAAATGTACCTTCTTGAAACATCTTTGACCCTCTCCCTCGCAGAGTGACAAATATGTCTTTGTTCTTCTGCTTCATCACTGAGGCTTTCACTGACTGAAAGCCATCACCGAGTGACCAATGAGTCACTGTATCAGTCGGCAGCACTGAGACTTTTTGTGCTTCAATTCTTCGTACATTAGATGCAATGCTGTGGAAAATAACTACAAAGAATAAACAAAAAAAAGACAAAGTTTTGCTTAAGTTACTTTTAAAGCACAATCCTGCTCAGAGAACTAGATCTTAACATTTGGCCTTTCCATGTTACACTTTTCAGTCCCTTATTTTTCAGCAAGGGAATTCTTTTTTCTTGAACAATTTAATATACAGTAGAGGTGGAGAGCAAGTCATGTCATGCCCAGGTTCATAACTCTCTGATGAACTCTGATTATACAAAATTATTGATTTCTAGTTGCTATTAGTGGTATATGAATCTAAGAAAACAAAAAAAAAAATAGAATTTTGCAAATTGATATAGTTTTAACCTTCTCCCCAGAAAAGTAAGTGATATGCATATACATACATACTTTATATATTTGTTATTCAGTGACTTATTCTTATCATAAAACTTCATAGGCCACTATCCACAAGCAGTTACTTGTACTAGAGTACTTGAAGAAGAAGTACTTCCTAATATTCAGCTTGTCAGACAGGTTTTTCATCTGAGTTTCTAGCAGAATTCCTCTCTCTATTGATTTTGCGTGACAGGTTTTTGTAGTGGGGGAGCTGCAGGTGTGGCTTCTGTGAGAAGCTGCTAGAAGCTTCCCCTATGTCAGACACAGCCAACACCAGCCGGCTGCAAGACAGCAAGACAGACCTGCCACTGGCCAAGGCCGAGCCCATCAGCGACGGTGGTAGCACCTCTGGGGTAACAGAGTTAAGAAGGTGGGGGGCGGGGAGGAAGGTGTTTTAAGATTTGGTTTTATTTCTCATTACCCTACTCTGACTTAATTGGTAATAAATTTAACTAATTTTCCAAAGTCGAGTCTGGTTTACCCATGACGGTAGTTCGTGAATGATCTCTCCCTGTCCTTATCTCAACACATGAGCTTCTCATTATATTTTCTCTCCTCTGTGCAGCTGAGAAGGGGAGCAATAGAGCAGCTTTGGTGGGCACCTGGCATCCAGCCAGGGTCAACCCACCACACTTCCCTAGATACAGCAGTTCTGAAACCTATACCTGAGGAGAGTTCAGCCTTCGTGAATGTAAAGCCATCAGAGTTACTCCCATACTTACAACACCTCATTTTCCTGTGGGAAATACAGTGAGCCTTGACTCCCCTAATACAAAGCAGAAGAAAAGAGCAGATCTATCTTTGATGTGTCACATGGGAAAAGACTGCTTTTCTGAAAGAACCTGCCTTTCTGACTCTGCTGTGTGTCATATTGCTTCATTTCTATCCCTCTTCGAGTACAGTAGTGGGGCACTCTGAAATTGTTCCAAGAGAAATTTTTTAAGGCTGAAAGTCCCCTGTATCTGCATAAATGAGCAGTACCCAACTGTGGGGTTTAACAAATAATACAGGCTTGCTTTTTTAATATCCTCAAGGAGACAAGAAGAAAAGGAAGGATGTTCAGAGTTCAACACAGGTTCAGCAGAAAAGAGTGAATTAATCTCGTGGAAAGTTAGACATCCTACTGAGGAATCTAAATTAGGATTGAAATTGCCCTGATATAACTACCTGGTCCAGGGATGCAAGTAAACACCTTCAGCCTACCTAACATCTTAATCACCTTCTGGACAAGCTCATCTTTTCATTGATCATATAGCGTGCTTTTTTGTGACTGATGCAGCTCAGGTATGTACACACAATGAAATCATAATAACAAATAATCAAATCCTAATTCCCTTTCAGTAGACACTTTGCACACCTAGAGAGTCTGGAGGCTTTGAGACATTGTACCACTGTTGTTTTTTTTTTAAGAAACCCTTGCTGAAAATTTTTCATATACCAAGAGACCTTCTCTTTTGCATTTTTAAAAAAATAAGGTTAAACCAAGGGCCAAATCTGCAATTTTTTGCTTACATGTGTATTCTGACTTCTTAGGATTGCATTTATGAGTCATAAATCACCTATGCAAAGGAAGTGTTTACAACATGACCTGAAAGAAATGGATTTGGCATGCCAGCATACTTACTTGTCAATGGAATACCACTGTCCTGTTCAATATACTTTCAGGTAAAATAAATATACATTATTAGTATTTCCTCAGCAAACTGCAAAGTTGAAAGACATTAAAAAATATGTTCAATATGTGTTAAATACAGACAGCAAGAAGAAATACTGGTTGTGATTTGTGTTTGTTATGTGTTAAACAGTGCCTCATTTGTCATATCTTAACACTTGTTATTACTCAGCTTTTGTTTACCCTTCCTGCAAATTGTTACTGGTAGAAATGCAAGGTTCCAAACCAGAGTTTTAACTTCTCCATCTTTCTCTTGTATCCTCATGCATTTATAAAAATCATAAGGGAATTAAACACTAGTTTCTTGCATTTCTTTCACATTTCATATCTTTTTCACCCAATGCTCATCTTTAATATCCTACATTTGCTCCAGGGTTAGTAAATGGTCTATGATACTTTAATTTGCAAAAGCTTATTATATCCAGGGTATCTGGAGCTGGATGAATAAAAGAGTACAAAGTTCTAAAATCACAGAGTGAAAATCACAACAAAATGCGTGTTTTTTTGAATATTTTCTCTGTAATTTGTAGACTAAGTTTTTTGTTTTATGAACAGATTCTCAGTGAAGTTGAAAAGTATATTGGGTTTGTGTGGCAAGGTTTTAGTAGCAGGGGGGCTACAGGGATGGCTTTTGTGAGAAGCTGCTAGAAGCTTCCCCTGTGTCTGATGGAGCTGATGCCAGCCAGCTCCAAGATGGACCCACTGCTGGCCAAGGCTGAGCCCATCAGCAATGGTACTAGCACCTCTGGGATAACAGATTTAAGAAGGGGGAAAAAACTGGCATGCAGAATTTGCAGCCGGAGAGAGGAGCGAGAATATGTGAGAGGGAAAACTCTGCAGACAGCGAGGTCAGTGAAGAAGGAGGAGGAGGACGTGCTTCAGGTGCCAGAGCAAAGATTTCCCCTGTAGCCCATGGTGAAGATTATGTTGAGGCAGGCTGTCGCCCTGCAGCCCATATTGGTCCACAGTGGAGCAGATATCCACCTGCAGCCTCATGAGGATCCCACCCCAGAGCAGGTGGAGGTGCCTGCAGGAGTCTGTGACCCCATGGGAGGCCTGTGCTGGAGCAGTCTGCTCCTGAAGGACAGCACCCCATGGAAGGGACCCAGGCTGGAGCAGTTCATGACGAACTGCAGCCTGTGGGCAGGACTCACGTTGCAGAAGTTCCTGGAGAACTGTCTCTCATGGGAGGGACCCCACGCTGGAGCAGGGGTTGGGTGTGAGTCTTCCCCCTGAGGAGGAAGGAGCAGCAGAGACAACGTGTGACGAACTATCCGCAACCCCCATTCCCTGTCCCCCTGCACTTCTTGGGGGAAGGAGGTAGAAAATTGGGAGCAAATTTGAGGCCTGGAAGAAGGGAGGGGTGGGGGAAAGGTGTTTTAAGATTTGGATTTATTCCTCATTATCCTACTTTGATTTTGATTGGCAAGAAATTAAATTAATTTCACCAAGCTGAGTCTGTTTTGTCCATGTGAGTAATTGGTGAATGATCTCTCCCTGTCCTTATCCCAGACACATGAGCCTTTTCATTATATTTTCTCTCCCCTGCCCAGCTGAGGAGGGGGAGTGATAGAGCAGTTTTGGTGGGCACCTGGCGTCCAGCCAAGGTCGGCCCACCACAAAAAGGCATACTTGAATATATATCTAAAATGATATACCAGGCATAAAAATAACAGAGGTGTTCTTCCCTGGAACCAATGCCTTGTTGTTTATGTTACTTTATATTCTCATTCCTGAGTTCATAATCTGTTGAACCTGTGACACTTTGAACAGAATTGCTAGAAGAAATAACAAGAGCCTGCATGAGCATAGAGGGCTTTAACAAAAAGCTAGGTACTATTTAGGCCCTGATCCTGCAAGCATTTATCCACAAGATGAACTAAGAAGTGTACACAAGACTGAGTTGGATGGCTGTGGATTTTAATGTAATCTCTTTGATTTTCCCAGCCGTTTGCAATTGGCAGTCCCCAGCACTGACAGCTGGGAATAGAATAACCAGGTGCGTCATCAACCCAGAAAAGATACACATTGTTTTACGATAGATAGATAGATAGATAGATAGATAGATAGATAGATAGATAGATAGATAGATAGATAGATAATAAACATGATCGAAGATTTATCCTAATGAAACATCCTAATGAGCACCATATACTGTCATAGAAGAATAATGAAAAAGATATTTTCAAATCAGGAGGTGGTCTGGGTTTAGTAAACATCTCTTTAGTCTAATCACTGCCATTGATCACTCATCTGAGTAATCATATGTAGTGAAGTGAACTTTATTAGGCTCTGATCCAGTAAGGAGAAAAAACAAACAAACAAACCTCAACTGTTCAGGAAAGATGAAAGACTTCCCAATGATTGTAGTGAAAATAGTGTAAGCAGTTTCTTGAGTCATATCCTCAACAGGAAACTGAGCTACTGGCCTTCTTTTGAAGCAATCCTTATTATCAATTTAAAAAATACTATAAATTACATATGTTACAATATGAGAAAACTTAGACTTTAAAATCCAGGTGTTTCTACACTTGACTCATTTGGTGATATCTTGTTTCTACAACTATGTCACTGTTTAACTAAAACTGAAGGAGTTTGGTAGAATAGGGAGCTCTAAATGCAGTTCTCAAATCCTCAAAAGTTTGCTTTACCTTCTAATTCACTATGAGATTATGTTAATGTTAAAAATTAGGCATTAGTTTTTTCATATTGCTTAGCTTTCTGTAGAAGGATTATATGCCACACTCACATTCAATCCATATATTTTGAATATGGCCTCTAAAGTTAGCCAATAATGTAATATTTCATGCTAGTATCAGTTTGGATTCTATCCAAAATGAACATAAAAAGATCTTAGACTCTCTTTCTTATTTGGAGTGTTACATGCTTATGTTTCCCACTGACTTAGTCAGTCCTGGTTAACCCACCCTACCTCATCACTGAAGCAGCGTTTGTAAAGGAAGAAGGCTGGTCCGTCACCTTTGAGGGTAATTTCCAACTGAATTACCTCTCTTTCTGTAGAATTACCAACATGCTCCCTTGGAGACAAATGGGACTGGCAGGGAGTAGGTGGTGAGCAGCAGACAGGGGGCCCTGCTGCTACTATACACCTACAGAGAGTTAAGAACACTCCACATGCAGTTGTGATTGACGCTGGTACAACCTTGATAAACATGCTCCATAGGTAGACCGCTTCAACAACTGTGCTTTAGAAACACAGCCCCTGATTGGCAGCACAGTGTCTCTTAAACAGGGAAAAAAATCAATATTTCAAGTAACTTTCTACTGTAAATTGCAAGTTCTCATTAACCTTTTCAGGTCCACCATGACAGAAAAAGGACTAATTTAGCAATGAGATGTCAATTCAGTCTAAAATGAATCTGTTGCTGAAACCTAATTTAAGAACTCCAGGTCTTATCTTATCAAAACATCTTGGTTTAAATGCATACTGTGTCTTTTGTTGTTACGTCAGTATAATTTGAAAAGCAAGCTTTCATCTGCAATGTAATGGGGTGGTGGAAGGTGTGTGATGGGAGCAAGAAGGGAAAGGAAAGGCAAAGCTAGCTTTTCCACTAAATTTTGCACTAGTATGGTTTTATTACCTTAACCTAACTCTTTGGTTAATTATTCATCAAATAATGCAATACATATTTTAGTGTGTTTCAAGCAGAAATCTAGTTTTCAAAATCACATTGAACCTGATATTCTGAATAATTATAAGTGCTTTCATCTGTGACACTTGAAAATGCTGATTTATTTAGAAGTTTCTGTTCAGAATTTATGTAGAACTAAGAACATCTAATAATAACCTGGTGGTTGGTAAATGAGCATTACAGTCTCAGTGACAAAGCCAGTGGATTAAGCTTGAAAAAATAAAATTAAAAAAAAAATTAAGTTCAGCAATTCCTCTGTTACCATCATCCACTCCTGAATGTGTTCCTACTGAGTTTGTTATTACAAAGTCTGGCAGATGTTGCTATACTCATTGCAAATTTCTTATGTATACCACTTAAAATGTGCAATTTCAGGTCAGTTACTAGGGTGTCAATTGAGACAGATTTCTAAGCATGTGCTTAACCTCAAAATGACTTAGAACAATGAAAATGAGACTGCCATAAATAGTAAATAGAGGCAGCAAGGCACCTGGGTGAACCAGGGTCTTGGAAGGAGCTAGAATTCAGCACAAAAAGCAGCATACCATATTAAGGCTTCTTATGTGATCCTGACTGGGTGGCACAACATCTTCTGTATAACTTCTCCATAGGAGTCTAATTCTGCCTATAAAGATGCACCAGCAAGAGATTGCACCAGATTAAGGAAGCAAAACCAAACAATGGTCCCTATTTCATTGCCAATATTTAAAGTCTGTGGATGGAGGATGTTCATTATAGCTGGCAACAAATAATTCAGTGATAACACAGAGCTATAGGGTGTTAGAAAAAATGTATTGTACTTTGGTATACGTGTAGTTTCATCCCACATGAAGTTAGTGCATAGTATTTCTCTTCTGTGATACTTCCATGATATTTAACCTCCATTGTCTCTTCTGCCAGGAGATTTTATTTTTGCAGCTTTTGCTGGATATGTTGGGCTTTTTTCTTTTTTTCCTTTTTTTTTCAGGACTTTTTTTTTTTTTTCCTGAAATCCTTAATAGCAGCTATCATGGTGGGACCTTTCTAAAAAATCACCATTCAAAATGCCTAGAATATGAACGTCTCCCATGTGATTGTTGTTTTGTATTTCACTCTCTGTTAAATTTTTCAATTACACTTTTCCTTAGTGCTACATTAAAAATGAAGCTCTTTCCTAAGACTAAATACTAAGTGTTTGACATTTCTTTTAATTTTGAGCTAGGTTGTGTAGTTGGCTTACCAAGCAACATTTTGGATTCTATATATATTTTTCATTCAAAACATGAAAACCTTTGTCACAGTTTATAGCTGTCATGACAATACAGTGAAACATATTAAAAAAAGTCCCTACATAAAAAGTTCTGCAGCTTGGTGAATAGCAAACTCTCCTGCTATGGTAAAATTCTTAATGTCTCAGTACAAGCATGGCAAAGAAGCTGGTCTTTCACCTCCTGGGTTACCACTGTCATGCTAGATGATAACACAGAACTTGGCAATATCTCCACAGCCTTTTAAAAATAAAACACTGGCTAGCTGCTAGATCCACAATGAGCTTTCAGAATCAGCTTTTAGTTTTTAAGGCATTTGTAAATGCAATCCAACAGTAACTTTAGCCAAGAGATAGAATTTCAGATACAGACATGTCTTTGTCTCTTTCTTGTGCCTGGTTAAAGGGAATGAGA
The DNA here is from genome assembly GCF_964289735.1 of Phaethon aethereus. Classification (NCBI taxonomy): domain Eukaryota; kingdom Metazoa; phylum Chordata; class Aves; order Phaethontiformes; family Phaethontidae; genus Phaethon; species Phaethon aethereus. Next base: position 61,407,609 of record NC_138582.1, on the reverse strand, counting down.
AGTTCAGCAATGTAGAACTGACGAGTTGGAAACTTAGCTCCAAACATGAATCCATTATACCAACTTAGTCGACTAAGTCCTATTAGTCAGATTATACAGATGTGTTTGAAAATGTATCCCCAATTCATCTTTAGAAAAGCTTTCAAACCTGTGTTTACTGAGGACAGCACCTGAGTAACCAACTGTGAACATACGTCTGAAAGCCAGATCACGAGAGTCATAATAGCCCGTAACTGCTAACAGCAGTTCCTGATTCAGGTGTCAGAATAAAACTGCTAACAGCTTTATATGTCTATAGGAGCTCCCTCTAGTAGGTAAAGCAAAAACTGACCAAACCCCCAAATTTATAAGAGTATATATATGCATGAAACATTAAAGAGGAACATCAATTATTTTTCTCTGACAATTCAGCCTTGTATATTTTATATATTAAGTGTAAGAAGAGTAAATGAGTTTCTGTATTTTTGTGCATTCTTTTATGATTATTGTACATTGCCATGTTTTACTACTTCTGTATTAATTATATTTAAAAACAGAGATGAGTACTGATAACATAAGAAAAAGAAAATCTTTTAATGAAAACTTCTATCAGCCAAAAAGCATACTCTATGCATTAAGAAACTGTTTGTGTTCACTATCATGCTACTACAAAATTGTTGGAAGCATAATAGAAAAAAATGTGTCTTGCAAGGCAGAATGTTAGCATTACATAAGATGATTATACTGCATAATCTAATTAGCTATGTTACATCAGCTAATTAGATGGGATAAACTAATTTAGTGACTTAAGAACCTCCTTTCTAGTCAATTTTAGTGAATCTGGTCCTTTTTTACAATGTAGGAATGTTTTTTTTAAATGTATTTATTTGGGAGTAGAAATTGGAAACAGTATTCTAATTGTGTCACCTGGTGCATTAGGAAGTACCCTGATCTGTGGCTTATATTGCATCACTTGTTCATTTCTAATGGGAAGCTGGTGGATTTCTGCCAGAGATGACTTGTCAAAAAAATTGACAGCTGATGCAGACCTTTTGCAAACTTCCAGTAAGTTCTTCCCAATCTGTAAACTCTGTAAGCATATCTCTGAAAAGCAAGTGTTTTCAGCTGGTTGACACTGTCTGCAGCAACCCTGTTCCATGTTAGCAATGCACATTTTGTTCACTGGTTTCATCCATTCCCTTTCTATCTTTTTAAATTAATTATACTTTCTAATGAAACAAAGTAAGGACTTACTATCAGCTATTAAATGGCAAAATAATGAATAGGATAAGATGGGATAGAATACATGAAGTTTAGAATAAGCTTATGAAAGAAACAAACCATGTAATATATGTTGAACATATATATTGAGCATTTCACATTAAACATTAATTGTGAAAACTGCAGGAAATTTTATGCTGTAAATGTTGTAGACATATTAGTATATGGAGGCAGGGATCCAAATTTCATGGAAAAAACTTTTTCTTAGGTAACCCCTTCAAGTTCTCATGATCTTCTTCTCTTTCTGCTCCCAGATATAATGGATTTGCCTTCTATCATTCATTCAGGGCAAATGCATTATTAGTATATTGTCTGAGGTTAATGCTTCTCTTATTTAAAGCCTTTTCCTCGATTTTATTCCCTACACTCCCTTCACAGCTCCATGAGCAGGTCTAGTACGTCATAGTACTGGCCAATCATTCAAAATGCCAAAATTGAATACTTCATTTTTTTATGATTTATAATGTTTCATTTATGATAATAAAATATTAATTTTTACATGTGCTATTAAATCTTTTAACGCTGCTGCATTCACAAGTCTTACAGACTATACATATCCTACAAAAAAGCACCAAGCCTGGGACTATTCTCTGGTCCTAAGACCAACTGGCATAGACTGGCATCATCCACAAGATACAACACTCGGTACTGAGTCTCCTCCCTGGACACTATATAATGTCTTTCTATCCCTAAAACAGTATTATCTTGTGTATGTCCCATCCAAAATGCATGAAATAAGACAATGGATGTGTTGCAGCTCTTCAGAATAATGTTTTCATAGCAGTGAACAAAGAGGATGGGTTATGTGGGCTGAAGTGTGACATCAGAGCGTCTGAAAGCACAAAGTTTGCTGGATAATGTTGGAAGAACTTGGAGGGAGTAAACTCTTACAGTCTTTTCAAAATTACTTTTTTGTAGCGATTGCCGCTGTGTGCTACCTCCTGAACAGTCTCTGGACATTGCCTCATACAGCACTAGTTAGGACCGGACAAGACTGTGCCAGTGAGCCTCCTCGTAGGAAGCAGCAAGTGACTCCTTTGGACATGCTGTTGATTGTCACCTACAAGATTAAAAATCTTGCCCATACATATCTCCAGTGAAAACTGTAATCTTTTAGGATATCTTGACATGTAAGGACAGTATTTGGAATACATCTTAGTTATTTGTAGTGTTGTACCACTTAGAGAACCCCAGATAGTGCTGTCTGCTCAAACAGGCATCAGAACTGACTGTCTGTACAACGGAAAGTACAAATGAATGTAACAGATAAAGGCTATGTACCATCTTAAAGAAATATAAACAATATCAAACAATTTCTTCATAATTATATAGTAAAAAGAGGAAATATTAATGTAAAATTTCATACAAATGGTTCAAAAAATTATGAGACTTTTTCTTTCTTTAAAAGCACACTGATTTTGTTGGTAGACTTCAGTTCATGTTTTCGAGTTTTAGAAATTTGCTTACAAAACCACAGGCAAAGAGAAGCCAAAATTCCTATGCCACATCTTTTTTTTTTTTCCCCAAAATCTGGGATTTAAATTAAGGCATTTAATATTAAAGCTTTCAAATAAAATCTCAGCATTTTCAAATAAATGAAAAATCCTGTGGAGACTGACTTCCAGAATTCATATGAGACCTAAGACACTTCAAATAATGTTTAATAAAACTGTCAAAATTGTGAAGTTTGTCTAGAAAAACACAGATTCACACTGTTCTGTTCCAGTGGAATTTTGGACATGGAATACTATCTTTTCTCATTGGTTTCATGGAAATAGATCCCTGTAGACAGCAGATTCAAGCCCAATAGGCTCAGAGAACACAGGTCATACTCCTGGGGCAGGCTGTAACAGCAGTTCACACACAGCTCCAGAAGTATTTAACAGAGGTGTGGTGGAAAAGCTCAGAAGACATGTAGATTTCCATAAACCCATTCCATTCCATTCCTTATCTATGATCTTCCACCAAAAATTATTTGTTATTTTTAATTTTCTCTTCCAAGTGCCTTCTGTGTCTTATTCCTTGGTGTCTCTTTGAAAGAGCTCTCAGACTAGGCACCAATCTGAGAGCACCATTACAAACCTGTACAAAGAATTTAAAGGAAGGGTATATAAAGAAGTGTGAGAGAGCTTGGGTCCAGGTGGAATAAAACTCAAAAAAAAAGTTAACCGAAGACCAATTTACTACATACGTTTTAAGCATGCTTCCTGCGGTAGCTAGAAATCAAGTTTCTCGAGGTTGTATAACAAGGTTGGTAAGGCTAATTTCCCATCAATAAAAGAGTTGGACATTGTAGGAAGTGTAATACAGTATATATTTAAATGGATGGAGCCCAAATACTAAATCTCTTCTTTCCTCTCAGATATTTTAGTGCAGCTTATTTGTAGACATAACTCCAAATAAAGACTGACAAAGAAGCTTGGTGGTAATAGCTTGCATTTTAATGTGTAGTGGAGTCTTTGCATAGTGTATTCATTACACCTTTTTCAAGGTCGCCTTTCCTCTTTTATTTATGGTTTTTATTTGTAATTACTCAGATCACAATGATCATTGAGTAAAACAAAGGAACTTAACACAAGAAGACAGATGAATAGATGAAATCTGGTACTTTTTTACTGACGACTTTGCCATTAAACATGTAGCTTGCAAGAAATAAAATTTTTAGTATCACATCTAGGAATGTGATGCTTACATTTAGATTCTAAAAATGAAGACTTTTTAGGACAAATTCCCTTTTCTGTCTTTGATTTTAAATCCTGATGAATAACTAAGTTAAATGAATTACACATATCAGAAGTAAGGACAGACAGTTGAAGTACTCAATTAAAATGGCACAGTGTTGTGGTTTTGGGGATTTTTTTACTCATGTAAGAGTTTGTGTAGCTCTCTAGACTCTGGTGGAGTTGTCTCCGCTTAGAAATAGGTAGAAGTTTTTATTTTATTTTGTCCTCCCACACACATGTATATGTAACCAGAATTACTGCTAATGGAACATAAACACATATAACAAGAAAGACGACTGCCAAAATGACTGAAAATACACAGTCATATCTTTAAGCTGTTCCTTATATATTTTAAGGAGTTGTGCACTTAATTCATATAATGAACAATCCATTAAAGCTAGCATTATTATTCCTACTTCCTTGTACATAAACAGAACATTAAACATAGATTCCACTGAAAATGTCTGTTTTAGTTATTGTGAAGAAGTCTAGATGAACAGTTGCAAAGTATAGAAGGCCAAAACACAGTGTAATATTTTTGTGTGGACAGGATTTCTCCACCAAATGATATGGAATTCACTGGCATAATATTTGCAAACTCAAAATAACTTTGGCATTATAAATGTGGGAATTTGGCTGTGTAGTAAGGCACTGTATCACAGAGCCAAATCTAGAATGTTTTCAGATCTTTATTATTTTACCTCCTTAACACACAAATTCTTCCTAGAGAGACCTCTGAAAAGGATTCACAGGACACTGGAAGAGTAGCCACAGCATTAGATTTCAACAGTTCTGAAATGCTGGGAAACATGATCTTTGGTCTGAGGCAGCAATGCTGACTCTAATCACAATACAAATACACACATCAAGCGATGGACAGTTTTAATAAAATTCATTATCCACATATTTCATTCTTCATCTTTCTCATTTCCCTACACATCCTTTCCAGGTTTCCATCATCAGTGTCTCTCTTCTCAAAGACAAACCTGTAACATTATTAAAGGTCACTCTTTCCTCTTTTGTTAAATACATGTCTGGCCTTGAAAGTGCAGTCTTTATTCACTGTTTATAGCTCATGCATGTGCATTTGTTCATAACTAGGATCATTTAATAAAATTAAGGTATTTTTCTTCTTATATTTATTGCAATTAACTGTTCTAATAAGTCAATTGCTCAATCATGATTTTTCTTGCGATTCATACCTAGGATTTCTGTGAGGGCTTTTGTAGTTAATTTTTATTCTATTTCTGGTGCTTTTTCTTTCAAGAGTTCCAAACTGATATTGTTAAGCAACAGTTTATGTGTCTGGTACCCTCATAATTTTTTACTGCTTTTGGAGGAGCAGATGGAGATTAGGTAAATCTATACAGCTACAAACTGTGATTAAGATGAACTGAGGTATAAATATCACTATTTAAAATCACATGTTTAAGCTGTCCTCTCTTCCTAAATGTTGCAACAGCCAGAGTTTTCACAGCATATACTGTGTTGGTGACGATTTAGTCTTCTTAATCCTAATCAATAAAGTAATTGAGCACCAGACTTTCAGAATTGCTTTTCCAATGTTTGTTTCATATTCAGACTAATAATCAGCCATTCATACAATTTTCAATTTTTATCTGTAGCATTGCCCTTGTAAAAACTGGTCTTATAGTCAGTTAGTATTAATGATAATTGTCCAATTATAGTATTTACTCAGTATAAGAGCTTTCCAGATTTTGATAAATCTGTTCATTATATTTATTCATTGACAATTTTAACGGACTATGTCTTGGTTTTCCTATGTAATTTCTTAGTTATCTGTTATCTGCTCATTAATTAAACCTAGTTCCAAGATTCTTATTTTTATTTAAATGTATTTATTTATATATTTATTTATATATTATTTTGAAGTACATATTGGGAAATTCTTGGATAATATGTAACACTCATTTTAAAAACAAATATTTTAAAAGTTCTCTATTCCATTTTGCCACCACTTGTAGTCAAATACCAAAGAATGGAGAAGGGAACAGTATTAAGCAGTGCTTTTAGAGACAAAATAATTTCTGGATTTGTAACACTGTCAATTGGAAAAGTGAGTTGCCGTCTGAGATCCCTTACCGATAGTGCCCTGCTACAAGGCCTTCTTGTCTTCCAAATGTCATTCCGCATAAATGGAATTGATACACCTGATCTCTGGTGCTGCAGAACACGGAGAATAACAGCAGTCACAGTTTAAATCATATAAGGATTAAGGCAATAGCTGCAGCTCACATTACTCTCTTTGACTTCACTGAAACAAGCATATGCCTCACTTACTTTCATTTTACTAATCATCCTCCTATGGCATTTCCTTATCTCTTCAGTTCCTTGTATTTGGGGGTCTCAGGTTTTCCCAAACATAAAAGGAGCCTTTTCCATTACCTTCCTGCCTGAAATGGCACTGCACTGGAACTTACTTTAAGGAGGTTCAGCCCAAAGTTTTCCTTTTATAAACAACTATTCCAAAAGACTGGAAAGCCTTGGAAATTAAGAAAATAAATAAGTGAATGAAAACAAGATGGAAAATTTTTATTACTTCTGTTTTTTAAATAGAGCAAATTGAAAGCAACTAAAGAAGAGAGACCAGAAGTATAAAGGTTTGTGCACCTCACTTCAACCCTGCAGTTCCTCTTCCTCACTGTCATAACTGCAGGACCCACACTTTCTCTTGGCTATTTTTATAGTCTATTGAGCCTTCCTCTCCCAAACATGCTCAGTAAGTCTCCAGGCAATACATCTCACCTGTTGTCCATAAAATGGCATAACATATTACTGAAAAATAAAATTATGTATTTTGGGACTTTATAGTAAAATAAGCTTAAATTAAAAGTGGAAAGAATTTAGCTGAGTCTTGCAAGTCACTTCCTGCAATAAAATCCTTTAAGCTTGGTGAGGTTTGCTAGCAAAACAAAAACTAATAAATATACATTGAAATATCAAAATATGTTGGCAGGGAAATACACAAAGGGTTCATTTTTCAAAATGCATAAGGAATGAACAGGCTCATTCCCATTTTCAGATATAACATCAGAATCTCATGACTTAATATTCTGGAAAATTATTGAGGTTACAACAATCAAATCAAGTCAGCATTCCTGAAGATAAGCTAAAATGACAAATTAGACTTTTTTTTCTTCAGACCTCTGTGATAGCATTAATCATATAACCGTGGCTTACTCATGATCCTTTCTTTGATGTTCACAATGCATATCCGCTGAGAGAGTTGAAAGCAATAAAGATAATTTTGAATTATTTTTGGAAGGTGTACTATTTAAATGTAAAAAAAAAAAGTGGAGTGATAGAATATGACTAATACTGAAAAATACAGTCATTGTTTCCTTCCTATGTAGAGGATTGGTTTAGAAGTATAATTTGGGAACTCCATAAATGGACTAGAGAAATTGCCATACCATGAAGGGGGGGGGGGAGGGGGAAAGGAATTATAAGAACATTGCATTATTTATTTCTTTAGTAATAAAAACATTGGAGTACAAAGCCAAAGTTCACAACACATTGTATTTTCTTCAACGAAAATTGGCTAAAATGATTCAGTGATTGAGTCTCCCTGATTCTGTAACATGGCAGAAGGGTATTGTTTAGTAAAGCCAAACTGAAAATTCAGAACACATTTCTTTTTCCCAAGTCATAGAACACAAACTGGGATATTGAGTAGAAGTGATTTGCTTAATATCTATGATACAAAAGGGGATCCTAAGTCAACCTCATCGTTCTGCTTCAGTGTCCCAAGCTGATTACAGAAAGGAAATATATGCAGTTACAATCCAATGAATGATTCTCATTCTCTGTCTCTGTGGAAATCTCGTGAATTATTCATTAAAAAAATCTTAATCAGAAGGGGAAAAGAAAGAAGATGGGTTATTTTTTTACAACATTTCACCTATGTATTTTGAAAGGAGGAAATGTAATGCTAGGTTTGAGTTTTTCAATATTTATGTAGCCAAGCCCATAGTTATGATTATGCGTGTATATTCTCAGAGACTCAGTTTACAATATAATGTACACTGTGATCCAACATAATTTAGTACATCTCAAAAGAATGCATGATTTACTAGCCCTAATGAATGCAGTACTTCAAGCTTTCTTCCATCTGGACTTTTGTTATTCTGCAGTACATTTGAGAACAATTTGGGATTTCACTCTGCTACCACATGATATTTCATATAATATCTAAAGAGATTTTTAATTTTGAAGAACCCTTGATTAATGTCTTTGTTTGCCCAATTCCTTCTGCTGGCTCTTAATTGTTTTCTGTATTAACATTTTTAATGAATTTAGAGCCAAAGTCTATTAAAAAATAAATCTATAATTCCACAGTAAAAGTTGTCAGATTTAGGGTTTTTCTAATCTCTTTAGCTGCTCAATTCCCAGGATTCCAGTTAACAACAATTTTTTGGTCCAATTTCCTGTGAGAATATCCAAATTTCCCTCATTATGCCTAGCTAGGACCTTGTGTAAAGTGACAATAAAATATTGCATTGCTTATAGAACATTTCACATATTCAAAGCTTTAGGGAAATAGTAACCAATAAAATGAGTTGGACCTTCTTGTTGTTAATGCTGTTCACAGAGCACGCTCATTTTTGTCATGATTGATCTTCCAGTGCTAGTACCAAAATGACATTTACTACATCTTGACAGAGCATTTATCAGTATTGAAATAGTTCAGAAAACCTTGAAGCTGCCAAACTAAGGGAAAATTTAAGAAATCAAATGTAAATCTCAAGGACTCTCACCTAGCAATGCTACATTGGTCTAGTCTCATTCACGATTACAAACACCAGTCTTGTATGGACATCTTAAATATTATGGTAACAAAGGTAGCAGTAAATAACAACCCGAGCATTTACTTAAGATCTTGAACATAATTTTTCTTTCCTTTTTTTTTTTCCCCACCAAACAACCATCTTGGAACTATTCTTAGCCAAACAAAAAATACGTTTACATGTTTGTTGGTAATTTACAGCAGTGTTGAGAGTGGCTGAAATGAGATTGTTTACCTTTTTGTAGAAATGATTATTTCTGTCACATGACAATGTCTTTTTAGGATAGGTTTTCCTTTGCCTTCAATTTTTCTGTCCCAAAGCTCTGGGATAACTATGTCCTAAGAGTCCATTTCTTCTACTACTATTCTTGGGATGTTGTGACTGTACCTCCTCTACTGTGGTTCTGGGCTTGGCAGGCATGACTGAGCTACAAAGGTACTGAGTTCATTTGCTGATGGGAAAAATAAAACAGTTGAGTAGCCACACTTACCACAGAATCATGGGAAAAGGGGAAAAAAAAAATTTGTGAATCATCTGCCTTGGGACACCTCAGAAAGAGTAGAATGTAGCGTGAAATCCGGGCAGGTGTACAATACATCTTAGTTTCAAAACAGGGACAGAAATCAGCAGTAAGAGAGAGCACTGAACTCTAGAAAAAGACAACAAAAAGTTTAGCTAACCATAAAGTTACTGCAGGGTATAGAAAATACCTTTTTGATATTACTTGCTTGTAGACAAATAATCTAATATCAGAACATCTCTCTGATGATAGACCCTTTGCTTACTCTTCAGACCTGTGCGTCCAAACAACTGACTGCAAAAAATAATTGTGCAGGCAGTATTAAGGATGCTAATAGGAATGGCTACACTAATGGCCTAGTGTTTACTACCTGTTAGGCTTGTACCTGTTGTACCTACGTGTAATTAATCCCATTGCAAGTAAAAGGAAGATTAAAGTCTTGGCACAGTAAACAAGTAGGTTATCCTATTTGGGCTAAAATAAATTATTCAATTTTACAAGTAGACAACATGTGGCTACGAGTTTGGAGTTCTGTCCAAACATACAATCCAAGAATCAAGGCAGCATTGTGGAATACTTCTTTTAAAAGAAATTATAAAACATTTCAGTGATAGTATTTCGAGACACCTTAAAGAGGCTTGTTTTCAGTTGGGCTTCAAGTATCAAAAATTATCATGATTCCAAGTGTCTCTCCAAAATGGAGGATCTTATTTGTAAGAACCTAGATGTGGGTGCCTAGATGTGGTGTGGTACCATTGCCATTCAACATTTGGATCAATAGATGAAACATTGGCAAAAGAAATAGCGTTGAAAAACATGAAAGCTACTGTACTTCATATGCTTTCTCATTAGAAAAGGAAAAGAAGACAACAAATAACACCCATAACTATATAAAAGGATGTTAAAATAGCAAAGTGAAGCACATGAAATGATTACAAATTATTTTGTATTATTTTGTTGCTGTGCATAAGAAGACATAAATCATTACAATAAATCACTGCACTTTAAAATTACCAACAAACATTCAGTGTGGAAAATGACAACCTTACTAATAGAGCTGACAAATTTATAAGTGACTGTAAGAGTATTTTTGAGGAAAGCTTTGGACAGTATAACCATAGACATTATTATCTACAGCAGATCCATTTGTACATAGAAGGATTGGACAACTGCATAAGCATAGTACTTTTTTTTTCCCCCCTCAAATTCTGCCTCTACACTAACAAATCATAGAATCATAGAATCACAGAATATTTTGGTTGGAAGGGACCTTTAAAGGTCATCTAGTCCAACACCCCTGCAATAAGCAGGGACATCTTCAACTGAATCAGGTTTCTCAGAGCCCCATCCAAACTGACCTTGAATGTTTCCAGGGATTGGGGCATCTACCACCTCTCTGGGAAATCTGTTCCAGTGTTTCACCACCCTCATTGCGAAGAAGTTCTTCCTTAGTTCTAGTCTAAATCTACCCTCTTTTAGTTTAAAACCATTACCTCTTGTCCTATTGCATCAGGCCCTGCTAAAAAGTCTGTCCCCATCTTTCTTAGAAGCCCCCTTTAAGTACCGGAAGGCTGCAATCAGGTCTCCCTGGAACATTCTCTTCTCCAGGCTCAACAACCCCAACTGTCCCAGCCTGTCCTCACAGAGAGGTGTTCCATCCCTCTGACAGTTTTTGTGTCCTCCTCTGGACCCGCTCCAACAGGTCCATGTCTTTCCTGTGCTGAGGGCTCCAGAGCTGGATGCAGGACTCCAGGTGGGGTCTCACCAGAGCGGAGTAGAGGGGCAGAATCCCCTCCCTCAACCTGCTGGCCACGCTGCTTTGGGTGCAGCCCAGGATATGGTTGGCCTTCTGGGCTGCAAGTGCATGTTGCTAGCTCACGTCCAGCTTTTTATCCACCAGTACCCCCAAGTCCTTCTCAGCGGGGCTGCTCTCAATCCCTTCATCCCCCTTATGAGTTAACTAGCCAAACGAATTTCAAGGTGACTTTCAAAAAAAAAAAAAAAAGGCATAAAATTTAGTATGAATAATGGTCTCTAAACTCTCTTTTTAATGAAATAAGTGACTCCTTGCTGAAGTACAAACTCAAAATATAATTTTAAGACGTCTAAAAATAGATGCACTTCTTTTTTAAGAGAACGTGACTTTCAAAGTTTCAAAACACATTCAAAAATAGGTTTTATCCAAAACTACTTTTTACTGTGATTTAAAATTACTTTCTTTGTAAAGCAATAATTTGATTATTAATCAGAGAGATGAGACTGAAAATGAAAATGTTATTAAAGAGACCTGAGAAAAAGTATTTTCTTTCACACAGAACAAATTTGTTCTGATTCTCCTGTTGGTATAGTTTATGTTATTCTCAGACTACTGAATTGTACTTAAAAATAGAAAAACTACAGTGAACTTGGATTGAAATCACATAGCTATTTCAGCTGGCATTGAAACGTTAGCACAAAATTTCTGTAGAAATAAAACCATACTTCAGAAAATCTATGGAGAACTTGTGTAAGGAATATTAATGTTTTTACTTGCAGAATTGATGTTTAATGTCTAGGAAAACACACTGAAATGGTGTTTTTAGCTCATTAACAATTAACCTTAGACATGCCAGTACTGTGAGACAGTTCAAAAACCTAAGTATCTATTTCATGTCAACAATTAGTAGATCTTATTAACAATTAGATCATTTTAACAAGATCCTACATGTTGTTTGAATATTTGGAAAAAAAACAGTATTATTAGATATGGCTATCCAATTTCCTCATTCATATTAAAATTTCTGAACAAATACTGAATCTTAGCATGAGGAGTATTTACCTTTTTTTGTTTCTTTATACGATTCATATGATTCTCATCTTCAAGCAGGACACAAATCCAGAAATGTGGCCTTTCTTGTAAGCAGGTAAGTGGGTACTGTACATCCTTGCTTAAAGGCTTCCACAGAAAGGAAATATCAGGAGTTTAGCTGAGTGAAAAACAAATAAAAATCTATTTTGTGTAAATCTTCAAATGGGTCTTTGAGAACAATGTTAGTGAGTCAGCGGCACAGATCACCTTGTCATCATTCAGACATGATAAATGGACTTTTAAAGGTGAGAGCTCTTACTTTATAATGTAGGAATTCAGCAGACACCAGCCTAATGGAAGTGGCTATCCAGCCTGCGCATTTGCCACCAGCCTTGTCAGACTTCGTATCCCAATCAGGCATTAGGTATGTCTGTTCTGTAATATTTCACCTCTTTCTGTTCTCTGTGTATCATACTTCCTAATATAAATGGCAAATCCAGACACACTGGTTTTAATCCAGTCACCAGCTACATAGAAAACTTCCTACTTTAACATATGAAGTAACTAACCTTGTATTATATGGCATTAGTAATCACACATTCTGATTTTGTAGGTGTAAGTCATAAAGGCCAAACCGTCCTACTTTGTACATGGAGACTGAGCTTTGACTGCTTTTAACAAGTAGCCCTCTTGAAACGTGCCTTATTCTAGCCTCAGCCACAGGTCCTCTTACTATCAAAAGGCTTCAGCATTTCCCTCCCTCCCTCCAACTCAAGGAAGGGTCACAGCCAACTGTGAGACCAAGACATCTGAGACGCCTCGTGTCCAGATGGCTCTCCAATCAGGCAGCTGAAGTACTCAGTGCATATTCCACTCCTTTCCCTTTCCTATTTGTTCTCCTCAGTTCTACTGCAAAATAAAACACAAGCAAATAGTATGAAAAAAACCCAAAAAACAACCAAACAACCAAAAACCAACACCCCCACAAAATTCAGACACTATCTCCTTTTTTCAAACAACCAACTCAATTCCAAAGCTGCCAAGATGTAACTTAGTGTTAAATTAGCCGTCTCTGTTACAGATAGCCCCTCCTTACACAGCTTCCTCTCAGCATTAAGATGACCAGAAATGACAGAATAGAAAAAATTCCAAGGCAATGTGGTGATTTAACTCCAGTTGGCCACTAAGCACAACACAGCCGCTCGCTCACTCCCCCACAATGGGATGGGGGAGAGAATCAGAAAAGTAAAACTGAGAAAAATCATGGGCTGAGATTAGGACAATTTATTAGATAAAGCAAAAGACGCACACACAAGCAAAGTAAAACAAGGAATTCTTTCACTACTTCCCATTGGCAGGTATGGAGTAGCCATCACCAGGGAAGCAGGGCTCCATCATGAGTAACGGTTACTTGGGAAGACAAATGCCATCACCCCGAATGTGTCCCCTTCCTTCTTTTTCCCCCAGCTTTATATGGTGAGCATGGTGTCATATGGTATAGAATATCCCTTTGGTTAGTTGGGGTCAGGTGTCCTGGCTGTGCCCCCTCCCAGCTTCTTGCGCACCCCCAGCCTGCTCGCTGGTGGGGTGGGGTGAGAAGCAGCAAAGGCCTTGACCCTGTGTGAGCACTGCTCAGCAATAACAAAAACATCTCTGTGTTATCAACACTGTTTTGAGCACAAATCCAAAACCCAGCCCCATACTAGCTACTATGGAAAAATTAACTTTATCCCAGCAAACCCAACAGAGGCAGCAAGCTAATTTAAGCATTCTCAGATATACTGAGATATGGAATTAAGGCGACATTATAAAGAGCAACATGCTTTAATTACAGTGGTAGTGTCTAATATGCACTTGTATTATTTTTCTAGCAGGAATATGTCTATCATTTAAGGAAATTTATCCTTAAGGAAAAATATCCTTTAGAGCCATAAATACTTAGTTAAAAAATATATCCATTAAGGATTGTATTTGAATGATTCACAGCTGTGGGAAGAAAATATATTTCCAAATTTTAAAAAGAAATTGTGTATTATCATAATTCATTCTTGTAAAATTTTCACTAATATACAAAGAATACTAGACGATCTCCAAATACTGATAAAGAAAAGCAGTATCACAGTATCAATCCTAGTTCTTATGTCAATGTTGCAGAAATCAGTAAAATTTGAAGAATAAAGGAAACATTACAGACATTCTCATTGGCTATATATATAATGTAATCTCCACTAGGAATATACCTGCTGTGTCAAAGATGTTTCTGTTCATGCTATGAGTAGCATTCTTGCCCCCTGGTGTTACTTTAGTGTTTGATTTATTTACATTTTCCTGTGTCATGTAGCGATTGAATCAGCTACTGAGACATTTCACAAAAAGCAAATAACTTTTTGACTTCTTTAAAAGAAATGAGCAGTAAAGAAAATTGCCATGGAGAAACAGCTCCCATGAGAGGATCTATGTTGGTCATGGGATATTCCCAAGATTAAAAAAAATCCAGCTTCAAGGACCTCAACAGCAAAGACCTGTCCCATCAAACAATGCTAATCACCACATAATCACCTGAAAGCAGTCAAACAGCCTCTGGCATTCACATATACAGTTGTAGGAATGGTTGGAGTAGCAGCAACACATTTTGCAGGCAGTGATATTAAAGTTAGGAGTTAATGGCATCATGTCTTGTTACAAACATCAGTGGCAACAGTGCAAGATGTAGTTCAGAATCATTAATACAGGCTTTGAATATCAGCTATATCCTTGTGACAAATACCAAGGTGGGATGACCAGGTCATATAGTGGCATTGAAACCACAGCAACATCTCAGGAGCAAAGTTTTAATGCCGAGGTAAATGCTGAATGGTAGTTTTAGTAACATGACATAAAAACTTCAGCCAGCCCACAATTGCCTCCGGGCTCGCTGTCCCTGCTTCCCAAGATCTACTCCAGTTAAAGATGCAGAGTCTGTCATTTTCTGTTCCAGGAACCATAGATATCAATAACAAATCTGTATGTTGGATTTTAAAGTGAAGGAATGCTTAGAGAAAGGAACTGGTTCCTGCCCCTTGTTTAATTAACTTTTCTTAATTTTGAAGTAGAACAGTCTGTTCATGAAATACAGCAGAGGTTCAACTGTATAAGCCATTTTTCGTCTCCTCAGCTACAGTAAGAAATCCCATACTCACTATAGAAGAGGAGTAGCCATTACTGGTTAGATGTAAATGCTCCTCTCTTCTCCCACTTCCCATCAACCTGCTCCCCAAAGTAAAGGTAAAAAGCTTGGTAAGATTTTGCTGGTGTTTCACAGCATAATTCCTGTGAATATTTCCTAACAATATTGGGCTACGTGCTGCAGTGAAGAAAAGGATTGTAAACTATGACAAAAGGAAAAATTACATATTTTTCCAAGGCAACACAAGCTCTTCATTCTTCAAGCCCATGGGTCACCTCTGAACAGAGATTGTTGTTTGTGAGGACAGTGACAGAGCAAATAAACCTGTTAAGTAGGCTTTACTAGCTCAACCACGGTACCATGACTATGTGTTTTCTGGGCCAGAACAAGTGTGAGTCCTAATGTCATGCTGCATTAACCTACTCATAACTATCAAAAAATCCTACAACAAACAAACAAAAAATACCCCAACCTCTTTGTTTTATTGCCATAAAAAATGTGGTTAACCACTTGGCATCAACATAGACGGCTACAAACCATAGTTCTAGGTGAGACAATGCAATTAATTTTTCAAGAATGAGAGTTTAGCATTGGTCAGCATAGGATGCTGCATCCATGAAGGAGCACTAGTTCATTGATTTCCATCCCTTTCACACAAGCCGTATAATATTTATTTATCTTAGAAATAACCATAGGACTTGTGAAGCTGCCCTGATGCATGCACCACAGACTACTATATCGCAGTTTCTGATCTGTGTAGGAACACACCAATTTCTAATTCCTCCAAAAGAGATCAAACTCTGCAATTAAAATGGATTGCATTAAGAAAATGGGAAGGATCAAGGGTTTCATCCTGCAGTAATGAGAAATTCATTAGCTAGAACCATATTATCTTGGTGTGAAAATGTCCAAATGATCTCAGGAAATCAGTCAGTGTCCTCATTGTTGATGAAAACAAATGACATACTGCGATATGCGCAGACTGACGTGTTGGTTGCTTTGGATTTGGAAGCCCACTTTGAAATAGCCGAACAGTTATTTCCAGGAGTACTGAACATCAGCAGAAGCTGTGGTTTTTTAGCTTTCTTAAAATGATGACTAATGAGCTTCAGCAAGCCAAAGCCTGAGTAAGCCAAAGTTGAGGCATCCCAACTAGCTGCCATCTCTGAAACAAATAAGTAACTTCAAAAACTACGAAAGTCTGAAGATTTTACTATGGTAATATAAATGGTCTGATTACTAAACCATATAGACTATATGAATTACTTGAATTATTTTATCTGCCAAAATATTGTGTTGATTTTAAAAAACTGACAGACTCTAGGCCTACTTGTACCCATTCCTGTGGTTCTTGTCTGAACACTTACCAGCTATGGATATAATTTTGTAGCTACATGTGAAAACAGAGTCAGAGTATGAGGTTCATCTGGCCAAATGCATTGTTTCTGAGCTAAACTAAAATTTCTACAGTCAGTAGAGAGAAGTAGGTTGATATTTGTCTCATGCTTGCATAGATGTTTAAAATAGATCATCTGAACCATACCCTAAAATCACTGCTTAACTCTATTGAATATTAAAGCTACTTTCAGGAGATTTTCTTGGATGCAGATTTCTACAAAGTAGACATAACTTTAGTTGAGGTAAAACACACCCTTTACTATACTTTCTGCCTTATATTTTCCCTCTTTTAATTATGAAACTGATGTAGTGTTATGAAAATTATTGTTTTCTTCCTGATGATTTCAACCACATAAAGAAAGGCTCAGGAAGAGAAAGAAAGATGTACTCTTGGAGGAAAAAAATAAAAAACCCAAGCCTGACAGCAGGATGTAATCAGTTCTTTCCAATGTACATGAGGCAATGATGAGAAAAGTACTAAAAGTCAGAGGAAAATTAGCAGGCCAGATGGCTGGTGAAACAGTGACAAAATGACAGCAAAATGGAAAACCTGATAAAAATGAGCAAGTGACTAAAGGAACTGCATGTGAGACAGGAGAAATTAAATCATAAAGAAACAGATAAAATAAAGGATATTATTGGAAGATACAAAAGCCAGAAGATTAGAAAACTTTGGATAGGGGAAGAAGCAAGAGAGGTGACATAGCAACAGATGTTTCCTTGTGGCAAACTGACGAAGAGCCACATGAGTAGGGTGAAAAGCTACTAAATATACATCTTGCTCACATAATTGGTATGTGATTTTTAGGTTTGCTTTTTTGTGGTGTTTTGTTTTTTTATTTTTTAAGAGGAAACAAGAACTCCTGGAGACAAAAAGGAAAAATAGTGCAAACTACGGTAAGTAGTAACAGTGGTAGTAATGATAAAGGTATTCCATCCTCTGTAGTGACTTTTGTTATAGATATCTATGTCTTATAGAAATATTAATTAACCCTTACATGATTTCTCTGAGGTAAGTGAGGTTTTACAGTCTGTTTACAGATAAGCAGACTGAGCATAGAAAATTGGACATAAGTAAAATTAAACAGAAAATTAGTAAAAAAGACAGAAATAACATCTTTAAAAAAACCTAATCTGATGCCCAGTACTCTAGCTAACAGCAAATGCTTGTAAAATTCTATAGAGTTTTGCCAAGTGGCTACAAAACCATTTTCACCAAAGTCAGCAGCAGTTTTCACTAGTCTCCAGTGCAGTGGAATATGAAGATCTTGATGTATCTTACATACAACTCAGGCAATTGGGTTAAAGCTATTGGAGTATGAAATAGTGGAGTGGCACATTGCAAAGGACATTTGTTATGAATTTAACATTTTTTCAAAACAGTTTGTTCTTTACTGTATGAGAACTCATTATAAAACTTACGCAGAATGTGTAAATTAAATGAATTGTAATACAGGACTTAAACTGAACTCAGAATAGAATACAAATCTGAGACATGGCTGCTCAACAAATAGGAAGAGATTTTAAAAAACACAAAACCAAACTCCAAAAACCACAACCCAAAACTTTGTTACTAAGTAAAGAATAATGATTTAGGATGCTAGGTAATAGACAGCCCTACCAGAATGGATGCCATATTGGACCTGTTGGTCACCAATGCAAGTGAGCTAATTGGTGATGTCAAGATTGGAGGCAACCTGGGCTGCAGTGGTCGTGCATGCGCTGGTGGAATTCACAGTCCTGAGAGATATGGGGCAGGTGAAGAGTAAATTCAGGACCCTGAATTTTAAGAAAGTAAACTCCCAGCTCTTTAAGAAGTTAGTCTATAAGATCGCCCGGGAAACTGCCCTGGGGAACAAAGGAGTAGAACAGAGGTGGCATATCTTTAAGGACCTTTCCAGAGAGTGCAAGAGCTCTTGATCCACAGGTGTAAGAAATCAAGAAAGGAAGGCAAGAGACCGGCATGGCTGAGTCAAGACCTGCTGGGCAAAATAGAGGGCAAGAAGGAAACGTGCAGGCAGTAGAAGCAAGGACAGGTGTCCTGAGATGAGTACAAGGATGCTGCCCAGGGATGGGGATTGGGTCAGGAAGGCCAAGGCATGGCTGAAGCTGAACTTGGCAAGGGATGCAAAGAATAATAAAAAGGGCTCCTATAGGTATATCAGCCAGAAAAGGAAGGCCAAAGAAAACGTATCCCCTGTGATGAGCAAGACTGGCAAACAATGGATGAGGAGAAGGCTGAGGTACTCAGTTACTTCTTTGCCTCAGTCTTCACTGGCAATGTCTCTTCCCACACCTCTCAAGAGGATGTACTGCAAGATGGAGACTGGAGGAGCAAAGTCCCTCTCACTGTAAAAGAAGATCAGGTTCAAGACCACCTGAGGTGTCTGAACATGCACAAGTCTATGGGACCTGATGAGATGCATCCTAGAGTCCTAAGGGAACTGGTTGATGTAGTTGCCAAGCCACTCTCCATTACATTTGAAAAGTAATGGAAGTCAGGTGAAGACCCTGGTGACTGGAAAAAGGGAAACATTGCACCCATTTTGAAAAAAGGTAGCAAGGAGGACCCTGGGAACTACCAACCTGTCAGTCTCACCTCTGTGCCTGGGAAGATCATGGAGCAGATCCTTCCAGAAGCTAGGCTAAGGCAATGGAGGACAGGGAGGTGATTCAAGACAGCCAGCATGGCTCCACTAAGGGCAAGTCCTGCCTGACTAACCTAGTGGCCTTCTATGATCGAGTGACCACATCAGTGGACAAGGGAAGAGCTACGGATGTCGTCTCACTGTACTTCTGTAAGGTTTTGATAGGGTCCCCCACAACTTCCTTCTCTCTAAATTGGAGTGATATGGATTTGATGGGTGAACTGCTGGGTGGATGAGGAATTGGTTGGATGGTTGCATCCCGAGGGTAGTGGTCAATGGCTCAATGTTCAGGTGGAGATCAGTGAGGAGTGGTGTTCTTCAGGGATCCATATTGGGACCAATCCTCTTTAATATCTTCATCAATCACATAGTGGTATTGAGTGCACCCTCAGCAAGTTTGTAGACAACACCAAGCTGAGTGGTGCAGTTGACACACCTGAGGGTTGGGGTGCCATCCAGAGGGACCTGGACAAGCTCAAGGCATGGGACTCTGTGCACCTCATGAAGTTCAACAAGGTCAAGTGGAGGGCCCTACACCTGGGTCGGGGCAACCCCCAGTATCAGTACAGGGTGGGGGATGAAGGGATCAAGAGCCGCCTTGCCGAGAAGGACTTGGGGGTACTGGTGGTGGATGAAAAGCTGGACATGAGCCAGCAACATTCGCTCACAGCCCAGAAGGCCAACCATATCCAGGGCTGCATCCAAAACAGTGTGTCCATCAGATCGAGGGAGGGGATTCTGCCCCTCTACTCCACTCTGGTGAGACCCCATCTGGAGTCCTGTGTCCAGCTCTGGAGCCTTCAGCACAGGAAAGACACGGAGCTGTTGGAGCAGATCCAGAGAAGGGACAGAAAAACTATGATCAGAAGGATGAAATACCTCTCCTATGAGGACAGTCTGAGAGGGTTGGAGTTGTTCAGTCTGCAGAAGAGAAGCCTCTGGGCTGACCTTCCCGTCCTTAAAGGGGGCTTATAAGAAAATGGGGACAGAGTTTTAGCAGGGCCTGTTGCAACAGGACAAGGGGTAATGGTTTTAAACTAAAAGAGGGCAGATTTTGATTAGATCTAAGAAAGAACTTCACAACAAGGGTGGTGAAACAATGGCACAGGTTGCCCAGGGAGGTAGTAGATGCCTCATCCTTGGAAACATTCAAGGTCAGGTTGGAGCAACCTGATTTAGTTGAAGATGTCCCTGCTCATTGCAGGGGTGTTGGTCCCTGTGCCACCATTGCAGGTGGTTTAAAAGTCCCTTACAAACCAAACTATTCTATGATTCTATAATTCTATGAATGTATTCCATCTCTATTTCTCAGCTAAATAATAAGGCCTGGTTCAAGTGCTGATAGCTGGAATCTTTATTCACTTTCACACCAAAATATTCTTTAGATCTGTAGACCTGTGAATTGCATCAGACTCACAAATCTTTATTTGAAAGAAAAGTGTCACATTATTTGGTTGTAAAAACTTTTGATACCTGTAAAAACTACAGATACTATGTACTAAGTGTATGAAAATATAGCGTATAAAAAGTAATGTGCCATCATCACTGGAAGTAAAGATTCTGCATATAACCAAGTTGTCAGTTCAGTTTTTTTGTTATATAGATTTAAATTTAAATACAACAAAAAATACCTAACCAAATGAGAAAAATTGAAATTAAACACTTCGTGGCAAGTACACAGGTGAACTCAAAAGCTATGACATGTCTGTTACCTGCAGGGACTTATAAAAACCTACCAGTGACAGCATATAGCAAGGAGGCTTTCAGCTGTTACATTTCCCCACCAGAGGCACAAATTCAGCACTTCAGTGCAGAGCACAACCTGAATGTGCTGATGGAGGAGTCTCGTTGACCGTCAACTCGTGAGATATCAAGGATTATTAAGGTACTTTCCGAACACAGTTTACTCAAATTGAGGAGTGTTTTTTCAGGAAGTGGTTCAAGACTATCCATTTGATTTCCTTTTGTTAGATTTTATGGTTAATTTTTTTTTTTTTTTTAGATCAGTCAAAGTGTCCCCTTTTTTTTGACTTTTGAAACACATTTCCCAGTTATCCGTGCTTTCTCTGCTTTCATTCCCAGCTGTCATGGTTTAACCCCAGCCAGTAACCAAGCACCACCCAGCCGCTTGCTCACTCCTCCCCAGTGGGATGGGGGAGAGAATCAGAAGAGTAAAACTGAGAAAAATCGTGGGTTTTCAGTTTAATAAGTTTAAAGACAGTTTGATAGGTAAAGCAAAAGCTGCACACACGAGCAAATCAAAACAAGGAATTCATTCACCACTTCCCATCATCAGGCAGGTGTTTAGCCATCCCAGGGAAGCAGGGCTCCATCGCGTGTCAGTTACTTGTGAAGACAAAAGCCATCACTCCAAAAGTCCCCTCATTTCCTCCTCTTCCACTCAACTTTATATACTGACATCAGATCATATGGTATGGAATATCTCTTTGGCCAGCCTGGGTCATGTGTCCTGGCTGTGTCCCCTCCCGTGCACCCCCAGCCTTCTTGCTGGCAGGCCAATGTGAGAAGTTTAACAGTCTTGACTGCTTAGCAACAACTGAAAACTTTAGTATGATATCAACATTATTTTTATCCCAAATACAAAAAGTAGGCTCATACTAGCTTCTATGAAAAAAATTAACTCTATCCCAGCTGAAACCAGGACACCAGTTTAGAGCAGTTTCAGAGCACATGACCTGGATACCTCCTGGATGAAATTAAGGAACAAAATAAATTTCCAAAGCATCCCAGTGTGTTCCTTGTGCTAACTGCACCCCCACTATGGAAACAGAATAGAGCAAGTCTCAAGGACGAGATGGGAACATGCACAGTGTGTCTGCCAGGTCCTCTGCACCACCTTCTGTCTTCAACAAGTCACCCTCTTGGCAATTGTCTGCTAGGTTTGCACTGCTTCTGTTGGCAAAGCTGGAGCCAAACTTGTTTAATTCTGTCTTTGACTCAGTGATATGACCTCTGCAGGTATTTTATTGAACACAGAGATCTATAATATAGCCAAAATACAATTATAATTTAAATTATTTTCAAAATTAAAGCAGTAGATAAAAATCTCATTGATTACAGCTATGACAAAGAACACTTGTTATCCCTCTTAGAGAGGAAAAAATAGGTTTTGAACTAAGAACATATGTTTTCATTTTCTAGTTGAATAAGTATGTTAGTGACATGGACTCCAACATGATTCTCACAAAATTTAGGGCCACAAAATAGAAATATTCCATTGCAAGAAGCAAGCTGTCGATAGTTCTTACTCTTAGGCTTAGAACACTTACAATGGACAGTGTTATGCCTATCCCAAACCCTTTCAGTTTAGCAATATTATATAAAGCACAATAATTCTTGGAACGCCTTATGAAAGGGAGAAAGACCAATCATCTCAAGGACAGAAGAAATTAGAGTAAAATGAGTCTAAGAACAGTTTGGTAGGCACTTAGACGATGTAACAAATCAGAACATTAGTGATGCAGACATAACTGATTCAGTGAATTTACTCCTTCTTTCTCCTTGTGAAAAGGTGTTTAAAATTTTTACCAAATGTGTCCAGTATTAAAACATATTTGATAAGTCTCATTGTTGCTGTTAATTCCATTTACCTCCTGCTCCATTGAGATGTGGCCGATGTACAAATCAGCATTCTCCCTCACCTTTTAGGTTGTAGGCACCACCAGTTTTGAAATTATTAAATAATAATAAAAGCTGTACATGGGGTAGCTTGAAATGTTGTACAAAGCTCCATCATGAGGATCATTTGAGAATTAGTTGTCAGAAATAGAAAGAACTAGCAGAGGAATAAAAGGAAGAATACCCATTTAATGATAAAAAACCACAAAAATTAAACTGCATACTGTCTTTCAATAGCTGCAAGTAGGACACCCAACTGAAACTAAAGAAACAATTTTAAAGTACGTGTGTTTCCTGGGGAAAATGCTTAATATAAGCCATGTCAGATCTAGGGGACAATTTTCTATGAATCAAAAATTTACCAAAAAAAGATGGTCTGTTAAAAAGAAGTGCTTTTGCAGCTTATTTGACATCTTTCTGGAAAATATGTGAACAAATTGAATCAAAGTGATTTTTGAAAGTGAAAGAAAGAAAATGTGTCTAGTATTGGTCATAGTCAGTAAGAGTAGATGAGAAGGGCTGGAAAGGAGCCAGAGGAGACTGACAACTGGCAAGCGGTAAAAATAGGAATGACTTCCTGTGGAACATAGCATCAGGAACTTGGAAGATCATAGCCCCCTCAGATCTTGGCAAATTTACATCTTCCAGAAAGTCAGCTGGATTTAACAGCATGGCAACATCCTGCACAGTTGGGGGCAACAAAAAGAAATTTGAAGCTGGTGTTCCCATCCTGCTGAGTTTTTACATCTCCAGTTGAGAGGCAGCAGGCAGCCCCAGCAGAGTACCTTTATGTGTGTACTTGTTTCATGTCAAAATAGGGAATAAACTGTTGGAGTAGTGTAGTAACAGGGAGGAAGCTTGAAGTTTTCTGAGGGAAGCTTACCAGCTGCACACATAAAAATGTTCTGCTGGGAAAACACAGAACTAATATTACAAGGACATTTATGAGGAAACAGTAACAATATAATGAGCAAAGAATGGCCAAAACAAGTAGATAATGAGTTGGTACTATCATGGTCATTACAGGAGAGTTGCGACACTGCAAAAAATGCTGGGGAGAAGACGAATAAGAGCATGCCATCGGGGACAAATCTGAAGCTTAATGGTCTATAGGAAGTAGAAAATTTATTTCTAAAAGGGCATATTGGGCAATTAGAGATCTGTCAACTAAGTAGGAAAGAAAAGAAGAAAGCAACATAAAACATCATCCGAGAGCAAAAGATAACACACTGTCATTAGAGCCAGAACTTTTTCAGGTATTGAAAAAAACTTGAATTGCTTTCTGTTTTGTTGATTGTTTTTGTGTACTTTCTTGCTTATAATATTAAGTTTTCTGTTAATGAGATTATATTTCTATTTACTTCAGCATTTCTTATTCCAATGTACACATAGATTCAGGGAATACATACAAAGACAGACTAGTCCATCATACGCAAACTAATCAGCAACTCAGATATTATATGCTTCCAAATTCAGATTTATCTTCTTTTTATGGAATTTTCCTTCTCAGATGCTTTGAAAAAACTATTTCCAAAAATAGACTGGGATATAAGTGATAAACAAGACAGTTTACATCATCAGAAATACATGTAGCTTTATGAAACACTGTCATCACAGGAAAAAGGCCCATTGTAAGGAATCATAATTTCCTCAGACAGTTCCTTATTGCATTCAATTGAATTCAAAGAAAAAAAAAGTTCATACCATTTAAAAAAAAAGAAATATTGCAATAAGGTTGAATGGACCTGCATTTTATTTCTTCTGTTTTCATGACTGAAAACTCCAGACAAACCCACAAAAAATATTAAGTTGGTTGAAATTATATCTTCCAGTTTTGTGCTGCACCTTGAACATTCCCTGTTAGTACTTTTGCGTATTTATCAGTTACATTATTTCTTATGTGAAATATGTCCCAAACAAAGTAAATCTTAAAGGCTTGTGTGAGGACAGGAGGTCTGAAATGCCCTCTAAGATGACTCTTCTAAGATGAAGCGTTGAAGAGCAAACACATAAAAATAACGGGTTTATTAAATAACAATATAATAATGGTGTATATATTACAAATAACAATATTATAATAAGAATTTTATTAAATTTGAATTGACAATGACATTTTAATGACATTAAAAACTAACAATTAATATCCAAACTTGAAAGTATTTTAGTGAGATACAAAGAGAAATATTTCTTATATCAGAAATAGTCATTAAAGGAGAAGTGTTGTTAGTCTAGTTACAATGTACTTAATTGCTATTTTATTGTTAGGAATAACAATTTTTTCACTAATTCTTAACTTTTTTGCTACCTTTGAGCTAAAAAACTGAAAAGGTATTGCTTCATACATAATGTCACTTGCATTTGGAAACTCCAAATATTACTGTATGTGACATATCTTTATATTTAGAAGAATGCAATAACCCAATATATTTTGGGCTCTCCCCAAAACACCCTGCTTTTTGCCTGAACTATACTACTTGCCAGATTCCTGTGTCTATACATTCCCATATTAATGTATCAGAAAAAAACCCAAACCTTGTGAAATACTGAGCTCCCTGCACTAGCATTGTGTGAATTGAGTAAGAAATTGGATCCACGTGTTCATCTCAAGTGTATACAACTGGAAAAACCTGTTAAAAATATACAGTGAATGTTACTACTTTCCAACTGTCATCTTGAACCTCTGTTATAAAACGTTTCAATAGGTATCACTGTAACTTACATTACAAACTAGAAATCTTGCTCCATTTAAATTTAAGCTCCAGCTTAAATCCAGCTATCTATATGGAAATTTATTAATTCACAACTTGGCAAGTTTCACCAGCATTCATCTTCTCTTAGTTTAGGAAGTCTCCCCTGTCTGCATAGCACTTCATTGTGTACTCATCTTCAAGGCTGTGTTTAAGTTAAACTTGAAGTGGTAAGGACCCAAGTGCATGTTGCAATATGCTTCCTGATCTGGTCTACCACTTCAATGGGACTTCTTCAGCTATACACATCAACGTTCGCTTACTTCTAAGGATGGAGACAAAACAAAAAATGATGTTAAAAGGAAAATATCAGCAGCCATTCTACCTATCAGCAGGTGTTTGTAAACAGCGGGACTTCCACGTTTATTTTCTATAATTTCCATAATTACCACCCCTGTACTTGCTGTAATGATGTCACAGCAGGTGGAAATTTGTATGGCATAGTGCTGTGATGCTCCTTATTAGAAGTACTATTTTGGGATAACACCCAAGGTACCTACCACAAGTTTGAAGTTTGTTCCAGAAACAGTTTTCCTGACTCACTTTCAGCACATAACAAACATTTCCGTTAGAATTATTCACCAAATATAAATTCTAACTGCATTTGCACTCAGGTTGCCTTTCTTTTGCAGTCCTATGCAAAACCATCCTCAATCAAGTTTAACAAAATTTGGTTGCAGATGGTTCTATGAATCTATTTTTTTCTTCTTCTCAGAAATATAGATTTAACCTGAATTTAATGTTTCATGAAAGTTGCTGATGTGAAAGTCCTTGAATTTGAAGCTCTTCCTTTCCTGCAGAACAGATCCTCTACTGCATAGACAGAGAGATATTTTCAGCTCCCATGTTTTATAAACTTTTACATTCTTCATGGTTCTTCAGAGATTTAATATATATACACAGGTATTGAGTTAATTTTACATCACATTATCACAGAAACAGCTCATATTATTAATGAATAATTTGTGTTAGTCTAAAGTGCATGCCATTTAAAGAAATACTATTGATTACTTTTGGTTTTTAATCAAATTATTTTAAAACAGTACTCTTCTTCAATTATGATAAACCTTACTTAAGTTGTACTTTAGAGCTTCTCCAGGAATGTGTATAATAATAATACATCGAAATAGTGACATAATTTTTCTTTAATGCTAGCTGCTGTCAAATAAACAAATGAACTTAGAAAATAGAGAAAGAACATTTCTTTTATCTCATTCTTATCACCATATGAAATATACAGTACTTCCTATTTCTCTTGCTTAGATTGAGAACTATACATATGCATATTTTATCTGAGCTATTCATTTTTTAAATCCTGAAAATTTGGCAGAAATTATTGCAGGACATAATTTGTCATTCCATTGGCAGTCATCTTTATCTGCTGGTCAAAATAAAAAGGCGTAATAATATATTTTTTTTTAAAAGAGTGTGTATATTTTTACTCATACACTAAAGAAAAGTGAAGAGAAATAAACATGGGAAATGAACAGAGAATTGTATTTACTAACAATTAATTAAAATACACAAGTCTGGTCAAATATGAAAAAGTATTCAAAATGCAGAATGTTGTAGAAAATCAATACCACTGCATTTTCCATGTCTTTTTAAAACATCTTCTTCAGGCAAAAAAATACAACTGGTATCAGTATCGGTTCATATCTTGTAAAATACTCATAATTCTTGTCTACTTTTCACTTGGTTTAGAAGTTAATTAAACAATATCACATGTTTTAAGATCTTTAATCACAGAGATTATATTCCTGAAAATCAGAAAGTAGAATGAAGCTTAAATTATAAAATGAGTAGAAATGACAAATTAATAATAAAAGGAGATGTTAATATACTTGTTTTTATTATTTAATCTCTATATTGCATATTTAATAATGTCAATTTAAAACAAATCACAAAAAATCTTAATCTTATTTAAAAGTTGCAGCGTTGTACAACATCATCCTTTCCTTTTTTTATATCTGTAGGCCATTTTAAAATCATATTAATTATTCAATTATTTTAAACCTGGTTTTCCTCTCTATGCTTATAGACTAATTGCTGCATAATTTCATCTAAATGGCAATGTCCATGCTGTTTCGATAGTCTAATAGATCATGGTACCTTTCTTGAAAGTGCTCAGGGCCATAAATTAACTCCAATTTCCACTGCATTCTATAATTAGGAATTATTTATGAGCTGAACATTTAAAAACAGAGCTACACATTTCCAGATAGTGACAAATGTTTCACAAAATCTCTGCAGTTTCATAGGTAATATCAACTCAATACACAACGTAAGTTAAGTATGTTTCAAGGGCATAAAGCACCTTAAATTCTGCAACTATGGCCTCTTGAATTCCTTAATATTTTTTCTTAAGCAAAGGCTTGTCTGTACCACCTATAATTTCTAGATGTGTTAATCAGGATACAATCAAAATTGGCTTGTCTTGAACACAAATATAAGTGTACTAAAATAGTGTAACCCACAACAGCATATAAGTGTTTTGTAACAATGTGATGGCATAGTCAGACGCAATGTATAAGCATGTTATGTAATGTGATAGCATTGTGACCACCAATGGGCCTTCAATGGGTGTAGCTGAAGGGAGAAGGCATCCAAGAAGCTGCAAGATAGAGAACAAGATGAGCAGAAGAGACTGCCAATAGGCAGGACATCCTGCCAAATACCCCAGAAAGATGAATGGGAAAATCAAAGGTAAGATAAGCAGTGTTTGATGAGGAAAGGGGGAGTGAGAAGGCTAAAACACCAACAGTGGCTGAGGAAAGATGGAGAAGACAGGACTCTCCTCTCTGATTTATCTCACCAAAGGGCTCTCCAGACTGGTCACCCTGACCTTGCCAGCTCAGGACCACCAAGGACTATGGTGATCATTGTGACCTGTATGGCATCAGCTCCGGGACACTGTGTGCTCACTGCTAACTTCAGACATAACTGTTAAGGAGTAACAGTTTTGTGTAAGTAGTGGGTACATAGTGGTAATAATTATTAATGTGTAGGCACAAACCATTAGCATGCAGTGTGTTCTTAATGAATGAATGAATGAATCTATTAAAGTTTTGTTCTTGAAGTTTGAAACTGGCCTGATTTATCAGTCTTCTAAACACACCCTTCACAGCAATCTCTAATCCCCTGAAATATATGTACATATATTCAGTTGTAACTATACCTAAAACTTTGTAATGTATTATTTTTTGTGCTGTCATGAGAAGAAACATAAACTACGTAGAAGACAGAGACACTCTACAACACCCATACACTTTTGTTTTTAAAGAAAAACAGTTTTCTCCAAGGTTTATCCAAGACAAAAAAGAAAGTTAACAAAGCTTGAAAAATTTTTTTCTAAGCATCACAGAAGTAAAATTTTTAATGAGGTTTGTAAGATAACTCTTAAGTCCTTCACAGTCAGTATTGACACATACACAGGGATAATTCATATGTTGTATTGCTGCTGATGATGGAGAAAGGCTCTTACTATCAGTAACTTTAAGATATGAGGTTCTTGCAATACTGTGCTAATTTTGAGAACGAATCCATAATTATGAACTGGATAATTTGCAAATGTAAAAAAATCTTTAAATTTAGCTCTGGAATCTCTGCCTATACTCATGCTTGTTCATGAACATCTCAGTTTTACGACACTGAGATTAGGAAATAATGCATGTGCCTTAAGTTTTAGGACTACTACTTTGTTTTAAGAAGGAAGACAAAAACCCTCAACAGTTCTGCTTTACTACTTCTCTGTAGGTACCCCAATGAAATCTTTAGAATTTTCTAAGTAAACTAGTAATTATTTGCATAGTAAATTTCCAGTATCCCTGTAAGAGGAAAAATAATGGAGAGTATTTTTTCTGGCTTTGTACACAGCTAAATGTCTCGTGAAGTTCAAAATTGAAAATTTACTTTTGTATGATGTGCTACAATCATTTATTGTTGCACAGGGAAAAACAACAACAAGGTAAGGTTCTTAAGGAATAATGCGTTCATCCTTTCTTTTCTCATTTTCAAACAGTAATCCAGTGTGCTGTTCTGAAAAGATGGAGACTGATGAGAAAGCTCTATTGATCCACTTCCATCTCCTGCCCTGAAAAGAATAATGCCTACAAGAAAACTGTCTTCAAAGAGACACATTGATTTGAAGACAATTTAAATGAAGAGAGTGTGTGTGTGTAGGGAAGAATTCCTCTACACTAAGTAAATGCAGACTATCAAATTTAATACATTAAAAAGATATTGTAGAAATTATGCTCTATAATGGTTAGCAGAGCCCTCAGCAGCCTTTTCACACTCACCTTGTTTGTGAGAGCTATATCTTGGCCAAAGGTAGTCCCTGGTTTTCAAAGAAAAAAGCAGAACATTTCTGTAGTCTGAGCCAGGGTTACGAAACTCACACAACCGGACAGTATCTGTCTTTAACTTTGTCTTTGGGTTGTTAATTTATGAGCCACTCTGGGAATCTGCCAGACACGATAAAACAGTAAAAAACAAACCCATACACTTAACAGATTCATTATACCATATAATTTCCCCTCCCTTCCCTCCATTGCACTGTTTACAGACTGATATAACAAAGTAGTTTTCATTAGAATACAGGAGAATAATAGTTATTTCTTCAGTGGCCTAGACTTTGTTGCCCTCTCATGAGCAGCTCCCTCAAAGAGCACTTTTTATTAGCCATGGAGTGAACTACTTGCCATTATGTATAAATATGAAAACTGGATACAAGAACTTGTGAGATAGTCTGCCAGCTTGGAAACCTAGTTCTTTTCCTGCTGAATCTTCAGAGACAGCGAGAGAATGACTGGCAAGTTTGTTAGGAAGCAGTAGCTGGAAACATAGTCATATAGAAATTATATTAAATATATAAAAGGTTAACTATAAGTAATGGTGTTTTTCTAATGAGAGTCAGTATTTAATGATTATTTAAAGATTTATAAACCCATTTTTAAGTGTTCATAACGTGTTGGAGAAATTAATTTTCCTTATTGATTTAAGGTCTTGTCCTGGTTTCAGCCAGGATAGAGCTGGTTTTCTTCACAGAAGCCAGCGTGAGACTGTGTTTTGGATTTGGGATGAGAAACTGTTGATAATGTGCTGATGTTTTGAGTTGTTGCTGAGCAGTCAAGGACAGTCCAGCTTCTCGTGCTGGCCGGCCAGCGAGCAGGCTGGGGGTGCACGGGGAGCTGGGAGGGGACACAGCCGGGACAGCTGACCCAGACTGGCCAAAGGGATATTCCATACCACACAATGTCATGCCCAGTACATAAACTGGAGTTGGCCGGGGGGCGGAAATCGCTGCTCGGGGACGGGCTGTCGATCGCCGGGTGGTGAGCAATTGCTGTATTGGGCATCACTTGTTCTTGTACATTCCTTTGTTGGTATTATTATTGTTGTTTCCTTCTCTCTTTCTGTCCTATTAAACCGTGTTTATCTCAACCCACAAGTTTTTTTTTTTCCTAATTCTCTCCCCCATCCCACTGCGGGAGGGGGAGTGAGTGAGCGGCTGTGTGGTGCTTAGTTGCCGGCTGGGGCTAAACCACGACAGTCCTATATAACATTAGCTAATATTTTGGTTCAATTTCTGATTATTGCCAGGTAAATATAAATTTTGTTATATTTCCCAGTCTCTTTCTATATTCAGTTCAAAAAGCCTGTTTCTCTGATGCGAGTGGATGTTGGTGACTGAGGCAAATTTACTTGACTCTCATTGCATGCTGCTGTAAGTGAGCATACAACATGTAAACCAGACGAAATGCAAGCCTCTAACCTACACCACGAATCATGAGGGAAAATTTGGTGTAACCTACACCTTCTCAAAGACACTCCTTTTCATTGTGCGAGAAGTAAGAAAGCAGTAAATTAGAATAAGGCTCATTCTGTGTAGACAGAACTCAGTGAATATACTTTTGGTATTTAAGGGAAACATGATTAACAAAAGAATTATTTATTCATTCTTTTTAAATCATACAATTCTGAAGTACTCAGTTCTCTAAGGGCTTCTTCATGTTAATTTGAGCAGACTAGCAACTGTAATGGGCTATTCCTTTAACTTTTTGTAATTTTTATTAGCTTGCCTCCTTTGTGATGTCCATTCTCAGTAAAACAACGTCCTTGTCAGCACCTTTAGAAGAAATCGATACAACAAAGCAGAGAGGAATGCATTCACTGTATTCACTGTTGTGAATGAAGAAGTGCTAACTTGTTCAATCTCAGCAACTGCTTTCTTAGCAAACCTATCACTCTTACTGCTAGAAGCAACACAAACTTTCCAATTAATCTATTAATGATCACTTATGCACAAATACAGATTTAAACTAGAGAATTTGTAATTTATGACTAAAGTTAGGTAACTTTCAAGTTCTTGTCTATCACAGTGTCTACTCTCAAAAGTGCATGAGGAGCTTTTATGATTGTATGAAATTGGATTTACAGATAAATATACCGTCTATCATCAAAAAATGTGACATTTCCATCTTTTGTTCCCAATTATTCCTTATCTTTGTAATCATAGCTGGATTTTACAGGTTTTGTACTGAAAATCTGCTTGATCTTTCTATGTTGTAGTACTTCATTCAGTTCAACTCTCATTCCCAGATCTGCAAGAGAATTACTTTAATCTTACTTTGAACCTGGGTTTCCTGCCCTGGGAAATGCCCTTTAGGCTAGTCTTCTCCTCTGTTGCATGACCTGGTATAACTGTTGGCTTTTTAGACCACAGATTTGAGCTCGTTCCATTTGTGACTCCTAGTCCTGGACTATGACGCCATTATTCCAACTCTCCTGCTGCTAAAGGAGTTTTTCTGAATTAATTTCTTGCAGGATATATTACCTCTCCATTCCTCCTTCTCCCCCCAAAGAAGGTTAACAATAAACAAATGAAATGGCTTATGACTGCAGAGGCATGCATGACAGGTAGGAAAATGTAAATTTCCTCCCACTGGAGTAGAATCCTGAAATCTTTGCAGCTGAATATTGAAATAATCCAGGTTTAAAAACATAAGCTCTATTCTTCGGAAGTATCTTGGACTGAAATCTGAGATTTGATGGATCTATAGATATTTTAGCTGGATGCACCCGTTTTTAAAAGTGCTTTTTTAGCTTTTATTACCTGCTAAATAAAGAGCTAGATATGTGATGTAAAACAGAGTACTTCTTTGAAAGACTTATGCCGGGAGACTGCTCTTTTTTTCTTTTTGTTTTTCTTTCCAAAATCTTTCTTATGCCCCTTCAAAGATGTTACTGTTGGTGAGGAAATGCAAAAAGGTTTCATCACTTTGTTCAGAGAAAACAGTATAACCAGCTGGGGCAAAAATCTTGTCAGAAAATAAATGGAAACACCACATTTGCCTCTAAAGTGTGGTTAAAGTTACGATCCTTATTTTCCTAAAATTTCCAACTTTAAATTTGCCTTCTATTCTCTAGGCTCAACAACCCCAACGCTCTCTCAGACTGTCCTCGTAGGAGAGGTGTTCCATCCTTCTGATCATAGTTTTTATGGCCCTTCTCTGGATCTGCTCCAACAGCTCTGTGTCTTTCCTGTGCTGAGGGCTCCAGAGCTGGACGCAGGACTCCACGTGGGATCTCACCAGAGTGGAGTAGAGGGGCAGAATCCCCTCCCTCGACCTGCTGGCCACACTGTTTTGGATGCAGCCCAGGATATGGTTGGCCTTCTGGGCTGTGAGCGAATGTTGCTGGCTCATGTCCAGCTTTTCATCCACCACCAGTACCCCCAAGTCCTTCTCAGCAAGGTGGCTCTTGATCCCTTCATCCCCCACCCTGTACTGATACTGGGGCTTCCCTCGATCCAGGTGTAGGACCCTCCACTTGGCTTTGTTGAACCTCATGAGGTTTACATGGGCCCTTGCCTCAAGTTTGTCGAGATCCCTCTGGATGGCATCCCGTCCCTCAGGCATGTCAACCACACCACTCAGCTTGGTGTTGTCTGCAAACTTGCTGAGGGTGCACTCAATACCACTGTCTGTGTCACTGATGAAGATATTAAAGGGTACTTGTCACAGTACGGACGCCTGAGGGACACCACTCCTCACTGATCTCCATCTGGACATTGAGCCATTGACCACTACCCTCTGGATGTGACCATCCAACCAGTTCCTCATCCACACAACAGTCCACCCATCAAATCCACATCTCTCCAATTTAAAGAGAAGGAAGTTGTGGGGGACCCTATCAAAGGCCTTACAGAAGTACAGTGTGATGACATCCGTAGCTCTTCCCTTGTCCACTGATGTAGTCACTCCATCTTAGATGGCCACTAGGCTGATCTGGCAGGACTTGCCCTTGGTGAAGCCATGCTGGCTGTCTTGTATCAGCTCCCTGTCCTCCCTTGTGCCTTAGCTTATCTTCTAGGAGGATCTGTTCCATGATCTTCCCAGGCACAGAGGTGAGGCTGACAGGTTGGTAGTTCCCAGGGTTCTCCTTGATACTTTTTTTCAAAATGGGTGCAATGTTTCCCTTTTTCCAGTCACCAGGATCTTCACCTGACTTCCATGACTTTTCAAATGTAATGGAGAGTGGCTTGGCAACTATCAACATAAAAAAAAGAGAACAAAAAATAAAGAGGAGAGTTCTAGATGATTATCCATTGCAACAGTATCATAACAGAATTTTTTGCACCTTTAATCGTATGTGTAAATGCAGGTATTAATATTCAACATGAGACCCACAAAGGCTCCTTTTCCTCCACTGCTTTTTGAAATGTATGAGCTGCAAAACTGGTTGATTTCAATTACCAACTTCGTGAGAAAGAAAATAGACCAGAAGAATTGTCATTAACTCAATACTTCCTAAAGAGGTGAGTGATACAAGTAGTATATTGACCAGATCAGAACTGAAAATAAAAGCAAGCTCTGCTGCTTCTGAAAATATAGCCTGTTGCTTGGATTTGTGAGTTTTAGACTTTTGTCCATGCCTGTGTCTTTCCTGAAAGAGTAAAAAAGTGAAAGAAGCGTACCCGAAACATATGATGCATATATGTTTTACTCTCTGTCACTTAGCCAAAAGACACTTCGCAGCTAAAGATTTGACTACGTTTATGTAATTATCAGGAAACAAATGTTTTTCTCTTCTATCCTTGTCACCTTTAAGGTTCCTCAGAAACACTGGGAGGTGGAAAGAAACAAAAATTTTAACAAAAATTTTTATGTAAAGATATTTTTTCTAACTTCTAATTCACAGAGTTCCTCTACTTTTTTATCTTTGTTTTGGTTTTTTTTACACTATCTCATTTGATTTATGTCATATTATGCAGTGATATGTTATGTATAGGCCTTGTTAAGTATTTTATACATTGAAAAAAATAAAGAATCATGACAGCTATGATGGTCTTGATATATCCCAAGATAAAATTAAATTGGTGAATTTCAGCAGACAAACAATAAGTCATTGTAATATAAATTGACTGTGAAACTTCCAAATTAAGTGTCATGGAAATAAAGAAAAAAATAAAAAAAAAACTCGAGTGTTTTCCCAGGACCAATGTTTAGAATTTAATTTTGATTCATATCCAGTGTCAGTACTCATTTATTCATGCATTCATTTCCTAATGTAATGACAACTTGATCTATGCATCCATTCACATGGACAGAAAGAGAAATACCAGACTCTTCTTGCCCACATGCCTCATGAATCCAACAAGGGAACTGCATCTCAGACGAACATCTGTGAGGCTTAAATCCTCCTCCTTATGTAGTGCTGATTATGAACCAGTGATGGCCCAAGGCTGTCCTTAAAGCCACCATTCCCAGCTTGATAAGCTGGGCTAACAAATGTAACATTACACTTTGATATTTGTGTCTTGACTGGTTACAGTCAATTCAAATAATGCACTTATTTATAAGAAACATAACTAGCATTGCAGGCTTTCCTTAAAAAAAAAGCATTGCATGTCCATATTTGCTCATGGGGTAACTTTAAAGTGCTTTTAAAATTCAACAAAAAGTTTTAGTGGTTTTTTTTTATTTCCTTAGTAACAACTTCTAAGTGAAAAAGTACAGATTTCTTGTAAAAACATCTTTTATTGAACATATGCTTTTCACTGATACCCTGCAGGGAGTGTTTTTCTACAAAGCAGACCAAACAGGCTGTGTGTAAGTAGTTAGGAATACAAAAGCAAAAATGCCAAATAATTTTCCATTTTGATAAGTACATAACATCCACATAGGATGCTTAGAAAGCCTGTTCTAGAGCAACTGATTTAGCTTTAGCTTTTTTTATTTAGCTTGTAATATCTGTACTGCTTCATATAGCAATGTCAGTGTAAAGATTTTAACCTATATTTTTGGAGATCCTAAATTGCAAAATATAAATTTAATTTCCTTCCATATCTTACTGTAACATTCATTCATACATTACAGAAATCCTGTGGAGGACAGCAGTGCATGTTCTCCAGTAATTCCTACCTCTATCAGACTTGGCAATCTCTTCAAGACAAACCATTTGAATGGACGCTAGTGCAAAAAGTCAGTCCTTATACCTCAGGTCATCCATATGCACTGACTCTATTCAGGAGAGTGCTAGCATATTGTTTTGATTAAAGCCATAAAAATATATATCAGTATTTCCAGACCTGAACATGAAATATCAGTACAATAGCCTTTTTGAGGTACCCTGTAGAAATTTGAGATAAATTGTATTTGAGACAAGCTGCAGTTCCCATCCACTGCAGCAGTAGGAGTTTTGGATATACAGCATATTTGGTCTCTCAAAGATTCTGAAATATGGAATTAAGAGGCTTTTGATGGGTAAAAACAGCAATGAAGAGTTATTAAAAGATATGTGTTACATGTCAACATGATTAAAATATTACTAGCTATGCCTTCTTTTTTCTCTCTGTAATAGAGTGGAGACAATAGAGAAAGTGGGAAACATTATAAACAAGCAAAGGAGAAAACAATGAAAAAGAATGAAAAGTAATAATTTCTTAAATTAAGGATGTAGTGATAAAAAGATTGGAAACACTGCCATTTCAAGCCTTTTAAAGTAATGCTGGCTTCTATCATTCCCAGTACCTGCCTGATAATATTCTAGTGTTCCTTTGCGGCTCGTGCAGATCATTTAGCTCAATAGCCTGGTTCTTTTTCTTTGCTCTCACATTGAGTTGCCTGTATGTATGAAGAAAAATTCATTTGTTCTACCAACTAGCCATATTCTTAAGGTTAGCACATTTCCTTTTCTACTCTTGATTCTGATGACAATCTAAAAGTCTCTACAGCCTATTTAAAGAGAATATCTCCCAGTGGTTTTTGCCCAAGTTCCTCTTTTGTGATTTTCCCTTTTATTGTCTCTCAGGTTCCAAGACAGATTTGACACAGACCAACAGTACACACAAAGGGACTAGATAAGGTGGAAAGGACAAGTTTCAGAACAAAAGCAATTAAAAAGTGTGAAAATGAAAATGACAAAGCAGTTTGAAGTCTCTGGTGATAAAGAGAAATTAAATACGTGAGCACTCTTAACATTCTGTGTTCTGGCATGGGATTTACCAAACACACTTGAAAAAACAGTGCTTGCCTTTTTCAAGGGTAGTTTTAGTGAATACTTATCTATCCTCTTACTCCTACCTTCAATTTGGGACCTACATTACAGACTTGCTTGAATGACTGGCAACTGGTTTTGTTCATGAATACTATGGTCAACGGTAGCATGAAACCTGTAATCCATCAAAAGAAATATCCTTTCTGAGGCAAATTACTTCTGGGCTGTGCAAGCGAGGAGAAAATAAGATCAAGATGATTTTTCTTCCATTAATTTCACACATGTAGCAAAAGATTGTGCTTTTACCAAGAAACCATAGAAGATGACTTTGGACTTCAGATCCTGTTTCTTCTACTTCCACTGTAAGATCTCATTAATTTTTAAATCATCAGAAATTCTTCCAAAACAAGCGTGAGGTTAGAGGAGCTATGAACTTAACACAGGACTGTAAACACACCAAAAAACGGTGAATTAGATTTCATGCTGAAGTTGCTCCAAAACTTATAGAAGTTTATGATGTTGGGGTGATCACATGAGGCCAAAACACCCAAAAGAGCTATTTACAGTATCTGTATCTGTCATTCAAAGATAATCATAGAAATTAAATTATCTGACTGCTTCTAGTTCATTTTGAATGAGGTCAAAATTACATCTGGTGAAATACCATGTGTATCTACTGATTACAAGATCACCAGTTTAGCATATCAAAATCATATGGAATCAGGTTACTCTCACAATGAACAGAATCTGAAAAATAAGAAGCTGTCAAGGGCAAGACAGAGTAGATGACAACCCACAGCCGATGTGGATACTGAGGTCTCTTTCAGCACCAAGGAGATGGGAGCATTTGCCCTACCCGATGATCTCACACACTCACTCCAACACTCTGCCCATCCATCTTCCCATAAGGGAGGTGGCTGCTGCTCCAGGACAGACAGGCAGAAAGTTGTTTTTGTCCGTGCTGTATCACTGCCTACTATTACACACTTCAGGCATTAGCAGCCGTGTTCCCTAGACACCCCCAGCACTGATCTCCCTGTGTCTCCCATGTCTCCAAGAGGTTTCCCCAGTTTCAGAACATTTTCTCCATCCAGGAGCTTCAATTTCATCTCTCTCAGACCAGTTCTTCTTTTGGGGAACCTTTCTCTTGGGCACCAGATTTTTTTTACAGGTCCTGAGGGCACCTTCTGTTTAGACTTCACAGTCTAAGTAGTCTATGTGTAGAAGCAAAACACATGATGAGCCCCCAAATTCATGAGTCTGTCTCATGCCTCTCTATTACCTGGATAATTCAGGATGTGTGATTTGTTTTTAATCTTAGTGTTATTAAAATTTACCACCAGCCTGTCCTGGTCAGCAAGTAGAAGGCTTCTGTTTGGGAGTTCAAAACTTTAATTTTCGGACATTAAGCCCTCCCCACCATATATATTTAGTTATTGCTGCCTGGTAGCATTCACAATTTAAGCTCTTTTCTACCTACAGCATTAACCTTGATTAAATTTATACTTAAGCCTGGAACACAGCACAGACCAACTCATCTCCATTTTTCTGATCATATCTTCACAATCACACTTGTTACATAACAATTAATAGCTAAAGCTTTCATCTGTTTTTCTGCAAATGGTCTTTTTGTGTTGGGTTCAGTAGAAATGAAAATGCACTGCTCAGTTTTTTTACTTCAGTGTTTGCTATTTATTACTTATATAATCTGGAATAGGTTTTGTGAGAGCAACTTTTATTAATACATGTATATATAAATATGTTAAAGATTTTCATGGCTATATCTCATTTTTTGCTTTTTTTTAGTGTTTGTGTGATCGTATATAATGAATAAGAGTTACTGTGTGGCAAGCTGATTTAACTATGCTGCTTTTCAAAAATGGATCATTTCTTGTATTCTGTTTGTTAAGTACTTTGTGAAATATAATTAGCCAGACTAAAAACAAAAGTTGTAATAATTAGGCATACGAGAGGACCTGTGTTTCTTCTGATGAAATGTAAATGCAATTTTATATTTCTAAGCTGTTTAAAGAATCTTCACCAGAAAAATTAAGAAAAATGAATTTAAGCGTATTCAGAATTAGAGTATGACATTTTATCAACTCTCTGAAGTATCATCCATATTTTTCAGGTAATACTGAATATCAGTTTGAGCATCATGTTCTGCACAATCTGAAATATATCTAGCTGTAAAGATAGTTCAGAGTTTGCTTCAGGTTTCTGAAAAATTCCATCACCTCCTGTTTCTTCTTGTAAACTACCGAGATGTTTGTATGTACATTTTTGGTTTGTTTCTATTATACATCTGAAGCTGCAGATATTTTGATGTAGAACTGCATTTGGGTAGGGAACGTTTTGAGTTTAGATATTTACTTTCATTTTATTTCTTATACTTAAAAATAAAGTGAAATTCATGACACTGTATACTGAAAACAAGTTTTACCTTAATCTTCCACAATCTAATACTTAAAGTGGTGAAAATATAATGAATTTAGGTGTTTAAACTCACTAATGCGGAGCTGAGCACTCCGGTCTGTATTGTCATACAGAGATCATGAACTGCATAACTTTGACTTTGTCTCACTTGATACTCGTACCAGTAACCTTCTGATGCTAATACTTCTAGAATGGCATGAGCTTCCCATGATTAGCTTTTAATACGTTCATTTTCCTAGTCTTAGAACTGTTGCCTCTGAGGTAGACAAGATGCAGAGGGCCTAATTAAGTTCTGTCAGCATACCTCCTAGCTGAAGTGATAGATATAGTATTATTTGGAAAGGTTTGGTCTATTAAGGACCATTGGCTCTTAACGGATTTTTTATTTTGCTATCTATGCAAATTCTTGTATGTTCTCTATTGGAAAAAATTAATTAATTGGTCTGTATTGCACACACAAAAAAACCCCAAACCCAAACCTCAGCACAAAGAATGTCCAAATTTGACTTTGAATAATGGAATCCAAGAAATCTCTACAGAGATTCTAATGTGTTTCTAACATTCATCAAGAAGTGTCTTTCACACTTAAAAAATCCAGATTATACAGTCATATAACCTATCAATAAATTTCACTAGCTGGGCTTCCAGTTTTCTCTGATAAACTTTTTATCTATGAAATTTTCAGCTTCTGTATTTGGTAAAATACACTGTCAATGTTAAAAGTGATCTTATTATGATCATGCAAAATGATGTTGCTGCTTTAATGTAAATGTCTGAAACAAATCTCTTTCTAAATAAATGTAGCAACATAGTTTTAACATGATTGAGTTAAGGACTATTGAGCTTGCTTCAATAATCTTTTATGAGGGTTTGCACTTGTCTGGCAACATTGCTTTTAGTTATGTCAATACACATTTTCTGACACAGTAAAGGCACCTATTGAATACAAATAAAATACACAGTAAAAAGTGATTAATTGAACAGTTAATTGAGCCACAGTTTGTCATAATTTTGAGATGAGTTATGTACTTTTCATAATTACAGTAAAAATACAATATCTTCATAGATAGCTTGATAAGTATGTTAATTAGACACCTTTTAGACTGAAGAAATACTTCAGATTTTTCTCTGCAACATGCTAATTCATTCATATCATTGAAAGGAAATAATATAATTCCTTTTCTTTTTTTAAAAGAGGATCAAGAAACCTCAAAAGTGGAAAAAACTGTTCTTAATTTTATAACAAAATAAAATTGTGTTTCTTGTGCAGTGAAATTGTGCCTAACTTTTCAAAATAATTTCTTTTCTATATTGAAATGCATCCTAAAGAACAGAAGGCTCAGGGCAATCTTATCAATGTATAAATATATATATATGTGTGTGTGTGTGTGTGTGTGTATAGCACGTGTGTATATATATATATATATAAAAAAATAACTGAAGGGAGAATGCAAAGAGGATAGAGCCAGGTTCTTTTCAGTGGTGCCCAGTGGCAAAACCAGAGGTATTGGGCACAAACTGAAGATCACAAACTGAGATTCCCTCTGAACATCAGGAAACAATTTTTTGCTGTGAGGGTGACTGAGCACTGGCACAGGTTGCCCAGAGAGCTTGTGGAGTCTCCCATCTTAGAGGTACTCAAAAGCCGCCTGGACATGGTCCTGGGCAACTGGCTCTAGGTATCCCTGCTTGAACAGGAAGGTTGGGCAAAATACCTCCAGATGTTATTTCCAACCTCAACAATTCTGTGATACTCTGATTCTGAGGAAATGAGCCATCTGCACCATGTAAGCAGCAAAAAAGGATGGGATTCAACTTATAATTCAAACTAAATAGTTCTTCTGTAACAGGGATAGAAAGGCATTTCTCTAAGCTCATGTCGTGGTTTAGCCCCAGCCGGCAACTAAGCACCACGCAACTGCTCGCTCACTCCCCTCTCCCCCAGTAGGAGAGCGGAGAGAATTGAGGAAAAACTTGTGGATTGAGATAAAAACAGTTTAATAGGACAGCAAGAGAGAAGGAAACAACAATGATAACAACAATAATAATAATACCGACAAAGGAATGTACAAGAACAAGTGATGCCCAATACAGCAATTGCTCACCACCCGGCGATCGACAGCCCGTCCCCGAGCAGTGATTCCCACCCCCCGGCCATGCCCCCAACTGGGCATGACGTTGTCTGGTATGGAATATCCCTTTGGCCAGCCTGGGTCAGCTGTCCCAGCTGTGTCCCCTCCCAACTTCCTGTGCATCCCCAGCCTTCTTGCTAGCAGGCCAGCACAAGAAGCTGGACTGTCCTTGACTACTTAGCAACAACTCAAAACACCATCACGTTATCAACATTTTTTCACCCCAGACCCAAAACACAGCCTCACACCAGCTTCTGTGAAGAAAACCAGCTCTATCCTGGCTGAAACCAGGACAGCTCAGCAGTACTGGAGCATTGGCTCAGCTAACTGTGTCTTGTCTCTACAAGGGGAAAGGCCTCTGATCTCTTCTTGAATTTCTGGCAGAAGTTGGAAGCCATGACCAGCTATCTCTTGTCCCTGTGAATAACAAGTATTAGTACATTCTCCAAAGGTTTAAGACCAATTGATTTCCAGTTCCTGTCTTCTGTTAGAAGCAGGATGCTAAGACCCTTCTCCACAGCCACTGGATGGATGCAAAGAAAATGTAGTGGGTCTGTCCAGGATGAGGTTATGAAGTTAACTTGCTTCACAGCAGCTGGTGAGGTGCTGTGCTTTGCACTTTTGGCTAAAAGAGTGCTGATAACATGCCAGCATTTTGACTACTAATGAACAGTGCTTGTACAGTGTCAAGGCTTTCTCCCTCTCTCTTCCCCATCCCCTAAAGGCCACTAGACTAGGGGTTGGAAAGAGGCTTTGAGGGGACAAATCTAGAACAGCTGACCCTAACTGGCTAAAGGGGTATCCCATACCTTATGACATGATGCTCAGTTATAAAAGCTGAGGAAAGAAAGAGGAAGTGGAGGACAATCAGACTTATAGCATCTGTCCTCCCAAGTAGCCGTTAAGTGTGATGGAGCCCAGCTTTCCTGGAGATGGTTGCTGATGGGAAGTAGTGAGTAAATTCCTTGTTTTGCTTTGCTTGAGTGTGCAGTTTTTGCTTTAGCTGTTAAACTGTCTTTATCTCAACCCATCAGCTTTCTCACTTTTACACTGGCAATTCTCTTCCTCATCCCATTTTGGGGGTGAGTGAGCAGCTGTGTGGAGCTGAGCTGCCTACCAGGGTTGACTCATAACTTCCCAAGTTCAACCGGTATGTGTGCTGAGGCCCTGCTTTCCAGGAAGTGGCAGGACATCTGCCTGACAACACGAAGTAGCAAATTAATTGATCTTTTCTGCCTTCCTTGTAATGCAGGCTATGTTTTTCTTACTAAACTGTTTTCTTCATGACCCATAAGGGTTTTTTTTCATTTTATTTTCTTCTGCCCATCCTGTTGAGGAAAAGGTGTGAGAGAGTGACTGTGTGGGCATCTGGAAACCTACGAAGGTCGACCTGCCACAGGGAATAACATCTCTCAGTCCCCCATTTTTTGAATGCAGGTATACTCTACCCTCCCAAGATAATGTGGAGATACTCCTGCACATCCACTTCAAGCTCTTACTGCATAGTTGTGGAGTATCTTCTCCTCAGAGACTCCCAGATACTTTACCTATTATGCAAGGACATTATATTTTCCATGACAATACTGTCACATATACTAACTTGCTCACTGATTTATTAAAGCTCTTTAGAATGAAGAAATACCTAACATCTCCGAAGTCACCTAAATAATTTCTTACAGCAGTAAGATCCTTTCTCTCACAAATGCAGACCTTTGATATGTTACAACTGACCAAATTAAATTAATCATTTTAGATCAACTATTTTAAATATAGTTTTGATTTCACCATGCTGGAAATGTTTTAAAGTATTTCCTTCAAAACACATTTTTAAAGCTGGTATCGTGGGGGCTTAAGTGCAATACAGAATGGATGTTAAAAGGTGTACTGCCAGTAGGCAGGATACGTGATTTCACAAAATCAAATCGCAGGATTGCCAGGTCTCAGCAACTTCCTTACCTGTTGCTCTCTAGGGTTGCGTTCAAAAGGAGTCTGTAATAACAGAAGCTGATCTGTGAAATACCATGACCAAAGGGCATATTTCCTTAAAGGATTAAGATCTGATTGCTTGGCTGAAAACATGTGGAAGAGATATGTAAAGGATAGCATAAAAGATCGTTCT
Organism: Phaethon aethereus; assembly: GCF_964289735.1. Taxonomy (NCBI): domain Eukaryota; kingdom Metazoa; phylum Chordata; class Aves; order Phaethontiformes; family Phaethontidae; genus Phaethon; species Phaethon aethereus. Next base: position 61,363,723 of record NC_138582.1, on the reverse strand, counting down.
TTGAAAACGATATTATCTATAAATCAGTAAAAGTTATCAGAGTTGAAACAAATTTGACTGGTTTTCTGCCATAGCTCTCAAGCTTAAAAAGGAAAACATTTTTCTTCATTATCTCCTCGAAATATGCCACAGGGTTCTTCAAAAGATTCTGCCATCGAGACCTCAAACTACAATATCAGGAAAACTATCCCTGAGGAGAAACTTTAATTTTGAGAAAGTGCGTAACTGAATGACCTCCTCTTTATAGAGAAATCCTTGATGGGAGCTATGATGATTTCAAACTGAACAAAAGGCCAACCGAATTCTTCTCCTCCAGATTTATTTCTTAACTACCATTCACTCACAGAGTGCATTACAATTGTCAGGTGGCTCCAGTTACACTGTTATGAACTCAAACTTTCATTACATCAAAATGTAAAAAGGTCACAAAAGTCATCCACTCCTCAGGTGCAAGCCTAGGAGGAGACCCAGCTCTTCACATTTGTCAATAATGAATAGTTTCAGTCTGCATACTTTCTCTCAAATTGGAATTTTGTTTTCCATCTGTAGGGAAATGCAATTATCTGTCTACTGGATAAAGTGAATGATATTTGAAAACTGTCAGGAAAGCTTTATAGCAAGATATCCTCTCCTGCAAATCTCCATCTGATGATATTATCATTTGTAGCACATTTCAGGGTTGAAATGTATGTAACAGAAGAAAAGATCAGCGGTTTAACCTTGTACATAGCATACAGTCTTTTGAATTACTGTAAATCAAGATTGAGAAAACAGTGTTTCTTGGTTCATTTATACAATTCAGTGTTGTTTCTCCATTAATAATCAGCATCCTGACTTAGTTTCCAGAAAACTGCAGTTCAAGTACATTAATCTGATTTTTAATACTCTCTGAATCCTTGTCTCAGTTGTGAAGTTTTCATTAAGAAAATCAGAAAATCCTGTTTTTCATAGCAGTTCTAGCTCAGGAAATTAGAGGTCAATATTTGCACACATTTTTTTACTTTCAACAAATTTTATGATATTTTTATTAAATTTGTCCTTAAAGCAATACATAAATGTGGCTTATACAGCTTCTTCAAGTTGCATAGCTGCCTTATGTGTATGATACACAGTTAACATTAACCCTTTTCCAGGATATATTGAGGGTCAATAATATGAAACACTTGCTTTATATTAAGACTAAGAAGTTGTATATTTTCTGAGGTCATCCTCAAATTCCTCGAAGTCTTCATATTCCTACCTCTCTGTGTAAGTAAAGCACATTTTCTCTCTTCCCTCAGATACTGTATACAGACATCAAAAAATTTACGAATACTTGCTGCATACATAACCTTATTTGAAATACAGGAAGATTAATTAAAGGAGAGGTTAGTGTTTTTGGGGTTTTTTTTTGTCTGCTTGGTTTACATGTCTCACTGGAGATATTGTCTGTGGAAAGTAGCATTTCAGGAGGAATCCTGTCTCACACACAGAATTTATACAAATATATTTCAGACCTTTCATAAGATAAATTTGGTCCTTAAATGGGAAAGTAACTTTAAAAAGCAAGCTCATACATTGAGTTCATATATATTTCAGGGAATTTTCTGCTCCAAATTATAGAAATTCAGTTCATCCTATTTCTTGTAGGCAGCTTGTGCATTTGTCATCTTTTCTCCTAGAGTATTCTTATTTTTTGATGGAAAATTCATTTTCTATGATGTTGAAAAATTATGAAAATAAAAGTGAAATTTTAATTTTTATATTAATTCATATCAAACTGAAGTATCCTTCACTGATGAATTGAAATAAAATGTGGTATGTGAAGTCCACCAAACCTTAAATTGTTTTTCTCTCCTTAAGGACTTTTAGTTTAGAAGCTTAATGAGCTCATTCTCTCCTTTCACCTGACTCCATAGTTGTCACACATTTTCCATAATGACCTGTGGCTAGTCCAGAAGGGAGACCGTGACAGAGTGTTGGAAATGAAATCTGACATTCTAAAACATTGTGGTGCATATGTAAAACAGCATAAATAGTAAGTTTCCTATACTGCTCCACACACACAACAGTTTTCCCACTGCCTTCAGTGAAACCATTCTTCAGAAAAATCTACTATATTTTAGTAGTTTTTGTCTAAAGGGAGATTCTAATGACATAGCCAAGCTGTTAAGCTGCAGGGGAAAGTTTGCATATTGGTGCCTTCATCCCCACGTTTTAATCAGAAAATATCAGCCTCCTGGGCTTACAGGCAACCTTCAGCAATGTTAAATTCAAGTATGTTTCAGTGGGGAAGGGAAAACCCAACACAATCTATATATTTAATATGATGTAGCTGAGTCATTTAATATCAAAATTATGTGAATTATATGAATTATGTGAATTTAAATCTTCAAGAGAGATGACATTTAAGAGTGTGAATGTTAACACATGTCACTAATATTTCATCTTTTAATGTGTCTCCTTCTGAGAACTCGCAAAAGATCATGGAGGATTTACAGGTACCAAACATATCATTATGCTATTCCTAAAAAAAAATAAAAGCAGTTTTATTACTGTAATAGCAATTGTATATTTGTTTAATCTCATTTGTATGAGAAAAGAATAACCATGGATATAATTTCCTCAATGAACAATTAACCTTAATTTCTAAATACGTTTACTGCAAAATATCATGACTGTTTTTCTCCCACCATGGTAACGATATCAGTGAGACAGTTTTCTAATGTACATTACTTAAAACAGTTTATTTTCTATCCCTTTTATAATATTTAGATCATAGAGGTATTTCTTTCCATAAAATAGACTTTGACTGTATCTCTGATGGCATACTTTGGTGGAGATAAACCATATCTGTTTAGCAGCTAAATGGCTACTAGAGAGATATCACAAACCAATAGTTATTCTGAGAATGGATTTGTTCTTGTAACTCTTTCAAACAACATCTGTTGTTGGAAACAGGAATATGGCTTCATGTTTTGGTTGCATGGCTGAGAACAAATCTGTTTAATTACATACAAGATGGAAGCTGTTCTGCACTGAAAACCAAAGTAATGCTCTATAATTTATCTGTATAGGAGGCTTTTCCATATAGTGGTGACATAATTAATCGGCTAACGTTATTAAGTTACTTTGTCATGTGGAAACTTTTATACCACAGTAAGTGTGGTCCCTTTTTTGTGGTTTATTTTACACTGTTTCAAAAGCAACAACAGCTAAATTTTTAGGTTCTTTTTTACTTTGACGATGTAACTATTACCTTTGAATACACCGAATATTCTACGGCAGTATAATTAAGGCTGTCTTAAAACATTAAATCAAACAAAAAATCCCACCCCACCCAGAATAATCATGGTCTTCCATTCACTTAGTACCTAGGCTACAGCTCAAATGGTCTTGCATCTTATTTCAGTTGCAATAATGTTCAAGGCACATTTTATTGTATTCCCATATTAAAATAATGAATGTGTCTCTTAAATTTTGTTTCATCCACCTGTGTGATGACCTAAAATCCCTAATCAAAGTTAATTCTCTTTGGTTTAGTTGTCATCTTCTTCCCCCTACATCCATATTGGTTTTCACATCTCTTTCAGACTACATGAGAAATGCTAAATAAGTTTGTGTTACATTGAATTATTAGTCAAAATGAAGAATATGCAAAACTGTTGACATGACGGGTGTCCCAAAATGTGTTCTCATCACATATTAGGTATGGAAATTAAGCTTATATGAAACAGAAGTAAAAGAATCAAAACTCTTTTTTTTAATTTGTTTTAGCACTGCTCACTGAATTTATCTAAAAGAAATTGGTACAAATTTGAACTAAATTATAATCTCAGGATTTTTTTTAGCTTGATGTGCAGTTTAAAATTAATATAGTATGACTTTCATTTCCCAAAGTGACATTATAGACCAGGTAAGTAGGCCAAAAACTATGGGGGGCAGGCATTGTTGGTTTTTATTTGCTTGTTCATTCATTTGTTTTTAACTCAGGACCTGTGAAACCCTCCTGTAGCCCCAGAGGAAATTAAACAAACTTTTAACATTAACATTTGTCAAAATATTTCATGTAATTTTTTGAAATGGAATCAACATACAAATCTTTCATAAATCCTAAACATGGATTAAAGTTTCCCTATATATGATTCCTACTATTTGCTTTTGTTTATAACTCAATGAGTAAAAAACAGAAAGAACAGTAAAATCAACACAGATTGAGACCATTCACTAAGACCCACTGGCATGCTACTTTCCTCACCTATGCCACTATGCTTTTGTTGGTTCCCAGTGGGGTGGCTAAGGGAAATCAGCTCCTTGCAAACACTCCCCAGACAGTTCACACTCTCAAATATTGCTCCTCTTTGAGAGAGAAAATTCAGCCAGCACCAGGCCAGGAGGCTTTCCAACAGTTTAAGAGTACAAATGACTGGTAGAAGTAACTGACCTTGAGTGGTGAGGTATATTTCCTGGCACTGCTTAATTTATAGGCGGTGGAGGCTTGGAGTGCCTTTTTCAATCGCCGAAGGACAGAGACCTTGTCTCAAATATGGGACAGGTTCAGCCCCTTAGTTACCCTCACCCATCTCCTTTTCTCCAAGTGAATCTTAGCTTACAGTTAGGCAGCAATCATATATCATGCACTGCATCTGCCACATCACAAGGAAAATAAGAGAATGAGACCCATGGGACAGCACAGCATGTAAAGCCAGTGGGAAGGTTAACAGGATTCACCTAGACAAGGGGGAAATTTCTTCGCATTTCCAGGTGAAGGAAGGATTTGCTATTTTTTTTTCCTGTTTAGTGTCTTTTGCAGCATGTTAGTGAAAATGGCATGCTCTGTTGCAAATATCCTGAAGTTCTTATCCACATACAAAATTTGAGAGATATTTTATCACTAAAACAGTTAAAATGAAGTATCTCCCTATTTCTTAAAGCTAGACATCTAACTGTTAATGAAAATTACAAGACACTTTAGCGTGATAAATAATACATGACAAGGTGTGTGTTACTGTGAGATAACACGCATCTCAGAGGCATGGTGACATACGCCTTGGAGTGGCTTAGTGCAATTATAAAATGGCTCAGAGTTAGAATTTTTAAAAGAAGATTCATGTGTTCATAGCTGTCCAGAAGAGAAACATTACTAATTTGTTACTATAATGATTACTGACAGATTTAGGTAGGGAAATACAGTATTGGTTTAATATTCTGATCATTTTCTTAGTTTTCTGACACAAGCATTACATTTATTGTTCTATGGGACTGAACTCCTGTCAAGGTCTCTGTTATGACAGGCTTAAAGAGCACTATAGCTGGTATTAGCAATATGTAGTGAAATGTTTCCTACCAGCAAAAATATTGAATTAACTTATTCCAAATTTCTTCCAATTGGGCAGTCACAGTTTGATTATCATGTATTCATCACCCTTGACTGAGTTCCAGATTTGGACTCTTGCTTTCTTAAAGGGCAATGGTAGGACCCCCAAACTTGTGGGTGTTAGTGTGGATGGGAAAGGAGAATTGTATTCCTTGAAGCCACTTATCTCCATTCAGTATAGGTAACGGGAAGTGTTTAGGTCATGCTTCCTTGAAAAATATGTAAGCAAAACCAGGTGAAACTACATAGCAGAGAATTAATCCTCCCTCCCCACTTCTCCTCTCCTTGACCTCCAGCAGCTTTTGGGGGCATAAGGAGCCAGGTGCTGAATATTTGTTCCCACTGTTCTCTAGGAGTATTGCTGCAGTAATAACACCTCCAACTCTCAAACGAACCCTTCACGTAAAGACACAATTGTTATGTATTAGAATGCTAGACACAAAATGCTGCATGTATTAATAAGTTTTTTTAATTATAATAACCTGTATGATTGACTGTCCATGTTATAAGATGTCCTGTTATGCATTTTATATATGATTTAAAAAAAAAAAAGTATGATACCTATAGCACTTTAGAAGTTTCTTATTTCTTACAAAATCACTAGACATCAGACTGGAAGAAAAATTACACAAACAGGTTACTTACCAGTTTCTTACATTTACTCCGAGATGCTAACGTGCAGACAGTTCACCAAAGCTAGCATTTAGTTCTCAGGTTTTCTGCTAATAAAAGGAAGGGGAGCAGGGAAAGAATACATCTTTGTGATATACTTTCTAACTGTCTTAGCCATTTCTAGGTTAACATTTTTAGAAGGAGTAGTTTTTACACCTCTTTTTTTGTCTGGTATCACTGACTTCAGGTAAACACATAAACTCCCACTAGCAATGGTTGCTGCATGTAAGCATGACTCAAAAAGTACATAGTAATCAGTTGGGACTGTGAGAGAACACACTGACAATTATGATACAGCCAAAACAGATAGAGTTCCTACGGAGAATGTGCATGTGTTTTAATAATGCAGAGTTGTTTTTAATATCCTAATATGAAACTTTATATGAAATAAACATATTTATGGCTTGCATGAGAAAATCCAATCCTGTTTAGCACGTGACTATCATTCTGTATTGATCTCTTTCCATGTCTACTGTGATATAGTTAGTTTAATTTTGTTGGAAATATTTTTTGAAATATAGCCTTTTGCTTGTTGTCGGAGTACTTATGCCATTAGACATCATATTCTCATATTTACATTCCTTCTAGATTTGTGATTTCACATGCCTCCTTGCATATTGCCACCCCTAACTCCCAACCCAGTACATAGCTAGTGAGTGGAGCACAGAATGAAGGAGATCCTTCTCTTTCTCATATGCAATTTTTACTCACTGAACCGTTATGCCAGTGATAGGTAACAGGTTGTTCCTAAGCAATTTGTTTGCTTTCTTTTTCTTTAAAGTAATGCTCTTGCCTCTGAAATAGACTTTATTGGCATGTTAGAGGATGACTAGAAAGTTACCTCCACCCTTTGAATAGACAGAAGTCAGCACAGCTAATGAATCCTGGTTATTTGGAAAAGTTAAAAGTAGCAAAGAATCTTCTTTGTGCAACATTTTTTAGTGCACACACCTACCAAAGTAAAGAAAGCAGAAATATGGTGTTATACCAGACCTACCAGGTTGTGGGTAAAATGAGTGTAACATCTCACATAACCTTTCACTGACTGGGAAGAGGGCATTTAAGATTCTGCTTCCAAAACCAGAAACTTCTCTTTAATTAAAATATAGTGATCATTCTCCACACAGAATTTGTATTCCCTAAACCTAATGGCCAGTCTTATAGATGATGACAGTGATGATTTTTATTTATTTATTTAGTTAGTTAGTTATTAACTAAGAAAAAAACCTAAAGTTGAGTAAAGGAGTGGAATGTCCAGGAACAGGTTGCTCAGATAAGAAACGGAGGGAAGAGAGATATTCATGTTGCCTAATGTAAGTCTTCTGAATTACCAGGCTAGTTTCCTAAAATTCATGATTTGGTCAAGGCTGAGAGAAGGAGGTTCTTTTAGTGGGCAAATACTTGGGCTACCTATACTCTGTGTCGTGAGAGATGTAAGGGAAATGTACCTCTTATCACAGAAGGAATGCAAGAGCAATCTGTAAACTTGTATAAGTTAGACATCTAACATTACTTTATCTTGCCTTATATTGATCATATGAAAAAGTACCTCATAGTATTTATTTGTCTGTCACTCAGTTTATGAGGGGTTTCTTCTGAAAACTTTGCTGCTTTTTGGCCTTACTGGGTATAAGGATTAGAAACTGCTAAAATAATGAGGAAAAAAAAAAGAAAAGGTTCCTACTGCTAAGATTATTGTTGATTTTTGTAAGGAAGGTAATTTTATTCAATACCTTAGCAGGTGAAAATGTATTGTGGGATTATTTTTTTACTAAGAGCTGACAGAAAGAGATATAACTTAAAATGTTATCATAAATCATACAGAATTTTTAATGTACTCTCTGGTCAAAATTTCAGATGTAAAAAGGATAAAAAAGGGTGTAATAAATAGAAAAAAACCCCAGGCTTAACGTTAAGTAATTTACTTGAATGTAATAGAAATCTTTTATTCTGAAAATACGTCACTTTAATCAAAAGGAAAATTCCCTGGGGTTGCAATATTTATGAAATTTAAGCCATATTTACTATATAAGGATGAAATTTCAGATTGTCCTGTATTTACAGTTGTGACACAGCTATGTATCAAGGTTGTACCTGTGTGCATACCCCATATACTCAGTCACCAGCTTCCTGGGTGGTGCAGGAGCTCCCCAGGTGGTATCTGCACAGTTAAGTCAATGGGCTAGTTGAAGACAATGGGCTAGCTGTATTCCTATCCTTTACAAGCAACTTACTAATTGTTATTACAGGAGCTCTACAGGTGGCAATTTAGGATGGTTCCAGAGATTTCCCCAGGAGGTTCCTGCTGTCCATAGGCCAACTAAATGATGCTATTTGTATGCTTGCGTGCACTGTTGATTAACATCTGGGGTGGAGAACCTGGACACCCCAGGAAACTTCTTGGAGTTCAGTCTTATCCTATTGTCGTGTCCCCTCCCAGCTTCCCGTGCACCCTCAGCCTGCTCGCTGGCAGGCCAGCACGAGAAGCTGGACTGTCCTTGACTGCTTAGCAACAACCCGAAACATCAGCACATTATCAACATTTTCTTATCCCAAATCCAAAACATGGCCTCACACTAGCTGCTGTGAAGAGAATTAACTCTACCCTGGCTGAAACCAGGACATTATCCACCCCTTATTCCATACCATTTACGTTATGCACGGGTACCACACTATCCAATACAACCTCATTAACCACCACCCCCTTCCCATCCTTTAATACAATACACAGATTATCATCTCCTTAGTCCATAGACCTCCCTCCAAAATGTCCGTGAAATGTCTACTGAGTTCATTTAGTCCATGACTTTGGACTCCATCCCTTATGGTGGTCACTCAGGACAGGCGAGGTGGGGTGTTGCATGGAGTTACTGGGCACCAAAGCCACCTCAGGTCAGGACACTGCTGCACTGGCACTGCTTCTTGTAAGGCTTGTCCTCCATTTGTTCAGGTGGTTCCTGCTACAGTAGTTCCTATAACATGCAACTTAAATCATGCGTTACAACAGTTTAAAGGTATTTCCATTACAGTCTCCACCCCTGGGCCCTTTGGACTGGACCATAGGGTTTAACATTACAATGAACTTCTCCCCTTGCCCTTGCTCCAGCTTGGACTTATCCACAGACTGCAGTCCCTTCCATGAGCCAGGGGTATATCTGCTGTGGCATAGACTTATCCACAGTTGCAGTCACTTCGAGGTGCACCTGCTCCAAAACAGCCGCCTCCACGGGCCACACTACCTCCAGAGATAAATCTGCTCCAGCGTGGCCTTACCCATAGTTCCAGTCCCTCCAGGAACATAGCTGCACTGTCGAGGGCTTCTCCATGGCCACACATGTTGAGGTGTTCCAGCATGACCTCATGCACAACCACTAATACTTCAAGGTACACCTGCTGCAACATAGACTTATCCACAGCCACAGACTTTTCGAGATGTACCTTCTCCAGCATGGACTTATCCATGTGCCATAATCCCATCGGGGTACACCTGCTGCGGCACAGACACAACCATGGCCACAGATGCTTCGAGATACACCTGCTCTGGCATGGACTTACGCACGGCCACAGATGCTTCGGGGTGTCCTGCTCCCACATGGACTCATCCACAGGTCACAGTCCCTTCGACTCGAGTTCACAGTGGAGTTCCAGCCTGTCCAGTACAGCAGCACAGAAAAAAACCAGTGATGCCCTGGCCATCTGCCAGCCCAGGCGCGTCGCCATTGCTGTTATCAGAATCTTCCCAGGCCCAGCAGAGCCAGGCGGTCAGCAGCGCAGCAGCACGGCAGCAGCGAAAGCAAAAAGCAGCCACTAACGAGCACTGGACTCTAATACACATAAGGAAAGCAAATCCAGGGCAAGCACAGGGGCCTGGCAATTAATAGCTAAACAGCAATAACAGCTATAAACTCAATCTAGCACATTCCAATCAAATCTGTCATTATCTCAAACCCTTTGAGCCTCACGTTGGGCTCCAAAAAGGACTGTCGTGGTTTAGCCCCAGCCAGCAACTAAGCCCCACGCAGCTGCTCACTCACTCCCCCACGGTGGGATGGGGGAGAGAATCGGAAGAGTAAAAGTGTGGAAACTCATGGGTTGAGATAAAGACAGTTTAACAGGTAAAGCAAAAGCTGCGCACGCAAGCAAAGCAAAACAAGGAATCCATTCACCACTCCCCATGGGCAGGCAGGGGTTCAGCCATCTCCAGGGAAGCAGGGCTCCATCACGCGTAATGGTTTCCTGGGAAGACAGACGCCATTGCTCTGAACATCCCTCCACCCCTTCCTTCTTCTTCATCCCAGCTTTATATACTGAGCATGACGTCATATGGTAAGGAATATCCCTTTGGCCAGCCTGGGTCAGCTGTCCCAGCTGTGTCCCCTCCCAGCTTCCCGTGCACCCCCAGCCTGCTCGCTGGCAGGCCAGCACGAGAAGCTGGACTGTCCTTGACTACTTAGCAACAACCCAAAACATCAGCATGTTATCAACATTTTTTCATCTCAAATCCAAAACACAGCCTCACACTGGCTTCTGTGAAGAGAATTAACTCTACCCTGGCTCAAACCAGGACACCTATGCAGGATAGTTTAAAATAATCCTTAACAAAAGCTCAAGCATATGCTGGAGTTGCCACATAAGATGGAGGGCCAGCTGCGTTGTAGGAAATCAGAACAGCGGTCCAGGCAGTCTCACCTGATCCAAGTAAAGATGTCATATCAAAGACACTTGAAACAGGGACCTCCATCACCATCCACAAGGTGATTCTTTATTCGGTTTGAGAAATTGGATTGCTCACATGAGCATATATGTTTTTAACGGACATTCAGTCTGTGATGTCTGTGCAATACAGGTAAATTGTGAAACCTGAAAACTATGTTGCATTTTATGATTTCTGTGCACTCACTACAGATTTTTGTTGGGAAATGTTAAAGAAGGTTTTATTCTCATATAAAAATTTTGTGAAATATAATAGCCACTTTCTTTGTTTTCTGTAACTTACTATTCCAACAAGGCTTACTCTAAATTTTTTCCTTGTATTCATGAAGACCAAGAACGTCTAACTACAGAAACTACAGATGTCATAGTCATAACTCAAATGATCAGAAAACGTTAATAGCAATATCCTGGTTTTGGCCCCATAGTAGCTACTATGAAGAAAATTAGCTCTATCCCAACCAAAAACAGCGTCAGTAATGAGCAAGTTACATTCACTTGTTAATCACCCTATTAAGCATTAACAAACATACAAAATTGTAATACTGAAAAATGAGATTTCAAGAAATGGATACCGTTTCCATGTTGGTTGCTGTAACAGTTGCTATGTTCTTTGGACATACTCTCTGTATTTTATTCATAGAAGAATATCTACTCAATGCTTGAGCTTCAGAAAAGTTTCAGTAAGTCAGGTAAAATTAACCTCTCTATATACTACTATATCCAATTTATGAATAAGGCAATTTGAAAGACAGTAGAAAAACCTACCCAGGGGAATGTGTGCCTATGAATATCTTACAGTGATATTTGCTCAGAAGGTACAAGAATCTTTACAAAGCAGAGTACTGAAATTAAGAGGAGGGTAATACTCAGCATATTGGTCACTACAAATTGGAGGTCTCCTTTTCTCTAATTCAGATCCCAGTACAATCCTTAAATTATTAGATTAAATTTAGCAGAAATGCACTCATTAATTTATGTTTCATATAAAATATGTTACTAAACTAAGTCTGAAGCAACAGTTCATTTAACATTTGATATGATTTATAAAAGAATAAAACTCATTTGTGAAAAGTATGATTGGGAAACAATGTAGGACCTGCAATACTTAGCCTATGTACTTACGTATACCTTTGAGCATTCCAAACCAGGAAGTTTTATGCACCATCACAAATCATCCTTGCAACGAACAAAAATTTTAAGCTTGCAAAAACAGTCAGTTTAACAATTTGATCAATGTACCAATACTAAAGTATACACACCCAAGTCAGCTTCCAAGTCTTAACGGAGAAAAGTAGTGAAGTCTTATATCAATCTAAATAGTTTCTGACATAAACTGACATTTTATAATGAATGTACTGTATTTTGTGTATTGTTAATTCACAAAAAAAAGCAGCTTATTGAAGAAATAACTTTGACTACACTGAAATCGATGTAGGTAAATCCATCTGGTATGTATACACCAGATGTTAAAACATTAGCATGTTCAGTAGGATAGTAGATCAGATATAAATCTGTCTAATGTAAAAGCATAGTTCTGCCATATCGAACCAGCCTAATGGACTGTATGAATCAGGACAGAATTTCTGTTAGTTTAAGATGGCTAATCCATGATATTGGATTTCTATATTATTTAGAGTGCAGTAATAATTATAGTATATGAATGCTGTAAAAGAATAAATAATAAATTGATAAATTAATATTTTGGTGGTAAATGCCACATTTTTTCATTGTAAACTTAACGCCGAGTGTGCCCTGTAGGATCCTTTACAACTTGGTCAAAGTAGGTCGAAAACTTCTCTAGGTCAAAATACCCTGCCAAACCCTAATCCGAAACTGTGTTTAAGTGCAGAGGAACTCAGAAGACTGACTCCAGAGAGGAGTCCCATTGCCAACAAGGTTACAAGATAGGAGTGATACTGTAGGTCCTGCTCCAGGCTATGATCTGATAATTTTCTTGAATGTTTTCTGTGACTCTTCTCTTTGCAACTGCATGACTCCTAGCTACACAACTGTGCCAGATAATAGAAAGCCTTCAGACCATATAGTTCACTTTCTGCCTGACCACATAGGTAACCTATGCTTCTGATGATGACTTCTATTGTTTCAGCTAGATTGCTACAAAAATAAATCTACATCATTACAGTATTTATTCAGAATGAGCAGACAACCTGTATCGACTCAAAATGGATCAGAGCACTCAATGTCCATGAAGGCAGTGTATGAGACTGACACTTAAAACAGAATTAGAGCTACTATGAAAAGGTATTTGATGACGTGAGAGATTTCAAAAGGTATTTATTCAACTGTTTAGTATGAATACTCCACCAATTATATCGAGAGCAAAGGAACACTGTTGTATCAAGTTTATCCAGAGATAAATAAAAGAAATGGAAAGTTAATATAATACTTTTTTTTTCTCTTCTCTTTTCTTGATCTTTGACCGCTGACCTATGGGCATATATAGCTCTTGTCAGAGTAACAGATAAGTACAGGAAGGATCTGTAAATTAGAAAGCGTCAGATACAGCAGCAGTGCTGCTTCAGGAGACAATTTGTTAATATAACTGTCAATTTGTTAATTTAACTCCTCACAGAGCTGGCATTGCAATGTAGATGAAAAATTGATAGCTTTATGGAATTTCATCTTGGGAAGAGCTTTTAAAAATGTGAAAATGTAAGCCACATGATTTTAATTAGTCACAAGTTTGATCCCTTTATTTAGCAGGATAATCATATTAACAGAATTTATGCCTTATTCAATTGATTTTCAGGAAACACTCCATTTCCAAAATATTGTCTCTGAAAAATTAATCTAAAAGTACAGCAAATAATGCTTGCAAAAATTATATCAGAGGCTAGAGCTAGCTATATGAGTCACATAGCACTCAAATTTCACATGTTAATTACAGTCACACTCATGTAGAATTTGTGATCAAAGTAGACACATCTATTTCAGATATATGATTCTAGATGGACTTAACGGTTAGGGCCAATTAAAACTAAAAGCTCTTCAATGCTGGAATCCACATGAAGAAGGCAATGTTACATATCAAATCTTGTTATGGGTGAACCATATATACAGGGCTTAGAATTCGTTACTAGTCCAATTAATGTCTTAATAATTTATAGGTCTAAATTATCCAATTAATAAGAAAAAAAAATTCCACCACCCTTTTCTCTGGTGTTTTGCCCATATTTCCATTGCCCCCAGTGCAAGGCTAATGGTCTCAGTCTTCCTCAGAAAGAAAGAGGGAAGTATTCAAACAAACATCTGTCTCTGCTGGGAGGAGTATGATGAGTTCATGTTAGTACCACCTTCCTTCTCAGCATTAGGTCTGCTTGGGGCTATTTTTATATTTTTTCTTAGCACAGTCCACATACTTCTCACTGGTTTCCAGATAGACTTGTATAATTACACAGCCCCCCAAGTCCTAAATCTCCTAAAGGGTATTTTTGTCATATACTAACCATCTAGGTCTGCCAGACCACTATCATTAAAGGTGTTTAGAGAGGTTAAGCTAAAACAGGTGAGAAAACAGTCACTTGGTGACTAGACAATTGTCAAAACAAGTGAGAATCAAAGCAAGTTCAGAAAAACTGTGAGACCATGCAATGCCAGGTTAATAGACCTGTGGTCTTCTGCTAGTAAGGGCAAAATCATATTTATTTGGCTATAGCATCACGCTCCCCTGACGATGGTATAAGCTTAAGAGACTTATATTAAATTAATAATGATGCCACATGCTACCAGTTTCTCTGTACCTCAGTGTCCTATCTTCTAAAGGTACTAAAGATGAAAATAACGTCATCTATGATAAAAGCCCTATCAATGTATATCATAAATATGGTTAGGAAAGTTAGGAGTTAGGAAAGCCAATTAACTAAAAGCAATGAATGTAAACAGAGTTACAGTCCTTTCAAAAGGATGATGACCTTTTTCAGGGTGACCTCATCCTGCAGTGAAGACAGGAAAGGTACAGAGAAGGACAACTAGGGCAACCATAATGATGGAGCAGCTGTCCTATGAAAGGAGGTTGACAAAGCCTGCAGTGTGGAGAGGAGAGGACAGAGGGGACAGGTTTTACTGAGATTTACAAAATCAAGGATACAGTAGACAAGTAGAAAGCACAACTGTTGTTCTCCAAATCCTAGAATACAAGATGTAAGAGGCACTTTATAAGACTAGTTGGAAATTTGTTTAACATTAATAAAAAATATTACTTCTTTACAGAGTAGGTAATGAAATTCTGGAGCCTAATGACACAGGAGGCTGCAAAGGCACACAATACCTTCAGGTTCAAAAAGGGACTAGAGAAATTTGTGGACAAGTCCCTAAACAAATCCAGAAATTACTAAGAAAATATATACCCTCTAAAATCCATTAAATGGCATTTCTGGGTGCTAAGGGACCACAAAAAAATGGCCAGGCTTGCACGCTCTCCTTAAATAGCATTTTCTATTGCAAGTGTCTAAGGCAGAATTCAGGCTAGGCAGAGCAGTGGTTATGCCTTATATTCTCAGGTACTGTACTGGTAGGCAGGACTGTGTCTTTCTAACCTTTATTGGTCTCAGGTATCACATCAAACACCCTTCTGAAATCCAACTGTCTTCTTCACTCCATCCTCTTACTACAAAGGCTATGACTTGGCCATCTGCAGGCAAGTTCCAGAGCTCCTCCAGAGCCCCACCAAGCCAGTTATTCCTGTGTATATCTCAAGACCAATATTTGTATTGAGTCTTGAGTTCTGCATGTGTGACAACTGCTGAATGTGGTTTAGATGCATACAGCTCTAATGAAGCAAGCCCTCAAAGTGTCCTCTTACATTCTAATCTGGAAAGTTAAAAGACAACATGAAAACAGCTGCCACAGGTTCTCTTGTGGCAATAAGCTCTAGCTTTTGCATTTTCCCCAGAATGTTCAATTCTTTTCAAACAGTCTGAAATTTTAAAGCAAATGAAGCTGTATGATTCACTAAGAAATGTTTAAATGCTTTTTTTATGACAGTTTAATGTCAGAGAAGTTACTGCAAATTGTCAGAGAAAAGAATTCATGTAAAGCAGAAGCTTTAAATCAAAATAGCCAGACAGTTAATCTTACTAAAACTGTATCTTCAAATTCCATGTATACATGTCCTCTTAAAAGCCACCACTTAAGATGATTTTCAGCCAACCTTAGCTTCTGAAGGCACATGAGCCCTGGAGGATTACATTACTATTTGAAATTTAATTTTCTTGATGCTCTTTGTCCTATTAGTTTGTCATAACACCACCACCTTGCAAAGATAAGAAAAGCACTCAAATGCACAACAAACCAACTTAGTTCAACTAATGATCATAATCTACCTCTAACCTTATCTGTGGAAAATCTTTCTTTTCACAAATCACTGTTACTGCACCACTTCGGGAAAACTGTAGATCAAGCTGCAGATGATATTAAATCAGGGTTTTGTTCCACAAAACCTCTTCGCAGTAAAGAGCTATTGAGTTAATCAATTTGATTGTAAAATCCTTCCATTATGGACTAATACCAAACAAAATGGGGCTAAGTACAATTTGTAAGTTTTCAGGAAAATATGCAGTATTGCATATACTACAGAGAGGAACTACTTATTAGACAAATGCATTTAAGGTACATGTTAATCAGATTTAAACTATGTAATTAAGGGTTAATTCCCTGTTGGGTTTTGGTGGTTGGTGGTTTGTGGTTTTTTTTAATTTATTAGGCACCTTCTATGTGTAAAGAATTCAGATCTGGTCCATATCTGTTGTATAACATGCTGTAGCTTTTTATGATTTTTCACAACATCACACATACATTTTTCCCTGCATAGATAAGGTCATAGCAAAGCATCTCATTCTATATTATGAGAGTATCTCGAAACTAACAGTATCTGGAGAGAAGCTGTCTCTTATTGCTGCCTTGCATATTATTTTGTATTTTGTTATACTGTCATAAGGGAGAAAGTATGGCGTCTTACTTCTGCTTTCTATAGATGACAACAGAATTTTTTCTTCAAATTCACAAGGTCCTTTAGTGAAAAACAGTATCAGCTGAGCATCCACCTGCATTTCTCTGCATTTGAAAATCATGCACATAAGATTATAGTCCTGTTTACGCAACTATTTTACAGTCACATTTTAAAAGGCTTGCAAAGTAGCATCGGAGTCTGTTCTCAAAAATTGTTTCCTGTTTTATGCTCTAAATAACCTCCCCTGTCTCTTTCATGATAAAAGAATTGCCACTTCAAAAATGCCTGGTACTTGCCTTCCATCAAGCCCTTTCTATTACTGACCACTTTTGTGAGCTACAAAAAACTAGTTACCAGATTCCTTTTCTTCACAACTACTTACACATATAAGAGACTGGAACATTTTAGAAGACAATAGATTATAATTTACCTTTTCTGTCATCCCAGTTTCTCAACGCATTTCATTTTCATGAGCAACAAACTGGCCTCCTGGCCAGCAAGAATCCCAAGCCAATTCTTCTGGTGATGCAAATCAAATCAATTTTATCTGTCTTGTTTTATGCTATCTTGCAATATAGCTCATAAGTATTGTGTTGGATTAAAGATTAAAGCTATATCAGAAGTGTTCATTATTACTTACACGTTCACATACTGCTTTTCATTTACATAACAAAGAAGTTCATGTGTTTCGCCACATTTAGTAGAGTAAAATATGTAAAGGGTGATCAAATCTTTGCTGATTAGAAAAATATGCTGTAAAGATAGTAGATTACTGCATTTTTCTCCTGCACATATTGTGCAAGTAACAAACCCCGGCAATTCGGAACTGCTTGGCTTTTAAATTATTATTTTGAAATATATGCAAAGGGTATGTTGTTAAAGTTTCTGATCATCTTCTCTGCAAATGTGATAGGACAATATCAAGGGAGATTGGTCCTTCATTTCTAAGACTTTTTTCTCCTTTTAGCCTAGTTTTAAATACCTGTATGTATGCTTCCTGGGTTGCTTACTCTAACCTTTCTTTCTGCAATAGCTATGAGGTATAACTGTAGGGATGTCAGAAATAACAAATTCCCATCCTCCCCAAGGTTAAAAAGAACATTTTTTTTGCATAATGGCCCAATGAGGCTACTCATATATATATCAGAAAACGACAAATCCCTATTCCCCAAATACTTGCACGCACCAATACTTCCAGTGGATTATTTATCTCAGCCCTCAGGTGGATTTTTATCATTATTTGATATACCCAGTGGTAGCTGAGAAAATACGAGAATAGTCTCTGCGACCGGAAGAAGGCATTTAGCTGATATACATTCCCAGCCATTTCCTTATATTCATAAATTTACAGTCACACAGAGATATATTCAGTGAAGTACATTCAATTCCTGCAGCCTGAATAGTGGTTAGAAAACACAGCAATGGTCTTCAGCCCAAAAATAGAGTTTCACTGCATTTTGTACTGTACTGAATGCTCAGTATAGTGCAGATATCAGAGTGATTTAAACTTCAATTTTCTCTGCACCCTGCAGTTCAGAAAAATCTCCTCCCCTCCAGCCCCCAGTTTTCTTCCAAGACAATATAAGTGGTACAAGACTTTTGTGGAAATGAGAGCCTAGTTGCTGACACTTTGAATATAGAAATTAATTAGCATTTCCATAGCAGTGTAAATAGCAGTCCCTGGAGGCATGCAGTGGAGATAATGAACATCAAGATTAACAATACACATTACAAAATTACAGACACCAGATTATTATTACACCTTAATGACATGCAAACTAACAGTCTTCAAGTAGTCAAAAGATGCTGTGCAATAACAGACTTGTCTGGAATACAAACAGATTAGGGAAATACAGTGTTTATTCACATAGACACAGCACAGTTTTACCTAGCTGGCTATCTTGCAGGGCAAATTTTCCAAGGGCATGACTGGAAAGATATAATCCATAACCATAAATATTTCTCAGTCATGTCCAGACTTTCACCAGTCTTTCTTTTTTTGTGACCATGTGACACATTAATTGAAAATACTAGTAGTCAATCTGCTGAAATATGCAAAGGGATGTTGTGAGGTATCCAAATTAATATCACAAATCTATAACCTCACTGGGTTCTGGCTATGTCTTAGAGACAGTCAAAACATTTGCTCCAAATAGGATTTTTTAAATTAACCTACTTCAGTTTCTTCACAGCCTGATTAAGCAGATAATTAAAAGTTACAGATGCATAGCAGTACTAAATTACTGTAGCTTGAATGTATTTGTGAGAAAGATTATTACTCGTTCAGATGTTGGCAAGGACCTGAGTGGGTATGATGATGAAGATCCACCAAGGTTCAATATTTTGCTATCTTCAATACATTTTTTCTGATTTTATTTTTCTTTTAATTAATTTCAGCAACAGTAGGAAACCCAGAGTACTTGACAAGCCAGTATGAGGTTAGTAGGCTTTGAGTTTGAGTCATTCCTCACCAAGCTGCACCAAGGAAAAAAAAAGTGTATATCTATATTCACAGTACAGCCTCTGCAGCTGAATAATTCTGTTTAACTCTACAGGAAAGTGACTTGTCTTCAAAAATTTCCTACACTCTGCAGACACTTGTTGAGAAATAATGACAGAAAATAGCCTTTATTACTGTAGTTCAAAGACAAGATTCAAAGTAGAGATAAAGTAGGTGACTCCCAGTTTTCAGTTTCTGTGATGTTAGCCTACGGAAAAAGCCTGTAATTGGGATCCACAGGATTCTGCTTTCTGCAAAACAGCAGCAGTGAACCTTTGGTACAGACACAGATTTGGACTGACACAAAAAGTAATGTGCTTACAATGCCTTTTAATTCATTTGGTACCAGTTGCAAACCAAAGATTTCTCCCTGTCTCCTGTTTCTGAAACTGCTGACTGACTTGTGTGTTTATTATTTTGATTTCTGAAGTCCTCAAACCAAGTGTTTGATTGCCTTATTTAGTTGACAAGCTGATTCCTTTATGATCTGTTATTTAAAAAACTTGTCAAGAATGGGAAATACATAAATATAAAGCCTGAAATGACTGAATGAACCATCCAAAAGCTTGAGATATGGGTCTAGACAACACTTTTAAGTGGTAGACAAAGAAACTGACCAGTTATTTCCTTATTACTTGGGCTGTTTTACATGCCTGTGAACTAAATTACAATTTTAGGTTTAAAAATGCATAAATTCAATCAAGAAAAAGTTAATTAAAAGAGCACATCTGTCAAAATATCTATTTGCTTTGCAGTTTCAGCAATATGATTCATAAAACAAAAAATATCTTGTGGAATTTCATGGTGTGGAAAGTTTCATGTTTCACATGCAAAGTTTGTTCTACAGGAAGACACAACAAAATCTTGACAAAATCTAATCTGTAGTAGATTAATTACAAACATCGTTATGTAGCCCAGTAGGTGTGATTTTGCCGTCACTAGCCAAAGGCCACAGGCTGTCTAATGATCTGTCAGTGCTGAGTCTCTGGGCTTCGTTGGCCTTGCCTGAGACTGATCTAGTTCCATCTGGTTTGGAAAGTGCTAACAACTGCAGAGAGGAGCAGTGCCTGTGGGCTCTCCTCTTTTAGTTTTAAGTCCCATGATCCCCGATGCGGCATGGGCCTGACTGGGTCAAGGAGTCAGTGGGTGACAAACAGCTGCCCTTGAGGGGAACTGTGGCTGGGGGAGGCAGCTGTGCCACTCTTTGGCTTTTGGTGGAAGTCCCTGAGAGGGGAACTGGGGCTGTGAGATAAAGAAGAAAAAAAACCCTAAACTCCCCAAAACTCCCCCACATATAAAAATAGCCCAAAGCAGACTTAAGATAGGGAGGAAGAAAACCTAATTATGAACATCATATACTTCTCAGAGGGAGATACTGAGGATGCTGGAACTTGGCACAATACTACCTCTTGTTCTTGAAAGAGAGAGAAATTGTCAGTCGAAAGGTGTGGAAGGGTGAACATCCCACCAGAGAAAAGGAAAAGCTAGGATGTTTTTGTATAACCATTTTAACTGTGCTAGTACTGAGGCTATCCTGTGGTCATTAGATAATTTAGACTACTGGTGAATTCTTGGTTCCATATATATGGTGTGCCCATAGCAAAACTTTGAGTAACAAACATTGACATTGAGACATAACTGGCAGTAAAGAAAGTATGTTAAAGAGTAAATACACTTTTCCATTGTCAGAATGGCACAGGATCCAAACATAAAGATTCTCCGTCATAATCCCTGACATAAAAGCTAAAATACTTAGAAGCTACCCACAATTTTGAATGCTATATTTACTCTATGTTCATTTTAATCTCTTTTAAAAGGATGACTTCTCAAACTGTGGAAATTGATCTTTTTCAAGACATTTTAAGTCTGGCAACAAGACTTCTGAAATTAGAGATCTTATTAAAATTTTTAATGAACAGCACAATTTTTTTGTAAGTTAGACCTCTTCCCATACTATTACTTTTCAAGATCCATCCTGTGTATCTTGTCTTCTGACTTCTCTCCAGTCTGTGAGCCAATTCATATAGTCTCTGTTTGCAACACAGGTCAGAAAGCTTTTGATTTTCTGCGAGGGAGCAATATGGCACATAATGTTAATCACAGATGTGTTTATTTGCTCCTTCCCTTTTTTCCTCATGCTGGGATCTTAACTTATGAGTCCTAAAGAATAAAAGATTATTTCATTTCTTTGACTGTGGTCAGAGTCATAAGAGTAATTACATTTAGTTTTTAAAAGAAAGGCACTGTAAACACAAATCTATTTACAAATTGCTGAACAATAAAGCAACAAAAATGCCATGAGAATTCTTTACTTTTCTTGTTTGTCCCTCCTCTTTCTCACATATCCAGCACTTGTCTGTAATATACCCTGGTTCTACCAGGTTTCAAATGCAGCAATCATCATGTGAGGGAACCTGCTTAATACCTAAGCAATCTAACTGTATTTGATAAGAAATTGTTAAAAGCCAAGGTGTCATCAATTCCTTTTTTGAAACTCAGAGGAACACTGTTATTAACATTGCACTTTTAACTCTTCTTTCCTGCTTTACCAAAGGATTTTGCAACTCCACAAAACATTGTTCCTTAACAGAGAATGAAGAGGTCAGCTTAACTTCACTAGCTGAACCTCAGAGAACTATGCAGTGTGCCTGTGGCATTTTCATTCACTCACATGAAGAATGCTACCTTACAAATAGTGTACTTTAAATTACATTTTACCTGCTGTGAAGACCTGTGTACTTCTGCAGTGAAATATGTTTTCATTTGGAAGTTGTCAGTTCCTCAAAGGTGAAATTACTAGGCATTGTTCAAAAAGAAATCAATACATAACATTTTGTTAGAAAGCATTAGGAGGGAAAACCAAGTAGGATTGGCAAGCATGTCTTTATGAAGGTGTCAGAGATAGGGCAATTCCAGATTGTTTTATTTATGCTATTATTTATAACCATGCTTAATGTAAAAAAATCAATGTACTTCCATAAAACTAGAACATTTATTGTGCTGATGTCCTAATACTTCAAAGGTAACAGATAAAATAAATGAATCCTTAATTTCTCCTTTAAAATTCCACTGCATACATTTTGGAAAGCTGAAGTATGAATATTAGTAGCAAGTCTCTTCATGATGGATTTTACTGTATTTCTGCAGGTGGAAATATGATTTCTCCAGGAAACCTGCACTAAGGAGCTTGGATCCTATATCTAATGTTACCAGTCTTAACCTTAATGCTGTCATTTCAGTCAAATGATCTGGGCAGTAAATTTTATTTTTTGAGTCATGTTGATGTATTGATTCACAAAACCTGGTCACAAAGTATTGAAAGAAGAACATCAGAAAGGCAACAGCTTAATTGTGACAAATATATTTATTTCAACATCTTTTTGTGTTCCCCTCTATAGCCCAGAATACTGAGTATAAAACTTATCACAGACACAAAAAAAAAAAAAAAGGCAAAAAAAATCTAATACATATTATAGTAAATAAAGACCAGGCATGTTTAGAGTAATATCCTGTCTCAAGGGGATTAGCAAGTTATTCATGCTTTGCACTTGTGGTTCATCCCACCATCTGTTATTCAAGTTTTTCCTATTAACTATGGCCACCAGTGGTTTAAACTTCAGAACCTTTTAAATGTTTGAAGCGACCCAGAAAAAAAAAAAAAGCCTCATAACTGGGATTAAAGTAAAACACCAATTTCCAGTCCTGTATTTTGTATTTAATAGATCTATCATCAATTAAATAAGGGCATATATGAGTTCTATGACCAAATACATTTCTCTGATCTGAATCCATCCATCTACATTGCTAAAAGGCCATGAAATAGCTTCTTTGATATTTTATTATCACTGAGCTGTAAAATTTAACAGCAGAGCCAACAGTAGCTGAAATCTCTCTCGTCAGGGAAAAGGACAATATGCAAGATATAAAGCCCAAGTGACAAGATATTCAAAAGTAGAAAATGGATGCTGAGAAAGAAACTTTGTCAGTAAAAACCATTAGTGAAACATGCCAAAATCAAAAGGCTTCCCTTTAAACAAAATACTCTTTTGACAGATTTCAAATTCCAAGTGCTCATTTTTTCTTCTGAAAGAGACTATGCTTGATGCAAATGCATTCTGTGCTCTCTACTTTAACTGAGCAGAACAGTTAAAGAGCATTGCAATTCAGATTCATTCACCGCATCACCTATCACTTGCATGGAGTAAGTGCTGAGGATGTCAGGATTGTCACAAACAAATCTTCTTGTTGTTCATGGAAAACAAGTATTTAGAAAAGCAATAAAACTAACTTCAAGAAGCAGGATATAATAAATGTGCAATAACTTGTGATGCTTGACTGGGTGGTTTTGATGCTTGCAGGCAAGAAGGTGCAGAGAAGAGATACAGGGACCTACCAAGGCACGTTCACTTGAATGTGGAATTACCAATAATTTTAGGCCGAAGGTGCTGTTCTTCACTGCTGAAAAGTCCCACTGTCTCTCCACCCCTGACACTAGCACCAGCCTTTGTCTGGATCACAGTGCTGACCCTGCAAAAACACAAAACAAACCCATAAATCTTCAAAACCATATCACATCAGGGTGAATAACATTAAAAATGTGAGCAAAATAAATTATCTATGTTTTTTTTAAAACTGTTTAAAAAAACTCTGTTGCTGGGAATGCAAATATCTTTTGTGTCCAGACTATCAACAATCACTTATTTAAGAGCAAATTTGGAAAATGCCTGTTTTCTTCCACTCCATAGGAATCTTTTCTCTGATTCCAAAGCCACAAATTACAGTTTTAAGAATAAAAAAAAAAAAAGCTAACAGTTTAGAAGACTAACATAGGAGTAATTTTTCTTATCAATAAATACCCCCAAGTATAATCCATTTATTTCCTAGAGTAATCCATAGTATAGTTTTCAACAGGTGTGTAGATCACTGTTAATTAGTCATGGTGATGTGGTTTAACAGTGCGGCTAGAAGGTTGAAGTCAAGTTAGACCCAAGATTGAGCTGTGAATGTCTCAGCTGGTATGAATCAAAAGGTGGCATCTAAGTATGGTAGAAAAGGCAAACTCTGTGTGCTGATCCTGTGGCTCCATTTAGGCACACAGATCTAGAAGGTCTTCTTCACTAAGAAACTTATCAATCTGGAAGTTAAAAGATGACATCCTCACTCTTAAACTTGATGCTTTATTTCTCAAGTCAAAGAA
Source organism: Phaethon aethereus (assembly GCF_964289735.1). NCBI lineage: Eukaryota > Metazoa > Chordata > Aves > Phaethontiformes > Phaethontidae > Phaethon > Phaethon aethereus. The sequence goes on along the minus strand of NC_138582.1, from coordinate 61,339,317 downwards.
GCCCTCATAACTTTCACACTGCTTACCTCATTTTGTGGGATGGCATGTAGTTGTTAAGCCAGTACTGTTTTGTATCTTTTTTTTCCAGAAGGTTAGAAAAGTGCATCCAAATCATATTTCTTCACATCAGTGTTGGTATCATGTGAAATGTATGAGTTCTTTCAAATAAGGGCTTCCTCAGGTGACTGATTTGCAGGTCTCCACTGAGGCTTCTCTTGATTGCAACATATTTACCATAACTTTTGGTCAATAAAAATTACCAGACAGCATATAGATATGTTAGAGACTTACAGTAGGTCTAATCACATTCTCACAGAGAACTGACTTGAGTGTCCTTGGACTTTAGGAGGGCATCACACCACAGTGGTTTCCTATAAATTACTGAGACTCTTTTTGATAAGTCTTAACCTTGCCCCATCTCTTGTCTTTTAGTAGCTTATTGATCTTTTTGATAATGACAGTTAAGTAAAAAACTCTGTGTGCATAGCCCTTTAATTCTAGTCTCATTATAGTTAAACAGAGAAATAAAGGTTTGCGTAGTCATAATATTAAAAAGAAATCAGGCTCACAAATAATTTAACATGAACAAATGAACAAGAGAAAGAAAGGGAGAAGAAAATCAAACAAGCAAGCAAGCAAATACATGAGTATTTTCTTGTTGCTTGACATTCATGATGTTTGTGCAAATCCAGATGTTACTTAAAATGTTTACAGAAATATGACATATAAAATACATCAAATATTTCTGACATATCTAAATTATACTCTGTAAGAAGCTGCCTCTAGCCCATTTCAGTAAAACAATAAAAGATGTGCTTAATCCGACCGAAACTCACATGTATAAAATTAATAATTCACATATTCTGCACAAAAGATTTCTTGTTTTCTCCAGCTTGTCTAAAGAAAAGTGGTGCTATTACAGGAAAGTAACTCATACCACCTTCTAATATCAGGTTTCAAAATACATATATTTTTTAAGGTAAGACTGGCTGTAAAGCAAATCTGAAAGACTAAATTCGGCCATTTGGGAGTGATTGAGTATTATTTATCTTATTTTGAGTCACAGATCCTCTTTTTTACTTTCTAAAATAATTTAGTCAATGAATTGTGTATAACAAAGACTATTTCCATCTTCTGACATATTATGATTATCAGAACTTTTCAGACTGCACAAGCTAAAATTAGTTTGGAGCTGATCTACACTTCACGTAAATGAAAACTCTGTAGGAAAACATCAGGCACTGCTGGTGTTTGTGATTCAGTAGATGACATTTTTCTTTTTGCCAGTACTGGTGAAATTCCAGAGCATGGCGTTAAAAGGAAACATGCTCTTGAATGGACTTGATTATTTTCTCGCAGGATGTGTATAATTGAGGTCTTGACCGCTGACAATTATTAAAGGTTCCATAGCAGTGCTTTGGGAAAGCTGATGCCCTAGTCATATTTCATTTCCCTGCTTACTTTCTGTATTTCCTCTGGAAACAACAACCTTTCTTCTTCTTAGTCTGCCAGCAGGTTTGCTGTGTGCTGTTGGAAGAGCTGCTGTGCGCTGCTGCAGTGGTGGGTGAAGATCCTCAAAGCGCTCAGGGGTGACAGGGAGGTCCCCGCAGTACACCTAGGTCACAGCTGGCAGGAGGCTTGCCTCCCCACGGTTAAGACTGGGAAGCTGGGAGCCAGGAACGAATGTAGAAATGCCTAAACTACATCCATCTGTTCTGCAAGAACTCAAAGCACTGAGGCTTTTAAGGAGCTCTTAGCTCAGAAAGTATCAGGAAGGATGTCACAGTTTTATGTGTTAAAATATTTTTACTTCTTCATTGTGTATTGCAGTGTATTGTAACCTGAGGGAGAGATGTATGGGTTCTTACTCTAACTCTGCTACAAATAAGTTTTGCTTTTTCCCGTTGATATTCCAACACATTTAAAAACAAGCATTTCTTTCCAAGTGGTTTCATATAGATAATGCTTATTTCAGATATTGTTACTATTTTGCAATTTGAGATATTTTTTCCTCATAGTTAAAGAATAATATCTCTTTCTTGACTGTTTTCACAAGGTACTACTAGCAGTACTGATTTTGCTTTTGTAATATTGTTTTATTTTAAAAATACATTTGATTATTATTTCTGAAAAAATCAGTAGGTTATGGTTTTTTTATAACACAGATGAACTTGCAGAGCTAAGGTGTTCAAAAAGCATGTAGCTGAAACCAGGACAACATGGCACTTCGGGGCATGGTGGTGTTGGGTTGACGGTTGGACTTGTTAATTTTAGAGGTCCTTTCCAACCTTAATGATTCTGTGATTCTATAACTCATCAGATGAACTGTGGTTTCTAAACATATTGTTCCATTCAATTTGTACCATTGTCTCATTTGCTAATGTTCCCAAAATTGTGCAAGTTTTTAAATTTTACATCAAATTGGAAAAAAAACCAAACCAAACCCAAACAAACCCCAACAACAACAAAAAAAAACCCCCAAAGTCTGAGTGGCACATCTTAGTCTGTTACTTCATAAAGATGTAGTGATGCAGAACGGAGAGAAGTAACACTTTGTAGAACCTCAATAAATAATATAACTCCTTTCACCCATCAATAATTCAAACATATTACTGCAGAAATTAAAGTGGGGACTTTCAGGCATTAAAATACTTCTCAATTCTGAGTTTACCAGTAAGAGTTGATATTATTCAGACTTCAGATTTTTGTTTTCTCACTCATGGTACATCAGGTCATGCACTTTAATTTCAATGGACATTTGGATTGTCTCAGGGGATGTTTCTTTGCATTTAATGTATTTTTAATAAAGTAAGTCCCTGGATGTTTCATTCTTTGAAGTTAAGAACTAGGTTTGATAGGTATTGAAAAGATATGCAAGTCACTACCAATTTAACTTCGTTCTAAAATTGATATATTCTACCTGTCAAACACAATAAAAGCATCTCAATAAGTTTATAAAGTAAAAAAGACCAACAGTGCAATATGTGTCTGCCTTAGAAATGCAGATAATGCAGATAATGCAGATGTCAGAGCCAAAGTTAAGTCATCACATATCTGAACCCTTACACATGCCAAACAAACTTAGTGTCTATTCTAATTCACAAATCTTCTTCTGTTCCTCTGGGTTAATTTTTTTTTTACTGAAATATCTACTGTAACAGTCATGCTAATTTTATTTTGGATGAAAACAAGGTTTCACAGGATTTTGCAGATTTTACACAAAGAATCTTTACACAAGATTTTGTCCCTGTTTTGCAGAAAGTTTTGTTATGTGATTATCCTATTTTGACTCAAATTCTCATTTGGCTCAAATTTTTAACACTACAAAGATTTTTAAGGTTGTGATTGAAGTGTTGACTAAACGTTAAGCTAATACAAAATAGTGTGCCTTTCATATTAGCTGGATTGTTATCTGGTTTAAAATGCCCTTGCTGCTGCTGCTTGTGAATGTGAAGAGGTTTTTAATTTATAGCTCATTTATGAACTAACAAAGTTCCTGGTATGGTGTTCATAGACATATATATGCTTGTGTTATGCAAAGTATTTACAATAACAATTTTTAATTTATAAAGTATGATTTTTAGTGATGTTCTCGATATTTATAATGATATTATAGGATCTTATCCATCATTCCTTATTTGAAAAAAATTCTGCTACAAAGAGCAGCAAATAAACACTGTAGAGTTATGCTGGTGAATGACTGAAGGCTACAGTCATCTGCTAGGCATTGTTGATAATTCTTTTCTGAAGAATATGCAAATAACCTTGTTGATATGGAATTCCTACCCATAGCTCTTTCCATTTTATTATCTGTCCAGGATGCAGTACACATATTCCCATCAGTCTTTATGGTATATCTGGTTTTATTTCTTCTGCCATGAATTATTCTTTTGGTTTCACCTCAGTCCCACCACCATAAATCTTTTTTACAATGGTGTCCCAACTATATCTTAGCTCTACAGAGCAACCCACACTGAGCAAAGTTTCACTACACCATACCTTCTGTGCTTTTCTCACTATGTTATTTTTGACTACATATTTTAGCATTTCACAGATATAAAGCTCCAAACACATAGTGCAATCATCACCCTCACAAACTTCCAGATTTATAGTTTTTACTAGACTCAAAGTGAATGAAAACCCAGTCGAAAAGAAGAGTAGATATACCTCTGTTTCCTCAGAAAAGTCCGTATTTTTAAAGTATTTGACTGCTTTCAGATGGAATTAAATATAGTTTGGCATAGTGTGCCTACAATATGAAATAACGTACAGGTATAAATTGCCTCAGATATATTAGCAAGAAAGCTCAGATGCAAGTTACATGATTTAATTAGATGAAGTTGTATCCATTTTGTGTGGGGACTATGCCGTAGTAAATTCTACAGTACCAGAGCCTTTGATGAGACACCTTGCTAAAAGCCTTTTGAAAATCCAGGTAGACTTCTTTGTTGTCATCAACAGAAGTCTGCTGAGAGCTTGCTGAGAGCTCTCTCATGTTTTCCAGTTTTTCCAGAGAGGCTTTTTCCACTTATTCAGATATCACTGTTCACCTCTCATTACAAAGCAGGAGTAGCAAGTGGTTTTGAATATCTGAGATAATCACTTTCAGGAGGTAATTACAAATTTGTCTGTTTGCTGTGATTTACATGTCTTCTGGCTCTGTCTCCATCGAGGGATCCATTCCAAGATGCTAGAGGGATGTGACTGCAGTGTGCAAAGGCACACTTCATAGCCAAGGATGCAGAGAGTGGCTCTTCACTGTGTTTCACTCTCATTTCTCAGACACCATCCATCTCATATTGACAGTGACTGGAAAGACGTGCTTTGCTGATTTTTTTTTCTTATTTTAGGAGTCTCCAGATTTTATTTCTGAAAAATCATTGCAACCAGAAATTAAATTCAATTCCCCGTTTCTTTACAGATTAAATACATAAAACATATTTTATGGAACAATTATGCAAACAGGCCTTTGATAAAGCCTTTATTAAGACATGGACCTTTCTCATTACTCCATATCACTTTTGCATCTGAACTCAGATTGCAGGCATTTTGGAATAAAATTAGGATTAAATGGAACCTTAAAATAGAAAATTGGTTTTCCAAAACCTGCACACATTGCAATGCACGCATATAGCATTCTCAGTATAATATCCTATTTTATGAATTAATTTCTCCCTCACATGTGAAGATCAGATGTAAAATAAAATGGTCTTGTATTCCAATTTTTAAATCCTAAACAATCAGGGATAAGAATCCCCTGAAAAACAGTAATTTAAGACCAGAAATGTAAATAAATATCAGAAGAAAGCATCACTTAAGAGAGGAACCAGTTCCCACATGTCAGATCATTCACTACTGCAGTTTTCCTCTCACATGACAGAGTCCTTCAGATCGAGTAATATTAGGACAAAGTATTTTAATCTGCTGAATCAGTCCATAACCATAACATATGTAGAGGACAATTCTACAGAAAATAATTTACCTCTCTTAATGAAATTTTGAGAGTCTGAACACAGTTCAGTTATTTATGTCCACTTTCCATTAAGTACCCTGAATAAGTTCCTAGGAGAAAAATCTCGCTATCTTTTCAGTGCAAGGACACCGCTTTCTGGAGTTTGGGAGGATTTTCTGGCAGACTAGCAAAGTATATTCTTCAGTCCTTATAAGGTTAACGTAGTCACTCACTATAGGACACCATCAGCACAGGCCACAGAATGCCAGCATCTAGAAGAGCCACTGCTATGCCCTTAGCAACACCAAATCAGAAAAAGATTCAGGTTCCTATTCTGTTACTGAACCTAAAGGGATTGTGCCATCTTCTTTAAGCTGGAGAATACTGGTGAACATAATTCAACAGGACTCAATGACTCATTTTGAACAGTTCCCAGCAATTCCCTGGGACTCAGTTATACAAGTTGCACTAAGCACAAAACTATTAAATTTACAACAAGTTATACACAACAAAATAATTAAATTATTATACAATAAAATAATTAAAATACTGGAAAAGCAAAGATTAGTTTGAGCTCAGGAGGTCATGCTTCTGTACATGTGAAATAAATTACAAAATCTATGTCCTATGTTCTCTCCTATGTTTGATGTAAAACAAGAAAGAAAAAAAAATATAATTTCTAGTATCTAAAACTTGCTTTGACCATTTACACTTTTTTTTGTTGTTAGGTTTTTTTTTGTTTGTTTGCTTGTTTGTTTGTTTTAACTGATGCATTTTACTCCTCAGGTTTACACAAATGTGAATGGTAGGATGATTCAGTTCAACAATAGATTAAGACTTTGTCATAGAATCATAGAATCATTGAATTCCAGAATGGTTTGGCTTGGAAGGAACCCTTAAAGATCATTTAGTTCCAACCCCCCTGTCATTGGCAGGAACATCTTTCACCAGCTTATCTTGCTCAAAGCCCAGTCCAACCTGACCTTGAGCATTCCTGAGGATGGGGCATCCACAACATCCCTGGGCAACCTGTCCCAGGGTCTCACCACCTTCATTGTAAAAAATGTCTTCCTTATATCCACTCAAAATCTAGCCTCATTTTAGCCATTGTCCCTTATTCTGTCACTACACGTCATTGTAAAAAGTCCCTCTCCATCTTTCTTATAAGCCCTCTTTATATATTGAAAGTCTGCAGTAAGGTCTCCCAGGAACCTTCTCTTATCCAGGCTAAACAACCACAACTCTCTCAGACGTTCTTTATAGGAGAGGTGTTCCATCCCTCTGATCATTTTTGTGGCCCTTCTCTGGACATACCTTAACATGTTCATGTCTTTCTTTTACTGGGAACTCCAGAGCTGGATGCAGGACTCCAGATGGGGTCTCACCAGAGCGGAGTAGTGAGGTACAATGACCAACCTGAACGTGCTGGACATGTTTCTTTTCATGCAGCCCAGGATATCACTGGTTTTCTGGGCTGCAAGCACACATTGCCAGCTCATGTCCAATTTTTCATCCATCAATGTCTGTTTTCTGCAGGGCTGCTCTTAATCCATTGATCACTCAGACTGTATTGGTTTTGGGGTTTGCCCTGACCCAGGTGCAGGACCTTGTGCTTAGCCTTGTTGAACTTCATGAGCTTTGCATGGGCCCACTCCTCAAGCCTTCCTAGGTCCCTCTGGATGGCACCCCTTTCCCTCTAGCATATAAACTGCCTAGTGTCATCTGCAAACTTGTGGAGGGCACATTCAATCCCACTGAATATGTCACTGATGAAGATATTAGTCTAATAGTATTGGTCCCAGTATGGACACTTGATGGACACCACTCATTACTGGTTTGCACTTGGACATCAAGCCATTGAAACAAACTCTTTGGGTCTGGTCATTCAGCCAATCCCTTATCCATTTAACAGTCTATCCATCAAATCCGTATCTCTCCAATTTAGGTGCCAGGACGTTGTGGGTTACTGTATCAGAGGCCTTACAGAAGCACAGGTAGATGACATCTGTAGCTCTTCCCTTGTCTACTGATGTAGTCACTCCATCATAGAAGGCCTAGGTTAGGTTACTCGGGTTAGTCAGGCACAATTTGTCCTTGGTGAAGCCATGTTGGCTGTCTGTAATCACCTCCTTCTCTTCCATATGTTTCGGTATGTTGTGGTTTAGCCCCAGCCAGCAACTAAACCCCACGCAGCCGCTCGCTCACTCCCCCACGATGGGACAGGGAAGAGAATCGGAAGAGTAAAAGTGAGAAAACTCATGGTTTGAGATAAAAACAGTTTAATGGGTAAACAAAAGCCGCACACACAAGCAGAGCAAAACAGGGAATCCATTCACCACTCCCCATGGGCAGGCGGGTTTTCAGCCATCTCCAGGGAAGCAGGGCTTCATCACGCGTAGTGGTTTCCTGGGAAGACAGATGCCATAACTACGAACGTCACCCCCACTCCTTCACTCTTCTTTGTCCCAGCTTTATATAGCGAGCATGACGTCATATGGTATGGAATATCTCATTGACCAGCCTGGGTCAGCTGTCCTGGCCATGCCCCCTCCCAGCTCCCCATGCACCCCCAGGCTGCTTGCTGGCAGGCCAGCACGAGAAGCTGGACTGTCCTTGACTACTTAGCAACAACTAAAAGCATCAGCATGTTATCAACATTTTTTCATCCCAAATTCAAAACATAGTCTCATGCTAGTTTCTATGAAGAAAATTAACTCTATCCTAGCTGAAACCAGGACACACGTCTTCCAGTAGGATCTGCTCTGTGATATTACCAGGCACTGAGGTGAGGCTGAGTGGTCAGTAGTGTCCAAGGTCCTCCTTACTACCCTTTTTAAAAATGGGTGAGATATTCACTTTTCTCCAGTCACCTGACTGTCATGACTTTTTAAATATGATGGAGAGTGGCTTGGTAACTACATCAGCCAGTTCCCTCAGGACCCTGGGATGCATCTCGTCTGGTCCCATGGACTAATGTTATGTTCAGGTTCCTCAGGCCATCTCAAACATGATCTTCCCTTATGGTGGGAGTGACTTCATTCCTTCAGTCCCTGCCTTGAGATTCAGGGAATTGAGGGATTTGTCCCTCAAATAAACTTAATTATGATGAGTTATCAAGCAAAAGGCATGCTGATTGTTTGAAAACATTCACAGAAAGTCAGGCTCAAAGAACTATATTCAGAAAAAAGACTTGGAACACTGTGTCTTTTATTCCTCCCCGCCTCAATAACCATAACAACAATAGGAATAGCAATAAAATTTACAATAACAATTAAAATAGTTTATTATTTATTGTAATAAAATAACTTATATAAAATATAACAATAAAACATCACTAATAGTGGTTTTATTTTTACTACATTTACCTTACTGAAAGCACATTTTCTAAAAATGTTGCAGAAATTCTAGTTATGTACATTTATTTCAGGGTGAAGAAAGAGACAGAAAAAATCAACAAAATTTCCAGGTAGACAAACTGAGTTTAAGACTAAGATAAACTTTAAAGACATACGAACAAACTTTTGTGCAATACTGATGTGAGGTAGATCACTAGGTAGTAAATTCAATTCAATACAATATTTTATTCTGTGTGGTAGAATTATCAGCTTTGCCTGAGTAGAAACAGAAACTAAATGCAGACTTATAAAAAAATCCATAACTCTTACCTGAACAAAGCAAAAGGATAATGAAAGCAAAAAAATGTGTCTTTTTAGTATCATTAGAAAGTTTTTAGAGCTGCATACAGACTCTGCATCTATGAAATGTTTGCAAGCAACAGCGTGTTGACAAAATTACTTGTTCAGTGTTCCAAGAGCAGAATTAAAACCACACTTTCATCCAGTACAAACAAAGAGCAATGGAAGATGTTCTTATACATAAATAAAAAAATGGAAATATGCAATACTTGCCACTGGCCTTCTCCACTGCTTCTTGTCATTCTCTCTGTTGCTTCCCTGGGTAGGCCATTGGCAGCTGATAAACATTTGATATAGAAACAACACAGCAAGAGAAAAACAGAGTAACTGCCACTGGGACAGTGTCTAGCTCAGAAAAACTGAATAGGGTGTGCAGCCTACCTCTGCAGCCATCTTCTCGCACACAACATTTTAAGAAAAGCTGAGGCAGTAGTGTACATATTCAGCATCTAAAAGTGGGCATTGTTACACATTCCTAAATTTCACATAACTCATCACTCCATTTGTTATACTCCGGGCTAGATTTATTTAGCAGGCAGAAACACTTCTATAAAGTCAAAGGCAACCGAGATGAAAATTGAGAGTGAGATCCCGGCTTTTCTTAACTTATTGGGAATTTTACCGCTGACTTCAAAAGAGGCAGGATTTCACCCCTGCTGCTTAACAGCCTAACAGTAGATATACAGATGGTCAGTACAGAGAAGATTACACTGAAAACATAAAACAAAAACATAGTTTATTGACTATTACCTTACAAATAGTGCAGACATTAAAATCTATCGTGATCTACCCCTAAGTACCCACGAGATATCTGTTTTCAATTAGCATGTGGCCTTCTATTAGCAAGGAAAAAATGGATAGATTTTTAAGTGTTTGATTAAAGAAATCTGGAAAACAGTTTTTGAAAACCAGAAATCTGATACTGGTCCAGTTCACAGTGAGCAGCCATATGAATTAGCTAACAACACCAACAGTGAAACAAATTCCTAGTCACAATTATTTTTTGGAAGAAAAGTAAAATAAACTGGAGCCATATGGACTTGGTTAATGAGAAATTATGGTGTATAATATGCTTCTCTGATTATCTGTGGCTTATGTGACCATTTTTTTAAAATCTATTAAAAAGTATAAATAAGACTCTCACCATCTGCATTAAGGGCCACACCAGAAGTAGTGCTCCAAACCTTCACAGGGGTTGTACCTCCTATGCAGCAGAGGTTTAGTGATCATCTCATATTCCATCAAACACAGAAAAAGAATTGAAAGGTACATAAGGAATTTTTTGCTTTATGCAGGTGACATGGTGGGTGGCAGAGAAAATCATCCTTTCCTATTTTAAGGCCGGCCTTCTCACAGTTGCTTCCAGCCACGGTTCAAAATAAACATATTTTAAACAAGATTGGAAATGTTTATGTTATCCTGCCATCACGGGGTACCCATGCACAGTAATTATGATCACGACAAAGACACATCTTCAGCACTTCTCATTCTGTGCTTTTGTCTAGGCAGCAGTAGGACAGCCTATAGTGCCTCCTTACTGGCTGTGACGTGCCTTGCCAGTAAAAGCTCTGGAGGCAGTGACAGATTTTAAGAACAAGTGGCACTCCTTTCATATTCCATTCATTACTGATCACTGCTTCAGCAAGGTGTCTATGGCTATTTGTTCAAGTTAGCAGACAAAATTATATCCATCAATATTAGTGACCCTATTGAATTACTTTAGCTAGGCACTTGAATTCTGTTAACACAGCTCTGAATGAGAAGCAAGTGTTTTAATGCTTTGATCTTCAGCCTTGTGTGATGCAAATATAGGTGGTTATCTCAACTTTAGAATAATCTGTAGATTGTTCTACAGATCAGAGGAAAAGGGAAGTCCTGTTCAAAGGTTGTGGAGCTAACTTGGTAAATTCAGAATCAGTTCCCAGCTTTGATTTCTTCTATGACTTTAAGCAAGTCTTCAGGTGAAGTAGCACAAAAAGGATTTAAATACATAAAAAGAGTAAGGCCACTAATCTCTTTGTAGATTTGAGTAAATGGGTAGACTGGCAGCGTTCTGCATCTTTACCTCAGAGGAGCAGCTGTGCATGATTAAACAGTGCACGAGAGAATGACAGGTTTACATACATATATGGGAAACACAAAAACCTGCAAGAAATAGTAAGAGATTGAGCTACTCCTTTGTCTAGCTCTGCTTAGCCTGTTTTCATTGTAGAACACCTTCATACATTTTGTTCACACAACAGCCTAAGATAGAAATTTTGAGCCGATCACACCAACTGCAATAACACAATGGCTATTTCAGCCAATTTCTCCAATGACAAAATGTAACTTTTTGAAGCCTTAGTAGAGATCTCATTTTTATTAAAACAGTTCATTTAATATTATTCTATCCTAAATCTCCTTACTAGTTTTTGTTTAGTCTACACTCAGCTGCCTGAATTGTGATAAAAGCAAATGTTAAAAGAAAGGCTATGCAGGAGAGTAGAGGAGTATGTCTCGGTCTCTTTAGCTCTGCCTACCTTACTAAGAACAATTTTATTTTGAAAACTGACCAATTGTGTACAAAAAGACAACAAAGCAAGGTTCCACTACATAGTGTGAATAAAAGTAGAAAAATCTACTTCTCAATCAATAACATATTCAGTGGGAAAAATTGGAAACATAATGGTGTTCCTAAAATACACCGAACATGCAATTAATATAAACAGCTATACAAAACAAAATGACATAGATGTATAGTTCAATCACTCAACAGAATATCCAATTTCCCACCAAAACAACATACCTGTAAATTCATATCACGCTGTCTTCTTTCTACTGTTTATGTTCTTGAAGTGAAAAATAGCTAGTGGATTTCCTTCATATTCATAGAGCAAACAAATTAAACCACCACTGTTCAGTTGCTTTCATTTTTATTGATCCCGTCTCAATTTTTTATGCAACGGTTTACCATACTATTATAATGGAATAATACAACCTTACATAGCATTTTAGTACTTTTTTAGTACTACTTTTTTTAAAGCTCTGGATCATACAAGCTGGGGAAAAAAAAAAAAGACATGAATCAAAATCACATTAAAATGTACTGCTTTTTAGATATTGAACAGTTAGCAACAATTCTTAATTTTCAATGATGTTTTATTTTCAAAACACCAGAGTCAAATTCATGCCCAGTGCAAACACATTGGATGGAAGAATGAATTTGCCCTATTGATTTAAAAGGATTTAGTCTCGTGGAAATGCAAGACATATCTCTCATTACCCATAGCATGCATTCTCACAGTCAAAATAAATAATAAAGAACATGCAGAATAAAAAAGTATGACCTCTTCAATCTGGCCTTTTTTAAAATGCATTTAAAATGAATCGTGATAAGGGCCTGCAAAGACTTTAGTAGCGCCTACAGCATATAAAAAAAATACTAAACAAAAATCAACGGCACCTTTGTAAACAGCCATTGTGTATTAGAAACACAAAAAACTAACTGCTTGTTCAGCTCCCATTCATCAAGGCAGTGTTGCTCCTGGCTTAGCTGAGGTGTCATTTCCATCCAAATTAAAGAATTACAAGTTTACTTTTTCCAGCCCTAGGCTACCCTACATGTGTTCTAATGTCCCCTCTGCCTAATTCTCCTATCAGTCTTAGTCACCATAGCATAAGAAACCCTGGAAGATGGGAGACAGAAACCTACAGCCAACAGCAAGAAAACTGCATTTTGTATAGATTACAAAACTGTATTAAATAGGATTGTCACAGCAGGCTTTAATCTGGGGGGGGGGGTTTCTTTCTTTTTTTTTGGTCTTTCTGATCAGCCTGTATAAATCTACATTAAGGACTATTATTTTTTAAGATTAGTATTAAGCAAAATTTTCAAGATTTAATGTCTTTTGTTAGAATCATAGAATCATAGTTGGAAGGCACTCATAAGTATCATCGAGTCCAACTCCCTGCTCCTCACAGGACTACCTAAAACTAAACCATATGACTAAGAGCATTGTCCAGCTCCTTGAACTCTGACAAGCTTGGTGTCATGACCGCTTCCCTGGGGAGCCTGTTCCAGTGACTGACCACTCTCTCAGTGAAGAACCTTTTCTTAATGTCCGGAATAGAAAACCCTGTCAAATGAAGTACTGAATTCTAACATAAGTTTAGGGTATTCAGACCTAGAGATAATGCAATTACTGAAGAAGGAATGTAAATCTTTATTAAATTCTAATAACCTTCAGCCACCTAGCTTCTAGAGACTAAAACTGGTTACATGACATCATTAAAGTATTCATACCAGGGAAAAGGCAAAAGTTAGATTTCTCATGCAAACTATGTGTGGCTAACAACTGTGTGCTCAGCGCTCTGTAGCTTGACAAATTTCTCATTCTAGCTTTAAGAATATATGAACTCTAGAAATAATTGCAGGAATAGTAGTAATTTCTGGTCCTTTATTAATACCAGATTAAAATGTTGGAAAGAAACAACTTTCACTCAGGGCACTCCACAAATTTCTTTGCTCATTGGAGCATTTTGATTTCTATTGTAGGCAACCAAGATGACCACCCCCATCAGGAAAATTCTAAAAAGTGAGGAAAGCAAGTTGTGATATTTATGATTTTTAGGACAGCATTAGTATTTAGAAATATGGATACATACAAAGTAGTGGAAGGTGATCAGCTGCTAGAACAATAATAATGAAGAGTTCAGCATACTGAGAAAAATTTAATTCAAAGTTTAATATTTGCATATGTAGCACGTTAGGAAATATTCTCTAACATGAATTAATGTATCATAAATCTCCCTATTGGAGAGATACATAGTAGACCCATCTCAAAGTGCAATCAGAATTCTCCTTTTGGCTTCCGTGTATTTTTAGTCAAGCCATCCGAGAATACAGTCTTTGATAATTTGGCTGCTCCACTAGGTTAAGTTCCTGTGGAATTTAATACAAAATAATCACCTTCTAAACTTTGGAACAATGTCAGTGGAATGAAGTTTTGTAGGTTCTTTCCAAAGTTCAACAAAAGGATTATAATTTCCCAATAAAATACTTACAGGGTAATCATGTGCAAGTATATTTCTTTCAAATACTGTTGGAGTTTTCCAGAGAAAAATCAGCATTAGAACTCAATAGTTTGTGATACCTGAACCGAGGCTACAAATCATTTTAATCTACCAGATCATACTGCTTGCATAACTAACATTCCTGTCATTTATGATTACTGATTGAGGAAAATTGAAGAGTAAATAGACCCCAGTGAGATCAAGGATCCCAGCTGTGTATTTCAATAAGTGATATGAGAGGGTCACTTCGATATTATCCCAATTACTGAGCCCTGCATGTGGAGTCACCAGTGAAATTCTACGTATCTTAAACACTTCCATAATATTTACTTTCACTGACAGGCCATATTCAGGAGTGAGTTGTAAAGCAGTCATGTTCAGTCAATGGAAGAAAAAGAAGTCTAAAGTGCTTATATGTATCTTCCAGTTTTATATAAACTGCTGTCTTCTACGGTCCCCTATTTTGATTTAATACAGTCACCTTGTTTGCAGTATTTCTTTTCTCTGTTCAGCACTGGAGCATTTCTAAGGAGCAGAATCTTGCCCTTTCTTCCTCCTCAAAATGTCTGTAATACCTCCACTCAAGCCTGTTTTCTTGGTTTCTGCTTCTTCTTCTGAGGTACTGTCCAGAGACTTACATCAATGTGCGTTACATCTTTGTGAACTGATGAAAATTATTTTAGTGTGAAATACACTAAAAACTGTGGGAAAGAATGAGTCTGATAACTGAAATATTTTCTTCTATCTCTCAATATTTTAATGTATGAGATGTTGATAGAGTGTCAATTATTGTAAGGCCCAAAATAACTAATACTATATATATGTACATACTATTCTTGTAATCAAATATGGATTAAGATTGAGACTTGAAGCTTAAAATTGCAAGTTACCTTTCTTATTTTGATTTTAGATCCCTAGTATTTTTACTTGAATGTGTCCTATTAACTTTCAGATTTGAAGTATGTGTGAGTCTACAAATAACATGGAGATAAGAGATGGAAGCAAACAAGAAAAAGTAGGATTCTTTGGTGCTTTTTCCTTGGCTTCCCCTCTTTTTTTTTTACTCTGTTATTTGCACTGTTGACTCTTCTGCTTTCTCCAAAAAATATATTCTTTCTTTAAGCTTAATCATGGGATTACCTGATATGCAAGTTATTCCTATGAAAATCAACATAACCTGAGAGAGGTGTACTCCGTGTGCCATGCAGGAAGTCAACCTCTTCCAGTGAATTCTTCAGAGTTTCTCTGAAGACAGGCAGGTGGGTGTAAGAAAGATAAGAAAACTGTTGATTCTTGCTAGTGTGGACACTAGGAATTTTACACAGATTATTGCTTCCATAGCTGCTTCAGGAATAATGTTGAATTGTGTAAGAACATATGGCCAGTGACAAAGGGTTTCACATTTTTTCTTGATATCTTGTTCTCAGCACTGCCATACTGTTGCTTAAGCATTTAAAATAACCCTACACATGTACCCACTTGGCACCTCATTGGAAATAATATGTACATGAGCCATTGTGTATGAGGTGTCTGACAGATCCATCTTTCACAAAGTTCTTTAATCTTTTTTGAATGGTTAATATTTCCAGTCCTTACAGTACTTTGGAGCAATTCCACAATTCAGTGATGTAATGCATGAAAATGCTCCTTTGGTTGTTTTTCAACCTGCCAATCAATAATTTCAGTCATTATCCACAACCTCTTTTAATATGCGAAAAAAATAATTCTTAAGAGTAGGCATTGTCCATTTAGGATTATATATAAGTTTATAATGTCTTCTCAGTCATGTCTTTTCCAATTTAAAATTCCTTGACTAGTGTTGTATTATTATTAATATAATTATCATTATTATTTTTTTATTGTTGTTTTTATTGTTGTTATTTGCAGGCTTCCACACTTTTGATCAAAAACTACATTGCAATCTAACCATGGACTCCTTTTATACTGTCTACAAGATGCATTTCTATGTAAAAATGTATGGTCAGGTTCTATGTATATTACAGCTTAATTACTGCGCCGTGGAGAAATTTTTAAATTTATCATTCTCACCAAAACCAAATTAATCTTAAGAAATATATTTTCTGGTTTTCTTGCAACATTTCTCTTACATCCTCATTTCTTTTCTCTTTCTCCTATTTTCTTTTATATTAAATAACTTCTAGTTCATTGGCATGCAGAGTCTGCAACTAATATTTAACAGCAAAAAAATGTTTGTATTTCTTTTGTCTTGAGTTTATACATTTCATTCCATGTGACTTTCTTTTGTGAAGTGTTTTCTTTTGGAACCCAGTAGTTTTTTCTCTTTGTCTCTCTAAAATCTGTTCATTCACAGGATACTTGAACAGATCATAGTTTTTACAAAAGTAAAAGATAAAATATCTTCTACTCAAGCTTTACTGAGCGCAAAGGTTTTTGGTTTATGTGAGTTTCTATTTAGATCTCATCTGATGACTGTTTTCACTGATAATGTAGATTTTCACCTGAGAAAGATAAGTAACCTGTTAAAAAAATTAGCTGTTAATGCTCATTAGGTGTTGTATAGATTTCAGACAGATTGTAAAAATTCCTGTAGTCAGTATAGGCAATCCCATTAGAAATGTGGAACTTAACCACTTTTTTCATATTTGAAATAAATGAAGTGATATCAAAAAAAAGCAGACCATCATTATGTACAACGTTCAAGAGAGCCAGCAAGCAGATTATGTTCAGATGGAATAAAATGTGTTTTAACTTCCAGTCAAGGCACTATCCAGCTGTCCCTAGAGACTGCTGAATGAGAAAAGTGGCCAGTACTCTGTCTCTATCCTGACTCACGGATGGTGGCAAATGCCCTGTGGGGGTGACTATACTGGTAGAAGCAGATGAAATGGCAGTGCAGAGGTAAACCCATCTCAGCTGCTGCATTGTGGCAAGGTGTTGCTGCTGAGGTAGAAAACATTGCTGTAAAGGTATGTCATGTAGATCCTCACACTCCCAAGTACCACACCACACCCCCCTAACACCCACAAGCCTCCAGAAAGACTGAATGACTATAGGGGACTGTTAAAGACTACGCGGAGAGAATTGGGCACCCGGGAATGGAAGAGATGCAAAATTAGCAGAAGCCATGTGGTTAACACCAGAGGATCTGCGACTCGTCCTTGTCCTGTCCAGACAAAGCTCCTATATACTGCAGGATAGGGTCTCCATAGTGTGCATAGCTAAGCAGCTGGAAAAGGCAGTGAGGGTTGCTCGTCTCTTGTGAATAGGCTAACTGATTCATGGGATCATCTTTGCTCAAGAACCAGGGTGTACTTGCTGGGTAATGCATAAGGATGGGAAAATCCATTGTGTACCTCTAGGATATTTAACCTTGGTGGAAAATAATCCATTATTTGAGTTGTACATTACAGAAGGAATGTACAAAATGTACAGCAGAACCACTTGAACCAGTGGGCAATGAGTCTCACAAAGAGCTAGGCAGTGTGGCAGTGGTGCAAAGTGTCTTGGCACTCAACAATCAAACATGCTGTTTCTCCTGTCCTGAACAGTCATCTTGACAGGTATGGCCCAAACTAATCAACTGTTCCTATGGACATTTGAGAGGGGCATTGAATGGGGGGATAATATCTGTGTATATGTACATCAAGGGATTGAGAATAGTGGTTCACAAGGATGTATAAACCTGACTGTTGGATGCAAAGGTGGTTTAAGAATGTGGTATAGGTTGTGAGTGGTGGTAAGAGTGTATTTTGTGAATGACAGTAGAATGGAAAGGGAAAAGAAAGGTATGGGGTAAAAGGATCAAATGTAATGCAATTATGTGTTACTTAAATAAATAGAAAGGTTTGAGTTGGGTATAGAAATGACACAAATGGGACAGTCAAAGGATCCTTAGGTGTGTCAGATAATGTAGAGCTGAGCATGATAGAAATGGTATGGAATAAGGGGTGAAGATTTTCCTGGGTCTGGCTGGGATGGAGCCAACTTTCTTCACAGCAGCTTGTACAGTTCTGTGCTTTGTACATGGGGCTCAGTGTTGATAGCTCACCAGTGTTTTGGTTAAGGTTGAACAGTGCTTGTACAGCATTGAGACTTTCTCTCTTCCCTCCCCACATACCCCTGCCCCTAGCCAGTAGGCTGGGGGTGAACTAGAGGCTGGGAGGGGACACAGCCAGGACACCTGACCCCAACTCACTAAAGGGATATTCCATACCACACGACACTGTGCTCAGCAATAAAAGCTGAAGGAAAGGAGGAGGAATGTGGGATATTCATGGTTATGGTGTTTTCCTTCCAAAGTAACCATTACACATGTCGAGGCCCTGTTTTCCTGGAATTGGCTGAACATCTGTCTCATGATGGGAAATAGTGAATGAATTCCTCTTTTTACCTTCCTTGCACATGCAGCTTTGCTTTCCATATTAAACTGCCCTTTTACTCAATCCACAAGTCTTCTTCCTTCGGTTTTCCCCTGGTCCCACAAGGAGAGGGGAGTGAGAGGCAAGGTGGGAGTTTGGCTGCTGGCCAGGGTCAACCCACCAGAATCTTTTAAAGACAACTTTTAAGAGGTGTATCACGGCTTCTGAATGATCTTACTATAGTGGTATTGTAAAATAAAAGGCAAGCAATGTCCTGAGATAACTGGCCCAATAACTGGAAAAAATCAAATCCTGACCCAGCTGCATGAGGACAGCAGCTTATTGAGACTAAGAGCTTAAAGATCCCTTTCTGCCAATTTTACATCTATGTTTTCTGTGTTTTCTCTCTAACATCTCCCTATCAAGAAAGAAACAGTAGCTCTAGAGTTAATGTTTTATGGTGTAAAGTAATTGCTTAAGTCTTGAAGTTTCTATGGTATTTTGTAAAAGAAGAAAAGCAAATCCCACCCTCATGAACGTCTTCAGCTGAGCAGGTCAGTTTTGCTGGCTTGTGATGGGGAAGTGTAACTGGAAGTTTACCTGAATTAAAACAATTGAATTTGATGCCATGCATGGGAAACCGTCTTTCTGGACTTAACTTTCCTTCACAAAGATCCTGGGAACTTCTTCTGAAACTGTTCTCCTAATTCACAGCCCTAGTATAATCTTGATATTAAATGTATATAGGAGCGTGTATTCCAGCTTTCAGTGAAATATTCTGCCAAGAAGTTAAATAATCCATTTTGATGCGAAGGTTATGCAAGTCTATTCCAGAAACTGCCACCAGAAGTCTTTTTTTTCCTGACCAGAAATCTTATTTTGACAGATTTCCTATATTGTGGCCTGTTAATATTCTCGTATCTGATGTTCTGCCATTCTATTTCTGTCAAGGAAGTTGTTGCTGACCAAATTTCTCTGAAACACTATAATGGCAGAAAAAGCAGAAACACTGTATCATATGAAGCAGTCATGCACAATTGTCATAAACATTTACTAACACTGACATAAAATTGACTTGCTCACACTAAAAATGATCGGCAATAATTTAAAAGTCAGTAATATTTTTCCTAGAAATATGCTTATGTGAGACAAAGTTGGCATAAATATTTAATCTCTCAAAAGAATAGTGAATGCAGGAAATGTATATGAAAATATAAACTTAACAGGACATTTTTCTTTTGACGTTTCTTTAGAAACAATTATGTCTGCAGAGATAGTTATTGAGCCTCCTAACATACAGTAAGCAAATATTTCTTATTATCTCAACTTTAGAAAAGAGAGAAAGGACTTCTTCAAGATCACAGGATATGTGATGTTGTCCCCTGCATGTTGTCCACAGTAGTAATTGTAGCAATAATTGTCCACAGTAATCATGACAGGCTTGATCTATCATTATTCCATGCTGTAAAAAAAAAGACATGGAAGGAAATGAGGTGCACTCAGACTCCATCCCCAAAATTATGCAAACTGATAGGCACCCACTAACCGGCACTGCTCCTCTAGCAGGTAGACCTTTACATTTCTTTTCTGTCTGCTGGACCACAGCACTCCTTTTTTAAAACATGCAGTATTTAATTCAAAAAATTCAAGCTGGTAGTTAGCTGTCTTCAGTTTTATTGCAGATAGTAACATCAGTATCACACAGTGGACTGAAAAAATCCCAAACTTCAGACGGGTATTGTAAACATTAAAATTAAATTAAATGTCAGCTGTTATTGGCATATCTGCAAGCTATCTAATGTTAATGATTTTCCATGGCTTTAATGCTAAAAGAACTTCTTGTCTTAAAAATATGGAATCCTTTTTTTTTAAAGAGTATATAGATTCTTTTGAATTAAAATATTATTGAATTTTCAGGAGATTTAGGGCACATACTTACGCTGAAAATTTCACCTGAATGCCTGAAAGTATTGTTTGAACCAAAGACTCGAAGGCAGAAAGATATCACTGAGATAACATAGTTTGATTTCTTCAGAAATTTGGACTACTTTTCATAAGACTAACTTACCCCATATTTGATTGCCCTTTGTGTTGTTTTTTATTTCATTTACATCTTGACACAATAGGAATACATGACAGCACAACTTCTAGGCATATGAAACTGAGAAAGGTATTGGAAGTGCATAACCAGTGGATGATTTCCCATGATGTGTCTTGGGCATTAGGGTGCTATTTATTTTCACAGTCTAGCTTGGTTAGAATTGACTGTGTATCTTTTACTTTCTGCTCTTGATTGTTTTGGTTTGGTTCCTTTATTTTACTTATCCATACCACTGACATGCACAAATAGTCCCATCTTTGTAAGCACTTTTAGTGTTTGAACTTTCTCTTTCCTGGACAGAGGAAAAAAAAACCTGTCTAAAACGTGTTTGTAATCCCATTCTTTCTTTTTTCAGTTCTCAGGCCTTGTGTTTCTTAGCTTTGCCTCTATTTCGTTACTTAAAGCAAGTATGAGAAGGTTTTATTACTGTTAATAGTACTTGCTGCAGGACTGGTACATTTGGATTACGTACAAAGTATTTGCTATGTAAATTATGTTAGAACATTAACATTTATAATCTGTGCTATTGGATGAAGATAACAGGATATTGGACAGACAGATGAATCAACTGATGAGAAAATCTCAGCAGATTAGGAGGTTCAGCTCAATACATCCAAAGCCTGTCTCCTGACTTGTCCTGTCTACATCCACATTGCACCATTTTGTGTAAACTGTACCTTAAAATAAACATTCCCATTCACTGAGTCAAGGATAAAAATGAGGAACCAACCCTCTTTTTGATTCATCCCATTTATAGAGTGCTATTGTTGTACAACTAGTTGCTGATGAATGTCTCCCGTTTGATTTATTTTTTTTTCACTGATCTCATCAGCATAACTCCATTAGTAGCAACAATTCAAGCACTTAGACCAATTCTCAAAGACAGTCCCTCTTTTAAAAACTAAAATGCTTTTTTGAAAATTCCTAGTGTGTTTAAAATAAACATTATATTAGAGGCTAGAGGAAAGCTTGTAGATTTTAGAAGGTGAACTGTTACAGCTGTGAAAACTATTGCAGGGGGACAATGCTTATGGGGATGTTTGCAAGAAGCTGGGTATAAGAATAATGAGCTGGACATATACAGTCTAATAAAAAACCAAGGGAGTTATGTGTAAGACTTTAGTGGTATAATGAGGAAATCCAAGCCAGGAACTGGTCAAATACAGTATTTAAACTCCACACATTGTTCTGATAAAGACTGATGTCTGAGTTCCTAGTTTATGGACAAAGTAATTTACTAATTAAATTTGCATCTGACATATGGATGGCAGGTGGCAACACATTGGATATAAATGTTACCTTATATAAGGAACTAATTTAATTTTGGAAGTGATGCTGAGCCTATAGCCACTGATTTGAGCCAAACCAGTGGTCACCAGACCCATGCTGACTATGTGGGTATTAAGCGGACAGTTACCAGCTACAGCATCACACAGTTGACGTATATAATAATACATCCAGGAGATACCTAGGAGAAAGCAGGTGCTCCTATATTGTTTCAGG
The DNA here is from genome assembly GCF_964289735.1 of Phaethon aethereus. NCBI lineage: Eukaryota > Metazoa > Chordata > Aves > Phaethontiformes > Phaethontidae > Phaethon > Phaethon aethereus. The sequence goes on along the minus strand of NC_138582.1, from coordinate 61,317,174 downwards.
CCATTATTTCAATATGACACTACATTTCCCCCATGTTGCCCACCGCAGTTTTATGCAAATGTACAGCAGACACAGTGACTCTGCATCATGTGCAGTGGAAACTATGCTTATGCCAGTAATTAACCTACACCCCGCTGTGAAATATACCACTTACCCTTGACTGACATGAAGAAATGAGAAACACACAACAATGAAAAAATTATGGTTTAGTTCTGTAAAGGTACCACACATGCAATGCAAAATACAGGCGTTAATTTTTCTCCTTGGGTGTCTTGCCCATAGATCTCAGTCCAGAGGACATCTCTACCCCAGTTCGCATAGGAGGAAAAACAGAGTGTCCATGAATATCTCTAAGTATGTCTTCGTCAAAATATGTACTTGGCAATCAGGGGGCAGGATGCCCCAGAGGAACACAAATCAAATGAAGCATGATGAGACAATGTTTTGCTTAACTGTAGGTCAAAGTATATTGCAAATTGTATTCTATCCATCACTGGAAATTTCCCATCTTAATAATAGTGGGGTATCTTCTTTTTTTAATTGCAGGGATCCGTCTAATCTTTTCTGGTAATTTGAAATCAGGAAATGATAATTGGAAAAGACAGATTTCTTTAAAAAATTATGTTACAGAATTTCAACTCAATTACGAGTTGACATTGCATTTACAAATCGGTCCAGTGTGTGTGTAAGAAGGAACTGACCATCTGTTTTATTATTCATACATATGTCTGCATGGATAAAAGATGTTCAGAACTATTTAACGTATTAATCTGTTAAGTAATGAAAGTGTGTGTGCTCACTGAACTGTGTATATTAGTTTACCTATTGATTTGCATTGTATTTGTATATGGTAAAGAAGTCTGGCAAAATATAAGGCAGTATTCTAATTTAAGTTAAATAAACTGAGCCACATCTACTGTGCATTTTCCCCAGGCTTCTGAATTTTCTTGTGATGGGTTTCATTCCATTAATGTCATCGACAAAACCTGCTGTCATATTGCAGGTAACTACTTTTCAAACTGCAAAATAATCTCTTTCTGGATCAAATCCTCCTCCTCTGCAGCAATGACACAAATATTTTTCTGATAACTGTCTCTATGCTATAATTTGTGTGAATCTCTGGTCAAAATAAACAATTTCTCCTAGAGTTTTATTTTGCCAGTTAATGTTCCTATAACTTTCATGGTGAATAATTTACAGCTTATCTGTTTTGGAGAGAGTCCATGACTGGGGGAGTGGTAACACAAGATTAAATAGCTATTTTATGTGCTATTTGTCCACACTGATTACTCACTTGCCACTGGGGAAGTAAGGGTCATAGCAGATAAATATGAAGGTACGCTTTATTTTCCTCTTTGGGTCCTCCAAGCACATGATTCTCTTCTTTACTTTCTGTACATTGCTCAGCTGACCTCCATCACATGGTGAGAAAGTGCTTATCAGTGTAGAACATGCAGGAGGAATTATGTGGGCATAGCATGTAGGAACCACTAGAAAATTACAAAGCTTGCGGGTTGCCATAATACACTAGGATTTAGCACTAGGTTCAGTAAAAATCTGGGAAAACACCCCCAAAATAACCTTAATTAGAAAAATCAGGGAAAACCTTTCTGGGTGACAAAGATCTGCCTAAATAAAGAAGGAAAGTCAGAAAAACAATTTCCATAATACAATGATCCATGAGGAAATGCAGTTTTATGTTTGTGAAAATGATTTGAATAAATATTGAGGATTTTTTGAGAAAAACACATGGTACAGGCTGATGTTATCAGAAGATAAATATTTCACTATCTTATTCCCAACGGGAAATAAAGACACATAAAAGAAATTAAAATATCTTCTGGAAAGTGATAACAACATGAAAATTATGCTTTTCTTGAGAAAATTAATTCAACAGATAACTCCAGAGGAACTATAGTATGAACTCTTCTTTAGTATCACACTTTTAACAGAATTGAAAGTTACACATAAACTTTTCTTATTTTTCATCCGTACTGCTATAGTATGTGAATACTTTTCTAGTTTTACAGAATAATTCTTCCAATAAATGCATTGAAATGGAGAACTGTAATCATCTATTTTTCATTTGAGTATAAACCATTTGCCAGTGGTTAAAATGAAGTTTTTGTAGCATACTTCCTTTCGTCCTGTAAGTCTCAATTCAGTGTTTCCACTTTGTATGGAAATAAAGGAAATCTACACTAAAAGTAATAGACAACAACTTCCTTGGGGAATGCATAAAGGAAACACCATTTACTTTAGCAAAACAACTGTTTTTCTCTTCTGTGTATTTCTCATGGTCATCAAGTATAAAATAAAATTATCTTACTTTTGACTTCATTATTTAAAATGATACTTATTTTCAACTACAGTGCATTTTGTATATTTGAATATATGTTTGCTTTTAAATTAAGTTGATAACACTGCTTATGCCTTCAATAGCTTTATCTGAATTCAGTGAATTCACATCAAGATAGATTTCTATCTGAATGTAGTTATACAAAAAAAATATTTTTTCCACAACTTGTTATGTGTGTGAGTGTACGTAATACTCTAAATTTTTTGAAACTTCAGAAATGGAAGATTTGAAGATCAAATTTCAAACAATTTCCTATTATAAGACTCATAAAGGATATCTGCACTTCCAGTAACAACTACTCCATACGACATAGCAATGTAATTTTTAATCTTTCAGTAAGTTTTATCATTTTCTTAAATGTCCATGTTGACCAATTTGTTTAGAGAGAATCTGGTTAAAGTAATTTCATTCATAGGAATGAAGATACAAAGTTAGGCATCTGAAACGTAGGATACGATGTTGAATTAAATAGGTTCTCTTTTAATGATTTGCTAAAATGTGTTTCTAGAGAAGATATAATTTATGATCAACTAACTACCCACCAAATCTTTTCTGGAAACCTATCTTTCAATTAATGGTCAATGCCATACACATTAGTAAATATGAGAATTACCCGCTTCATTTCAAGACTGGAGCAGACAAAACTTTTAGAACACACTTTGAAAAAGGCAAAACAGTATTCAGGAAGTATCTTCAGGAACATACTCCAACATTTTAATTCATTAAGTTTTGCAAGGTGAAAGGTAATCTGCAATTTTCAAACTCTTCTGGCAGATAGACAGAACTGTTATACAGCGTCTAAAATCAAATTACAAATTATGTATACCATTTTCCCCTCTCAGGGCTGGGGCGCGGGTGTTGGGGGCCAGCTCTACTGCAGAGTGACGGTGACCTGGAACGAGGTCTGGGAGCCACCTCCTTGCTGACCCAGACCCCCACCTTGGTCCCCAGATAGCTGCCCGACCACCCCAGGGCTGATTCTGACCCTGGTTCCCACCACTGGTTCTGCTCTGCCCCCCTTACTCAAGAGCTGTTGGACCACATCCCACCTCCGTGATGTCCCTGCCTTGCCAGAAGTGCCATCACCCACTGCTGCTGGCTCACATCCCTCATGGAGTCACCTGCCCTCACTGCTCCCTGACACACTCTGCTCAATGGGATTTTAGGACAGATATCAACTCCCACCGGGACCGAGTGCATGTGATCATCCACTGAAACACAGGAAATAGCAGAATATGCCTGATTTATGAAGTGTTTTCTATTCCTTTAAAATACACTGGCAAAGTCTGAACCCTTTGATTACAACATTTCAGATATTCCTAATGCAATCTCAGTGCTGTATTTAAAATAATGAGGCAAGCACCAGATATTGCCCTTCCATTATGTAACAATGATCTATTACTAAAAGTATATTAACATTTCTATGGATTGAGACAACAGTGATAATGGGGGAAAATAAATTCTTTTCAACTCAGTCTGTAACTGGGTAGGTTTTTTTTTTTCCAATGGAAATAAGGGGCAATACATTATCAGAAGTACACAAAGCTTTTATGTATCATTTGACTTAAGAATGGCTCTTGCAAAGCAACAGTGTTTAATTTGCTGACACAATTAATTGATCTATATGAATGGCTACTGGTAATATTGTGCTTTCCCTGCTTTTGCAGCAGCCACTTCATTTTCTTCTGTAAGTCACATTTCTTAGCAATGGCAAAGTGTCAACAGTTGTGTTCTTAGAAACTCTATTGCAATTATTTTATGATGGCCTCCATTTGCATCCTGTCTTTTTTGACTATGAGCAACTGAGAATTTTCTTCTGAGAGAAAAAAAAGAAAACCTCTGTCTAGTTATATAAAATCCATATTCATCAATTCAAGAGTAATCATTTCTCCATTTATTCTATGGACCCTCTTTTATTAAGTTGCTATGTCTCGATTTGTTGATGGGATGTTACTGTTGTAGAACTGTCACAATGAAATTTCTCTATGGATGCAATTCAGTCCAAAATAAGCACTACGCTGGTGTCCCCTTTTGCAGTCATCATACCTGCTCTCCAGCTCACACTGTGCGAGCACTCTGTTTTGTACAGCAGAACTTCACAACGACTATAAAAATTAGCCTCAGATAAGCAATGGCTAGTTCTTGGAAAATAAGTGCCCTTATCAATAAAAGAGATGAGTTTTTCCAAATCCAGGATTCTTTTTTTCTTTCTTCCCAAGCCCTTTCTATAGGTGTTCTGAGAAAGCACAACAGAAAGATACTTTATTCCTTTTTTAAGCACCAGAAATGTCCATAAACCTCCTTTCCACATCCAGCAGACTCAACAATTTTAATTGTCAGTAGCTCAGAGAACAGAAATTCATTATATTGCTCTTTTTCTCCCAGTAGTGAAAACTCTAGTGCCAACAGTCATCCCTGGATAATGTCAAAATATTGAGGAAATAAATTACACCAGTAAGCAAACAACAAGGTTTGGAGATCGTATGCCCCGTGCAGTGTTTTTAAAAGAAATCACTCTTCTTATCCCCACCAAAAATATGGTGTTCACATTTACTCTCTTTTGGCTTACGTTTGTCAAAAGAACAACAGTTGCCAAGGAGAAATTAATAAATGAAAACAGAATAATATTATCCATTTATTGATAGCAGGGAATGGTAGTAAAATAATGTATTCAGGACAGACTGGTTTAGCAAAGCAGGTACTACTGAGTGCCAGCTCTGCGAGATACCAATGCCAGTTTGTGGGAGGTATTTTTTCAGTAGCAGCATCTGGCTTTTTGGCAGACTCTCCAGGCTGCTTCCCTGACAGTTTCAGTTCCCTCTAAGTTGGTCACTTGGCTATGTAATTTGTTGGGTTAATAGTCTCCTTTGCTCCAAAAAGCAACATTTTACACCACCTCTTCTCTCGATTCTCAGCTCCTTTATTGTTATTTTTGCCTCTATAACCTGCTTGATAGCAAATTAGTCTGTGAACTGTCTTGCTGGTATCAGCAGGATTACTCAGGAAGTTGTCCTGAAGAGATTTGTCAGCATAGGTATACCAGTGTCATCATTCCAGAACATCCTTTCAATAAAGGCAGAGATTATATCAACAAAAGGGTTCTTTAGGGAGTAGAGTTAATATCAGTTTCCCAAACGAAAGAAGCAGCTGTATCAACCAGAATGGAGTTTTTTTCATGTCAACATGCATCTCTGGTGCAGTGTTGTTGCAAATCAGTGGTTTAGGCTGCTAAAGGAATCACCGCCAGAGATATTAGAAAGCAAATTATTTTAATATAAATTTGTGAAAAATATGACTTAACAGGATTCGATGGCAAGGTCCACTCTATTATTTATTCAACATGGAAAAAACATACAAAAGAAAAAACAAATTAAAATTGGGCTAAAATGATTTATACATAAATTGGGGGAAAACTTTTTTTACAGAGTCAGGGCAATTGAGTCAGAATCAAGTTGATGTGGTTTATATCAAAAACTTAAAGACTTAACAAGGTTCTCAAATAACACACACACAGAGGTATAGTTATAGACATAGAGGCATATAAAGAGAGAGAGAGATATAAAGAGATATATATGAATAAAGATATATATATATAAAGGTACCGGTTAAAAATACCTCTTGACTTCAGTGAAATACATCGAATGCCTTTGCATTTCTCAGTGGGTGAGGGTTGAGCTTCAAGGAGTGGGGGGTTTCCGTCAGGTCCCATGTTGGTCTTCAGCGATGGTCCTCGAAACTTCGCAAACTTGGGAGTTTGCGAGATCTAAGAGGTGTCCCACTCAGAGGGTGATGCCGGCTGCATCCCACTGTGGTCCAGGAGAGCTCAAAGGGCCTCACTGAGAACCATTGCTTATAGGGTCGGGAGATGACTGACTTTAGGCATTAGTAAATTTCCATTCTTGTCCCAATCATTTGCTGGTAATTCTCAAAATTCCAGTGACCTTGGCACTGACCCGCCCATGTCAAGCTTAGATAAAACATGCTCTGGGGTAATCAGGGAAGGATTAGTTACTCCCAGAACTGATAGCTCTGGGACAGTCAGTACTACTCCCCACCTTAGTACGCGAGAGTGCTTGGTACAGTCAAGGGGCTCTCAGCCACCAAACTCATTGCACCAAGGCCAAGGCTTGACGAGAGTTTCCGGAGCAACGGAGGGAGGAAATGCACCACCACAAGTGTTTTCCAATGTAAGTATGACTTAGGGTTTCTGCCAGCACACCCCAGGATCTGCACAGGTGCACCTGAAAATAATTTTAAACATAGAATAACACACAATTTAATGAGACAAATAAAATCCAGTTCTAAAGGAGCCATTCATTCGCGGCAGAATAAGAGGATATTGTACACTGCAGAAAATCTCTCTTAGATATCTCAGTCCACAACACAGATACATAGCACTTGGCTTCTCCTATTTGACAGTCTGGTATGTACTTCTCCAGCTTCAGAAAATGCAGTCTTTATTTATTGCATTCATACAAACAAAACAAACACATCATAGGAAAATGTCCTTAACCTCATTTTTCTGCATTTGACTGTTAGATTATTCATTTCTAGATAAAATAGAAACAAAAGCGGGTTTTAAAATACATGTACTTTTTTTTTAGCTTGGAAGTATTTTCATTTATTGAACTAATATTTACAGAAGTTTAAAAATGTTTTTGTCAATGTAATATGAATTTTTTTAAAAATATTTTTATAAGTGTTTTTCCATAACAGTGTATCCATTAAATGTGTATTGTCATATTTAGCTCTTGGCATTATTTGTGAAAAACAAAAGAGATATAAGGATAACCGGAATTTGTCATAGAAGGATTTGTTTCCTGTTTTATGTTTACACGTGTAAAGTATGTGGCTATTTCCCCTAATATTAATCTCACAAAATATTCTGGAGAGCTCTAGTATACTGATTCTGGCACTGATTCTTTAGCATTTTAGCAGAATGCTAAAAGTAAGGTTTGTTGTGTTTTCAAATGCTGACATGCACACAGTTTCAACTTCACCATTATAAATAGGATTTAAGGTGCTCTGAAAACCTGCCCTTTGAAATCGATGTCATCGTTATATATTCCAACAGCAAATAGATTAAAAAAAAAACCAAACACAAACTTGTCTTTAGTATTTTTTACCATGGAAATTCTGGGGTTTTTCTCAGTAGCACAGTGTACAGAAAGACAAGACAGTTTTGCCAGCTCACGAATTATAACAATGTCTAACACTTTGTAGTGCCCTAGGGCTCTTTCTTCAAGCAACTAATTTATGCAAGCTGTGGATTTTATTCTGTAGAATATATTATAAAATCCTATTTTGTGCAATGCAACAGGGAAAATTTGATACTAGTAACACTTTATGTATATGTATTTAGAAACAAATATTACTGATGAAGAGAGAATTAAGATTTAAAAAGGGGGTTTATTCTCCCATTTACTGCTGTCAATGCTATATTGGATCAATGGATGTGAACTCTTTCAAATCAATGCTGGCATGGAATTTGACAGAAAATAAGTAGAAAAGTGTGACTTCAAATTAAGAGCCTAAGCAGTGATGGAGATACCCATTTAAACATCTTGTACAGCTACACTAACAGCAAAGACAAAAGTTCGCATCAAATAAGAACCTGATTATTGATCACAATACATGAGCATGGGTGTGCATCAGCGTAAAAAACAAAACAAAAAAAACCTGTTTTCTAGAAAAGTATATCTGTCTTGTATATATAATTAGCATTGTGGATGAGGATTTAAGCCTCTCTGTAACACTCTGAAGATTTTCTGGGAGATAGGCAAAACAAAACGTGATTTGCATTAAGCTAGATGATAGTATTCAGATCATCTGTGACTGCCCAACTTAACATTCAAGAAGATGGAAAAACAAAATTTTCACCTTTATTTGGGATTACACTTGCTGAGATCGTAAACGATAATGGAAAAAAAACAGAAGACAATGAAACTGAGGACTAAACTAAATATTATTTTTAGAAGGACCAGAACAGTACAATGAGAGAAATGTTCTATATCCCATTGTATGTGATTCTCAGTCACAAGAAGCCTTATAGATCTGTTTTCACAAAAGAAAAATCGAATTCTTGGGTAGGATTTCCCACTTCATCAGGTAGATAGGCAAAATATGTATTTACCATTCTCCCCCTATACTATCACATATAAGGAAGAGTTAGATGAAAGATCATACGTGGTTTTATTATTTTATTTTATTAATTTTGACATTAACTAGTGCAAGCGAGAAAATGTATTATTAAAAACAGTTTTTAATTAATAATTAAAAATTATTAACAAAGAACAAAAAAGTTTCATTGTTACATTTTGGACATAAAACATTCCAATTCTAAATTCAAAACAATTGCCTTTTAGAAATTGCCTGTATGTAACAATAACAACAGCAAAAAAAAAAAAAAATTATCATCATTATAAGTGTTATATTGTGTTCCAGGTCAATTAAATATGGCAATCACCTCAAATAGAATTGGTTTTGATTTTCCAGTTTGACCAGAGAATCAAAAAGCTTTTGGTCATACAGTTGCAACACCCAAGAAATAACTGATTATGGAGGACTTTTAATATAGAAAATTCAAGACAGGCCTGTTTAACACTTTCATTAAGAACAGATATAGCAAACATTTAATGACTCTTTATAAAAAATAAATAGCAATATAGTGATATGACACAGAATGGTTATGAGTTACGGAAAAGAACCAGCCAGAAGTCAGTTCATATATTGATTGGACAATTATAGCTTCCAATTGAAGTTAAACTCACTTTCAAATATAAGAAAAGGGAGAAAAAAACCCTTTCAATTTGCTGTGAATTAACAATCCTACAACATTTTAAACTGAAATAAATATACATGTGCTTTAAACTGAACGAGCAAAAAGGCTTAATTCTTATGTCAAGATTGCATGACACAAATGCATAACACCTGTGCTTTCTGCGATTTCTGCATTAGTGGGCTTTCCACCAGGATAAGGTATTCCTTATGACTCACCTTAAAATGTTGTCCATACTATTTAAATATTTCAGTAAAGTAAAGTTTATAATAATTTCACTTATTTCTAAAATGACCTTAATAGTTCAAACAGAGTTTAGATCATGATGCAGACTGTTTTTTCACCCAGGAGATATTTAAAGGTCAAAAAACAGAAGACAGAGGTGAGCAGAGCTGTGTGGTCATATTCTTCTGGAGGCATCAGAGGCCACAACATGAAATGAACTTGTCACAGTGGTTGGAGCCAAGACCATACATGCCACTATGATACTATCTCTGCCTAGTTCTACTCCCAGTTTTCAGTCATGAAAAAACAAAAAGCTAAATATAACACTGCTGAAATAATATAATTTAACCACTTTGGTTATAGTCTTAGGAATATAGGTAAAGGGGTGAAGCAGGTGTGGGGGAACACAACCTCATGGGGTTCTCAAACTTCTTTCCTTTTAGGCTAAGTGGCAGTTCAGGGGAAAGGTTTATGGCCAAGATACAAACCTTTCAAATATAGGTTGGTACAAAAACTCCTCACACACTACTACCTGAAGAAACACAGGCAGTTTGCCAACCATTTCACATGGTCTCCTAGGCAAGAAGATCCTACAGTCTGTTTGCCACACTCTCCCCTGCCTTTTCATGGACTGCAGATAAAACCTCATGAAAAAATAAACCCATGGTCATAGCAAAAACTGGGATAAAACAATTTTTGGTAATCACTTCCTCAGCCGTCTCCAGCTCTGCAAGAGAGCATTTCTTCTGCTAGATGTTTACTGACACATATTCCTGATTGCTTCACATTCCAGACATTTAAGCCAGTATAGCCTTCTTCTCATCTTTGAAACTTTAAACTATTCACCTCAGGCAATTTTCTTCTTACTCAATATGAAGTAATTGAAATCATATTGTTACATAGTGCCAATTCATGCAAATGTATAATCGGAAAATTTGTCCAGTCAGAAGATCAGATATCATAAAACGTCAATGTTTTCATCATTTACAAAGACTTTGGTGACAAACAGATTTTTCTCATACTACGTTAAATAGACTAGATTTTAAGAAATGAATAAAATTAGGCCTAAGACTGCACTAGGAAACTTCAATACAAGAACCTGTACTGCCTACAATGGCAAAACTATTTATCCATTGTAGATGATATCACTAGTGATAAATCTTTCTCAGCAATTTTATTATACGTCTCTAATTGAGAAGTATATAACTTGTTCAAAAGCATTCCCTCTGAGCTGAAACTTGGCATAAAAGTCAAGAAGAGTAATAAAAGCACATCTATTTTCATGCATTTTTCTAATAATGGGCTTAACCGTCTCTAATACATTAGAATTGAAAGAATTTCCCAATCAGGAACTTAAAATATTATTACATATTTTTGCTGTGATTCAGACCATCAGTTTAGATGATAGGATTGCTCAGGTGACAAAAAAGTTAAGAGTTATGAAGGGAATTTCCCAAACCAGAACTGGAAAAGTTGAGAAGCTGGGAGAATTTGAGATGGAGAGTTTTGTTAAAATTGTTTTTTCCATCCCTAGGCCATATAAATCCTGTTGATCAATGCTCAAAAGACAAGCTGACAATTTTGAGAACACATTAAAAAGAGACTTCTCGTTTGCCTACTCTGACTATGTTGATAACCCATCACCTCACATGGAAATTTATATGCCTTAAAGACAGCTGTTTTCCTTTTTTTATAGAAAGAAAATAGAGATGGGATTTGAAGGTTTAAGCAGTTTTAAATGAAAACTAGAACTATTTTTCAGTTTAAGGTCTTATCACAGCTAAGGAATGGCATATATAGATGTATTTTAAATGAGTTCATAGGAGATTAAAAAAAGGTACTCATATTAATTCCCTTTCTGTTCTACATTGTCAAAACAAAAAAGGTAGCCCTGGCATTAATGACTTTGAGAGATATTATTTAGTAATTCAAAGTAACACTTAGTTTATATCTCAAATTTCTAAAAAATTAAGAGAAAAACTGCTTGTACTCCATTTGTGAAGTCATGGTCTGTCTACAGTTTGATTTTTATGCATTAATGCAATAAATATGACAGTTTAATTTGAAGGAAAATCCTATTTATGATTAGTTTGCAATTAATACAGTCCAGAAATTCCATATTACGGAAGAGATTGCTGCCTAGTCATTATAGCATTGTAAAAAGATAAACTCCTAGGTTTTCTTGGATAATTCAATACATGAGAAGTCCTGGTATCAAAGGTTTTCTGAGAGGTGTGTTGATGAACTGTGTCTCATGGGTCTCCTAGTTGTGCACTTTTTCTCCATTGGACTCAAGGCTGTGCTTAGCGGAGTTCACCTTTGTGCAAAAATCACTTCTCCTCCCTACCTGCACCTCTTCTTATAAAGCAGTACTTCTATATCTATCAACTTGTCAGACTGGCTTGATGCAGCAGGACAAAGCTAATGTTTCAACCCCAAGGTATGTTGCTCTTCCTTTTAGTTTCTCTTCACAGTTTAGGAAGAGATATATCCTGAATATAGCTGCCAGTATCAGCAACACCCATTAGATATTATATTTCATGTCACAAGAAATGACTGCGAAGGATTTTGCTCTGCTTCACTTGCTCTGAATTCTGAATGACCTACATTCCTTTTTCCTAGCCATCAAAAAAGAGACACCTTAATGAGAAAATGCCATTTTGTAATGGCTTTTTTCCTCCTTTTTGCAGAATAAATTCCATAAATGTGGTCTTCTAAACATCTACTGTGTGACCATGAAAGGTTGATCTGCATGCTTATGAATCTGGTAGCTGCCAACTTTACCCTGTGTGTAGTCATGGGTGCTGGCTCTGACTGCAGTATTTTTTAGCAAAGGTCAAAGAGGCAAATTAAAAGCCTCTGAGATGAAAGTCATGCCAAGGAATACCATTGTCAAATTGTATCCATATGTACATTCACTTTATATCTCACAATACATTTCAGCCATCAGAAATTGTAACAGTTGTCTGTTGTACTAAAGATAGTACAACAGATTAATTATGAAACACTTTGGACAGTTGAAAGTTTTTTGCTAACTCAGTCTATCGTGTATTGCAAGCAATTCTGGATAGTCTGTCCCAGCAAAATCCTGTCTAGGTCCAGGATACCTAAAAATGATGGGCAGATTCATTTTCAGATTTTCTGTTTCTAAGATGATTCACTATATTTACCCCACAAAACATATGACTAGAGAACATAATAGCTACTGTAGTGTGCTAGGCACTGTAGAAACAGAAAGCAAAGGTGGTCTCTGTTCCAAATAGATTGCAATCTAAGCATGTTTGTGTACTATACTTATGTGCAATAAGAAATATATACAATGCATATGGTTATCAGCTAATCATTAGAACAGAGTTCAGTCTCTAAAAATCTAGGCTGAAACTTTTTTTTAAGAAATCATAAAAAATATATACTAGTATTTTTCATTTCTCACAGTCTTGTCTTCTTTTTCTACTTTCAAATTTTTAAATTCTACGGTGTATCAGTTTACAATTCAACTGTGTGTTGCAATAATCTCAAGTGTCTGATCGTGGTTGAAGACTAAGTCTTTACACTTTGCTTTCAAAAACTGGCTTAAGTGTTGTTTCTGAAACTTCTACAATATCATTTGTAATGTTCCCTGTCTAAAATGGAAATTACATTTTCAACAGTTTTTCTGAAATAGCATAAAGCATATCACCGTAGCATAATTCTTATTGTCATGCATTTGAAGAACAAATGAAAGTCTGAAGTTTCATAGCTGCTTTACTTCCTCTTAATCCCTGAATTCTGTAAGCCTTACTTCTGGTTTTTTTTTTCTTCTTAGATAAAAGTATGAGTAAGTCCATGTAACTTCTGTATTTGGCATCTTACAGTTTATATTTCTCAACTTTGTCTATTGTTATTTCTGTGATACTAAATCATCATTTACCTTATTTTAAAAGAGGTTATTAGCCTTTTTAAAAAATAACAGGAAGGATATTAATTAAAGATCAGTATTGTTACTGTTGATAGAATAGTCAAAATAACAGCCCTGCAGAAAAACAAGTCATTTATCTGCAAATAGGTTTATCTAGTAAAGCAGCAGCAGCAGTCCCCAATAGTCTCTCCCATCCCCCAGTAGTGTGGCCATTCCAAACCAGGAGAGGTCATCATTCAAAACAACAAAGCTTTTCACGTTATGTTCATGTCATATGTCAGGTGCAGGAACCTCTTTCAGGTTTTGCAATTGATATTATCCTGAGAGCCAGTAGGGTTTTGTAGCACAAGCTAACTTTAGCACTGACTATGCTAAACTCCATAATGCAATGATTTGGTCCTCTGTAAAGCTCATGGTATGTCAGCTGCTTAATTTAAACACAGTATACCATAGGTAATAAAATATGACAAGTAGCAGTTAGGAAAGGATGCTGAAAATGACAGGACATTTTTTTTTCACGGTTACAGGGATAAGCTGGTCATCCAGCCAGTGAAGGCACTCACCTTCCTGTCAGCCTCCGAGTATCACAGACCTTTGTTTGCTGACTGAAACCTAGATCCTCTATAGTCTTATCAGGCACCAATAATATAAATATTTATTGCATTTATTGTTAGTTTTTTAGGTTTCTAAGTCTAAAAGTGAGCTTCTTGCACATTGTAGAAGTGTATTTCTGTGTCAGCATCTACAAAGTCTCACTGCATAGGATTATTTTGCAATTCCTAATCTGATCATTACCTTACTTGGAGCCAGTGTATTGACACCGACTCCATGAAAATATTTCCTGTCAATATCTGCATTAGAAACAAAATCATGGCATTTTTAAATTAGTGTAATAAGCATGAATTTACTCCAGATACAGAAATGCTCTTTGTTCTTATGGTAGAACTCAAATTACAGTTTGAAGTACAACTAAATTCTTTCTCGTTGTGTGCTGTACAGCTATATAAATTTAGTGGTCATTAAATCTCTTACAAGGAACCTGGAACACACTTACACCTCCTTCTAGCCTATTGATGGATAATAGCAATGAAAGTGTTGTGATATAGCTTTGCTTCCACTCTTATGGTGGGAAGTGTATATCAACACCTTATATTCCTATCTACTTGCATTTGCTCAACAAAAAAATTGGCTGCTCAGTATAAATCGCTGTTATTCCATTGATTTCAATTCAGCTGCGCTGGTTTACATTCACTGAATGTCAAGCCCAGTCTCTTAATAGTTCAGGTGAAGTGAATTCTGCCCTTGATTTGTATTTTGAGCTGAAAAAAGCTCCATAACTTTTACTTTCTGTTGAAGGTTATTCTTTTCCTCTTCCTTTCAGACCATCCAAGAATTGTCTCCAACATGAAAAGAAAATTAAAAGGAGTAAGCTGGTCTTTCTTCTTATTAAGAACATATGGCAAAATAAATGAATAATTAATGCAGCTTTTAATATGACAAGCCCTAAACACTGACTCTAGCTGTAGAAGGGTGCAGATGCTTACATCTGAATATTTTCAGGAAACCTGTGACTTAAGGCTTCAGTGTGAATACCATTTTTTATTTCAAAAAGTACAGAATGGACAAAACTTAGGCAGTATAAATCACTTCAGAAAAATACATAGCTATTGTCAATAACTTAACTTGACTGTCTTTAGCCATTCTGATGTGAAAATACATGAGTTCATGCTGATGTTTTCCTCTCTGTATAGTTATTAAATATATAAACAAATATTACTTCAAAGAGAACACAAATGAATCAAAACATTTTCATTACAAAATGGGAAAGATTTGAGAGCTATGACTTCTACCTGGGAAAAGCAGGAATACCAATGCGTATGTGGATTTTCTGATCACTAAACCTTTATGCAGTTTAACAATACTAAGGGACATAGTACACCATATTAATACATCAGGTGGAGGTAGGCTGTCACCTCGGAAATACTTCTAGGAATTTTAGAACAAAACCCTGGTCTGAATGTTCTGATAATTAATTTACATCTGTGGTACCAAATTCAAAGGTGATAAACACAATTATTTCATATGACACTAGGCAGGTAAAAGAGAGACTGAAGAACTACTAGCGAATTCAATGTAGAAGTCAAAAAATCAGAAGAAAACTCACGAATCTCTGAATGTTTCTGCTGTAATACTGGAAACTCATCAGTTCAAGTCTTGTAAATGACCTACAAATATATCACGGAGAAGAGGGATGATACTTAACTAGTTTAGCTTCACCATTCACCTTTAGAAGATGTAAAAGTACGTATCATACCTTTCCTAGTCATGTTCTATTGCTTTTGATGGAAATTCAGAATGTACTGTACATTCAGAATACAAAGTACAACAGTGCTAGTTATAAGAACAATCTCAGTAAGAGTTGTCTGTGAATATAACACACTGACATTCCTATAAAAGAAAGCTATAATGAAGACAGGGGTGAGTTTATTTCTCTTGATGTAACCTGTTTTATTGCTATGTGAACCATACCAATTACATAATAAACCTATACTTCCACCTAAATATGAGACTTTTGATTTTCAAGATAATTTTGTTATCTCTAACTACTTAAATATCATTCTAGTTTTGCACTTACTCCTTCCTTAGAGGGCATCTCTCAGTTTGGTCTACTGAGTTTAAAGGAGTGTACGAATTGTGTTAAAGCAGAGGTAAACCTAAGTTGTACCCAGTTGTGGAGCTAGTGATGAATGTAAATGATGCTATTGTGTTCACATTTACTTGCTGTCCTTTCTTGCCAAAGTGTCAGAACAAATTGTTACTTCATTTTGGCATTTATTCTTTTAAATAAATGTTAATTTTGAAGAACATACATGAAGTGATAGAAATTTTTCTTTTTTGTGATAGAAGAAATGTGTCAGTGGCATTTTTTACAAAATAAAAATGAAAAGCAGTAGGGTTTTCTTAAAATATACTTATAGTTGGTAAACATTAGCAGTTTACTTGGAATTATGTCTTTTGATGTTATTGCCTTTGTGTCTTACACAACACAGTGTGTAACAATGTATTTAATTTTTGTGTGAGAACTTGATCTCCTCCTATGGTTTCATTGTCACCATTTTTTGAACACTGTGAGATGGCAAGCAGTATTTAGGTCTTCATACTAGAAGCATATCTTGCTTCTGAAAAAAAGTTCACCCTTTAGAAATGTTTCTTATATCAATCTCTATTTCTAATACAATTAACTGTATACCGAGAACTAGATTTAAATTATGAAAGTCATGGTGATTAAGTAGATTTGAATCGCAGATCCAACAGCAATAATAGGAGACGCTCTTCTCTACGAAGGACAGTCAGATGATATTAAGAGACTGTTATATATTTATTGGTCTAAGGAGTCAGCAGAAGAATTGCTACTGCAACATGTGTGATGTTAGGGACTTCATCAAAATGATGCTACTTCTGCTGTTAATTTATGCTGAGCAAGGTAATGAAAAGTACTGATGGTAGAAAGGTGCTGAAGAATCATAAGCATCTATTCTAATGAAGATGGTATTTAAATTCAGAAAGGGAAGAAAAATTAGGAAAGCCAGCACATTTAGTGCCTTTCAGTGCACTTCAGTGTTCAAAACTCACAAGGTAATGAGGCCAAAACCAAACACTGTCAAATATGTGGCACTAAACAAAACGAAAAGAGTGAAGAAGAATGTCAGGTTCTAGTGAGTGAATTCTACTTGCAACTCATTGCAAGCAGGAAAAAAAAATGGAAAGGAAATTTTCTCTAGGGTTTAATTTGAAACATTTACATCACATGCAGGGAGAACAGGCAGGTACATTGTATAAAATATGCTCCCTTTAGTAATGTCATTTTAAATGACTTAGGGAAAATTAACAGAAAAAAGAAAAATGTTCTGCTACCTTTGTTGTTTTAACTAGATTTACAGCAAATACAGGACACACTGGATACCTAGTATAAAAATGAATGAGCTAACAGCATATAGTTCCGCTCTTCAAACTGACAAAATAAAAAGTAAAAAAATCCACACATATAGCATATCATTGCTCTCAAGTAGCAAAAGATGATTTGGATGGCCATACCCTGCATTTGTTGAGCGTTCATAAGGACTCATATCTACACTGCTCTTCCTTATCTGAGCAAAATTTGCAGCCACGGCATCTGCTCAGGTAGCATCAGTGCCACTGAACAGAACTGATTTTTGTTTCCTTATCCATTCCTAGCACAGGTTGATAGCCATAGGTTATGTATCTGCAAGTGAATCTGAACAAATATAAAAATGAATATAATACAGAAACGAATAACAGCACTCCTAATGTTGTGGAGTATTTCTCATGTGTTCAGAAAGGTAATTATCGTCATGTGCAGGAGAAAGATGCTGAGAAATGAGCTGTCAATAAGGACTTTATTAATGGATGATAGGCTAACATGTTAATTATTGTCTAAAGCGTAATTCCCCTATTCTTTGTTTTCATGTGAAGCCCTGTCTTTTGTGTCTATGTGGGTTGGAATATTGTCTGCTAAGTCTCCTGTCTCATTGTTCACACTTCTGCATGTACACTATAAATGAAAAGCCACTGGAACTCTTCAAATTGTTTAAAAAAAGTTATTGTGGTGTTAAGCATCAAGTTATTTGTTATTTTGCTAAAAAGGAAAAATATAAATGATCACTCCCACAAGTAAGGGCACTGAAGTACCTACGGGACCCTATGCCAGGGATTGCCATGAAAATTCATAAAGCTTAATTTCAATTTGATGAAACTGTCTTAAGTGATAGGAGTATTTAGGGAGAATCAAGGGCAGAAAGGGTAGAATCAAGCCCAAGCAACTGGAGGTACTCAGAAAAGTGCTGTATTGTAGCTCACCTTTTTCAGATGTTTAAAAGAAAAAATATGGAAAAACTTGGACCTACAATTTTTTTCCTCAGCCAAGAGTATATGTAAAATTGCTGATAGTGACATTTGTAGGATAAGTGCATTTGGCAGTGAATTTTGGAAATTGTGTTTCATTAAAGTTTAATGAGCACTGTGCAGGAAGACTGCAAATACCGCTCTGTGCTAATGTGTCACTGTAAAAATTGTCATATACCAGACAGCGCAAAGATAATGATGCCCAGGGATAACATTTCTTTCCAACTTTTTTTTCCCCCTACAAATTTGTGGGCTAGATGAAGTATTCCCACTCTGTATCCCCACACCCCTTTCAGCAAAAGCTTTCATTATGACAAGAAAGGAAAACACATTCACACGTTTGTTAAATCTTCTTATCTTGTTAATGACCTCCAATTCTTGCACCACTGAATGAGCAGTCTTTATATGCTGGGTATTAATGTAGCTGACGCTTGATGTAACTCTCTAACGCATTGCATTCTCATTGGAAAAGATTGCCATGCTACTGAAATATAAAAATGGCATCTTGCAGACTCCTTGTCTTTGTTTTAAATTGAACTGGACAATACTTAAAAATTGATAGAAAGCTATGTTGGAAGTTCTGTATGTATTTTTGGAATTCGCTTCATAAGCTTTTGCTATTATTCAGTCAGAGAGTTAGATTCAAAAAGCAACCTTCCTGCTGCTTTCTTATATTGCTTTCAGAAAACAAAGTGGTGTCAATCTGTGGGATAATGGTTCATTGCAGTTATTTCAAAAGTAATATAGATTACCAGAAAGTGGAAGCAGCTGTCAGGAGGCCTGACCAGATAAATGGGATTCATTTATGCTCCATACACTGCTGCATGTGAAACCACTCAGGAAAGAAATATGGATTCTCTGGTACCTTAAGGTCATAACTGTGTTGTTCTCAAAAGGCGGAATGCGAGTCTGGATGTAACTTTATACAAATCAGGCAGCAGATAACTTGAGACCAGCCAGGCACTTGTCTTGTAGCAGGTGCATGAACTGATTCAACAGGAGTTGTGCAATCACTGGGCCTTTGTTAGAAAAATTATCATTGGTGAAGTTATGTTACACACGGCCTTTGAATTGATGACTTAGACATTTGGGCTTTAATAACGATTTTAATAATTTAACCATGAATATTTAATAGTAATTTGCTTTTAACACTTCATATTTTTTAAAAATTAAACTTTGCAATTTTCAATATTTTCTTACCTCTTATTAAGCATTAATATTTCATTTGTTTAAAAGGCTTTTTCAGTAAGATTTTAAAGTTTTAAACCATGTTAACAAGGAGGTTACAGTTTATTCTGTAAAATGTATATTTTAATAACTGCCAGGTAGAGATACTTTGTTTCTATAAAAGATATAAAAATATCACATTTTCCTCCAGGAAAAAGTACAAAGAAAAGTATAAGTAGTAAAAAAGAAATCCACCTTGTACGTCAGATACAAAGTGCTAGTCTAGACCCCAATCCTACATGAGGACACTGCTGAACTTTGTCGCTGCGTGGCAAGCACTGCTACATTTCCACATTGTAGGAGTTTAGCAGAATACATATGCAACTCTATACTACATGAACACATACCAAGCACATGTACACAATATGTTCAAATAGATCACTACTCATTTTCTGACGGTATGATATATCTGAGGTTTTCAGACAACATCGCTTGACTTGACTGAAAGGACTGAAGCATGGGTAAGACCACCATAGAAATGGTCTCACATGCAAAGGTTTCTTACAATTTAAGAGAGCTTTGAGTTCATTACAGAGCATTAATTTTCCCTTTCTGTTGTTTCTGATCATCTTCATGAAACAAAGGTAAAATTCTTGAATCAAAGTGGGAGTGCTTGGTTTTCATAAGGCTATAATTGAGAAGATGCTTTTCAGTCTTTCAGGGACAGTTTTAGCAAAAGGAGGAGCTTTACTGTGTACTGAAGCTGCCTGGGGTTATTGAACGGTAAGTCTGTATCACATTTTTCTGTTCTGCACGTCCTGAATTCTCATGAACGTGGACTCTGTCAGTCTGTTTCCGTCCTTCCACAAAATACCAGTTCTATCAGCAAAGTTCTCCTTTCATACCAGTTTACTTAAAATCTGCAAATAGCCCAGTATACCTGTTTGAAAAACTTCCAAAGGCAAACTGGGATCACACGTTCTTTGCAGATACTTACAAGACTGGAAGCAATGCTCTCCACGTTTCTGAGCAGCCACGTTCCCTCTATAGGAAACATTCTTTCAATTGATTTGCAACTGCTGTCTAAGTAAGATTCACTTCCACGTTTCTTCAGGTGCATAGGAAACAGACATGTCACAGGATTTTAGTCCTTTCTGAGACCACAACAGAATTCTCTAAGTTGTGTGGAGAGACGGTGGAATAACAATTTCTAGAAGCTTTAAAGAAAAATTTTCACAGAGTGCATAGTGATTTAGAACCAGTTTACGTTACTTAGTGGCAGAGATGGAAACCAGGACAAAGCAAAATTATAAGACCTAGGAGAACTTCTGAGGTATCATGACTGTGGACCCTGAAAAATCCTAATTGCATTCAAAGGACAGTCCTGCATGAATACTGTTTTCTATATACTGGTATCCCTGGAAAGGAAACTTTATCATGAGAGCTGTCTTAGAGGAACAGCATGCCTCAGCAAGGATCTCGATCCACATGACAATTAACAAGATGATACTAAGATCATACTATTGTATGTACCCACACACCAACTTCACTGGTTTACAACTGATTTCTTAAACACCCCTCCATATTTTGTAAGACTCAGAGACACAATATCCCTATTTCCCTAAGGGGACTTCTGCCCATTGTTCAGAGACTATAAATTTTCAATTTTGTAAGTATCCAAATACATACACAATGGAGAGAAACTCCTTTCTGTTAGTTAGGAATCCAGCAGTGCCTTGTTATGAACATAAGCATCTGACAGATTGTTTTAGGTACCACATAAAGAAACAAGGCACATAATCTTCTGTATGATATACATCTGATTAGATGCTTTTGTAGTATTTTACCTAGACTGTAATATATGGTTATTGTAATATATGATTTTTTTTTTTTAATATAGTGGAGGAAAAAGCACCACAGCTACTGATAATTTATCCAAGTATTAGCCCTTAGAGTGAATCAGATACTATTTGGAAACTGTTCATAGAAGATATTTTGATTTTTTTAATTTTTCTTTATGGAATATGCAAACACCTTGAAAGTAAGATGCAAAAAATCATGAAAATTATAAGCAGAGAGTAAGACCTGTCTATTTTTCCAAAAAGCCACCAATTATCTGACCAACGTGTCCAGAATCTGACTGGAGTCCTAGAGTCACTGCTGATTCTATTAAGCTGAAAGGCGGCAATATTTGGTGGGAATGTGCTAACAAGGAACCAAGTGTCTTTGTCACAGCTGGAATCAGTTTTTGAATGAGTGAAAATAATGGAAATGTCTTTGGCCAAAGAAAACTAATGTTTGTTAATGATTCCTGCATAAAAGTTGATATAGGTTGTTTATTAAGTGGACATTGCAAGAAAAGAATATGTATTCATACCACTTCAGCCAGGAAAAATGGAACAGCTGTCAAAGAAAAGACATTATCTTTAATAAACATTTTTTTCAGCTTTACATTAGATGTGCTCTACTTCAATTGAGAGCCTTTAAATCCTTTAGTGACCGAAAAACATGTCTATTAAGTGAACAATCCCTACATATATAGAGAGAGAGAGACACTAGTATAAATCATTCATATATTTTCATGTTTCATTTAATCCAATATACTTGGAAAAACTCTGCATACTTCAACATTCTGCGTAACAGAAATTCCCCCCGGTTTTCTAGAATAAGTGCTTAATGTAACTGAGAGCAGCAAGATGGAATCTCCTCTAGGCACTCTGGATTAAATGAAACAGCAATGTTTTCCATGGAGGATTTTTTAAATCCAAACTTGAGTGCTTTATTATTATAAAAGAAATGTAATTAACACTTTATATTTATAATCTCACAGCACCTTGAGGGCATTAATTGACCAAAGCTGTGTTGTTACACCTCTTCTACATACAGCTAATATTAGACTTGGAGGAACCAAAGGCTCCAACATAACTGGCCACATCATTGCTGAGGACAAGTGCCCTTTAGTTCACATTGCTGAACCTATGTGCATAGAAAGAAGCTGTGCTAAGGGACTGTCACTGTCCTTGCCAGATCCGAGTACAGTAGATGACTTTATAACCATAACTGGCATTCAGCTGGAGCTGAATTCTTGCTGGTTGAGCAAGAAAATAAAAACTCCTAAAGGAGCAAATAGAGATTTTTTTTCTTTTTATCTGAAATGAGGCAAAGGGGAGAGGGATTTTAAACTGCTGATGCTTAAGCAGCAATTTTTTGACAAGGGACCAATTGCAGGATTATAAAGTAGTGTAAAGTGATTTGCACAAAGATAAAAAGGGCAATAAGTGAGCAGACTTAGGAAACAACTAAGTTCAAATTGCAGGATGCCTACTCTACTTTTATTCCTGAGATTATTAAAGTTGAGAAGTTGTTTTAAAAAAAGGCTCATACTTTCTTTAATAAAGACATAAATACACTCTACTAGATGACACCTGGAATGCTCTTGGTCCTGTCAGAAACCTTCTCACATTCATCATGTATGATGTCAGCAGGGTCTTGGACAGAATCTTTTGGAGAGAAAGACTTACACTCGTGACCTTGATACAGTGCTAGCCTTTCGATTTGATCATTTTTCTTCTCTTTGTGACAGATTTTGAAAGCACAGGTTAAGAGTTTCTGATGAATTCAGTGATCTCTTCTTGCTGAGATCTCAGCCTTTTTTGACAGGTGAATGAGTACCTTTACAAAAACCGTGACACCACTTATTACGAATCCTAGTTACTTTTATTGCCGCCATCTATTTCTACTTTGTACAAGATGAATCATCTTCATTCATTCAGCTAAGATCACAACAAAATTGATTTCTTAATGTGCATGTACCAATAAAATTACTCTTTTTAGCACATTATGTCTGAGCCAATAGATTGAGTGTTACACAACTAATTTTGGCTTGTCTAATGGTCACTAGCAAGAAAAAGACTTGTAACCTATGCTGGCAGTAATTAAGAAATCCAGACAACCTGAAGGATTTTTTAGCATCTTGACATTGAGCCAGGGAGCTATTACAACACCTGAAGACACAAAGGTCGATCTGAGGTAGAAGCCATCCCAAGGACAAAATATTGTCACTAGCCTTAAAACTGGAGTGGGGATTGAAAAATAGGGGTGGCATGGAGGGAGGGAGCAAAGAGAAGGATTTGCTAAGACGAACACTTTCTTGATGGGTAAACCGACCACTTGCAATGGAGAAATTACAGAATTTCCAGCAAGCTTGTGTAACTGCGCTGGTACTATCTTATGTCCAAAAAACAGTGTAGTGCTTGTGTGAAGTTGTGCCAGTGTTATTCAGTGTAACTATTTAGCTTGGATGCAGAAATATTTCAAAATACTCTACATGACTCAGGAGAAAAATAAATGCTATACTATGGATTTCTGCACCCTATTTTTTTAAGAATGCAAAGTGCTGAATGACCAGTGAAAGTAATGTTGTTTTCACAAATACTTTTACAAATTCAAAAGCAAATTACAACTCCACTAACTTTTTTAAAAGAGTTGATTAGGAAATTAATTGTTATTAAAATTTATTCACTATGGATTTCAGCATACCAGTCTGCTGCTAAATAATTTGTTATTTTTATGGTCTGACTGGCAGACAATTTCAGAGCAAGGGATGCAGGATTGTGGTAAAATAAACTAAAACTCTAGATCTGCCTATGCATCTGTGGTGTGGATATTTGTATCTGCAGTCTGTAGTTTAGGATGTTTATTTTTTCATGAATGTGACTTACTTTGATATTAACTTTTCCTTTAGAGACCAATTTTTGCACAAGGCTTAAGCAAATAGGGCCTTTCTTAATCGTTTCTTCTGTCTGTAATATTCTGCTTTCAATTCAGTAAAATCCCTGTGTGCCTTCAGAAGGCTGAAGATGAAATAACTCTAGTCTTGAAAGTGAATTTCTTTTCTGATATTAGTGGAACCATGTTGTATATTTCCAGGCACAATGGTAATAAACTACACCTCCATATTGATTTATTTAGCATAGATATATGTGCTATGTTGGTGAATGGTCTTATTAATATTCATTAAATTCTAAATAGTTCTCTTTTTAATGTATCTATTTAGGAAATGAATAATTCATGAATGTATAGGAAGCTCAGTGCTGTCACTTACAGCATAGACCTTTGGTGATCTAAGAAGGTATTTGAACTGAAGGACACTCCTTAGATGTGCAAAGCAATTGAAACACTGAACACTGCTCAGCTTCCTACCACCAAGGGCATTTTTTTATGTTGAAAATTTCGCTGACTCATCACTCTTAAAGCACACGTTCTCAAATATGCTTTAGTAGAACTGTACATATAATTCACATACACATACTTTACAAAAAATGGAATGGTTATAATTTGTTCAATATATGAAAAGCATGTGGGCCGCTTGCAAGGCTTCTTATCCACACATGTGTTGGTAATTGGTGAGAATGGTGGTTTTGGAGAACGTGATATACGTGCAAGCTACTGTCACAGAAGACAGTTTTGCATCATAGAAGACACTCGCCGTTTTTAGTCCTTTGGGCTTTGTACATCTCTTGCAGCAAGTCTTCACTTCTCAGTGATTGGGAATCCCAAGTCTCACATTCAGCACCCACTCCTAGAACACACAGCATATCTGCTTGCTATGTATTCAGGACTCGTATTTATATATCTATAAAATCTTTTGTAAGCCTTTTTTCATATTTATGTATCAGGATGGGCCAAAGTTGTAGTTAGTTTTTGGCTGTATATGTAATATGACTGATTATTGTACGAATTATTCTGATTAATCACATATTATATACAGTTATGATTAATAACACAGTATTTATGATTAATTATTTGTATAGAAAGTGTGCTAAAAGCTGCTTATACCTCTATGGCAAAGTTTAAAGTTATGTCTGGTAATATATTGGTATCTGCGTAGATTATTTGGAATAAATTGTGTCTACTTCTTTAACGTTGTCTTATACTTTTTCTCCTTTCTTATTAAAAGCAACAATCTCAATATGGCTTCAGATGCCAAAATGAAGAGTCCAGTATAAAATATACAGAAAACATAAACTTGCTTCTTTCTTTCTGTACTTACAGTCAGCAAGGGTACACTCTGGAAGGGCAAAAAAAAAGGCCATGTCAAGAGCACCTAAAGGCACATAACAGCCCTTGTACACAAGGTTATATACAGGCTCAAAAAGCTCTGCAATGTTTTCTCACCCACGGTACACTTTCCTGTATCTTGGTGTGTCTCCAGGACATGTCTCCTTTTCTGATTACATTGAACACAAGACTTTATTTAAAATGAAATATTCCCCTTCTCCCCCTTAGAGGAATTAAAAGACAGATCACAGACAGAAACGTTCAGTTATTTGTACTGTAACTAAAATCTGTGAGATTGAAGGAAAAAAGGAAAGCCCTGCACCCATGAACACCTTTAGTAGCATTTGGATATGTAAACTTAAACTTTATAAAAAAATCTTTGAAAATACTTTTGAAGTAGTGTTCGACATGGTGAAAAATAAGAATTTCAAGAAATATTGAGACTTAAAATGGGAAAACCAGAAAGTATACAAAAATGTGTCTTTCCAGTTTACAGCGCTCAGAAAGAAAACTCACCATGAATATGCATGTTTAATACCTGGTCACTTTTTCTTTTTATTTTTAGAGCAGTCCTTTTTACAATAGCTCATGTGAAGAAACAAAGGTTTACCCACTGTTGCCATACAGGATATTAGAAAATGTCTATCCCACATGGATGTATCTATGCTGTTTCACGGCTTGCTCACACACACAATCATAACAGAAAAGATTCCACAACAGTTTCACCTTTGAGAGTTTTGTGAAAAAATCCAGCTTTGACACGTATGCTCAAGCTGAACAGAGCTTCTTTTCATGGTTAGTGTGCAAGGTTTCTAGCCTGACTTTCAAATGTTCGTAGTGTAGACATGCCTTGAGAAGAAACCAAGTAAAAGAGTAATGGTCATAAGGAAGTAAACCAAGAAGAACAGATTCCTATTAAAATAAAACTCATTTCATGTATTTAGAATAAGAAAAAGGATAGATTTCATTTCTTTGGCTTTGGTGGGAAGAAGAGAAGGAAGGGGAAAGGAGCACTTCAGAATATCTGCAGCATCCTTGTACTCATGGTTTCTACAAAAACATTGATTGACCAGCCCTTTGCTGGCCTATCCCTTCACTCATCTTAAAACAGCCTCCAGCTACTGTGCTAAGCAGAGAAAACCTTTTCCTGTGACATTAATGGTGGACTCAGGATGCCTCCAGCAGTCCATACACAGTTCAGCGACATGAAGATCTGTTCTACGTTATGGCGCAGTGAATTTTTCTCACAATGTGTATTTGTTTCATTTCAGTCAGCTTCATAAGAGTGAGAGTAGGTACGGAAATTCACATGGAATTTCCATGATAAGGCTCAGAAATTGAATGAAAAATCATAAAATCAAAGTTCTCCTGGGCAGCTGAAGTGCAAGATGATATCCACGAATACCTGTGTTTCCTATATGAAGAAAGAAAAACGGAAAAGGTCTGAAACTGCAAGTTTGATAAAGAATAGTGTGACAGTTCTGTCATGTTTCACAAAGAAAACACACCGCAGGAGGCACTTACCCCTAAAAAAAATTGCCTTAATTTGACTTTGGAATATCTGTAGAAACTATTGCAATACTAATGCAATGTCAAATTATCTTGGGGGAATTTCTATTCCAACTCCACTGAAAACTTTTGTCAGATCATTAGAGGCTTTCAAAGAGAAACCTGACCTCTGTGCCTTATAACACAGTACTATAGAAAGCAAACTAGCTAGGCAAAGCCAGAGCAGTACTGCAGAGGAAACATCTTCTGGTAGCCTCATCAACAGTGCCTAACTGGTCATATGAGATAGTATCAAAGTATTCAGAACAGAATCATAGAATAGTTCGGGTTGGAAGCAACCTTTAAAGGTCATCTAGTCCAACCGCCAGTTTGTTTAATTTTTGCTAATTGACTTATTTCATAGACATTTTGAGTTTTGTTCTCTATTTTTATTTTGCTATAGTGTGTGTGTATGGGGAGGTTCCTAATGGCTGTGTAAATTAGAAATGTTTAGGTCTGCAGAGGTTCTGGGAAAAAAGCTGGATAAAGAGTACATTTCATTATTATTTTTTAGTTCTTGATGTCTAATGTTCACAGGAGAAAGATCACTTCCCCATGAGACACCAGGTTGTGTAAAATAGTGTGGCACCACATTATGACTACAGCATTGATGCAGTTTAATCGAGAATAATTTCGTGCTCGAGTTCAGCCTGACCAATTAGAAAAACAAAAGAAAACAGATTGCTTTGCAGTCCATATTTCCTATATATATATTTCTACTAGGAGGCAGACAGGTTGCTTTGAAAAAGCGCCTAACGCTGTGAGTCTGGTTTCGTTCTGACCCAGGGTCTGAACTATTGCTACTGTGGACAGAACTGTTAATGCACTATGATCATGAAACCTTTTGTTTCTTGTCTTGCATTGCAAACTAAAACCAGAGAAAGAGCATGCATTACCTTGAAAACAAGGGAGACAGACATTTCTTCCTGACTTATTGTTAAAAAAGTAGTATGTCTCATGCTTTCAGCGCGCAGAGAGATGCCACAAAATTCAACAACCTTCTCTGCCTCTTACATCTTGTAGAAGCAATTTGCATTCTGTCATGTTCTCTCACACATGGTGTTCAAAACAATTAAAAGAAAATTGCACCCATTTTGCTCAATGTAGCAGGCTGAAAATTTCAAAGATAAGAAGCACTTCTCAGCATGAATAAACTGTGAAGTGCTTTTGAAAATAAGGTTTTTAATGATAACTGACATTAAACCCTTTATTTTCTAATACATTTCACAGTTTGTGCTTGTCGGGAAGTGCATGTTTTCTTTGAAACTTTCTGTTTGTTGCACTGAGCAGCAGTGATACATTTTCTTTAAAATGAAAACTACTGAAACTTTTTTTATGTATTGAAAAAAATTACTATCCAAGCCTCACAAGAAACTCTCCTAACTTTCCCCGCATGCCTCATATTCATATTCATCTAGGTAGCTGTAAAACACAGAGTTCAACAGGCTTATATACACTGTAGTTCATTGTCTTTCAGGTGCCTGAGAGAGAAAAATAACTTCCTCACTCCATAAAACTAACACAGACAGCATGAATAAAAATGCCATTCTTTCTCCTTCCTTCAGCCAATAGCCCTCCCTCTTGGCAATGATCAAACCAGCAATGTACACTGACAACTGAGTAACTGTAAAATCTATGGCAAACAAAGAAATCTCATGGGAAAAGTTTTTCAAATGAGAATACTGATTGGTTTTGGGGGGATTTGGTGCGATACACAAAAGTGTTAGTTTAGGTAGAGAGCACTTTTAACGACAAGGCAGATAGTTAAAGCCTTCGCTGCATAACTGGACCTATTGGTCACCAGTGCAAGTGAGCTCATTGGTGAGATCAACTTGGAGGCAACCTGGGCTGCAGTGATCATGCACTGATGGAGTTCGCAGTCCTGAGGGATAAGGGGCAGGCAAAGAGTAAAGTCAGGACCCTGAATTTTAAGAAAGCAAAATCTCAGCTCTTCAGGGAGTTAGTCAATAGGACCCTCTGGGAAACTGACTTCAGCGACAAGGGAGCAGAATAGAGGTGGCAGATCTTTAAGGATGCTTTCCATAAAGTGCAAGAGCTCTTCATCGCCAGGTCTAAGAAATCATGAAAGGAAGGCAACAGGCCAGCAAATCTGAGTCAAGACCTGCTGGACAAACTAAAGAGCAAGAAGGAAATGCACAGGCAGTGGAGGCAGGGACAGGTATCCTGGGATGAGTACAGGGACGCTGCCCGGTTGTGTAGGGATGGCATCAGGAGTGCCAAGGCACAGCTGGAGCTTAACTTGGCAAGGGATGCAAAGAATAATAAAAAGGGCTTCTACAGGTCTGTCAGCCAGAAAATGAAGGTCAAAGAAAGTTTATCCCCCATGATGAGCAAGACTGGCAAACTGGCAACAACGGATGAGAAGAAGACTGAAGTACTCAGCAACTTCTTTGCCTCAGTCTTCAGTGGCAACCTCTCTTCCCACACATCTCGAGGGGATGGACTGCAAGATGGGGACTGGAAGAGCAAAGTCCCTCCCACTGTAAGAGAAGATCAGGTTCAACATAACATGAGGAACCTGAACATGCACAAGTCTAAGGGACCTGATGAGATGCATCCCAGGGTCCTGACGGAATTGGCTGATCACAGAAGCACAGAATCACAGAATGGTAGGGGTTGGAAGGGACCTCTGAAGATCATCTGGTCCAACCCCCCTCCCAAGGCAGGATCACCTAGGGCAGGTTGCACAGGAACGCATCCAGTCAGGTTTTGAAGGTTTCCAGAGAAGGAGACTCCACAACCTCTCTGGGCAGCCTGTTGCAGTGCTCCGTCACCCTCACAGTACAGAAGTTTTTCCTCACATTGAGGTGGAACTTCCTGTGCTGCAGTTTATGCCCATTGTCCCTTGTCCTGTCACTGGGCAATACTGAAAAGAGACTGGTTCCATCCTCCTGACAGCTACCCTTCAGATATTTAGAGATATTGATAAGGTCCCCTCTCAGCCTTCTCTTCTCCAGACTAAACAGCCCCAGGTCTCTCAGCCTTTCCTCATACGAGAGATGTTCCAGTCCCTTAATCAACTTCGTAGCCCTTCGTTGGACTCTCTCCAAAAGTTCCCTGTCTCTCTTGAACTGGGGAGCCCAGAACTGGACACAATACTCAAGATGAGGCCTCACCAGCGCAGACTAGAGGGGAAGGATAACCTCTCTCGACCTGCTGGTCACACTCTTCTTAATGCACCCCATTGGATACCATTGGCCCTCTTGGCCACCAGGGCACATTGCTGTCCCATGAATAACCTATGGTCTACCAGGACTCCAAGGTCCCCCTCCATGGAGCTGCTTTCCAGCAGGTCAACCCCTAACCTGTACTGGTGCATGGGGTTGTTCCTCCCCAGGTGCAGAACTCTGCACTTGTCCTTCTTAAATTTCATGAGGTTCACCTCCACCCAACTGTCCAGTCTGTCCAGATCCTGTTGAATGGCAGCACAGCCTCCTGGTGTATCAGCCACTCCACCCAGTTTTGTATCATCAGCAAACTTGCTAAGGTTTCAACTTCGAACCCTTCATCTAGGTCATTGATGAAGATGTTGAACAAGACCGGACACAGTACTGATCCCTGGGGAACATCACCAGCTATAGGCCTCCAACAGGACTCTGCGCCGCTGACCACAACCCTTTGAGCTCTGTTGCTTAGTCAGTTCTCGATCCATCTCACAGTCCACTCATCCAACCAATACTTCATGAGCTTCACTATGAAGATGTTATGTGAGACAGTGTCAAAAGCTTTACTGAAGCCAAGGTAAAACACATCCACTGCTCTCTCTTCATGTACCCAACTAGTTACTCCCTCACAGAAGGCTACCAGGTTGGTCAAGCACAATCCCCCCTTGGTGAATCCATGCTGACTACTCCTGACAACTATCCTTTCATCCATGTTCCTAGACATGGACTCCAGAAGGAGCTGTTCCACCACATTCTCAGGGATGGAGGTGAGGCTGACCGGTCTATAATTTCCTGGGTCTTCCTTCTTGCCCTTTCTGAAGACTGGGGTGACATTGGCTTTCCTCCAGTCCTCAGGCACCTCTCCTGTTCTCCATGATTTTTTAAAAATGATGGAGAGAGGTCTTGTAACAACATCAGCCAGCTATCTCAGCACTCGCGGCTGCGCCCCATCAGGGCTCGTGGATTTGTGAGTGTTCGGTTCAGCCAAATGATCTCTAATCCAATCCTCATTGGCCAGTGGAGAGTCTTCCTCCCTCCAGGCTTTTTCGCCTATCTCCAGGGTCTGGGATCCCTGAGGAGCAGTCTTAGCAGTAAAGACTGAAGTGAAAAAGGCATTCAGTAACTCTGCCTTCTCTGCCTCCTCTGTCACCAGGGCTCCCACTTCATTCACCAAAGGTCCCACATTTTCCCTAGTCTTCCTTTTACCACTGACATCCTTGAAGAAGCCCTTCTTGTTCTCTTTTACTTCCTTCGC
Organism: Phaethon aethereus; assembly: GCF_964289735.1. Classification (NCBI taxonomy): domain Eukaryota; kingdom Metazoa; phylum Chordata; class Aves; order Phaethontiformes; family Phaethontidae; genus Phaethon; species Phaethon aethereus. Next base: position 61,285,776 of record NC_138582.1, on the reverse strand, counting down.
CAGATTTAGTTCCAAGAGGGCCTTGGCCTTCCTTGTTGCATCCCTGCATATCCTGACAACATTCCTATAGCCCTCCCAAGTGACCAGTTCCTTGTTCCACCTACTGTAAACTCCTTTCTTCCATAAAAGTTTTTCCAACAGTTCCTTGCTCATCCATGGGCGTCTCCTGCCTCCTCTACTTGGTTTCTTACTTAAAGGAATGCACCAATCTTGAGCTTTGAGGAAGTGGTGCTTGAATATTAACCAACTCTCTTGGGCTCCCCTACCTTCTAGAGTCCTAGCCCATGGGATACCTCCAAGTAGGTCTTTGAAGAGGACAAAGTTAGCTCTCCTGAAGTCCAGGGCAGCAATCTTACTTATTGCCCTGCTTCTTCCCCGTTTGATACTGAACTCCCAATGTCATGATCATTACAGCCAAGGCTACCCCCAACCTTTACGTCCCCAACTGTGCTTCTTTGTTTGTTAACACAAGGTCCAGCAGCACACCTCTCCTCGTTGGCTCCTCCACCACCTGCGTCAGAAAGTTGTCATGAATGCACTGCAGGAACATTCTGGATTGTGTGTGCCTAGCTGTGTGGCCTTTCCAACAAATACCTGAGTGATTGAAGTCACTCATAAGTACCAGGGCATGTAATTTTGAGGCTACTTGTAGTTGTTTGTAGAAGGCTTCATCTACTTCTTTTTCCTGGTCTGGTGGCCTATAGTGAACACCCACAACAATAGAGGCCGTATTAGCCTGCCCCTTGATTCTTACCCCTAAACTTTCAACAGGTATTCATCCCCGCCTAGGCAGAGCTCAATACATTCCAGTTGTTTATGTACGTAAAGAGCAACACCACCACCACGCCTTCCTGGCCTATCTTTCCTAAACAGGATGTAACCATCCATGACAATGTTCCAGTCATGCAAGCTATCCCACCATGTCTCCGTGATTGCAATGATATCATGGCCCTGTGACTGCACCCAGATCTCTAGTTCCTCCTGTTTATTCCCCATGCTGCATGCATTGGTGTACAGGCATTTCAGGAAGGGAGTCGATTGATTGTCACAGACAATCTTGATATTATTATCATCTTCCCCCTTCGCATCTAGTTAAAAGCCCTGTCAATCAGCCCTTTTGATCCTCATGCCCCTTTGAGAGAGGTGTCTCCTGTTTGATGCCAGCATTCCTGGAGCTGTGTATGCCATCTCATTATCAAAAAAAACAAAATTATGGCGGTAACACCAGCCTCAGAGCCATGTATTGATGGACTCGATCTTCCTGTACCTTTCAATGTCACTGCTTTCAACTGGAAGGAGGGAAGAAAAAATAACCTGTGCCCCAGATTCTCTCACTAACCGGCCCAAGGCCCTAAACTCTCTCTTAATTTTTCATGGACTATAAATTGCTGCTGCTTCTCCATCCACATGGAAAATCAGTAGTGGTTAGTAATCTGTGGACCTCACTAAGGTAGAAAGTTTCCTAGTGATGTCCTTAACTCAAGCTCCAGGGAGATAGCAGACCTCCTTGTGAGGAGGGCCTATGCGGCATATTGGACCTTCTGTTCCCCTCAGAGCACAGTCATCTAGAACTACAATCCTTCTTTTTTTCCTTTTGTGTGTGGTGGTGATACGGGCAGTAGGCCTGTCTGACTGTGTAGACAACCCTGGTGCAGCTTGCCCATTGTCCACATTCTCATTTGGTTGTTCTTTCTCAACCAGAGCCTTGTACCTGTTGCTCAGAGGCACCTGGGGGGGCAAGGTGGGCAAAAGAGGATTTCGCCTGCTGCCCCTACCATGGACTTGCCTCCACTGACTCTTTTCATTTAGGCTTCTGCCTTTGGCTTGACAGGGGCAGGATACAGAGGCCCCTTGATCCTGGGTGCTCTCTGGTGGGTGCTCCCAATTCTGTTTCAAGGAGGGCAGAGCCTGGCTCCACCAGTCTATCTCCTGTTCAGCCTCCCTAATGCTCCCCAACCTTTCAACCTCCTCGCACAGCTCTGCCACCAGGCCGAGCAGCTTGTCCACCTGTTGACAGCGGACGCAGCAGCTCTCATCACTGCCACTTGTTGCCGGTGCAAGGCTCTGGCACTCCCTGCAGCCTGTGACCTGGGCAGCTGCGTGTTTCCATGGGAGCTCTGTCTGGGTTCCCACATCCATTCTGGCAAGCGTAGAGGTCACTGCCTTCTGCCTGGCGACGGCGGAGCTCTCCCGCGTGCCCGGCTCGCGCTAACGGAGAAAGCGCTTACAGTGAGAAGGCCACTGCTTCGCTCCTGGCCGACGGGGACTTACTGCTCTCGCACTAGCAGAGCCCTTAGAGCCTGCCCGCGCGTCCTGCTGGGTGACGGCCCAGATACGCCCCCTCACCGTGTGTTTGCTCGACCTGGTCGCTGCGGTCCCTCGGGGCTTCTTCTATGAAGGGGGGGTTGTGGTCTCGGCGAGCGACCGTTAGGCGCGTTTATGCCTCGTTTGGCTCTGCACTGGAGCTGGTCCCTCGGCAAGACACCTTCCCTGCGCGAACTGCCGCACAAACTGACGCGCCACGCCCTGTTTGCCCGCCCTGTTCGCCGCGCTGCGGGTCGCTCGCGCTGCCTGCGGCTGCTCTTCTGCATCGGGGGGCTTCGGCCGCCGCCGCTCTAGGCCCCGCCCACGCGGAGTCAGCGCTGCCGCCCGCCAGGAGCCCGCGCTGCCGGCCTGTGGGGGGCGCTGCGGCACCCTCTCTCTGCCTGTGCTGCCGCCTTCGCGGTTTTGCAGCTTTGAGAGGGGTCCCCTGGCGCGATCCTCCTCTCTGGAGCCCTTCGCGTGGGTGCCAAGCCACTCTCCATGATCTTTGAAAAGTCCCGGCAGTCAGGTGGGGTCCCTGGAGACTGGAAAAAGGGAAACATTGCACCCATCTTTAAAAGAGAATAACAAGGAGGACCCGGGAACTACCGACATGTCAGCCTCACCTCTGTGCCTGGGAAGATCGTGGAACAGATCCCCCAAGAAGTGAGGCTAAGGCACAGGGAGGGCAGGGAGTTGATTCGAGACAAGCCAGCATGGCTTCACCAAGGGTAAGTCCTGCCAGACCAGCCTAGTGGCTGTCTAAGATGGAGTGACCATATCAGTGAGCAGCGGAAGAGCTATGGATGTTGTCTCTCTGTACTTCTGTAAAGACTTTGACAAAGTCCCCCACAACTTTCGTCTCTCTAAATTGAAGAGGTATGGTTTTGATGGGTGGACTGTTCAAAAGACGAGGAATTGTTTGGACGGTTGCATCCAGAGGGTAGTGGTCAAAGGCTCAGTGTCCAGATGGAGGTGTCCCTCAGGGGTCCGTATTGGGACCAATCCTCTTTAATATCTTTATCAATGACATAGAGAGTGGAATCGAGTGCACCCTCAGCAAGTTTGCAGATGACACCAAGCTGAGTGGTGCAGTTGGCATGCTTGAGGGTTGGGATGCCATCCAGAGGGACCTGGACAAGGTCGAGGCATAGGCCTGTCTGAACCTCGTGAGGCTCAAGAAGGCCAAGTGCAGGGTGCTGCACCTCGGTCGGGGCAACCGCCAGTACCACCACAGGCTGAGGGATGAAGGGATTGAGAGCAGCTCTGCTGAGAAGGACTTGGGGGTACTGGTGGATGAAAAACTGGACATGATCAGGCAACATGCGCTTGCAGCCCGGAATGCCAACCGTATCCTGGGTTGCATCCAAAGCAGCGTGGCCAGCAGGTTGAGGGAGAGGATTCTGCCCCTCTACACCACTCTGGTGAGACCCCAGCTGCAGTATTTCATCCAGCTGTGGAGCCCTCAGCCCAGGAAAGACACGGACCTGTTGGAGAGGGTCCAGAAGAGGGCCACAAAAATCACCAGAGGGATGGAGCACCTCTCCTATGAGGAATAGCTGAGAGAGTTGGGGTTGTTCAGCCTGTAGAAGAGAAGACTCTAGGGACACCTTATTGCAGTCTTCCAGTACTTAAAGTGGGCCATAACCAAGATGGGGACAGAATTTTTATCAGGGCCTGTAGCAATAGGACAAGGGCTAATGGCTTTAAGCTAAAAGAGGGCAGATTTCAACCTCATATAAGGAAGAAATTTTTCACAATGAGGGTGGTGAAACCCTGGCACAGGTTGTCCAGAGAGGTGGTAGATGCCCCATCCCTGGAACCATTCAAGGTCAGGTTGGACGGGACTCTAAGCAACCTGCTCTAGTTGAAGATGTCCCTGCTCATTGCAGAGGGGCTGGACTAGATGACCTTAAAAGGTCCCTTTCAACCCAAAGATTCTATGATTCTATCATTACCAGGCTTGATAGCACAAGTCAGTCGTAAAGACCTATCATCAACAAATATAAAGAATTTTTTAACACAAAATTAAATGGAGGAGGGATGGACAATTCTTTGAGCAAAACACTCAACTTAATGAATTGCATAAATTCTTTGGGAATGAGAACATGGAAACAGCCATTCTTATTCCCCAATCAGTTAAAGTACTGTTAAGTTGAACAGGTGTTCATTTCTGAGGGGGAAGACCTAAAGGAAAATTACTGGGTAAAATAGACTGTGGGACGCATGGATGTTTTGACAACAGAGAGAGCAAATGCTTGCTGAAGATTATGAAATTTTGAAAAATGACCTTTTCACAGTTGTGGAGGTCAACAGTTTTGGTGCTCCACAAGAGTAAAAATGTCACTAGAAACAGATTTAACTAGTCAAAACCAGTTAACTGTTAGTTTAATTTTACTTTTGCTTCCCTCTCCCTTCCATCCTCCTATTACATATTAACAAAAAAGTAAAGTAAGAAAACACCTATTAAATCTTTATTCTGTACTTTTCTACAGGACAGATAAACTCAGAGACGAGTTTTTCATTTAACCCTAACTATAGTTTTCTGATAGGTAGTGTCCTGCTTCTGTTGGTCATTCAGTTTATTATAGCTCAGAGTTCTGAGATTCTCAGAGGCTTTACCTCCTTTGTGTGGTACATTAAAGATTTTAGTAGTAGTATTCAGACCTATTGACATCATAGCTGAGAATTTTATTACCTTTTGGCTTTTTCAGTGACTTTAAAGAATGAAAAGTGAAGCTTACAACACACAGTTGATAAGCAAATATGTTCCTATAACTTGTAAGGAAAGTAATGATATTGTTCATCTGTTTTGGATAGGAGGGGAAAAAATCACCCTCTAATTTATCTCCTGTACATATGAATATGTGATACAGATTTTAATTGCATGTAGCCAAGGCTCAAGTATTTTTCCAAGAGGTAATTAAGTCCATTCTCCTGCCACGAACAGTGTCAACTACATCTGAACCACTCCTGCAGATGACTGTCCAACCTTTTCTTAAAACTCGCATGATTTTAAAACTCGCATGGAGTTTCTGGACTCTCTTAGACAATCTGTTTTCCAAGTTTAACTATTTGTACCATTAGAAGTTTTTTCCTTGACTTCTGACCCAAATCTCCTCACTAAAGTTTAAAACTGTTACTTCTTCTTCTATCCCCATCTATTTTAAAAGTATTCCCATCCTCTTTAAACGTAACTTTCATGTGTTTGAAGACTCTTACCATGTTTTCCTTTCAGTCTTCTTAAGAATAAATCAACCTTAATTTATTAACTCTTTCCTCACAGAAACTTTCATGTTTTCTTTCCTTTTCAACACTGTCCTCGCTTTCCTGTGGATAAGCTGGAGAAAGTCAACATGTTTTTGCAATACAGTGTCCTCACTGGACATACTGGTCCAACTGAAGGCTTATGGTCTGTTATGTGTATTTATTACAGCATTTCCTTTTGTGCTTTAGGTTTTCTGATTTTTGTCCCATTTATGTCATCCTTTTATCTTTGTTCTCTATTGTAATTTAGCCTTGTTTCCCTGCGGTGTGCATTTCATTAATGGATGTCATGTTACTGAAGAGCTCATGAGTTGATTATTGGTTATTCCAATTGGTTATTCCAAATTGGTTATCTTCATATTGTCATATATAGTTGTATTAGTTACACATGCTAAAATCTTATAATTCTTTTAGATCCTTGTTTCATTATATTAAATGCAAAGGCAAGTCACAACTTGGTACTTCATAAGTTCTAGACGTTTGACTTACATAATTATCTTTTAATACAGATTTTTCATATTTAATTGTTGTTTAATTTACCTTTGCACATGACAAAGGTTCTGCTTGATTTTTCAAACTATTAAGCGAAGAGAGGAAGAGGCTGTCAAAATAAAAAAAAAAGATAACTTAGTCTTCAGATTCTTACTTTTTCTTCGTTTCTTTTATTTTTTTCCTTATAATTCACTTAGGGAATAAATGTAGGTGCTTAACTGTGTAGTTGATATCTGTCTTAACTGTTTAAGTGAAGAGCTAGAGCCAGTTTCATATTTAGTAATTAGTATCTATTTCCATATCCCTTGTCACTTTTTCAATGTACTCAAGTATTTCTAATTTTACTACAGGAGTGTCCCTGGTGACAGAGAGGTGTGAATTCAGAAAGACGTTTATGTAACAGTATGTAACAACTCTAAAAAATGTGAAATTCCAAATGTTACAGCCTGTGAAAAATGGGCACTTGAATGAGTGCAACTTTGACTTTCTGCTTTGGCTAAGAGGCAGGTTCCACAGTCACTAAGCAGCTCCGCATCTGTGCAAAGGGTGACCCCCTGGGGAGTACAGGCACCCCCGGAGGGCTCTGGTGAAGTGCAGCACAGCCCCAGCGAAGGGTCCTGGGGCAAGCACTCAGAAAGGTGCTTCTCCTTTCCATCACAAGGCAAGGAAGGGGAAATAGGCAATGGCCTGTTAACCAAGTGACCTCAGTATTTCTATAGATAAGGATGACGCATTCAGAATAATCTCCTGGATTGACTTGTTTAAGGAGAGAAGGAGTAAAAAAGAAGTAAAAATTGATTAATTCAAACAATTTCCTCAAGAGGATCTAAGAAAGAAGCCATAGACAGGAGGCATGCTTGCTGGGAGACAGGAATTGTGTTGCCATTGGGACGGTGCAATAATGAACTCTGAGAGCCTGTTTTTGATTCCTTTATTTTGCCAATTAAGAAATCAAGCCTACAGAAGGTAAGACTGGAGTGTGTAATGTTTTCTCTAATTAATGACACATTTATCTTCTTGATAACAATATTAAAAGAAATCTATAATATAAACTCTCAACATTGTCAATTCTAAATATTGTTTGAATGTTAATAAAAACATTTTATTGAAATGTAAGTTTAGAATGACCTATAAGAAGGGAAGGAAAGTATGTATTCAGAGTCACATTTACTACATACTCCCCGACTTGGTCATGTTCATTTAGCATTATCCTAACACTGCTAAAACATGGCGCATGAACTCACATGACCTCTTTTATGTTCTGAAAACAGAGATAAGACTTTTTTTGCCATTTTTGCATCAGCAAAATACATGGAATTAAACTTTTGTATTTGTGACTGTGAGTATTTAGCATGATAGTGTATGTTTATAGGCCAACAAAGAGATTCTGTAGGAAACCCTAAGTGCTACAGAGTTTGGGAAGGTGCTTTTTTTTTTTTTAATTTATTTTAACACATAATTTTTCTTGCTCTTCTTTGGGATGATGCATTGAAAGAATACCACACTCTAGAATACCACCAGGTAAGAGGAAGTTAGAGCGCCACACTCAGAGTCCTAAACTGAAACAGGAAAATGAACATAGCTCTGTTTCTTATGTCTCAGGTAAGTGACTGAATGGTGCAAGGGTGATATACTTCACATGTAAACCAAATATCTCATACCTGACGCTATTTCATGGTGGAAGTTTCATCAAAAGAGTTTAAACATTAGTCACTTCCCAACCGAAAAAGTATTTTCCTGAAATTTTAAAAGACTTTCAATCTTGACTGGAGTTGCAGAAAGTAGTATAGAAAGACAGAAATATCTTCTTTCGGGAGAATATTAGCATTGTGTTTTCAACCACAGAGTATTCTACTTGAAAGCACACAGAACCAGTTTACCAGCAAAATCTTGTTCAAGTTCCTCAGGATTTATCTTTTCCTATTCAAGTAAAAATAGAAAACGGCAGACAGAAGTACTTGAAAACTGCTTAAATTTCTTAAGGACAATCCAAAACTCAGCAAAACAAAATATATTAAAAATTTATATTTCTACTACTCATCCATGTGTCCTATGTTTTTTTCAAATACCTAGTATCTATATTTTTGCAAAAAAAAAAAAAGCCCCAAACAAAACCAAAGCCAAAACATTTTAGTAAAATTGCCTGTGTTATTCCACTGGTGCTTATGCTGCCTCTGGAAATGTCGCTTTGTGAAGAATTTTTCATCCCATGATGCCTGGAAGAAGTCAGGTGTGATCAGAATAGTATTGTCTTCTTCACAGGTCAGTCTTTAGTCTTGGTCTATTTTAAATAAGAATAATAAGGTAATATGGCAGCCATATTCAAAGTATGTATGCATATTAAGACAATGAGGATTCCTCAAGCCAGACCATAAAATAAAGGTAAATATAAAATAGTAGACAAACATAGTTCTTGTTTACAAGCAAAAATAAAAATTACTGAAAATAAACCAAATACAAAAGATTGTAAGGTGTACACAATAATTTATTGTGTATGGACAATTAAAACAATTTTAATAACATTTGAGATCTTATTAAATCCTGTTCTCCTCTCTGGTGGCTCAGTGTGAATGTCCTTACATACACATGTGCAACATGGAACCTTCCAGTATCTGGGCTTAGACACTCGGTCTGCTCAGCAGTTGATCGGAGAGCCTCTCCAACAAACTGTTTGTGGGGGTTTCACACTCAGATCGAGGGGCTGATGGGTCCCCTGGGACAGCCCTTGGGAGGTGCCGGGGCTCTTTCTCTGAGTATGTTATTAGAGTTTCCTTCCCCATGTGCTCTCCTGCCCCTCTGCTCCTTGTATTTGTGCAGTCTCATGTTTTAACAGGCTGACTAATCTCCTGTGGTGGCCATGGGAATACAGGGTCAGGTTATTATTTGGGTTCCCCCCTGCCATTGTTCCTCGGTGCTCCTGTGTGTGTGTTCTCTGGAGTCTTTCGTATGTAACCTAACAACAGTCTTTACTCAAAGAGTAACTTTTGGAATCAAAACCAGTAACCATAGAACCATACAATCACAGAATAGCTTGGGTTGGCAGGTCATTTAGTCCAACCCCCCTGCAATGAGCAGGGACATCTTCAACTCAATCAGGTTGCTCAGAGCCCAGTCCAACCTGGCCTTGAATGTTGCCAGGGATGGGACATCTACCACCTCTCTGGGCAACCTGTGCCAGTATTTTACCACCCTCATAGTGAAAAATTTCTTCCTTATATGAGGTTGAAATCTGCCCTCTTTTAGTTTAAAACCATTACCCCTTGTCCTGTCGCAACAGACCCTGCTAAAAATTCTGTCCCCATCTTCGTTATAAGTCCCCTTTAAGTACTGGAAGGCTGCAGTAAGGTCTCCCCTGAGCCTTCGCTTCTCCAGGCTGAACAACTCCAACTCCCTCAGCCTTTCTTCATAGGGTAGGTGTTCCAGCAGTCTGGCCATTTTTGTGGTTCTCTGTTGGACGCACTGCATCAGGCCGATGTCTTTCCTTGATGCAGGACTCCAGGTGGGGTCTCACCAGAGCAGAGTGAAGGGGCAGAATCACTTCCCTCAACCTGCTGGCCACGCTGCTTTTGATACAGCCCAGGATCTTTTTGTATACAAAATCGTTAAGTCAAGTTTGTACAGTTTTCTTCCAACAATCCAAATGGATTTTCTCTTGACTTGCATTCTTCAAAAAAAGGAAAGTAAAAATTGTGCCATTATATTTTTTATTCTTCACATTTATGAAGGAAAAATGAAGTCAGTCAGCATATATTTACTTATAGACACTCTTACAGGATTGTGTGCTATTTTTTGTTTTGCTGGATTTTTTTACTGTCTTCTGTCTAAATCAGAAGCCAATAGTGTTAGTTACACAAGTCTTTGCAGGTTATGATACTACACAGAACTTAGGCTGGAAATAATTTTAAGAACTGGTAAATATGGACATTATTATTATCCATTGTGAAGTGCAGTTTTTATTTAGCAGTTATTACTAACCAAGCTATAAATCCTGAAAAACATGAAGCCAAGGAAGATGACATTATATTGTACCAAACTAGTTTTAAAAAAAGTTGATAAAAAAATTCAAGCAATTTTGTAATCATGTTTAGTTCTGTCTTTATCATTCTCCATAAACATCCAGAAGTTGTGCATTGTTTACCAGGAATTGCTTAAAGTATCCATACTCCAGCAATAGATAAATAGGTTATTTTTGAAACCCACATAAGAACATCACATTTTAGATGAATTTTCAAAAGAAATTGGCTGGAGCACAATGCATGCTTTTTACTGACCTATTATTTCTCTTCACAGCTACTGGATGCACACAGACATAAATCAAAACACTTACAAATAAGATGTTTTTCTCTCTACCTGTACACAGAGAACTGCCTTTATGTCTCATTTTATTCTTCCTCAGTATAAAATGATTGATTGATTGCTCACAGCTTGCATGACTCCCTGCTGCCCTAGATCCATCTCCGCTCTTCACACTCCATACAATTCCTGCATCATTGACTTTCTGCCAGCCATTTTGCTGCCAGTGCATGAGCTGACATTTAATGATCTTTAGACGCAGTAATGTCACATTTATCACTCTTTATCGGTTGTGACAGACCTAAATTCAAATGCAAACATGAAATGCAGACTGAATCCAATCCAAAGAGCGATATGTTTTTGAGTGGCATCCGTCAGGGCATGTTGAGAAGAAAAATTACCTGTTTCCTATTATTTTATACCTACAAATAGCAGATTTTTAGGTCCACTCTAAAATATTTTTGCATGTAGTTTTCAGGGGAAAAAAAACCCTCCACACCACCATTTGGTTTTCAAAATGGCATATCTGTTTGGATATTTGAATGTTACTGAATTTTCAATATTCCCAGATTTTACATTTTGAATTTAATCCTGTCCTGAGCTTTACATGAAAAATCTCAGAGCACATTGATGCCTATGATCAGTCTACCCTCATCTGCTGCTCCAGGAACAGTTTCTCCCTTCTGAGTTTCAGCATTGCAACCCTGATGCAGCTACTTTTATTGAAAGTGCCAAAGATTAAGGCATATTTAGTCTGCTTTTATCCTTCTTCCTCCCTAAATAGCACCTAAAAGTTTCCAGAAGCAAATACTTTCCCAGAGGACCTTCACATTTCTTTGCATGTGGTCCTTATCAATGCTTTTTACTAACAGACCTTTAGTAGTTGGGCACCACTTTCTAGTTATTACCATGCTCTTCAAGGAATAGGTGCAGACTTCAGGGCCACAGATATAACAATAAGTTTCTGTCTCCATTGTAGAGGACAAATAAGAGAATTAATCCACAGAGAAAAAAAAGATATTCGCTTACTTTGTTTAAATGTGTTCTCTGCTTTTTCCTGCCCTGGAGAAGATCACCCATTGAAAATTTCTAAAGAAAGTGTGATGGTTGAGGGATCATGACTTGTGCAGGAGGTGCAGCCAGCAGCCCTGCTGTCCCTCAGTATCTACCATGGCTTCATGGTATTATGCATCAGTATAGCATTCCTGTCATACTGAGGTCACTGACTGAAATCAATCCTTACCAAGACTGTTGCGGACTTGTCCTTCATCTCAGATTTTAAGATGACATTAGTGGCAGTAAAATGACTGTTAGTTTAATAGGGTAGTCACTAGTTTTCAGATATCGTTGATTACCACTGAGTGGGAGTGGGAATTCATGCTTTCCAGATGTATTTTGTGGATTTTCTCCAGAACCATAGCAGGTTGCACTAGATCTCCAACTTCTGGTATAACTAAGGCATTGTCTGTTAGAAAGAACATTAACAGCATATCTCAGCCAGAATTCTTCTCAAGCTATATATATTTTACCAAAACATGACTGATTTTAAAAGAAAATATCGTAAAACAGAAGTGGATGATGGCTTAATAAGAAGATACATTTGTGGCTGGGTCCCAGTTGGATCTTCTGAAACAAGAAAGTTGTTTGCCATCTATCTGCTTCTTTAATCTCAAACTTAAAAAAGCTTTTGATAGAATTTAGAGCTGGTCATTCTCTTGACCATTTTGCAGTGTCTCTACCACACTGCAGAAGCACTGGCTAAAAAAAATTCCATTCTGTTCTTTATGTCAAAGACAACTGCATTTAAATTTATTTTTACATTCAGAGCTGATGCAGCCTGCAATTCAGAGAAATGGATGCTGCCTGAGATCACTAGTTCTATTTATAATATTTCAGCTAGAAAATGTCTAGAAGCTCATTGGCACTTCTTTTGCCAAAGGGCAGTATATTTTGTATATTTTGATACATTTTAAGGAAACTGTCTAATAAAACATATTTTTAAAAGGAGTGGAAGTGACAGTTCTTACCTGCAGGAATAAAAGAATGTTTTAAGACTGAGCTGGAGAAACTGGTGGCTCGTGGCTTAGACAGGTTTACTCTTCGCTGGGTAAAAAAGTGGCTGGATGGCCGAGCCCAGAGAGTTGTGGTGAACGGAGTTAAATCCAGCTGGCGGCTGGTCACAAGCGGTGTTCCCCAGGGCTCGGTTCTGGGGCCGGTCTTGTTCAATATCTTTATTGATGATCTGGATGAGGGGATCGAGTGCTCCCTCAGGAAGTTTGCAGATGACACCAAGTCGGGTGGAAGTGTTGATCTGCTGGAGGGTAGGAGGGCTCTGCAGAGGGATCTGGACAGGCTGGATCGATGGGCTGAGGTCAACTGTATGAGGTTTAATAAGGCCAAGTGCCGGGTCCTGCACTTGGGTCACAGCAACCCCATGCAACGCTACAGGCTTGGAGAGGAGTGGCTGGAGAGCTGCCCAACGGAAAGGGACCTGGGGGTGCTGGTTGACAGCCGGCTGAATATGAACCAGCAGTGTGCCCAGGTGGCCAAGAAGGCCAACAGCATCCTGCCCTGTATCAGAACTAGTGTGGCCAGCAGGAGTAGGGAAGTGATTGTGCCCCTGTACTCAGCCCTGGTGAGGCCGCACCTCGAATCCTGTGTTCAGTTTTGGGCCTCTGACTACAGGAAGGTTGTTGAGGTGCTTGAGCATGTCCAGAGAAGGGCAACGAAGCTGGTGAGGGGTCTGGAGCACAAGTCTTATGAGGAGCAGCTGAGGGAGCTGGGGTTGTTCAGTCTGGAGAAGAGGAGGGTGAGGAGAGACCTTATTGCTCTCTACAACTCCCTGAAAGGGGGTTGTGGTGACATGGGTGTTGGTCTCTTGTCCCAAGTAACTAGTGATAAAACGAGAGGAAATGGCCTCAAGTTGCACCAGGGGAGGTTTAGATTGGATATTAGGAAAAATTTCTTTACAGAGAGAGTGGTCAAGCATTGTAACAGGCTGCTCAGGGAGGTGGTGGAGTCACCATCACTGGAAATATTCAAAAAACTTGTGGATGTGTGTTTTAGGGTTGTTTCAAGGATTCCCAAGAAGGGCAAACACATATACACAGACTACAAGGGTAAAAAGCAAGTGTTTTATTAACTACAGACATACATTACACTAAGGGTGTTTTGCAAAGCAATTGTCTTACCAGCCCGAGGACTGTGAGGAAGATGGACCATCTGTACATTCTTGTGTCATCCTGCGCCGCGAGCTCAGCCAGCTTTACGTGGGCATCCCCACGGAGGCAACGGTGACCTCGCAGTACACCGGCCCACTGCCCTTCGGGAAATCCCGGTATTTATACATTTGCAGAGGAATGGGTTTTGACACACGTGGCCAGCGAGTGTCAGAACACTCCTCGGTTGCCACCTCTCAACACAGGGAGCCCATGGCGTATGCGCCAGCTGGCCAAGTGCTTTGCATGCACCACAGCCATCGCGTCTATTGGTTCATAGACTTTGTTCACACGGCATCTTACCATAATCCAGCAGTCACGTATCAACCGTGCTTAAGCCAATAGCAGAATATTGCAAAGCAAAGAAAATTGTGAAGTGTGTTTTATATTCCTCCATTACTGCATGTCTTCCCCATCCTCCCCTAGCCTTGATCAACTTTCTTATCTCTGTGGGCTGTTTTCTCTAACCCAGCATACTATCTATTTCTCTCCCAGCCATCCGTTTTCTCCTATAACTGTGGTTTTCTCACAGATCAAAATTCCATCTGTTAACCCCTCCATTGCAGTTTTCTCGGCTATCTACTTCTCACCCAGTGTCCATCCACATCCACAGACCAAAGTTCCATCTTTTGATCCCTCCATATACAATGTGGTGCTTCGGGACATGGTTTAGGGGGCATGGTGGTGTTGGGTTAATGGTTGGACTTGATGATCTCAGAGGTCATTTCCAGCCTTAATGATTCTGTGATACTGTGATTCTGTGATTTATTGAAAATTTCCCATAACTATTTCCCAAATATACTTTTGTGAAGAGGAGTAGAAAGCAATAGGCACAATGGTAGTTCGCCAGCACAGAAAATACAACGTATGTCCCCTAGTATCTGTATACAGATGTTAGCAATTATTATAGCACTGTATATGATAGAAATCTGGATTGTTTTATTTTATTGTTGTTTACCACTACAGATGATCTTTACTAAGCTGTTAATTGAATACATTCTGTGGTATGATGATGCAGTAAAAACACACTTTCCTGAAGTGAATGGGAAGAAAAAAAAAAAAAGAAATGCCCTGTTTCAAGCCTCAAAGAAATCTGTGGGAAATTACGACTGTAATTCTACGGGCCAGGCATCAAAACCTGGTGTAACAAATTCCCACACACAGTGCATGAAAGTCCATAATAAAAGCTCAGGGTTGAACCTGAGCTTAGGAATCCCTACTCTATGCCCAGAATAGATCAGATATGAAAGCATTATTTTAAAGTATCTCTTGCTAGTGCAGGTTTGCCCTTTTACTTCCTTCTCCTACTGCCTAGAACATACTCACTGCTTTTCAGCTTTCATTCTTTCATCTTCATATATAACACATTATTTATTCCACCTACTTTTATCCTTACCTGGTTGGGTTGAAAGTTTTCCAGGGGAGGAAAACTGCCTTCAACACTCTTATGTGCAGTGAAAATCGCTGCGGTTTTCCTCCCAGTTGTTACATAGACAGTGAGGGGGAAAAAACAAGGCATACTTTTCCACAGACCAAAGTTTTACTAACCAGAGTCATTGGCTTTAATCATTACCAATCCCTTGAAGTCCACAGCCAGTTTGAATTGCAAACAGCCATCAGCTTTGGATTCGGTATTGCTATTGAGGCATTAACCCTTGTTTTTCTAACATTCTGGCAATTCCTATAGGTTTATGCATTATCCACCTGTGATTTTTTTTCTAAAAGATTTTTCTTCTTGGATCGTTGGGAATAAAGTATAGCATCCTGGAAGCAGTTGAAATTTAACATGAAACAGCTGAGCTTGGCACAAATGGTCATCTTTTAAGATGTCATTACCCTCTGAAAAAATGTATTTGAGGTCATCCATAGAAAAGAAAAGTTACAGGTTGGCCTGGAAGCCAACCAAATTATAATTGATTTGCCTTTTTGTTTAAGGTTGGCTGGCACATTTGTTATAAAATCTTAGTATTTCCAAACCTCAGAATTTTTACTTGAACATTTTCATATCACTTGATCAGTACTGATCTTCGCCAGTTCTTCAGTTGGATATCAGGGTGTTCATATGATCCTGACCAAAAGACCATCTGTAGAACATGTTTCAAAACCAGGAACTCACCTGGGAGTTAGAGAAAACAAAAGAGATAGCTCTGACATTTCTTGAGAACTCACAAGTTTCCACAGATCAACTTTTTCTTTGACTATTCGATCTTTTCTAACAGCAGCATAAATATTATTTTCACAAACCTGTTTGGGAACATTAAGCAATATTTTTCTTCTGCCATAAGAACAAAGTTTAAGAACTGAACAGGCATTAAAAGGAGCTTACTTTCTTCATAGAAATGGCTTATTTAGGTTACTGATTAATGTGGGTATAGAAGCCATTCACAGTACAGGCACAACTGATGTTGCCTCTACTGTCTGGTTTGGTTGAATACTTTGCTTTCCACATCAGTCAGTGTAAGTGTGTTTCACAGTCTCTTAATTTATTTTGTCAGTGTCTGTTGGTAATAATATTTGCTACTGATTATCATAAATAGCAGAATCTTTTGTCGTGGCTGATTGTGAAGTCCTGATGCCTAGAAAAACTTCAAAGGTGGCCTTCTAATATTCCCATTCATTTTTTCTACCTGTAGTGTCACTAGTGACTTGTAAGACCACAGAAAAACAGGAGAGCACAAATAACGTCACTGCAGACCCCAGATTTAGCCATGGAGCTCAAACTTACATGTTTCCAGAAAGGTAATGGGGTCTCCTTTTCAGTACTTTTGAAGAAAATTCATCTGTAATGGTTTTTAATGGTAAAAAAGAAATGTAGAGAGAGACCTTTATCAAAAGCAAGTGAAATCCAGTTCTGAAAAGCATTTCTGGAATCACTGCTCTCACAGCCCTGATGGCTTTTGGATTTACCCATTCTCCTCTGCTTATATAGTAGAGCTAGAGTGAGACATGATGCTAAATGAGGTAAAGCTAACTACAGATGAGAGCACTCATGACACTTAAATCTAGTGACTGCTTTTTTTCCTCATAATGACTAAATCATTAAAATATTTTCTTCAAAATGGGAGGGTTTTTCCTCTGTGCCCTTTTAACATATTTCAGTATGATCCTTGAGGAACGAAGTTGGTTCAAAATGATGGTTTTGAGGTTGGTTGTAAATCTATGAGGTGTCCCACTCTGTTCAAACTACCTTCCTGTATCCCGTCTCCCTGCTGCTCTCTGCCCTACCAGGCAGGAAAAAAAAAAAACAAACCCACAAAAAACCTAAAACAAAGCCTACACACAAAACCACAAAACAAAACAAAAAATAAACAAAATATTACAATCAAGCCTGAATATTTATTCTCCTCATAAAAAGATATGCTTGATAATATGTAACTGTATTTTAAACTATGAATGCTAAGTGACTAATGTCAGCCCTGTGTTAACCCCTACAAGTTATGTAACTGATGGACTGTGATTTGGAGGGCTAGATGACTACTATAAGAATGTGCTTAGGTTCACCCTGATCCACACTGGGGTATTCTCTAGAGATCTCCCTTCTTACTTTCCCCTTTCTCTCAGGGCATGGCATCCTGTTATACAGAACTCTCTTGTTTTGGAAAGACAAATACATTGATCCACTGACTGAAATACTGGAAGTCCTATTTCATTACATAGGAGTGTTCTAAAAAGTAATTATACGTATTTTATGGTGTTCTAGCATCCTGTGTATGAGGCATTTTATGATTCTTTAGTAAGCTTTAAAACATGGTTCTGTTGATTTTCCAGAGTCACCCAGTATATTGTTTTCAAGCTGGATTAAATCTTTTTGATTTTACCTGAAGTGTGTAGAAAATTGATGTGCATAGAGAGTTACACTTAAAGTCACAATATATTTTTCCTAGAAAGATGATTAAAATCTTTTCTTAATTATATCACTTGTTTTAAGACAACTAATTCTTAATGTGCTTTCTAATGAGGGGGACTTAAGATAACCTTAAGACATGGTGTACAATTTCCAGCCTCAAAGATACCAACCTCATCTATTGTTTTGTGTGTATTTTGGAGGGATGTTTTTCCCCTCTTTATTATCCCTTAGGCAATAACCCTTTACCATGCTTACATATGCCAGATGTCTAAAGTCTCTCTGCTGGATGTAAACATTTTCTGAAGACAAAAATCAACAGCTCATTACCATACCATGAACTTTAGTTAAAAGTGAAGTCTTAAAGTCAGTGCAAAGATGACTATATTCTACTTCCTTCTGGAGAATGTGTGCATAAATTCTCTCTTTCCGTTTCATTTAAGATCTTGTATTTTGATTTTGCATGTTGGAAACACCTGAAGTGTTTTACGCTGAAGTGAACCCTTAAATGTACGCCGAATTAGTATTTTTAAATATATTGGTGTCGAAATGTTGAGGAACTAATGTTTTAGTGACATGGATAGGATTTTTTTTTCCATTGGATTTACTTAATCCAGTTGTATAGTGGTGGGGTTTTTTTGTTTTTTTTTTTTTCCAAAGAAATAACACCTATCAACTGTACATATATGTGAAAGTGGCATTAAAAAATATGTGTACATGTATATGAAATATACATATACACACCTATACACACACGCATATATACATATATGTACATATACATATACATGTAGACATACATATAACTATGTAAGTATATAAATTATTAAAATGTGTAAACTATTATACTACTACATATTACAGCTACATATGTATTATATATCTATATATATATACATATGTATACACAAATACACACATCATCTTTTAATACTGGTTTCACCTGGATACTGTGATGAAGATGTAAAAGAATGGACATGGTGGTTTAAACTCCCTAATGCCTTTGGTTTCAATACCAGAAGAGAGGGCAAAATTTCTTTATCACTTTGTTTGATGTCTCTAGCTACAGTCTGAGACAGGCCTCCAAGGTGGCACAGTGAAGTTTTGTCTGTCGGTTGCATTTGTTCTTTTGATCATTTAAGCCTGTGTTTTCAGAAGTGTCCATTAATTCTGGCTGCCAAACTGAAAGCCTGATTTGAAAAATTGTTCAGCCCTCAGCACCCATGTTCACCTTAAGCCAAAGTCCTTCTTGAAATTCCGTCTGCATGGTGTCAGATTCAGTGTTTGCCAATCAAAACGCCAAGCTAGGACACACAGTAGAAAATGTGGGTGTTCAGACACTCCCATGGGCCATTCAGCATTGCACTCGTAAAAAAAAATTGATGCCTACCTCAAAGACCATAGCTCAGTCTTCAAGGTTTTCATTTTGACATCTTATGACATCTTAATTTTGACATCACTAAACGAACCATGATAATAACAATCTAACATTAAGACGACAGTATCCTAATATCTGATAAGGACTGTTCCGGTAAAGCTGCAGTGACAGAGCCCAGTAAAGCATTCTAAGACAGAAAAGATTTTCGTTCCACTTCTGCTTTCTTTTTCTTAACTCTTTTTAGAATTATGTTAGAGCTAAGCTGTTTATTTAATAATATTTTAAAGCTTGCTTTCAATGTGAGTATCCCTCATATAGTTATTTTAAAATAGCAGATTGGCAATGGCTAGTTTGGGCACTGTTCATCTCTCATCACTTCTGTGATGCTTTGATACTTCCTTGGAATTACAGTGCTAAAGCTAAATGACTGAACAGCTAGCGAAGAACGAACAAAATAAAGTTACATGGCTGATGTAACTAATTTTGCGGCATGCAAAATTATCTGCAGAGTGGCTACTACTAAAAGGGAAACAAGATAGTAATTGGGCATCTGGGGAAGAGTCTTGGGGTTGAAGAATAATATATTGCAGCTCTTGGCTCACAGTTATATGGGTTATCTGAATTTTTTCCTTAAAGCTGGGTTTCATGAGATCTCAGTTTTGTCTCTCTCTGCTTGCCTATCTCTATTCTTATGTTACTCGTGCCAGCTACTTCTGCAATGGAAAACAATGATTAACCTGGTTCAAAAGGGAGCAGACCGTGCAGTGCTCACACCTCTACTGATAAAAAAATGGATTTACAGTTTTTCACTTATTGTTACAAAGAGATGAAAACAAGTTTAACTTTTATGTTAGGATTTTGTCTGTTTGTTTTTCAACTGGCTCCTCACATATTAACTTTATTCTGACCATGCAGGAAGACAGAATCAGGCTTGTCCAGATATGGGAGTCCTTGCTCTATGCTGCCACTAGGGAGTGTACCCTATAGGAGGTACACTTTTTGTTTGCAGGATCTGACTATAATTTGCATCCCTACCTGAAGTACAGAGCAGCCGCTTTGTTCCACTACCCTAAACACCAAGCACAGGTGAGTGCAGGTAACAGACCTAACAGCTCGCCTGTGCGGGGGCTTCAGGAGACCTGTGGGCTTTTCCCACAGGAGAAAGGTCTGTGGTTTTGCCATTCAAAAGCATGAAACACTGGCAGCAGGGTAACACCAGTAGTGAAACATTTACATGAGTCTGACACTCGACAAGACTTGATAGGTCTGCAGCTATGCCCAGCAAGGAGAAAAGGGAACAGTGAGATGAACTACAGTGTAGAGGAAAGGCTTGCTTATCACCCCTGCTGATGGCAGGAGGGTGTGAGGAGAAGGGGGTGAGAAAGACCAAAAATCTCAGGAACCTGCTGTCCTGGTCGGAAGAAAGGCTGGAGTTGCAGAGTGTATGACACCGGACAGGGGGAGGGTAGAGACCTTGCCAACCTGCATAAATGTACCAACTCAGTAAACTGTTTCACTCACACAATTAATGCATGAAAGCCAATCAGTGCCTACACATTTAAAAGCTAAGAAAATGTAAGTGGTCAAGATAGTTTTCAACACACAGATTTACCACAGGTCATTCCAGTTTTAGCTCCTACTTGCTCCTTCTCACAGAGACAGAATATGTGGGGAGGTAGGAGCCTTTTCCTTTTTTTCCCTTTTTTTTTAATTAGCTGTAAGAGACATTTCTGCAACATTTCATAAGGCTATCCTTTCTGTGGGGAAAAAAATAATTTGCATATTCAAACCTTTAAAATGTCATCTCTTCCTTACAGCACATCTAATCAATGTCACCTGCAAAACAGGACACCCAAGGCTCCTGTAAGGGCCAAATTCTATTTGCCAGCTGGACAATCCAAGTAATGCCCTTTATGACAGTATTCACAAGGTTCAGAACACAGTAGCTTTGGTAATTATGAGGCAACTTCAATAAAGAAGCACAGACAGGTCACAGATTGCAGAGTGACAATGCCAATTCAGCTGGAACAAACAGTAATCTCCAAGGTGCTTCAGTTCCTGCCATTCTCAATGAAGTTCTTTACTCAAAGTAAAATAAACCATAATCTATTCCTGTGAGCACAGAGTATCGTGTTCCCTGTCCTTTTGAAATGTAGACAGTCACTTTTTTGTTCACATGGTTTTGTGGAGAATGAAAGAGGCATACTGGATTTATTCAGACATCCTTGTCATTCATGGCTTGTAGCGAATATTATGAATATAGAGAAGAGGCAAGAGGAATCACTGTGAGGCCAAAACCAAATCATGGGGCATGCAGAAAACGAAAATGGCAGAGGGAATAGGAAAGAAAACTGTAATAAAAGGATAGGAGATCAGAGGGCAAGATTATAGGATGAAGGAAGGTTATGAAGCAAAGAGGTTCAGATGGCAAGAGATTTGTGAGTAGCTCAGAAATGAATGAAAAAGAGTAAAAATATACTGTGAAGAAAAAATGATACCTCTCTGAATTCACAATTTTTTTACTTCTGAAACATTTAGACCAAAATATTCCATGACTTTCTGTTCATTCATGAGACATCTTTTAATGTTAGTCTACCAAATCCTTATGTAGCGCAAACCCACAAGTCTTGGTCAAAGCACATGGAGAGGTGGGACATCTTTCTCATAAAGACTTTTTATGACCATAAGGCTTTCAACTAATTATCTTTATATGAATTACTGATGTAATATTATTACACTGGCATTTACTTTAATTAATTAGTTATTAGTTATGCTGCTGATAGCTCCAGGAAAGGTTTCAAATGCAGATTTTCAGAGACAAGTTTCAGCTACTATTTACATTCCAGGGTTCCTCTGTTACAACAGAATGTCACCTAACAACAGGTTTTTGCAATGTATATCTCTGACTAATGATCTAACTAATGGTATTTTTAAGAGCATTGTAGATGCTTTAGAAAATTTCCATTGATTTCTAGTGATTGAAACATCTTTAAGAGTTACATGTCTAGCTGTCACCTGCTTTTGACAAATCTCACATTTTTATCATTAAGCACCTTAATATCTTTCAAAATCTGACTTTTAGTTCCGTGGTGCATTGTATTTTTTCTAAATGAGGAATAATAACAGTTCGTTACCTTTCAAAAGGATTGAGAGAATGCAAGGAATTTGAGGACATATTTTATTTATGGTTTTTATACATGTCCTCCTCCATGAAATTAAGTGGAGCGCATAACTGCCTTTGAAATCCTTCCTTACAAAATTAAGCCATACACAAAACATGGAGAGATTTTCTGTTCATTTAAGAGCCATCGTAGCTACTATGTAGCCAGCTCTACTGCTTTTGGAGTCAATGATATAACTTCCTTCGGGCTTCATTAGAAGGAACATTGGGAACAGAAACTGCTTCCTATTTAATTGATTTCATTATCAGTTTCTTGCTGTGACCAAACAAATCTTCTTCATAGTAAACATGGGGCTCAGACATCTTTTTCTCCTTCTCTTCTGATTTTCCTCAGTGCTAAAATAGCTTATCATCTATCCCTGCCACTCTCCCCTCTATGATTTCTTGGCTGGA
Source organism: Phaethon aethereus (assembly GCF_964289735.1). Taxonomy (NCBI): domain Eukaryota; kingdom Metazoa; phylum Chordata; class Aves; order Phaethontiformes; family Phaethontidae; genus Phaethon; species Phaethon aethereus. The sequence continues at coordinate 61,263,409 of NC_138582.1, read as the reverse complement.
AGCTATCGAACTCTTTAACGTGTTCACTCTGCCACCGTCTCTCATTGACATCTTGCTGATAAACTTGTCAGTGAATATTGACAGGCTCCACCACCATATATTATTTACTAGTCACTAAGTTAATTGAGTTTCTTTTACTGTTCAAACAGCCTGTACTGTAATGGGGGGAGGAAAACCACGTTGCTTGCCATTGCTTGTGGTGGTATCAACCCATTGTTTGTTACTTAAAGAGAGTGACACATTAGGGCCCCTTGGCGTTTATGTCATGTAAAAGTTGCAGGCTGCAGCACTGAATAGAATACTGGAATGTTACTATTCTGCTAGATCAACAGAAGTGGTAATAGTGGGCATTCACAATCCTTACGAATTACTTCATTCTGGGTATGGTTTAAAGAAAATAAAATACGTTATTTTGTCATTATATCCAAATTCATGTCTCCTTTCTCATGGTGACTTCTTAAATAAGAACGTCAGTGTATGTGTATTGGAATTCAATCTAGGAGATAATGTGCTTGTGTACCACCATTAACACTTGTTCTTGGATATCACCTCGATAATGAAGCAGAATCAGACCTCTGCAGCACCACCAGGAGATACAAAGAGATGAAGCAGCAATGCACACAAAGCATGTTGCAACTTAGCAAGCTGGTCATCTTACTTAGCAGAATAATGATTTTAGGGTTGACAGCTACAGGTAGCATAGTTTCCCAGAGGAATTCAGACCTTCCAATCTGTGCTGGTTTTGGTTGGGACAGAGTTGATTGTCTATGTAGTAGCTATATGGGGTTATATTTTGGATTTGTACTGAAAGCAGTGTTGATAATACAGGGATGTTTTCATTATTGCTGAGCAGTGCTTACACAGGGTCAAGGCATTTTCTGCTTCTCACACTGCCCCACCAGTGAGTAGTCTGGGGATGCACAAGAAGTTGGGAGGGGACACAGCCAGGACAGCTGACCCCAACTGACCGAAGGGATATTCCAGACCATATGATGTCATGCTCAGCATAAAAAGCTGAGGGAAGAAAAAGGAAGGGGAGGACGTTTGGTGTGATGGCGCTTGTCTTCCCAAGTATCTGGTATGCATGATGGAGCCCTGCTTTCCTGGAGATGGCTGAACGCCTGCCTGCAGATGGGAAGCGGTGAATGAATTCCTTGTTTTGCTCTGCGTGCATGTCCAACTTTTACCCTTCTGATTGTCTCCCCCATCCCAGCAGGGGGGAGTGAGTCAGCAGCTGTGTGGTGCTTAGTTGCCGCCTGGGGTTAAACCATGACACAGTCTGAATGCACTCACTAATATTTTTTTCTGTACTGTTTGATACTCATTTATCAATGTCACTTCTTGAGATGAATATATTTAAACACTTTTTCTTGATCAGAATCATATCTGAAATGTATTTAAACACGAGTGACACATTTGGGGTACCTGTATATCATTGTTACTTGTCCATGAATTAATACCTGGGTTGTAATTCAGAAAGTGCTGTAAACCTGTAGTAACTGTTGTTTCTACAGTATGAAACAGGCCATTTGCCACTGACCTCTCTGCCAGCACAAGAATTTGTCCAGCTGTGTGATGAACTGGATAGAGCAACTGATCACCAATCACTCTTGAAAACTCTGGGGAGGAAATAAATATGGTTTAGCTAAACCAGCTCTGCTACCTGTTTGCTGAACCTTAATATCACTGCATATAATATCACTGCATGGAGTGGAGACTTTGGGTAGTAAGCAGTAAAGAGACAGTGGAACATTTCACAAGGGAATAATGACCTTGTTGTTTCAATAGAATTACAACACTGAAATTGTGTTCTACTTAGAATTTTACCTGCAGTTTGCCTTTACAGCAATTACTCTTCATTCTCCTTACACTAGTAATTACTACATTTGACTGGAATGCAAAATTCTGTTGCTTATATGTAATAAATGTGTACATATATGTATTCCCACGTATTTTTTATATATAAGTATACATATACTACAGGACATATGAGGATCCTTTTCTGTTCAAATGTGTTACATATAAATGTAATCTCTTCATCACTTTTCCTTTCACAGACAACAATTATTAATATGACAGTTACCCAAGAAAAACAATTGTAATCTATCCAGCTTTATATTTTCCTACCAAAGTTCTTTAAATACTTGTCAAGTTACGGGAAAGTGTTACATTTTTATTCTCTGTTATTTGTAGTGGGGAAACCAATTAGGGTAAAATAAGAATATTTTCTTAAGGTAAAAATAATGAGTCCAAGACTAATAAAACTCACATCATAAAACATGGATACGGTGTACAGAGAAATTTGTGGGTAAGATAAGTTTACATCCGCAAAGTGCCATTTAACATCAGAAGGCTTTAAAAATATATATTTTCCTGGTTCTGGGAGTAGATGAGTAAAACTAAAGCAATCTTGGACCAACATCAGAATTTAAATTGCAGTGTGTTTCTTGTTTCCCCCTTGTTCTACCTCTTCACTGCCAAAGGTTGGCAGTTCCATTATTATGGCAATCAAGCTGTCATGTTCTTACATCATATATCATCACCAAGAAAACTAGTTTCAGAATCTCAACATGTTTGCAACTCACTGGAGATAGTTCTTGCTGGTGATGATGAACAAATTGTAGAAACACAGAGACATCCTATGGTCTAGGAACCCTTAGACCTAAGGGAAAAATAAAGTCTTGGTTAATGTTCAGACTAATTCCCTACACCATCAAATGTTTCCAGGTAGAAGAAACAATGCTGATTTTCCCCTTGCTGCTTCCTACTCCACTTGAATGAGGTGTGATCCTCATTCACATTCATTGTAGGTCTTCTCCAGTCATTATAAGGGCTCATTCAAACTTAAAGACAGAGAAAGTTGAATCATCTGTTTAATTATTTTACTGTTACCTCAGTCGGGACTACAATCTATTTCACTTCACTACATTTATGGAATATAGTCAAGTCTGAGCATGACTTCAATTTCTCATATACAAACATTTCAGGCAAAAGGCTAGGACATTTATCTAGTATTTGTAAAATGCAGTAATCAGTTGTTGGAGGCAAATTTCTGACCCACAAACATCTTTCTTATAAGAGGATGAAATTGGGATGTTTACTTAGAAGATCAGTGTAGTGGAACACTCAGTTCTTCATCTTGTTTTCAAACTATGCTGATGTGCTTCCTGATACCACATTTTATTGCTTCTTTGAACTACACTGCAACACAGTTGCACCTATATATAAGGAGAGCTACATTACACAAATATATATAGGTAAAGTTTTTTTCCCCCAAAGAATTGCAAAACTAGAAGCTACAAGTACTTTTTTTTTCCTTCTGCCTTAAGCAGCATTTCATTACTAAAAGGCATGAGACTGTTATTTTCCTCAAAGTCTAGGGAAAAAAACCTCTAGAGACACTCTTTTTTACGTACATATTTGTCCTGGTTTCAGCCAGGATAGAGTCAATATAGAGTTAATTTTCTTCACAGAAGCTAGTGTGAGGCTATGTTTTGGATTTGGGATGAGAAACTGTTGATAACGTGCTGATGTTTTGAGTTGTTGCTGAGCAGTCAAGGACAGTCCAGATTCTCGTGCTGCCCTGCCAGCGAGCAGGCTGGGGGTGCACGGGGTGCTGGGAGGGGGCACGGCCAGAACAACTGACCCAGGCTGGCCAAAGGGATATTCCAGACCATATGACGTCATGCTCAGTATATAAAGCTGGGATGAAGAAGAAGGAAGGGGTGGAGGGACATTCGGAGTGATGGCGTCTGTCTTCCCAAGAAGCCATTACGCGTGATGGAGCCCTGCTTCCCTGGAGATGGCTGAACCCCTGCCTGCCCATGGGGAGCGGGGAATGGATTCCTTGTTTTGCTTTGCTTGTGTGCACGGCTTTTGCTTTACCTGTTAAACTGTCTTTATCTCAAACCATGAGTTTCCTCATTTTTACTCTTCCGATTCTCTCCTCTGTTCCATCGTGGGGGAGTGAGCGAGCAGCTGTGTGGTGCTTAGTTACCAGGTGGGGCTAAACTATAACGATATTTTTTTTTTTTAATTGTAAGCTTGCTTTCTATGTGATATTTTTATTTCAGATTAAATGATTTGTGCCATCCTGAGGGACAATTTAGCTACAAAGAATTGTTTCCATGTTAAGCATTCAGGCTTTGAGTTGAACTTTCAGGTATTTATTAAGTCAAGCCAGCTGAAAGATTAAGGTGGTGGTTGCATTCTATTTAAATTGAGTATATAAAGTAACCCACTACAGTAACTGAAAATAATTAATCATAGAAATGATAACTCATCCTCATGGAAAATCAGTTCCTGTTGTTCTTAGCATTTAAAATAAATTAATTCCTTGTCTTGAATGAGCCCTTCAACAAATTGGAAAAAAACCCCAAGATTAGTTTGATGGTCATTCTTGTCTTCATTTCTCTGAAGATGAAACTGAGAAATGGAAAAGATATATCAAAGCAATTTTGTATAATCTTAGGATTTGATGTTTAGCTGGTATAAGTCATGATAACTGCCCTGCTCCTCTAAAGAATATTGGTATCAACACTGAATGGTCAGGGATTGAAGAAATCAGATTTTCTTCCCATTTTTCTCCCTGATTTGAACAGTTTTGAAACAGACTGTTTAAAGCCTTAACACACATTCAGTGGGAGCCAAAAGAGTGTAAGATACAAGAGGTCTACCTGCACAGAGGCATTTTCTGAATGAGAATATGATTGTAAGAAAAGTAAATACAGAATTTAATTCATTGTTCTTTCCTTGCTAATCACATCAAATGGAGCAAGCCTCTAAAGGTTTTATTTTCTAAGCTAGTGATTCTGCAAATGTGTGACTTCAAAGAGTATCTGCATTCATGGAAGCCGCGCCATAGAGGCAGTTACCAAGCACACCTATAAAAGCTATTACTGTAAATCATTTGTAGGATCAAGACCAGCACTAGGTGAGCAGAAAAAAAAATTGCCTGTTTAGTTAATATTTTTTATTTCTGTACTCCTCCAGTAACAATTTATATGAGCTGGAATATACGAGGGAGTGGAGACTGAGTGGCAGTAACCAGTGTCTCTAGCTAATGTATTTATTATTGCATAAAGTCCTTGAATTTGCTAGGCATGGAGGTCCCTTTCAGTATCCCCAGTCTCATTAACAGAAATGGGATGGTAGCCATCCCATTAAAAAAAAATACTGTAGAGATCAGTGAAGACTTCAGATTTATTTTATTGTCTTTTGATTTAATACATGTTCACCTTGTTTTAACATTGTCATTTGGCAGATGGATTTTACCTCTGAGACAATTTTCTTGTTCTTCAAAAAATATTAAAGCCATTCCCAACATTTATCCTTGCTCCCATTCCCTCCTTAACTGCTATTGAAAGCATGCATTTCATGAGTACTCTCAAAAGTCTCTGCTACACTGGCAAGCATTAGCACCCATGCTTACTTCAGAATTCACTAACCCCTTTCAGGTATTGTGCATTATCACCATATCTCCTCTGTGTGTGTATCTATATATGCATATGTATATACATACGCAGATATATGCAACTCATATGTATATGTATTTGTATATCTCCTGTACTGGCTTTCAGACGGTAACTCACAAGCAGAAACTAATTCTTTCATGAGGCTGAACTCCTTGAAACAATCTAACTGAAACCAAATTATGCATAATGCCAATCCTGCTTCTAATATCAGAATGCTTTCATTTTTATATTTGTTAATTCATTGGTTGTTACATTAACATTCATCATAGCTATGTATTTCAGTAACCTTTCATTACATGCTGACATTTGGTCATCATCTTTAATGAAAATATAAAGTACTCCCACGTTGCATGTTTCAGTCATTGTCATAAGAAGATACGGTCCTAGGCCACTTCCCTTGTGTTCTGAAGGAGAGTCAGGATACTGACGCATAAACGCAAAAAGCACCCCTCAGTATTCCAACCCAGGGTGGTGGAAAGTTGACGTGGAAACCATGACTAAGAGATTGTGCAGCCTTTTTCAGTGGCATTTTCTATTTACACAAACAAATGGATCCCAGAACTGCAGAAAACTATGCTGATATTAAGGACTCCTTTCTTTCCACTCTCTCTCCTGCTCAACTAGAAGATGCTGGTGGTAGGCCAATATGTAAGATGTTCTCCATCCCTTTGCCCTCACATTCAGCTTTCATTGAAACTATTGGGACTTTGGCTGTAAGTTAGAACCACGTGAAGGTTGTAAGAGGTTAATTTCTAGGTATTGATGGTTCTAGCATATCATGTTTGCTTGTTTGTTCTCAGATGTGATAACAACTGTGTAACTTTCATACATTCCTTTTTCTTCCCTCTCATCTGGTATATCATTTGGTAGGTGCTATCTCTTTGCCAATGTTTGTAAAATTTTTTTATTTGTTGGCATTTCTACTTTTGGAGGAAGAAAGTGTGTTTGTTTTTACCTCCCACCCCCCTCTGTATACACAGACAAACTCACATATATATAGAATTGTTTATCAGCTCATAATGACTTCATATTTTCCATTGCAAAGAAAGTGGTGAAGAGGCTGTCATGGCAAAACACCAAAGCATTATCATTATCCCAGGTGTGTGTACTCTGCAATTTAAGCTTGCAAGCATGTTTTTTCACTTTGTTCTTTGCTTTCCCGAGGAAAATTAATTTTCAGCTTTTTCAGGTTCTTCAGTTGATACATATGGACATTTTCAAGCACCAGCTACTTGAAAAATATCAAGTCCTGTGAGAATTAAATAAAACAAATTTATTTTAGTTGTCTGCCATGCCATTCTAGAGACAGATGTAAACTTCACTTGCAAATTCCACTTGGTTTAAATCAAATGAAAATTAAATAACATTTTGCAGAAAACATTCATTTAAAAAGGGATGAAGCATTTTCAATAACATGAATAATGACAGCTCCATCGGTAAGGAGGAAAGAAAGTCCTATGGGTGAGAAATGGCCTTTGAATTACAAGGAACACATGGACAACTCCAAAATACAGACAATAAAGCTTTTAAGTACCAGCGAAATGATGCTCTGATAGAGTAGGAAACAATGTAAATTATGTTTGTTTTTCATGCTTCTTGGACATTTGTGAGAGACAAGTAAGTGATCACTGAAACTGAGGTTTGTTTGTTTACCTGTTGGCAATGAAACCTGACTTCAGTCAAATAATCCGGTAGGTACACATTGTGGAGCCAGTGATGCCTTTTCTTCCTTGTGGTAAGTGGATGCTCTTCTGCAATGATCTGCTTTCAGTCAGAGCAAACAGACTTTTTCAGGATTCTGGTCTGCTGTGAGGCTTGTTATTTTTTCTGTCTCATGATAATTCCATCAGACTCATACAAAGATTTATAGTACCTTCTTGCACTTTGCTGCTGCTTTATGTTTCTGCTATCAGTGGGTACTGTCAAGAATGAAGCTTAAAAAACAGCTTAATAACAGGATGAGCTGCTGCACTGATTTTAACAGGGTTGCAATGAGGGTAAACCAGGGTGAGACTTAACATAATTATCAATATACCTGTTACAACCTGTAAAGGATCCTCTTCTGCCTCATGCACCATGAAAAACACCAAAACTGAAGTAAGTTCTGAAAACTAGGTCATCTATAGAGGTGTTGATTTAAATACTTGACAAGTATGTCTGCATTGCCAGGAGAAACAGCCCAAAAAGCATGAAAATGGAGAGAGAATTATTAATTGACTTAATCATACTTTGGAAAGGATATGCCAAATCATTCCATAAGATATAAAGACAAAGTTTTGCTACCAGCCATTGCAGAAAAGGTGTTGGAGCACAGGACCAATTATGAAAGCTGTCATAACTGCACATTCTGCATTAGTGTAGCCCTGTGACCACAGCACCCTGGAGAAATTCAGTACCTTTCATAAGAAGTCTGTGTTACCAAGGTTGCTAGGAATGCAAACTCAGATTTAAATTGAAATCTCATAGTGAAAAAGAAGCAGTATCTTCAGCATCCTCTCTTTTATTTGCATTCTTAGCGGAGTATATATGTTGCTGTTGCTCTGGTGATTCTAAATCTCAAAAAAGAAAGTAACAGTAGATTAGCTTATACAAGTCTATTTTGGGGGCTGATAATTATTTTTATTTCCTTAGTAGTTATCAAACATGTGGATCAATTTTTTTTTAAATTTACATAGAAATTCTTCTGTTGTTACTACTGCTTATAATCAAACTTTAGCCGAGAATCTGTTTCTATGAATGTCATAACATTGTTGTGTCAGCAATCTTCTCAGAAAATATCAAGCAAGTAGTAAAAATCTGTGCAACCAGTTGTGAAAATCATGACCCCAAAAATGCTTAGTTTGGGTTAGCAAAATTAAATGCAAAACAAAACACACAAAAAAGAAGCAAAAACGTTTAGAAAATTATTAAAAAAAAAAAAGAGAGAAAGCAATCCCAGACAAAATAATCCCCATCAAGATTAGAGTTAAGAGTTAGCTTTTCCCCATTGGTTTTTTGTTTGTTTGTGGGTTTTTTTGCTTGCAGGTTGGTTGGTTTGTCTTTTGTGGGGTTTTTTAAATTATGTAAATATATTCAGCAGCTTCCACACATCCTTACTCACAACTGCTTGCCATCCATCCACTCTTCCCTCCTTCTCTCCCTCCCTCCCCAATCTGTAGGACTTTGAGCTGGGGAAACAACCCAGTTGTTTTTTAGCCTGTCTTTTAATACAACCCATAGAAGTACCTATTCATTTAATTGTTGGTGCCTTGGTCACAAAGTACATTTTCCTACATTTTTTTTACTTTCAGAGAAGGAGAAAAAAGAAATCAAGACAGTAGGGCTTTTTTACTCAGAGGAAGCTTTTTTAAGAGTAGGAAAAAAAAAAAATTCTTTATACTGACAACAGAGGGATAGTTATTTCTGAAGTAATGATGTTTCAGGGCCAGAGCCCAGCAGGCGTTTATCATCACATTGCCATTCTCCCCAGTCTACTGCAATTTATACCAGCTGAGGACTGATCTCTCAGTTTCACCATTATCTACTTAAGAACTCAGGCACTTAAACGTTTTAAATATTTTTCAAAATTTCACACATGTGCTCATAGTCCAATCTGTGAGCAATGACAAGTAAGAGGTTCATCAGTCCATTTCTCTTTGAGATCAAGGGAATATATTTTGTATATTAACTAGATGAAGAATCTAGGTTATGATGTAATAATTCTCAACCTTTTCTGACTGTCGAACCTGAAAATAAAATAGATTTGTAAACATAGAGAAGAATAAAAAAACCCACACCTAATGACAGTGTGATAAACCTGTAGATTTATATGTTTCAGTGGGTTTTCAGATAATGTGCAAGTTTTAAGATGAAAGAACAGTATTTGTTTAAGATTGTATTAACTATTTCAATATTGTCTGAATGTCTCTTCATGACTCCCCCTTACCTCAGGTATAGTGACCTGTCTAGTGAAAAACACAACTAATATACAAGCTTGTGCATGAAATGAAAAATCAACTTTAAACATTCAAGTCAAGGTTACCTTCTAACCTCAATGAACGGAACACTTCTGGGTTGTCCTTTAGATAGTCGACAGACAGGTGAGGTGACAAGATTCTTACTTCAGCATCAGTTAAGCCAAATCCTTCTAGAAATTACACTTTCTTAAATAAGAAATTCGACCCAGAGTCTCAAAGATATCTGAATGTCTAATGCCACTCAGTTTTGTTGGAAATAAGGCAACTAAATACTTTGGAATTTTGAATTTTAACATCTAATTGGCCACCCATAGAAAGAAATGGAAATACTTCTAGAAATCATCACTACATACATGCTGGGAGTTTTTTCTTCCTTATAGGGAAACCCACGGATGCAAGGGGGTAAACAGCAGGTGAAAAATCAAGCTTCTTCCATTTAGTTATACATTGTAGGAGTTAAACTTGGATACCTACCTTTTGATATTTATTCTCCACTGAAAAAAAAATGTAGCTAACATAAACACTGAAATGAGTTTAGAGCAAACTCACTGCTTTCACACAGAGAGGGAAACAGCTCAAACTATATAACAGGAACAAAGACTTCATCATCATTTACCTCAGAGAAGTTATTTCAGAACTGCTCTAAAGATGAGCTTTGTGGCTCGCCTCCTGTTATGTCTATCTTTCTTTATCAGGATGTCCTACTGTTAAGATCATGTTACCATGACTACTATGTTTAGGCCATGTGTAACGTTTCTTTTTGAGAATCATTCTTACTATAAAAATAATTATCTTCTTGAGGGAAAAATGAAAATGTTTGGGATGACTGCACTTTTTCTGCTCCAAAAAATCAGGCTTTAGACCTGTTTGATCTAAGTCAGTTGAAGTCAATTTGATTTTGATTTTCCTCTGACTGTAGAAAATGTCTTACATTTTTTATGTAAATCATATGAATGAATTTGTGGTCTGGATTAAGATGTGAAGAGCTGAAGTTTTCTTGTGAATGCCTGTTTTTCTTTGGTCTCTCACTTGTGGAGTGATCCTAATCCTCATCAGGGCAACTGGTAGGATATCTACACATTTAAGATGGGTTTCTTGACATAATTTGGAAATTTGTGTTTTAAGAGTCTGATTCATTCTTTCTATCTTCTCACTAGACTGTGGTCTCCAAGGTGTATGTAGATCCTATTTCGGTTGGAAGAGGCTTGACACTCCTTGGATTATTGCTAAAATAAAATGAGGTCCATGATAGAGGATAAGCCCTCAGGGATTCCAAATTGAGGAATTATTTCTTCTAATAAAATTTTAATGATTTCCTTAGCTCGATTGTTGCGGCAAGAGAAAGCTTCGAACCACACAGAGAATGCATCTACTAAAACAAGTAGATATTTATATTGAGCACACTTTGGTAACTTGGAGAAATCTATTTGCCAGTGCTCCCCAGGGACTATTACCCTTTTTGCTTCACACATCGGTAGCTTTCTTTAAATCCTAGGGTGGTTTGTGTAGCAGGTCTGACATCTTCTTACTATTAGGTCTGCACTTGATTGCATTTTTGGCCCTATAGCATCTCTTAACACTGCTGATCATAGCATCAGCTCCTGTCTGAGTTTCTTCATGTAGTTTCTTCTTTATTACTTCTCTTGGCCATGGATTGAATATGTGTGTTTGTTTTCTAAACAAATGTTTCCCTCTTCGCTGTCTTAGTTTTGAAAACTTAATTAAAACATGTCTAGAGATGGACCTACAACAATAATCCATGTCTGAACAAACTCAGACATCTTGGGAATTTACATCTGTGTTTAACGTATTTCACAACTGACCTTTACTTTGTGAAACTATTTGAACTATCACATGTATTTTGAAAGAAGATTGAATCACTGTGATGTGGGTTTATCTCAGACTTTAAGGTAATATAGACTCCAGGTGCTACAAAAACATTTGAGCATCATGATCAACATCACCTAATGATTGTGAAGAAAGCAGCAAGGAGAAGATCCACTGAAATGTACCAGTTCTCCCCTGAACTTCAACACCTTGTGTCTGCGCTGCTGGGAAGACAGCAACACAGGTTCAGTGGATTTTGTGATAGGCTTCTACCACATAAACCATAGTAATTTTATTTGTCAAGAAAGTGACCAGAACTGAAAAAAAATGGCTGAAAAGATGTATTTTCTCCTCAGAGCAAGGAAGAACATTGTGGATCCAATTTCTTCCTTCACAGGTCAAAAATGAGCTTGCTCAAATGCTTTAGGCAAAGGTATGTTCCACTGAGATGATAAGATAGAATGGAAAAGTAGATGAGTAGCATTGGCACTTTTCAACATGAAAATTTAGGTACTAGAATATCTTGAAAAGTATTTATATGAATTGCAAAAACTCATGGAAGGAAAGCAATTCTGGCCCGGAGAGTTCAGTACCATAATCCCATTGACTGCAACAATAATCTAGCTACTGGCCATGAGAAAGTGCTGGTCCCTCTTTCATTTTCAATATATAGTTCTAAGTGGCCTTAATATAAATCCTTTAAATTTTGAAGTGCACATTCCCATTACTTTCATGTTCAAGACAGATATCCTATGTTAATATAAAATCGCTATGGTTAAACATTTCCTTAAGAACAATTTTCTGATAATTGACAGTAAGATCCTTAAGCTCATAAAAAAATAAATGCGGCAATTAAATTTGCACATATAGCCTTTGCACTTTGTGTGAGTAATGGAACAATTTGTACTTCATTATAACAGTGTAATTTGAAAAAGTTTAATAAATAATTAACATAGATTGTAATAAACATACTGCAGAGTGGAGCTCATGTGCTTTAATTACATATAAACTCATCTGCAAAATGTGTTGCAACTGCTTATCAATGTTTTATAACCAAACTTTCTGCAGTCAGATGCTGTAACATGCAATTAACCAGCGGCAATAACAATTGTTGAAAAATTATAAGCTATTTATAAATGTAATCTTAATATAAAGTGTGTCCAAGAGAACCTTTGTACTGAAAAAGCTATTTATAAGAAACCAAACACAAATGTATAGTCTTCCCAATTGCTAGTATTATTTAAATTACAAAAATCTAAGCACAAATAGAAGTTCAGACAAAATCAAGTGTACAGATTTATATGTTTTTGCTACAATATATGTGAAAGTGGTATTTTTCCACTCTCATTTGTTGCTAACATGCTGAGGTACAGAAACAAAAATTTTCTGATTCCAGAGAGGGTTTTTCACTTGGTCAATATAATTTTTGCAGTTAAAGCAGATAACATTTGCTTCTATATGGAGAGAAATTTCCTTTGACAGGTACAAGCTTATGTCATTCTGCCAAGCAGCAAAACAGGCAAAGAGACGATGCACAACTTACATAGTATTTGAGGTTTTTACAGCAGGTTTGTGTGAGTTCTGAGAGCCAGAAGGGTAGACTTTGTACTTTAACATGGCACTTTCATACCTACTTAGCTTTTACCAAGTTGGAGAAGAAATAGGGAATGTTGCTGCATATCTTCTATCTTCCAGATCTGTGCAGAAGGAGATCTGTGTGTAGATGGTTTCTAACAGGAGAAATGACCACTTTCTTCAAAAAGTCCTCTCTCGATATTTATCTGGAAATGATCTTGATACATTCATCTTGCAAAGCAGTTGGAATAACTAGTAATACTTGGTATATTATTTCTTTCTCTCAATGAATGTATTATTATTATTAAAGCTTCCATGAAGAAATTTCAAAGATTCACATCTTCTAGGATTAATTCGGTCACTGCTACACTGTAACACTAACAAAATAGGAATCCAAATTCAGCCTACAATGGCTTTTATTTTCACAAATTGGAAACACTGATTTTGTTTTTTTCATGATATCAGGACCAATATATTGTTCCTTCACTCTTTTACCATAATTTGGTCAATACCTGGTAATATTTTTGTCAGCATTGGTTAAATCAGTCCAGTTTGTTCTACTGAAAAATCAAGAAAGAACTTCCCTTTAACTGTTTGTCCCTAAAAAACACCTCCAGATGAGGGTTAAATTATACATAAATTAAGTGATGTGCAAAGAAGTTGCAAAAAATTTACTTTGAGGATTAGATTGGCCTATATATTTCAGCCAGATGATCATTCTAAAGTGAAATGATGGCAGTTTAAAATGTCCACATTGTTGATGTCTCTTTTTTTTCTGGGTTTTTTTTTTTCCCCTTACTAATCCAAATTTACCTGTAAGAACAGAAATTATCGTATTGTAAAAATCTAAACGTTCTGCTTGGGCTATTAATTTTCAGGACATATGTGAGTGGAGTCTGGGTTTAAATACAGTTTGAGGAAATACAACTAGTTTTTGTATTACCCCAGTCTACCCTCTCTTCCAGGGTATCTGAAAGGGTAACCATCCTCAAGAAAGGTCATATTTTTCACTATCAATATGCCAATTTACACCACTTTTATTTGCACTTCTTAGATATGGGTGTTTTGTCTTCATATCTCAAACCTTTTTACACAGAAAACAATGACTGAGAAGAAGTGTTGGTGTTTTTATGGCAGAAGTTGGCATGGCATTAGTTAAAAAGCTCATTTTGATTCATGTTAAAAAAAATGGACATGCTTTCTACCATGACTTATATCACCTGTTCAGTTCTCGATTGAGTAATGATTGATGCTCAGTGCCTGTCTTAGTTGGGTATAGCCACTCTCTGTCACCAGTTTTGACCATAGTAACAAATAGCAATGATGTAGAAGGAGAGAAATTACACTTATTTTAAATAATATTTTTACATCATGGATGTAGTTGGCCAAAGAGTCATAATGGTAATAACGTATGTCATCTTTGTATTACATCAAGGAGAATGGTTTTAAATGTTCCAGTGGAGTGCATGTATTGCAAAAGTAACGAACCATGAGGATGGACAGCATCCAAAAATGCTCCATGGAAGTAGTCAATAGTCTAGAATTAAAGCAAGTCATTGAGCTTATTTTGATGTGATATTAGTCATGAAAATTTGCTCTTCTATCTCTGTTACAGCTTGCTACAATTGAAAATTAGTTTTCTTCTTACAACACTGAGGATATCTACAAGTACTGATGTTTGTCTAATGACTGGAGTGAACTATGACCAGTTTTGAACATGTAAAGTGTTTCCAAGTCAGAAAGTTGTGATGATGGATCAAAGCTAACTGGAACAATTTTTCGTACTAATCACTCTGAGAGCAAGCTTTTGATTTTATATGTTGATTTGTGCTGGGAGCACCAATAACATTCATTATCAATATGTTCATTTTAGGATTGTTACTGGGTTTTGATATTTCTTATGCTTAAAATGAGGAACGTTTATTGAAATTTTAATACTATCAGAGTCAGTAGTGACTTAAAAGCATTCATCCTACACTTACTAGAAAAGCGTGCATTTCAGGCTACAGTGCCCCTGTCTATCTCTTAAAAAACTGAACTGCGTAGGAATTTTCCACTTAATATTTCTGGGTTGGTTTGTTTGGGTTTTTTTGGTCTAAGTATAAATGAAATAAAAAATTAATACCTTGCAATATATTGCAATTGAAAAGTTTGTATTTCAAAATAAATCAGTCAGACAATTTTCACCACCAACAAAAAGTAGATTAAATTCCTGAGAGCCTAGGACATCTAGTTTCTCTCCAGCTCTAAAAATAGTATTAAATGAACTTGAATTCATATGTAGACTTCAGGAGTGATGAGATCAAACCTTTGTATATACTCAGAGGAAACCTAACTTTTATAGGGTGAATGGATTTAAATCGGCTGTGACCTGGATACTAGTTTCATGGCCACGCCAGCATCGTTGTTTCTGTTTGCTGAATGTACTTTATGTTGCCTCCCAGTAAGACAATAAATAAAATGTTTCATGATCAGAAGGTCTTTTAAGATACCAGGGTGTAAAACTTTTTTCAACTTTCACATAATAAGAGAAACTAGAGAGCAGCATACATCTGGAATAATGATAAAATATATAAAAATGATAATAAAACCCAGGAGAGAATGAGCTCCATTTTAAAAACCTGATGGTCAGCCACCTATGAGACAAATCTTAAATGTGATTACCACAGCTGTCTAGATTTTATGCCACCTCAATTAATTTTTTGTCAGACACTCTCACTCATTCTCTGGTATTGACAGTGGCAATGTAAGTTCTGAATCTCATACAGGACCAAGCCATGCAGTATACATGAGAGCAAAGTATTGTTCTTTTGTAAGGGAAAAAACAGAACCCACATAACCTCATAATATTCTGGCTAATCAAAATTAGTAGTGCATTTTGGGCAGATGGGTCTTGAATATGTTTATTCATTAATTTTGCTGTATAAAGCTATCACAGTGTTATTTCATGCTTAATATCAAACAGTAATTTTTATTTGTTTGTCCTTAACTGAAAATCTGCTATTTAAAATCCAGCTAAAACTGACTCCTCAAAATCAACTTGAAATCTAAATGTCAGTCTGGGTAATTAACAGTAATAAATATTCTGACACAAGACAACCAGTTATTATAGCTACGCAAAAATACAGTTCAAGTTTGTTCTTCCTCTCTTTTAAGAGCTCTAAAGCGGACACAATTATGAAGAAGGAAGCAGAGCTGGGACAGATGCTCCATTAGTTTTAATTAATGGATTTCAGTGGACTTCAGTTAAAGCTGGATAATCTCTGGTAAATTATGAAAGTGTAGCATAAAAAATCATATCATTTAAGACAATATCATTTTTCACAGAGTCACTTTTTCAATAAGCATGAAGCAATACAAAATTAAGTTTAACTGTTGTGTTTGGCTAGGAAAAAAATTACTAACATCACATAACTGCATGACATACTCTATCTACTTTTGCTCTAGACTATAAAGATATTAAGGAACAGTATTGTGTTAATGCCATTTGCCCTCCTCTAACATGGTGTTATTGTTGTATATTCACTACTGGATCACTCTTATTCTCTCCCTTCTTCTCTCTCTCTCTTGCTTTTCTTTCTAAGGCAAAAATTCTCTTATGCTTTCTTTTAGCTGAATAGCCCAACCACAGATGTCATATAATTTTAAACCTTCACACGCTAGATGGAAGAGGCAGAGGTACAAAATGTGTGCAAAGCTGCTTCTTAACAGCCACAAAGCCTGAGGTGAGACTGTCCTACCCATGGGCTGTTATGCCTTTCCTCACATTGTATCGGGATGCCAACTGGCAGATTCACATAGTCTACAGTTGTACTGGATCCAGTTCTCGCATTTGACTGATATGTTTTTACCTTCAGAAAGTCCTTTTTCATGACTCCATCCTCGAGTGCAGGGAAGCTGCATCCTTCCACTAGAAGCAGATGACTACTGGTTTGGCCATGGTCAAGGAACCTTGTGGCTGTGAACTAAAGGTTGAATCTACTCACCAAAAAGTGCAAACGTTATGCAAGTCTATGCCAAGACCTTGATTGATTCTAATCAGAATAGTTTAGATAGATATAGGCAACAGATAACTATGAAATCCAATTTTAACATAAGCAGAAGATGAATATTCATCTAAGGAGCTTCTGATTGAACAAGTTCTTGAATCAGTCCGACTCTTTTAAATGGTTACATTAAAACCCACTGATTCAGAAGGTAGAAGGTAATTTCAAAAGTTCTGGAAAATGATTATTTTTTTTCATGTCTCTAGTTTTAAAGCTACTGGCAAGACAAATAATTTCAAATAGCAGAATGGTACTTGTGGAATAATACAAATAAAAGGTTGAAATGGGGATGAGCAAACGACTATGTCAGTCATTATCTAGCCCTACTTGAGTTTTACACTACCAGGTAGACTTCAAGTCATCAGTTCTTGGGATGAAATGCTTGAGGATTACAGACAATGCTTCCAATTTCAGCTTTGGTAACTCAAACACTTCATATTTTTTAAATGAGTTGTATGTATTTATGAAAGAATGTGTACTTCTGTCATGGGAAAGATTTTCAAAAGCTTAGTGTTAATTCCCTGTCCTTATTTTTAGTGTTCATTTCTTGTACTTATAAGTTTCTACACTAATGCAGAAAACAGAGATGAATGTGTAAATCTCCCCATGCTAAAACATCTTTCCCTATATGGCTTGGTAGTCAATGCACAGCATCATATTTCAGCTGAAAGGAACTGCTGTGGGAAGGAATGTGTTGATGGAGACAAATACAAAGGTCAATGTCACTAGTACAGAAATCAGCAATAGAGGTAATGATATTAGAAGAAGATACCAATAATCAAGTTTAGGCTGTGTGATGTGAAACAGAATGGGGAAGCAATATACAGGGAAGGGGAAATAACTCACGATAGAGACAGGCTGCTGGATGTCAAGGAAATAAGTATCTGAAGAAGAGTTGCAATTTGCCTGTTACAGGTCTGTGTGTGTGTGAGCTGCTTTGAAAGTGAAATAGAATATATGCATCATTTGTGTGAATTTGTAAAAGTGTTTGTTGAAGGAATTGCAAAAAAAAAGTGAATGTAAAACCTCACACCCCTAAGCATTTAAAAATAGAGAAGGATCACGTCCGGTTAGGCTAATAAAATTCCAGTTTTGTATTATGTTCTGTATCAATTATAATGTGAAAAGCTCTGATTGCCTTCCTCCTATAAACATTTCAACTTAGTTCTGACCTGTATTTTCTCAGTAGTCTTTCAAGCAGAAGTACAGGAATTCTGACTACAACTAAAGGGATTAAACTATGTACACTGTTTGAAATACTTATTTTGACTACTCTGGAGGATTTCAAAGATCTAAGTTCAGCAAATTTTTCAGCACTTATAGATGTCTATTCACAAATTTTGTAAGACTTAGTACTTGATTTTTTTTGCAAATGCCTATGAATTCAAGAAATAACAATGTCTGATCTGTTTGTCATGTGTATTGCTTTTCAATGAGGGAAAAAAGCCAAAGGAGAATATTCAGACAAAATGTTTCTAATTAGAAAATTCAAGTGTCTAGAAGGTGTTAGAATACATTTTTACAGTTTATCTAAACCCTTGCCATTCCAATCAAGAGCACTGATTACTCAGATAGTCTATTCCGGTTTCTTTCTCCTTTTCTTCATGAAAAGTTTGTTGCATTTCAGTTTGAGGTTGGATGGGAATAAAATCTGAAACTGTAAAGTCTTTCACAAAACACTTTTCCCCCTTTCTTATCTCAAAAGAGGATCGTTTTTATGTCAATGTCTGGTTTCCAACTGGAAGCTGTTGTGGAGGAGACATACAGGGAATGGATATAAGTGAACATTTTCCATCTCATACACCTGTTGTGGAATCTCACAGCCAAAGGACCTTCTCACAGAGAAAGTGGCAGGAACCTGGTATAATTGTTTTGGATTATTTTGAAAACTGTCTAGGAAGCTTTGAAGAGTGGCTTGGAATGAGACACTTCACTACACACTGTATTATTTTCTTTTGAAACCCAACTTTTTTTTGTTTTTAATGCATACTGTAGTGCATTCCACTCACTCCAATGCACTGTCTTCTAATACTTGTGATATGTCAAATTAAAACAAACATTTCCTTCAAGAAAGCTATGTTTCTTAGAGAAAAGGGTGAGCTTTTCCCCCCAGAGACTGCTTTTTTTGGAACTACCCAACAGAATACAAAAAGAAGTAGCCGTATTTTTTTCCTCTTCACCTTTTATAGTCCTCCATGTAATTAAAGAATAAGCAGTTGCAATGCAAGTAATCCTAACCTACTAGATCAGGCCCATCAATTCTTTGGCTTCACTGACAAACCTATCACCAAGTCAACTTTATTGATGAGGAAGCGTTCTTGTTTGTGGTGGAATAAAAATTAGCAGTAAGCAGTGGCAAAATTTTCTCAACTTAAGAGTACACAACAAAACTTTCAAATAAAATAGCTTCCTTATTTTCTTTTTGCTTCTCATTCCTTATCCAAACGATAAATGACCTTGCTGTCAGAGCAATGCAAAAAGAAAAATGGAGTCAGTGACATGTAGTACAGCACCGTGTGCCCTGCTTCCTAATATACTCAGATGCAAAAATAGCAAACTCTTGAAAAATAACAAAATTTTTTTTTGTCTTCACTAACATTTTTAAATACAGCCTCACTTGAGAAAAACAGTAGCTAGTGGAGAATAACTTACAAAATAAAAAACCCTGTTCTTCATCCTGTATTCTGCAAGCGCTTCAGTACCCATTCTATTGCAAAGTATGCAGTAAATTTTTTACTTGTTATAATCAGGCTTAGAAAGAAAACTAATCTGCAGCTGAATTTAGCTATTAAGTGTAGAGCGTATTTTGTCTGGGGGGCTGAAGTTTTTTAGAGGCCTTGTCATAAGTAGGACAGCTCTGAGGAAAAGATATCCTTCCTCAGACAGATACATTTGCAAACTCTATATCCGAAAGATCTTAATGGTGTTACGTCTCCTGTATTTTATTTATACACAACATTCTCAGGGGTATTTAAATAAAAACTCGCTAGCTTCTATTACAAGATTAGGCAGTAAGTCAAGCTGTCGGTTAGGGCTGGGTCCCACTTAAAAAGTGAACAGCAATGTTTCTGTATTGTACAGGCTGTAAGGCCCACTTTCGTCATAATTCTCCACACAGTGTTTTTAAGTTTTTGCGTTTCATAGGATGAGCATTGATAGCTCATTCGTTTCTACAGAGTATACGTGCTTTTGGGAGCTTCTGGGGACAAAAAAGAATATAAAATATTTATATACCAAAGTTAAGCAAATATTTATTTAGACGTATTTAAAAGTAGCAAACAAGTGAAGAAGAAAAGACATATTCTTTGAAAAATAGGCAATCAGTTTCTTTCGAGGGTAAGTTAAATGCATAAAGGCTCAATTCTTCAGCTTAGGCAAACTTCTAAGTTAGTCGATAGAGCTTCATTAAGTTGCATGGACCCTGTCTTTCACAACATCTTGCAAATGAGGAGTCCATATATTGAAGTATTAGTTAACCAGATATAAGTGCTAAGTAACTGAAATAAGCATGAGCAGGAAGTTGTTTCTAAAGTTTTGAGAAAGAAAAGCTAGAAACTGTGTGCCTGCCTTCCCACTCCTTGCGTATTTACAGATGCCACCCTGCGCTACATTTAAAGCAAAACTGACGATGACTCTCCAGGTCCTATAAAATCACCTGAAAACTCCCCTCATTTTACTTCTTGCCCCTGGAAAAGCCTCAGAGAACAAACGGGTCTTGCGGCGTGCCTGAGAAACCAGCAAGATTCAGGCTCCGATGAACCGAGGAGGGGAGCAAATCCTGCCGTTAAGGACCCATCACTGACTGCGCCCTGACTTCAGCCCCTTGCGATTAAGCCTGTTACCTTGAGCGTGTTAGATGATCTCAACTGTCATGGTGTCATTTTTAAACACCCCAATGCACACTTTACCAGCGCAGCTTGACAGGGACAGGTGTTACTGCTGAATCCATTTGCATGCAGAAGACTGCACACATGGCACCGAGGCATTTGCAGCCTAATCCTCTGGGAACAGAAAGGACAAACAATAAGCCTGTTATTTTAACATAAGAACAATCAGTCAGGCTTTTGCGGATGAAATAATTTTTGATACCGATTTTGCAGCATCTGTAATTTTTGCTACTTTCTGCAAATCTGTGCTCATATTATTATACATTTATAGTAATTTGCATAGCTGCTGGCACCACAGCACGAGGAGCGCGTTTGCACAGAGAAGCCCAATTGCACGAGTGAAAACAGGTATCTCTAAAAGCTCCCTGAAGTTGAACAGTAGGTCCCACCCTGCAAATATGGAGTTTTGTTGGACTGGGGATAACAATGATGAAGAGACTCTCATCCTGTACTACTCGATGCTCTGTGACGTGTGAAGACTGGGTCACTTCGATACTGTAAGAAAGTGTCTGAAATTCCATATACCTATATGATCATTCAAATATTAATGCTTCCATTAATAAAAGAGAGCATTTATCATTAATGACGGAACAGCTGGTTCACATGAAATTCACATTTATTTCCAGAAAACTTGTGTCTGCTAAAGCTTCATAATACCTCAGAACATTACTCATTAAGGAATAAAAAAGAAATGTATTTTCATGCATTTTGTAGTTGTTTATGTTTGAGAACACCTCCTATGCCTGCAATTTGTCATATGCATAATAGTCCATATATCTATGAACATAATTTAGCAGAAATATTCATATGTTGTCGGTTTTCCAAAACAAGGTTGCTAGCTACTATAATAACCATACACTGATGGGACAAATAGCTTAATAGTGTCACTCTTCCTTTCCATTGCAGCTCTGCGATCATCAGCAATTTTCCTCTAGTAATATTTATTCCCACATTAGGATATTTAGTATATTTTAAAAGGTAAAATGATTAGACTGTATTCCTAAGGAATCAAGTCAAGTTCTTCAGGCTCAGGAGTCAAACTTCTGAGTTCAAGTTGTTATACGGATAAAAGTTAAAATGAAAGCTCAGAAGTGTATCTAAGATTTTTCTAAATTTATAGTCCTACAGAGAGTAGGCATAGTCCAGTCCTGCCTTTAAGACTCCAATTTTGAAATAACTTAATCACCTACTTATGTTATTAAGGAGATGCTTTTACTCAGTTGACATAGTCTAAATCTGACCTGCACTGAGACTGTGGAATTGGGTTACACTGAAAGAAATGCTTAGGGGAGTGTGCACTAATTAAGAAGGCCAGCCTAAATGATGAGTTCAGATAGTTTAAAAATTAACTAACAAGCAAGCATACATGTTTATAAGCGGATAAAAACCCCATATATCCATATGCAATAGTTTTAATATATTCAGGAAAATATGAACATGTTTAATATTAGTTAAAATTACAAGTATTTTCTAAATAAAATAAGGTTATGATTGTAATCGTGTTTTAGATCAACACCTTTATTCTAGTAATATTTCCATAATTACTTGTAATCATACCCTACAATAGATATCTCTATTTTTCCCTAAGAAAATTAGAAGGTATAAAGATATGACTAAGCGTCATAAAATACAGTGCAGTGAAAAGCTGCTCTCTGATTCATATTTTCTTATTATGATAATGATTCGCATTCATCACTTAGGGTGAATTAAATCCACCATAACAAGTGTTATAAACCTTCCTATAATTAAGATGAACCAAAGCATTTTAAAAAAATGTTTCTTGATAATTACTTTTGATAATGAAAATGATATTTCAGCATGTGATTCTTATGTTGTCTTAGTATTGCTGCTGATGCAATTTACAGAAGAATAATTTATGAAGAAAAGTTATATTCTGCTCACTGTGAGAGAAACTGCCAGCGTTAACCTAGATCTTTTAGTCTCTTTCCAGTCTTGCATAAATTAAATATTTCTTGATGATCCTGTATTTCTGATATTTCATCTCAGTTGCATTTGTCTAACAGGTACCCCACAACAATACCACTAAAAAACACCCCTCCATTTCAGAGGAAAGGGAGAAGACTGTTAAGGAAAAGCCTTTTGTATTTGGAAAGAATAGCTAGAAAGAGGCAGAAGAGAAAATGACGCTTTTAATTGTATGATGTTGACTGGATGGTGTTTTGTAACTTTGAGCTTTCAGATGCTGTTGCTGGTTTTCAAATTTCATTTGCTCTCTGTTGAGTTCTTCATTTGTAATTGAAGACAACCAGATGCAGACAAGTGTAAAGAGTAGCCTACATCCCCCTGTGCTCCAAACAACCTCAGTTTCAGAATTAAGACACATGTGGCTCAACCAAAGCAAAAATGTTTTTTGTGTCAGAAATACTCACTGTGAAATGTGGTCAGTCTTCACTAGAGATACAGTCATAAGGTAACTGAAATGTTACAGCAAGTAGGTGGGTGTAGAGTATGTTTCTGGGTTTATGTGTTGGAATGCATACTCGTAATGAAAGATAAGTGTTGTTTCCTAAAACAATGCTACATGAAAAAAACAAAATCGTTTAAGTAAATGACAATCTCTGGGAAATAGTAAAGAATCAGAAAAAAATGTATGAAATAAAAATCTAACAGAAAAGAGGAGAAAAATATTAGGAGATACATTGAAAGGACAAAGTTAAACAGCTTCCTGTGCTATGTGTGAAGGATTCTTAGAAAGAAATTTGAGAAATTGGAAGATAGAAGCAAATACAAGATGAATAAACAATATCTGTCTTTTTTGAAAACTGTTTCAAAGTCTGTTCTACTTAATTACTGAAAGATAAGATCATTTATAAAACAAAGTACCTTTAAATAATGAATTCCAGAAACTGATTAGATACATTTTGGAAAACATTTATTGGTAGTAAATAATACAGTTTTTGGAAAGTTTTATGAAATCTGACAAGATTCCAGAAAAAGTAGACAATGGGAAAATATCACTGAATCCAACATCTTAAATGAGGACTGCAGGTAGGAGGTGTTTTTCTACAAAGTCCCTTCAACAAGGCACTTGAGTATGTCAGCATCAATGTTTTTTTCTTTAGCTTTTCTCAAGTTGTAAGTCCATTATGATAAGTGTTGAGAAATGCTATCTAGTTTGATTACTGATCCTCAACCAAGTTGACCTGCTCTGTAAGTATTTGACCTAACTTTATGTCATATGAGTACATGAAGGCTTTAAGAAGGCACCCTACACATTTCACTATGGTTATATATTTTTAAGGTTATTTAACCTTAAAATATTTTACTAACTGTAATTTTTTTGTTTTTATAAAATACCCATCAGCAATATTCTATTGAAATATTACGTTAGGCAGCTGTAACATTTTGACTATCAAGTTTTAAAATTTATCTCCAAGGATTTCAAGTATTCTGCAAATAATGTTACTAGGTTTTAAAATTTGTGTGACTAGTTCCAACCTGATGTAAAAAAATTAAGATAATTTCAAATTGTGGTCAATGGTAAATTATGTTTTTTTTCTGAAGCACATTGAGATAGCCACTTCCTGGCTCCACTGAAGTCTCTTTGTGTATTTTTAGTCTTATCTGCTGGCATCAATGCTAAGAAATATTTTTCATTTCCTGCAAAATCTATGTGGCAAGGAGTAGGTGAGAATCTTGTTCTATTGTGAACACAATTAGTAGATCTAATATGTTGTTCCTGAAGTAGCCCGCTATTTCTGCTAAACCAGTTTGATAAAAGCAATTGGTTTACATAGATATGTTGAAGGGATTGCCTGAAAAAGGGGGCTACAGTCCAAAATATCCTATACCTAATTAGCTGGTCCTTAGCATCTTCAAAGAACAACACTAAATAAACAACATAGCGAGTTGACATGTAAGTCTGTTAACAGAACAAGAGGGAAATGAATTGCAGAAATCTCAAAGTTCAGTGGGGTTTTGCTCCAAAATAGCCACATCTGAAATGTAGTTGCCAAAATATGCCATCCAGTTCACCTAATTAGGTAACTTGAAAACTACTCTGGTCAATTCTGGAAAGAAATTTCACAGCTTTTAGGGTTAACCTAGGAAAAGTGTTTGTGTTGCATGGTTGCCCAGCAGTAGTAAATATTAGTCTGCTTGGATTGTCTCCATACCTTGTGAAATCTAGAAACCAGAATTAGGCTTTTTTGTTCTTACATGGCAAGTACAACAAAATACACCAGTAGAATAAATGAAAAATGTACAGAGTAGCTGATCTGTAAATCAAGAGCAATCAAGAACGATCCTGCAATATTAAATCAGATTAACATTAAGAGTAATAGGAAAACATAGACTTAATGTGTCCAATGGAATTGGCAACTGCCAGTTTACCTTCAGTGAGAGCTGACACATGTTCACCACACCAACTTTGTGGATGGTCATTTTGTTGCTTATAAGAGAAAACTAAGATCTTGAACATATTCTTCCCTGTGGAAAGACAGATAGATCTGGGATCCAGGTTTTCTCAGTGAACATTCTGTAAAAGGAGCAGTAGAGACCTGTTTACGACTGCAATACAAGTTGTTAATTTTTTGTGCATGGCTTAGTATTTCCCTATTTTATCATGTAAAGTTTTAATCTTGTGTAACTCTGCCCAGGCAGTGTTCTGCAGAGGCTGCTCTCTTGCCCAAGGGGACTGGGGTTCTTTCTCCTTGTTGGAAGATGAAAGGTGTAGCAACAACTATGTTTAAAAAACAGTGTTTCAAACCTGAGAGACTTTTCGGAGAGCTGAGTAAAACACGTGAAAATATGACTGTTTGTAGCTTTACCCCTGGAAATCAACACACATATAGAATAACAATATCAGTTCATGAAATTGCAATACTGGACCTGTTGGACACCAATGTAAGTGAGCTCATTGGTGATGTCAAAATTGGAGGCAGCCTCGGCTGCAGCGATCATGCACTGGTGGGGTTTGCAGTCCTGAGGGATAAGGGGCAGGCGAAGTGTAAAGTCAAGACCCTGAATTTTAAGAAAGCAAAATCCCAGCTCTTCTGGGAATTACTCAATAGGACCCCCTGGGAAACGGCCCTCAGGGACAAGAGAGCAGAACAGAGGTGGCAGACCTTTAAGGACACTTTCCCTAGAGCACAAGAGCTCTTGATCCCCAGGTGTAAGAAATCAGGAAAGGAAGGCAAGAGACCGGCATGGCTGAGTCGAGACCTGCTGGACAAATTAAAGGGCAAGAAGGAAATGCACAGGCAGTGGAAGCAGGGACAGGTATCCTGGGATGAGTACAGGGATGCTGCCCGGTTGTCTAGGGATGGGGTCAAGAAGGCCAAGGCATGGCTAGAGCTGAACTTGGCAAGGGATACAAAGAATAAGAAGAGCTTCTATAGGTATGTCAGGCAGAAAAGGAAGGTCAAAGAAAGCTTACCCCCTGTGGTGAGGAAGACTGGCAAACTGGCAACTGCATCCATTACCTGTGCATTTCCTTCTTGCCCTTTAGTTTGACCAGCCGGTCAAATATATATTTGAAATGAAGCTAAGTTCTGGCTAATCATAACTTTCACTTATTAAAAGAAAATTATGTTTGTCTACTGGTGAAAAAAAAAGTGCAAAATATTGGTATTAACTTGTGTCTTTCATAAAAAAATAAATTCATGATAGTATTTGTATAAATTTTCTTCCTTCTAATACTCTATTTTTTAAAAATATCTTTTAAAATTAACTGTATTCACTGCTGGCATAATTTATTCTTCTGGTTCTAGGGTGTTTTCTAATAATCATAGGGCAATACTCAGCATGGACAGATGATGAAATTGCTCAAATTAGCTATGCAGCTTTTTTTTTCTTCACATGCACTCATAGTACACAATGTTAAGGAATTGTCCTGCCCATACTTTTTGTTCTAACACAAGGAGCATTGAAGTCTCTGCAAATAAACTGCATTTGGTCTTTGATAAAGCCCTAGCAACTTGAACATGTCCTTTCACTGAAGACATCTTAGGGAAAGAAGATCAATGATGACAGTGAAAATTGGAACAAAATAAATGCTCACTTAAAAATATTGGAATATTCCCCCTTGAGGTGCAGCAGATGCAATCGTTCATATTCAGTAATTTGTATGTTGACGCAGAGTTGCTGATTGCCCAGTGGAAATGAGAAAATAATTAGTCATCTAAAGAAGATTTTAAACTTATTTACCATACCAGTAAATTATGATCACAGTCCTAATTTATATGCAATATTATTTAATGGAGGATTGTCTACTGAAATATAGAATAACAGTATATTTATGATCTGAAAATGTGAGAAAAAAACCCCAGCCCTTCTTTTCATATATTTTAAGGGTTGGGGTTTTTAAGTTTTTTAATTGTCTTAAATCAACTCTTGCTTTATTACTAAGATAATGATAGCCAACACAATATGAAAATGTGTAGGAACAGTAGAAAGAGTGGTTTGCTAATGGAAAATGACATTTTCCTCTTAGTCTCGAATTAACTAGAATTTCATTTCTCTGCTCTTAAATGTATTCAAGCATAAGGTAAACTAACCATGATACATACATCTTTGTTGGAAAAATAGAATAAATAGGTGACAGCTATTCGTAATAATTAAGCTAACTTTACAAAATAAATAGGAGAGAAACCTCATGTGACTACTGCTAGAACAGCTTCAGGAACACCACAGAATGATAGAAGTGGCAAGATATTAAATAGATGTATGGTCTTCAGTGCAAGGTTGATAGAAGAAAAGATTATTTCCAGTCTCATTTCAGTTGTAACTGAGCTATTCCCAGTGAAAGATAAATTTTCACTAAATTGCACCACGACATTTTCACAGCTTTGGCTTGGCTTAATACAGTGTGAATTAAGTGCCTGAAATATTCCATTCCTTTAAGTACAGGGAGATGTATGTGGAATTCTGAGAGCTTAGAAGTTGAATTTAAATTAGGTATAAGCCACAAAAATACGCATCCCCTTTCAAAGCAAAAAATCTCAAACACAAAAAAGTAAACAAAAATCACAAATCTGTTCCTGTCCCCTTTTACATAACTTGAAATTGAATTCTTTCTTAGTCTGTCTAATTATTATAAAACTCTTCTTTTGTTTTCTGCAGTTCACACATCAGATTGGAAAAATCAGCATGTGTCTCCCTGAGTTGACTTTTTACTGAATTTTACAATTTGTTTTGTGATTGCATCCTATTATGAACTGTATATTACTGTAACAAAGATGCTTCATTTCTTTTCTTATATACTAATCTATTGTAGAATTAATAAATAGTAATTTATTACACTTTTTTTCTTTCCCAGAAATAATATCAGATACAAAAAAAGTTTATTCCTATTTCAAGACAAGGGACTTTAAAGGATTGTGATATATTTTGAATTACAAATTGTGAATTGTGATTGTGAATAAAAACTCCCAAGTGGCAACAGCTGAGAAGAACCTTTTGTTTCCCTTTTTTTTGCAGGAAGTTACGGTTCTTTGGCAAACTTCATTTAGACCATGTTTTCCAACCCTTTATTGTTTTGTGCATTAAGCCCTATAAAACTACCATTAATTGACTGTTCCCACTGTACAAACCTGTTCCACCTGCACTGCAGACCCCGTGGCTAGTTGTCTAGCACCGACACTGCGAAACGGAAGGTTATGAGGCGAGACTGCAGCCGTTGGAGCAGGACCAGGAGCCCTGAACCCGCAGGGACGGGCAAGCATCTCACTGCCAGTAGAGTGGTACCCAGCCCATGGCAGTGCATGTGTCAGCCTGCTCTGAGCCACTTCACATGGTGGTGGCAAGGAGATGACTTTGCCAGATGCGTAACCCCTACCTACTGTTCAGCCTCCTGCTTGATGACTGCAGGCAAGGACCAGATTTTGCTTGTAATACTTGTTTTTCCATCTCTAAGTCAGGAAATGAAACACGCTCTTTCTGAGTTTATTGTTTACGTAGATGTTAACATACAGGTGATACTTTTTCCACCTCAGTACCTCGTTTTGCTGTGCTGTGAGACTGTAAAATGAACCCTTACAGCAGAAAATTCACATGATACAATAGTAAGTGCATTTGTGAGTTGAGAAATATGTGATATCACTTTTTTTTTAATATTTTTCTTTCGTTAAGTTCAAGAAAAGGAATTTATAATAAATTTTCAGAATTCTGTTTGTAAATTTGTCTCTGTGTTTTAGTGGTAATCTCACTGCTGGGGGACAATTTACTGTGGTCCTTTGCTATACCACAGTTATTGGTCAGTTTAACTGCTGAACATCTACAAAATTCTTTTTACATTTTGCTCATACTTGTTGTAAACAAAAGCTCAGTTTGACCCAATAGGCAACCTTTTTGTTTGATTTCATGTATTTGTAACAAAGGAGAAATGATGAAAATGAGGATCTGCACTTCATGATTCTCATAAAGCCAGAGACCATAGTAGTGGTCCTGTAATTCCCCAGAATTTAAAGTCTTGGCACACCAACCAGTGGTTGCATGACTTTATTAACTTCCTTCCCTTTGACCAAGAAGGTTTAAATTCACATTGTCTACTGCCCAGGAATATGCATAGTTCACTATAATGAAATGTGGACAGATTTTAGGTGCTCCAGTTGGTCTTTTTCCTTTTTTTTTTTTTTTTTCTTTTGGTAGGAATACACAGTTGGTTTTATGCCAAGGTGTTCTACCAAGAACACAACAAAATAATTTGAATCATTTGTCCCTAAACATGAAACACTGAAATCAGAAAAATTGAAAAACCTTTAATTTATGCAATTCTTTGCTTTTTATTCTTTGCTTTTGTGTAAGATAACCAAAATGAGTTAAAAGCTCTGTTTCAGATCCGATAAAATGCCTCGTCTGACTTAAAATGAAGGTTTTCTTCCTTGTTCAGTTTGAGCAAAACTTACAGGTTTTGCCTGCTTGTTGTGCCTCCAGACTGAAGAATGAGTTTGCGGGAGACTATGTGGGAGTATTCCAGCTTCTTTTACTTAGTGCTCTGGGAAGGAAGGAGTAAGTCATTATTTTTTTGCAGTTGAGACATGAGTTCTTAATTTCTTAAGCTTTTAAACCTTAAATTTGTATTTCATGTCAGTGTTTTCAGCATATGCATTAATCTTAGATGTGTTAACATGTTATTGCATAACCAGAAAGCCAGTCCTTTCCAAAATTTTATAGATTTCCTTTGTCTATACACTAATAATAGATAAGAAATTGAGATGCAGTGCTTTGTGTTATGAAGGGGCAAGCATTTTGCAATTATCAAATAGCATTTGCTCTAAAATGTTCTGAACCTCCTCTTATTAAAAAAGAAGCTCCCTTGGAAGTCACAATGTGATAATTCCACAATATAGTGTTGTATTTTAAAATAAAAATGCAGTTCTAAGGTTGTGTCTCCCTCACAATGACAAATCAAATTGTGATTTGCCGTACTGTGAGATAGATCTGATTCCTTAGGTCATACTTGCTCCCTTGCTTCTCCTACAGTTTCTCAAAGCCAAGCATGATCTAATAATGTTTAACTCTGTCCTTGGATCCAGATGCTGGTTATAATTTCTCTGTACATTTCAATACAATCATCCCTCAGCTGGTTCATGAACTTAATATCAGCTGGTAGCAGGTTCTGGTAAATAACTTCTCCTAGAGGGATAATTTATTTATTTTCAAAAGGACATATTATCACTCAGAGTTTCTATTCATTGTATAGATTGAATTCTGCAGACCTATGTCTTACTTCACTTTAACCGCCTCCACGGTTACATCGATTGTAAGAATGTTGATAGAGAAAGTGGAATTAGTGCTGAAAAGCATTGCAGTATAGCTCAGCTTTGTGGAGTTGACACTGTCATAAATAGATAGGATGCTAAAGAAAAGGTAGCAATTTTCACAATGAGGGCAGTTCCAGGCAAGTTTCCCTAATGGTCTTTATAGGTTGTCTGACATCCAGCATATCACTAAATATTGCAGAGAACAGATTACAAGTGAGGGGGCAGAGTTCATTGAAATTAATGTGTTTAGGCTTGTCGCTTAATGTTAACCTCAAAGATGTACAAAAATCTTCCATGGTACTGAGTGGTTAGGCAATAAAATAGCAGAGGGAGCCTGAAGACAATTAATGCAAAGTAATGTTCACAGGAGAAAACATTTCAGCTGTACATGGGAACACAGTGATGAGTTCCAAATTAGCTATAACCTCTCAGGAAAAATATCTTGTATATCTTTGTGGATAAAGCTGAAGATACAGCTATCTTGGGCACACAGTCAGCTCTGGCCCACCAAGAAAAGGGTAAAGTAGAACTAGAAAATATACAGAGGCTACAGAATGGTCTGTATACCAACAAAACTTATAGATTAAAAGTACTATGTTTGGAAAAGAACAAAGATTATTAAACAACAATTCTTCCAAATTTCTTGAAGTGCAAGATATAGAAAATACCCAGTGAAACAAGAAATATATTTAGAATAAACTAACAGAAATATTATTCATGCAATTTTCTTGCTCACTTTGTGAAAATGATTTCCACAATTTTTTTTCTGAAGTTCATGAAGAAACCTACTGAACCATGGCTTTGAACATAGTAGTCTGCATTGAACAGCCAGTTCATGAACTACTAAATGACAAAAGCTTTAAGGACAGGTTGAGGGAGAATCACTATGTCCTTACTTTGTTCATCAGCTCCATCTCTATGCATTGCATGCTGCAGGTTCATCATCTAGACAGACACCTGAATCTGGCAGGTGCTTGGCAAGTTTTATATGCTTGAACCTTATCCTAAACATGATTTAAAAAAAAAAAAAAGAGAGGGAGATGCCACTATCCACTATATCAAGCTCTACTGAAACCACAAGGGCTTAATCTTTAGATATGAATGAACAATGTTGCACCTCTCTGTAAGAGCAAGATTTGAAAGTGTAAGACTTCAGATACATATTAGTGAATAGCAATGATTTATTTCCTGTAATACTTTCATTTTCATCTTTCTCAACTGAAAGAAGGTTCCAGTGAGCAGCAGGCTGTTTTCTACTTCAAATTCAGGCAAGTTTCCGAAAGAGAGAGGGAATATTGCCTGGAGCCGTTTAAGCTTTAATGCTCAGATTCAGACCATTTTGGCTTAGGGGCTTTTGAAAAATACTGCAGGGCATAGATGAATTGCAAAACAAGTAAAACAGAAAATTGATGTACAATTATGCATCTGCATTTATTGGATTTGAACTCAGCAGGGAACAAGTCCAGCTGAAGAGGCTGTAACAATCAGATGGCACATGAAATTTGGTTAGCTCTGCTTGGCAGAAAGGGTGAGGGATTACCTGTATGTCCAGACTGGAATGTCTTGGATTAATGCTGTTTCTGAAATTCCTCCTTGCCTATATATTACAGGAAAGTTTTAGAAATTATGTTCATGATTTACAGTAATGCTACCCTGTATGGATATTATTAACTTCTAAGGTGTCCTTGAAAAAAATTTAATCATCATTCTGCATATGTTTTTTGGATTAAATATTTTTTGCTAAGCATTTTGTACTAGTAATGTGTGGGGGGGTTTTGTTTTGTTTTTGTTGTTGGGGGTTTTTTTGCCATTATGAATTCATGGCTTTCTCTCCTATAGTGGTAAAAGGTATTCCTGTGCTGCTGCTATCTTGGGAGATCTCATCATGCAGAATAAATGATGTGGGTACCTCAAATTAGGTTGGGTTTATGCCCTACATTGGCAGCTAACTCATGAATTAGGCTGCTTAAAATGGACTTCATCAAATAAAATACCTTCAGGACAAAATAGGACTGTAATCTCTAAGTATGCAAAACAAAAAATGCCTAGCGCATTCATCCAATAAACAGGTAACTAATCTGCAGCTAAGATTAGAAAGTTCATAAAATCTATTTCAAAAAGTTTTAATTAAAATGGGTTCAATGAGGTGTGGCTTAAAATGATATGTCTATTTTCTTTCTACATGGGATTATAGCACTGTATAAAAACATAGAATATGCTGTGCAGACTTCAGAGCACACAGGACACTGACGGATGGACACACATTAACTTTGAAACCAAAGAAAAAAAAAAAAGGTGAATTTGGGTACGTTACACTGACAGATTCCTAACCAGATTATGCATCAGCTTTGTACAGTTTTACAGACCAAGGACATACTGATAAAAATGTCGGGTCCTTTGATATAACCAATAGGAAGTTAGGACTAAAGTGTGTATGAGAACTATTATTTAGTGACTGAGGCTAATTTTGGATCTGTTACTGAATCTCTTTTTGAGTTTACAGGATTCATATCTCCTTCCAGAGTCCACTTTGTCATCAGTAAAATCAAAATATTAGTAAGCAATTGCCTCACAGGAATCTGGTAAGAACTTATTGGCAACTGTTTATTCAGAGCTTTGAAGATATTGGGTCAGATTGTTTCTCTTTTTTCTCACTGTTTTCATTGTAACTCTTAGATGATGAATTATTATTTGGTAGTATCTATTCACTGAGGACAGAATTTCTAAATTTCCTCCTCCCTTCTGCCCCAAAACAGAAAAACTGTATTAGATTAAGTTAAATCCTATTGTTTATATGGCATCTATTTGTAGCTGAGCAAGTAGAACACGGTGGGATAGCTGAAATTCACTGAATGACAACTAGAGTCTGTAAGGACAGTGCCACTGTATATAAAAGCTTTATTAACAGTCTAGTTCCACTTCTAAGAGATAATGGCATCTGAAATTCTTAACCAAAATGAAGAGAATTTTTTACAATTTAAGAGAAATCATGGTACAACCATGATTATCCAGCCAGATATATATTTAGTAATTTTGAAAAAGAGTAAATATTCAAAAAGGTTTTCCATTTATAATTTGCTGGTGTTCCATACTGGAAAACACTGCAGCATAGTTATTAATCTGCTTTGAATATATCTGCCACAGCATATGTCCTTTATGCAAACTTTTTAATGGCAGAATGTGCTGATGCACTTTTTCTCCTGCTTCATTGCTAAATAGCCTTTTAAATCTGTCTCTGGTAACAAATAATTTTAGTTATTTCTGACAACCTCTAATCCTATTTTGAAACCAGCAAAACAGCTCATGTCTCCAACTGTAGTCAAACTTCCCTTCAACCCCACCTACCCTAAAGGCATAAGAAATATCAAAGAAATCCTACAGGGAATCAGAACGAAATATGTTCAAAGAACTCAAACTTGTAGGTAGCAAACTGTAAACCCCTTGATGTTTCCTCTGTCTTTTGTTTTACAGATGCTTGGGGAGCTACTTCTCTTTGGGGGAAAAAAAAAAGGTGATCTAATTCTTTATAACAGAATGTCTTCTTTTCCACATAAAAGTTTATTTTCTTTTTAAATATGTTGAGATATTGCCTGTGGAAACAACACAAAATTAATCCAGTTAAGCTGGTACAACACAATTGTGTTGCTTATACTTTTACTGGAACTAAATCAACTTTAGCAAGTGATGCTAAGCCAATTCAAGCAAAATTGTATGTGATTTCTCACTTCATTTAGGAAACTGGTAAGGATGAAGTATGTTCCTTCTTAAGAAAGTTTTCTAAAATGATGGCTCAAAAAATTATTAAAATGGTAATGCAGAGCAAATACAATCTGATCAGAAGGTCTCTCTGGACTAGGATCCCAGGTAGGATTGACCAATCCTGGCTTTAATTCAATAGAATTGTCATTATGTAAATCACAGTCTTGCCTGTATCATTCTGTGTGTTTTTCTTTATGATCAACATGTGGTGAAGAGAGAGATTGATTTAGATGCCTCAGTCCTCTCTCCCCAGTGGGCAGCTCTGACCTCCGTGAGGGACTTGTCCCTGTGACCAGGTTGTCATGCTGACTTTGGATGAACACCATGCACTGAATTCATGACCCTAAACTCAAGCCCGGGTGCTGGCAGCAGGGAGCATTAGCCTGAGGTGTGTTTTGCTCCTGCCGAGAGGAGCATTATTATGTGCCAGTCAGAGAGGGTTTTTGACCTGACACTGAAAATCCCTGCCCTACCCATCAGGATTGCTAGCAGGGGAGGCTGGCTGTTTGTTATGATTGATTGATGTATTAAAAAAGGCAAAATATAGAAATCCTGCTCAGAAAGGGCTCTCTATTCTACAGTGCATGGTTCACAAGGAGATCCAGGTAAAAACGTTGCTTTCAAAAGATCATCCTGGAGGTCACACAAAATGTGACAAGGTATTGTAGGAAACAAATTAGAAAGGATTTAGCATTAGTGACAGCAATTTTGCTCAGATGTGCTCACTTTGCAGCTTCTCCTTTTTAATAAGGGAATCGCTTTAGTAGTCAGTAATCCATGCTGGGCACCTAACCTGTCATCATCTAGTGACAGTGTTCCACCGTCCCTGCTTAATAACCATAAATAAATAAAAATATACTACATATTGAAAGAGAAAGAATGGATTAATCCATCCATTTTGGATTTTATATATGATATATTATATACACTGAGAGAGAGAGTGGATTAATCCATATACTCAAATTTCTTCTGCAGGAGCAGCGGGGAAGCTTCACTTAACCTTTTTCTTTTTTTTTTTTCTTCCCTCTACTGAGACACTGATTTGTTCCTTCTTGACTCTTATCTACAGTTAGGTTATGAAGGTAAAGAAATATACCAAGAGACATACTCCAAGAGAAAATATAAATAATCCGTAACAAAAATAATTTTAAAAACTGTGTTATACACTACATTTGAATGCAATTATGAATTTACCTTCTTTTGACTTCTATTATCTATCTTCTTTGATATGTCTCAGGAATAAAAGCTTGTAGAAGTCAGTAAAACTACAAAGGGAAAACAATGACAAAAAGTTACATGGTTAAATGTACTGCTAGAAAACAGACACTTTTGAGGCTGCCATGGCTTTTGACAAGCCTTTAAGGTGTCAAAAAGTGTGAATTCACTGTTTTGTGTGTGTATATACACTGCCTAACTTGTAACACATTGGGACTTTCATAAAGGGATATAGTTACTTAGCAAACTCTCTCCTTCAACAAATTATAATGCAACAGTGGGCTAATCATAATGCTTGGGAGGGTAACTCTGGATCAGGCTGAATTGGCTTTTGCTTTGCAAGGTGCAGCTGTCAGCATCATTCAAATACTAGAACAGTGCAAATCTCTAAATAGTTTTGACTTGTTGAAAATCTTTTAGGAACTGTATGACTTGTTTTTATCTTTCAGTATCTTAAAATAACAGTAGGAGTAGTGTTCTGCTTTTCCTTCCTCTTCCTCTCCCAGCCCACTCCAAGGAGTCACCACCCAGGACATGTTTAAAGTACAGAAACCACATCCAATTGCAAGCCTGATGCATTTGGTTCAATTGGTGGAGTTTTGGCCCATGCAGAGTATTGCACATCTTTAACTTCTATATCACATCTCAGATAGGCAGTTTTGTTCATGAAGGACAGGTGACATTAAACAATTATCTGGCCTGTAGTTCTGTCTTACATAGTCATCGACACGTGGCGTGGTTCTATCAACAGCCTCTTCGATAGTTTACTTCTGGGAGTCATGTCGCAGTGCAACAAAAATCAATACCACTTCAGACTTTGGTGTCTTTGGACACAACAGTTTAAGATAAAACTTCCATAAATGACCTTTTCAGAGATGGCCTCAGTCACTGACTCAAGATGTAGCAAGAGAAATCATCAAATAGATGATCTTAAGGCTCCCAAACACTAACTGCTTTGCTCACAGGTAGCAAAGGTTTGGAAATTGGATTTGATTCATCCTTGGTATTAGTTCCTTTCAATTTCACTGTGTAAAACATTATTGATGCTACAAAGAAAGAGCTTTTGATAAATATACTAAAAAAGCTTAAATCAATAGTTCTCTTGCAGAAAGATACCTGGAAAAATAGAATATAGAGAATCAATTGTCCCTTAGTGGTGTGATATTTCTGTTCTCCATCATTCAAAATATGACAAAAGTACCAGCAGCAGCTGCTTCTGGCACTTTAACTGGCAGGTAACTCATACTAATCTGGAATGTTTCTATTGCTGATTTGTTTGTACATCTGCTAGAAAGGGTGCACATTGTGTGTTTTTAGTATAAAAATGATACAGACAAACTAGCAAAACCGTAAGGTTGACCTTCCGTGTTCTTTCCCAGGGTTTATTTCTAGCGCTCCAAAAGTCTTGCATATGTGTGCAGGTATGTGTATGTCTCCTTCAAAATAACTGCCTAATTTGTTTGTTTGTTTCTCCCATAAAACAGTCGTCAGGTCAATAAATGAAATTCAAAAGATCAATGAGCAGCAACCCTGAGATAATGAAACACTGTCCTAATATTCGGGTGTGGTTGTGGAAATATTACTTAATGATAAGGCAGAAGGAAGATGAAGTGTCAGTTCACAGAAGCGTTGTCATAATATGAAGTCGAGATGCTTCTCCTAGATGTATTTTCTAGAATACCTAGTATTCCTAGGTGTATTTTCTAAATTCACTTTTAGTCCACTTTTTATTGGATGATGATTCATAATTTTATAAATTAGATACAGGTTCCAGATGAGTTGTTCTTATTCTTTTTGAATCAAGAAAATATTTTTCTTTTCTTCTTTTTTTAAACTGCCTAATGATTATTACTCAATTCTTATTTCAAAGTAGGGTCAGGGTAATATGCTTTTTTTTTGTTGCCTTGTTACATTAAGAATTATGAGTAGGCTGTGGAGTACATTTTAAAGCCATTGTTCTAGATTATACTTTACTAAGATTCTTGTGAAAATATTTGTTCCTTTGTCTATGACTGCAAACTAATAGAAAAATTTTAAAATACCACCTTCATTCACATATGATCTCAAGAGACCATAGGCATAATGATGATTCAGGCTCCAGCTGACTTTGGTCAAGACTGTAATCTTCATGCAAGTGCAGATACTTTCTAAGTAGTGTGAAATACATTAAAAAAAATGCATTTTTTAAGCATACAGAAGACTGATGGACTTAAGACTAAGCATTCATAGCCATATAATAATTTTTTAAAAACCCTAATAAAATCTGCTGTGTTTAACAAAGGTTTAAAAAGTACACAAAACAGTGAAAACACATTTCATGTGAAAAGAAAACTCACACAGCTTCATTATTTGGTAATGTTGACTAAACATCTATAGACAAAAGTACAGACAAGTTTTTAATGCATCTGTCAAACTTACTTTATTCTTAATAAAAAATTTTAAAAACCCACCAGCTCTTGGGCTTTGGAGTATAAATTGATCTTCACCTTTCAGTGAATGGATCCGTGAATTAGGTTTATGCATGTAGCATCTTGCTTGAGGATTCTGCCATTTGTATGTACCGACTGTGAAAGAGAAAAGGCATCACCAGTCTCATATGCAGCAAGTTCTGAATCAAACAGACATTGGTATATTCTTTGTGATCTTGCCATAGAAAGAAAAGATCATTCTATGCTTAAATGGTTTAATAAAGATTGGCCCTTTGGCAATATGATGTGAAGAGATTATCTGGGATTGCTTTGTTAGAGAAGATTGTCTAATGAGTAGGTTATTGAATGAACCACAGTAGCATTTAGTACTGATAATGAGTTACTCAGATAAAGCAGAGAATCCTACTGCCATCTCAACCAAATCTGTATGTGAGTTTAATAGTCTGATATTTCCTGATAGGATATAGTTTGATTTATTTCAGTGCAGCAAAAAAAAAAAAAAAAAAAAAAAGCAAAAGCTGCTAAAACCACTTAAAAGTTCCTAATATTTCATTGTTATAAAATCAGCTATGAGATAACTATTACAACAAAAAATAATGTATTTTGTCCCTCAAAGCTCCATTCAAAAAAAGTTAGTTTATATAGAGATATTCTGGATGGTATGAAAGATGCGACACTTAAATTATTTTTTAATTCATTTCTGTTGTTGCCTTTAAAATAATATGCATACACAAGTGCTATAAGCATATGATCTGATTGGATTTAGTGGCAGGTGCTGCTCTGATAGAAACACAAACCTTAGAGCACATTGAAT
This sequence comes from Phaethon aethereus, assembly GCF_964289735.1. Lineage (NCBI taxonomy): Eukaryota > Metazoa > Chordata > Aves > Phaethontiformes > Phaethontidae > Phaethon > Phaethon aethereus. The sequence goes on along the minus strand of NC_138582.1, from coordinate 61,224,702 downwards.
ATTCTGCATTGAGGCTCTCTGGTCATAAGTACACTGCATGAAGAATTAACACACATTCATAAGTTCCTGACCTGCCTTAAATATAAACATGGGTGGCTTATATCAGAAATAGAAGGAAAAATCATGTTTTCCTTTTTATTTCACATTTCTTCTCTTGCAATGTGTACACTCATTTGAGTCAGTGTTTGTGCCTCCCTCTGTAATTTTTTGTACGGCTGTATTGAAAACACACAATCTATTTTCTTGTGACAATTAAGAAAGTAGAAAGTCTGTGTTGATGGTATACATTAACCTGCAGAGTATATATAGAGGCCTACTGAAATAACTGTCACTATACCCTTAATTTTAACATTGGTTTATTTCGTTCTTCTATGATAGGGAGTTAATGAACTAAGGCCCAGTGCCAGACCATATTGAAAACCAGCAGTTACTGTCTTCAAGCTTATGAAAAAACAAATTAAAATATGGGGGCTGGGATTTTATTTTCTCTCATTTCTATCAATAATATCCACTTATTTAAAAAAAAAGCACAATGATAACAAAAATAATTTTCCAGTAATTTTTTTAGTGTTACTTCATTTCTTTGATTTAAAAATAGATATAAAACATCTTTCCGTAAATTTATTTGACAATTATTCTGGAATATAGCCAAAGACAAAATGAGCCTGAGCCTCGGTGACAGACAGCATTATCTAGTTACACCAACAAGAGAAAAATACTCCATTGCTGTAAAATTTCCTCCCACAGCTCACTTCCTTTCCACGTATTCTATCAGGCAGTATCCTGAAGGTAAAGAGATTTAATCTGTTTAGGACTGAAGAAACAAGAGGAAGCCTGTCTTTGAGAGAGAATTCAGGTAGGCATCAACAACTGCCCAGTAAGAGCAATGGAGTAAAGAAAGCATCATCACAGGGACTTCCTCAGAGACCTCTTTGCCAGAAGACCTTTCTCCTTTCAGCTGATGGACTTAATGGGGGCATTTGAACAGTCGTTTCCTAGTGATCCCATTTAACTCAGGCAGAGAATCACGCTGCACCTTTTGTAAATCTGCAGATGGGTTTTTTGTTTGGTTAGGGTTTTTTTATTGTAGTGGATGAAAACGGAAGATGCAAAAGCCTAGGGCGTATTTTAAAATCCGGAGCACCCAACATTGTCCCAGCTATACTGTCATGAAGGTTTAAGGCTCGCATGAGTGGGAGTGCAGATGGTGCAGTGATCGTTTTGTTTAACAGTCTCACTCATGACATTTCTTTGTAATGACACAGTATATTCCTCTCTAATAAAGATTTTTGAACAGTTTAAAAACTGAGAACATTTAGGTATCTGAAAGACTTCCAACCATTTGAGTTTTATATGATTTTACAAGTAGACTTGCACCCAGGAAAGTGCTGAAACAAGTTATAACCCATCTAGAGGATTCTGCTGTCTTTCCCCCCTGCCCTAGAATTTAACAAGGGCTAAAAGAAGGATAGTTTTAATACATTTCTACATAGTTACTCCTAAAATAACGTATGGAATTGACTAGAGGATAATTTTCTTTCTATAGTTTTTAAACCCAAACATACAGGTTTCTGTTGTATTCTGCATGCACATACTTTCCTAGCATGTTTCAAAAGGAAATAGGAACATTATCACTCTCTATTAAATTCTAGACTACTTTCTCATAAAATTAAAATTATGGCAACCAAATTCATTTTAAAAAAGAAGCTTTCTGAAGTATCACTAATGTTAACCAAAGCCCTGAGGATGAAACGCACCAAGCCATAAGGAATAAAAGTAGTCTTGCATTAAGAAGACTGCCCTAGAGAAAAGATGAATTAATCTGATTCACTCTGAATTAGTCAGATTTGAGTATTTGTTGAACTGGGAAAAACATAGCAGAATATATATTTGAGCATGAGGTATTCCCACTATATGAGAAGAGCAAAGTACACATAAAAATGTACATATTTTATGAAGGACAATATTGGCCTCTACAACCTCAGAAGACACAGAAAAGGAAGGACTGACAACATTTTTGACTGCCAGATAAGAGCTGCCTATGACGAGAGTGTTCTTAACTTTCGGTCCCCTTCCTGTACATTATATGCATTAGAGAGATATATCTGAAGTGCTGCTATGGGAAGGTTAACATTCACTTATTTAATATTGTGTGCTAAGAATAGCAAGTTAATTGGTCCCGGGAGCACAAAGGATTAAAGTTCACAAAGTGGTAGTTCATGAGAGAGAAGCCATGAGCAACTCTCTCCAAGGTCCCCCTTTGTTGGAGGCACGTAAAGCAACTTAGTGCACAGACGGATTTGTCTCAGCTTGGAGTAATCTTAACATACGTAGTTTCTGGTTTAGCAGATGTGAAATGAATAAAACAGAACAAACAGAAAGGGGAAAAATCTGAAGGTAGGAATTTAATTAGAGAGATTTATAGTTGATATTAGAAAATAGTTTTCTAAGCACTGAAATAATCTAAGAAAACTGAGAATTGTCCATCAATGACTATACATTGAGAGAGGTTGGACAGCCCAACTCTCATGAGCAGTCAGGGAAGAGAAACAGGTAAGATAATTTCTCAGCACGTTCCATGGCCCAATTTTCCATGATCCTGAGTCAACAAACAGTAGCCCATCATCTTTTCTGTAGGTGCTTAATTTTCATTAGCCACAGATCTGGAAGAAAGGTCTTGTGGAGAATGAGTCTTTTACAGGGCAATGCATTCTTTAAAATATTATCATGGATCCAAGTTCTTTATCCAACACTAAATTACCTGATTGAAAATAATTAAATTAAGAGACTTTAGAAGGGAAGAGAATGCAGGTATGTAACATAGACAAGATGAAGCACAATAAGGAAAGTAAAAAGCAACAATGCTATCCTGTATTTTTATACAGTGCTGTTTAAAACACTCTGGTGGCAGAGATTGATTCCTAATGTGTGTTTAAACCAGTAATTCCTTCAGTGCCGACAGTTTCACTTTGGATCCTAACCCAACCTTTTGTTACATAACCCAATAACCAGGTGTCCTGGTTTCAGCCAGGATAGTTAATTTTCTTCATAGAAGCTAGCATGAGGCTGTGTTTTGGATTTGGGATGAGAAAATGTTGATAACATGCTGATGTTTTGAGTTGTTGCTGAGCAGTCAAGGACAGTCCAGCTTCTCGCGCTGGCCGGCCAGCAAGCAGGCTGGGGGTGCACAGGGAGCTGGGAGGGGACACAGCTGGGACAGCTGACCCAGGCTGGCCAAAGGGATATTCCTTACCGTATGATGTCATGCTCAGTATATAAAGCTGGGATGAAGAAGAAGGAAGGGGCGGAGGGACGTTCAGAGTGATGGCATCTGTCCTCCCAAGAAACCATTATGTGTGATGGAGCCCTGCTTCCCTGGAGATGGCTGAACACCTGCCTGCCCATGGGGAGCGGTGAATGGATTCCTTGTTTTGCTTTGCTTGCGTGTGTGGCTTTTGCTTTACCTATTAAACTTTCTTTTATCTCAACCCATGAGTTTCCTCAGTTTTACTCTTCCTATTCTCCCTCCCGTCCGACCATGGGGGAGTGAGCGAGCAGCTGCGTGGGGCTTAGTTGCTGGCTGGGGCTTAACCACAACACCAGGTTACAACCAGGTTAAATATGGTAGTTCAAGAACCTTGAAATGTATGAACAAGGCCTGGAGACTAAATGAACCCCAGTGAACATCTTCCATGCTTTAGTTGTCAGAACAGTAGAAACAAAAGCAAGACCATGCTATCCTACTACATAGCAGTTCATATTTGTTTAATGAGCAAGATGCACTTCTAGTTTGGTTGAGAGGGGCTGGCTGTGTGGGGTTCAATTCCTTCATTGTAACTTGTCTTTTGTTCTGATTGGCAAAAAATGCATCTGTGTGTTTTGTTACAGGTGTAATATGGTAAAGTTTCCTTCTTTTTGCTGAGCATCTCATTTATGAATATATGTCCTAATAAAGAAGAGCACCTGTTCTCTCTAGTTTAGTCGAGAAACTCTTTTCCTGGATCAGACAGATTTCTCCCATCCCCAATTCAAATAAAAGTTATTGTCAAAATAAGAGAACTACTTACAAGTACATTTACTTCTAACTTCATATTCTTTAATGCTTCACTGTTTTGCTTTTTGTGTCTTGTCTCTTAGGCCCCCTTCCTTTGTAAATAATGGAAATGAAGATTGCTACATGATTTTGAACAAATTGAAAAGTTTCTATCTTTAGTTTCTTCCTCTAATTTTCTGGCAAGTGAAGTGATGTTTCCATTATTTTTTTCTGTTCCTAGATGCCTTAAAGTGACAGATTATGAAAAGGCTAGTCAACAAACTGCATGACTACTTGTGTCTTTGTCCAAAAAAAGTGTAAATGAGCAAGAATATGTAAATAAGAGGTATGAAGTATAGGATAGAGGGAAATTGTTGCCAAAGCAGTAGTAACAGGTAGCATATTTATTGAATTATTAATGGATAACCAGATAAGACATACTTGAAAACAGCATTTGCTATCATTCCAGGCAACAATAAAACTTTGACTTTTCCACATTCTTCCAACTCATTTTCTTTGTTGACATTTGTCATATGTTCTGGTTTACACAAGTTACACCAGTACAATTCAAAGTGGTACAGATTCCTTCTTTTCTCACTGAAAGGCTGTGTTTGTGTTTATGTGAAAACACATGCTAACAAACAGACATGCCTACTTTCTCTCTTTAGCCTAATAAATGTATTCCTGTGCTAACCCTGCTCCACCTCTATAGAACAGATTTATTTTTTTTTTTACTAGCTAGTACTCTAAGGTTGGAAATGCTTTTGCTGGTGTAGTCTATTATCATTCTCCAAAAGAGAATAAGCTATCTGACATTATTTTGATGACATAAAATGCAGTTAGAGCAAAAGGCTTTGACAGGTTCTTAGAAAAAATTTTCTGAATCAAGACCAACAAAAATGTAGTCTCTCAACCTTTGCTTTGCATGTTTGAAGTTATTAACTTCATGTGTTTAAAGAGACACTCAAACACCAGGAAAATCCTGCTCAGCACAGCAGTAGACAGTGTGTTTTGGACTGAGTGACACAACTTCCACTAAAAGTTTCAGATTCACCATCACAGAAAGTCTTATGTTGCATCATAGAATTAATGTTTCAAATGTAGCATCTGTACAGGCATTTCTGTCATCCATTATTAATATTCTCACAGGTTCAGAAGGTAGCACAGCCTGGCCATTCCATCTTTCTCTTACACACTAATACTTTCAGCCTGGGTGGAAATTCACACCAATGATGAAGATGGCCTTGGTGCTGTTTGAGACATTGTCAAGCAGAAATAGACTGAGATGACAGGTTATTTAATATAGCATCCTGGTTGGCTGTATGATACACATACTGTTGATATGATTTCTGTATGTCATTTGTAGGTTAGAATAGCTTGAGACAACTCTTGAGGCATAAAACTTGGTCTTGTAAGAGTTTGCATTTTATGTAACTACTCACACGTAAAAATAAGAGCAAAGAAAATGTAAAATGCTGCCTAAGTTGGTAGCACTTTACACCTTGTCTACCGTATTTATGGCCTGATTCTTTCTTTCCTTGTGTAATATTTTTGTACTCATTTTTGATTCATGTAATGGAAGAGGACAAGTGCTTTGGATGACCCCAATTTTATGTGACTTTCTGGTCAAGTGAAACTTTCTTCCATTTTTAAAACACCTTGAGAGAAAACAGCAAAATAGCAAGATGAGACTTGGATTAAACTGTTCAGTTGGGAACATTCCAGTTTATCCAGTCATTTAATTTAGCCAATAATTGCATGAGTACAACACTCATGCAGGATAAGAAGATAGACACTCAGTTCCTTGCTATTTTCAGAGGACTGAGACTCCATTTTCTATTTCCTAGTAAAGATAACTTCAAGGATTTAAGTAATATTAGTGTGGGTTACTTTGTCTTCTCTGATAAATCTCTCTCAGTCTATTCATATGGGATAACTGAATATAGCCAGTGACTAAGAGTTTAAACATTTACCTAGAATGTGGGATATTTATACCCTTCCTCCTAACCCAGTAAGTAATTTCAGAATTAATTTTAGAAAGAGGATCAGAAGATACTTCCTTAAAGTACCCTGGAGCACTCTTAAAAGTGAATTGCATGGCTTCAAATCTTTGTCCTACGTCGCCAAAGACAGAAAGTGGCAAGGAACGCCTTTTTTTAGGTCTGTAAACTTAGCTTATTTCCTGTTTATTTCAGAGAAATATGTTGCATTCATTTAATTTTTCAAGCAGCTTCAGCTCCTATAAAAAACCCCTTTTTGAGAACACGTGCTATCTGTCCCTGTTTGTACCTTCATCCGCCTGTTGTGATAAGTGTTATCGAATCTGGAAAAAAAAACAACAACAAAACAACTTCTACCCCCCAAGAAAACCACCCCCCCACCACAACAACAATAAACACCATAGTTTTTCCTAGGAAAGTGAAGTATTCCTGGTTGAGGTGTTATTCTGTAGCCTTCAGATGAAGTCTGCTTCCCCAGATGAAATCCCAAATAAGCAGAAAGTGATGCTGGATGCTGGTTTTGCATAGGTCACAATAAAATACCAAAAATGGGAGGTGGACCGAGAAGAAAAGTTTAGGTCAAGAAAGAAGATATTGGGGAGAGGGAAGAGGGCAGGGGGAGAGGAGTAAAAAAAGTAGTCATATGGAAAAATGAGCTGCAATAAGGTTGCTACTAGGTCTGATGAACAGCACTATGTCTATTTCACTCTATAGTAGCATGAGATACAGACACTGTTTTTCCCATCCATTCTTTCTGTTCCAAACACCCTCATCCCCAGGGCAGGGCAAGGCAAAGCGAGGTGAGGAAGTGTGTGTATCAGACAAAAGCATGACACATTTTAAACAGTCATTTGCTGCCCTACTTCCTCTCCAAGCATAATAAAACAAGGCAGTGTAGATGTTACCTCTAAATCCAAGAGCTCTCCAAGGGCTATAAAGTACTGTCTTCTCTTACCTGCTACATCTGATGACTGATATTGTTACTCTCAAAATCCTGTTATAGGCAAGAGGGAACTATCACACAGAATTAAGAATTTACTTTAAGTCTAATTAAAATCTTAACAGTCTAACAAAAAATCCCCAAACAATAAAACAAAACACCACAGTCATTATTAGTCCTGTTATGACAGAACTGTCACTTATAGTACAAATCAATGCAGAAAGCCCTCATTAATGATACCCCTAGAAGCATTATAAAAGAACATTGACCAATCTCTTTCTTTTTTCCCTCAAGTGATGCTCACACCTCCAGTGTTTCTCTGGGTCCCAAGACTGATGGTTTCAGTCTTTTCTCAGGGAGAATGGAGGAAAGGTTCGGAGTGGGTTTGGTGGAAGGAGTCGTGGTGTTTATAACAAATTATTGGCATCCTGAGATCCTTATGGGGAGGAGTACGAAGACAGGAGCTTCTTCTCACTTTTAAACCTTCTTTTAACACAATGTAGGCTTCCCATCAGTTCCCAGTAGTCATTGTTATGAAGAGCTGCTGTTTCTCACTCACTGATTCCCAATCCCTGTCAGGCTGGTGCTGTACCGACAATCACAGACAAAGCTAAAACAGAAGAATCCATAAGCACTGCTCCTCTCAGCAAGTGCTAAACCAGGCTGGACCCAGCTGGGGCCAGAGTGAGCCCAGATGAGCCTTGAGACCCTGCTCTGCTGGGGGAGTGCAAAGCCTGCAACCTGTTACTAGTCACAGCAAACCCCATTTACTAGGCTACATTGTGAGCTCTTGATCAAGTTTCACTTGAGAGAGAACTGGCCAGCAGAAAGCTCAACTGAGGCAGGTCCCTTGTGGTGAGACATCCACTTCAACACTTCTCCAGGTGAGTCAGGAGAGGTGTATAGTAGTTGGGATTTGTATGGTTATTGAATATTTTGTTGCAGCTCCTCCTGTAAAGCTGACTGAAAAGGTAGGTTAGCACTTGGGCTGCTGATGACTTTTTTGGTCCTTGGGATTTTCTTGGTAACATAATTTTTTCCTCTGTATTATGTCTGATAAGATAGAACAAGAGATGTCTAAGACAGGGGTCATGCTCTTCCGAGTTGCAACAGTTAATGTGAACTGTCAGCCTGCAGCTGTTAATGTTAGCACTGCTTTTGGCAGAACGAATCTTCAGCTAATGCATAGAGTGTAAGGGTTTGAGAGGTTTAGGGGACAGTCAGCAGAGAATTTAAACTTATTTTATTTTCTACTATGATTTTTTTTATCTTAAATGCTAGATTAATAGTCTTATAAAACATTGCATATAAGGTGAACATTGCATAGCTGTTATTCTTCCTTTGGAAATGAAGATTTTGGCTTCAAGAATTATTTGGAAAACAATTTAAATTTCCCTAGTGAATAGTTAGTATTATATTTATTTAAGCCCTCATGTTGTTTTTTTTATTTTTTCTTTTTCTTTCTCTTTCTCTTTTAGAAAATATTTGGAGAGGCTTCCCAATGGCAGCTGCTTTTCTTAAAATTTGTAAAAACAGATGACAGATTTCTTTCCTGTTTCTAAAATTGCTACGTGGTATATATTTCTCACTTTTGTCCTGAAATGTTACTGCACCTTGGGACAATAGAATCAAAAGTTCAGACAAACTCCTTGAAAATGTTAAGCAAAAGTGGTTTGTCACTGAAAGCCAGCATAAGTCAGTGAGTAAAAAAAGAGAACCAGGGTGACACCTGAAGGCAGCTGAGGCTGGAGGCCCCCACCTCAAATAATCCATCTGTCTCACAGTCTTTCTTAGGAAGGGCAAACAATAAATAATAATGTCTGGCTGCTCCTGGCTCCAGAGTCAGAACAGGAAAGTAAATAAGCTTTTACCCCTGAGTAAAGAAGAGACAGGCTTTTTAGAGTAAGGTTACAGAAAACCTCAGACTGGTACCTCCTGGACCAGAAAACAACACTCGAACTGCCCCCTCTGTAAATGGAACACTGTCCACAAACAACGGAGTGTTTGTGTTGGTGGGTCTTTTAGGATGTTGAATGTGGCTGTTAGCCTGTAAACATAAAGCTTCTTTTTCAACATATTGTTTAGGCGATATTTTTATAACTTGTAAAAAAGGGATCCAATAACAAAGCATTTGGCATCCAATTGTAGTCTACACAGATCAAAGCTAAAAGTTGTCTCAACATCTTATACAAATGGGAGAGAAGAATTACTTGAAAAGAGAAGCATTGCACCATAAAACAAGGTATCAGCATGAACAGCTAATTACTGTAGCTTCTAGAAAGCTAAAAATGATTCCGAGAAAGATGCATATAAAAGACTCAGAACTGCACAGGAGCTTACCAACAGCAGTGACATAAAATGAATCAGATGCACAAATTAGGGGGATGTTTATAAACAGAGAAAATTAGTTTTAACTTATAATAGTGTGTCTTCCATAGTGATTCTTACCTTTAATGTTTACTCTATTCCCTCTGGGGTTTAAAGAAAATGTATAAAAATTACTGTCTTCATTTTTATACCCTAAGTTTCTGATCTGATTTTCTTTTCTCCATAAGCTTTTGCACACAGATTGTTGAAAAAAATACATATAGACTTTTTAAGCTATTAATTTTAATTTTCTTTTCACTTGGACATAATTTTCTGCATTTTGTAGTACTGCCTTTGTTCCTGATTTTCCTTTCACAGGAGAACTTCTTTCCTTTTGCATGTTAACTTAATTTTTAATCAGGGCATTCGATTCTGATTTAGTGGCTTGGAGAGAAATCTGCAAACATACAGAAGCATTGCACATGCAAGGAACTCTTTCTTTATGAACTGAAAAAGTGACAACTATGTGATTTTTACTTATTTATAAGCATCTAGAAGTAATTAATGCTTTGTCCGACTCTAAAGTGGTCCTAGCATTTTCTTCGAATGAGACACCATTATCCGTTACCAGCTGCAGTTTCTTTCCAGAACAAATGGAAGAAGTTCTAAAGGGGTATTCTTCAACACGACACCAGTGACAGAAGCTAGTTTTCAGTATCAACATTTTCATTATATTAATTGCATTTTCTAGGGTGAGTAATTTAAGAAAATGGAGGCCATTGGCACTGCCACTTTCAATTGTAAAATAATCCAGAATGTAAAACAATGGCAAAATAAAGCTATTCATTCTGATCTGTGTTATGTTCACTCTGCTTAGTAACCAGAGAAGAAAACAAGTGGGCACCATAACGTGCTGATCCCTCCAGTAAGGATACTCATTGCATTGTATTGCACTGTAACTTTCCTTAATAGTATGTTCAGAACTTTGACTTGACTAAAATGACTGTATAAACAGTTTAAAGTCTGCACCTTTCCCAAGGCTGGGTCAGTATTTTCATGTATAAATTGAAGTAGTGTCACTTTAATTATATTTCATTGCAGTCACACAACCTGATATTTTACTACTGAGAAATAAATAATGAGTCGTTCTCTGTGAAGATCCTTACTCTCTCTGATAATCATAGTAATTTAAAAAAATTGGGAATAAATGAACTGTTATCTGGCCCATCTACCATCGGTTCAGAATTGCTCAATATAATGTGTTTAGTCTTTTGTTCAATTTTGTTTTAAAAGCCCCATGTAACATGGCTTCCATTATTTCCATGGGGAGGCCGTTCAATTTAGAAAAGAAATAATGACAGCTCTTAAGTGGGTTCCCCCCACCCCCAGCCTTAATTTAGGCTCACTGAATGATCTGCTTCCTTTGGGCATATTTGTTCAAGGTGACATTAGAGAACACTGGGAAGTGAGCATACTGCTTCAAAATATTCAGGCTAAAAATTCCACCTAAACTCACTGAAATTTAAAGTAGTTACTGCATGGAGTGCAGTTAGCTTTGGGCTGTGTCTTTCAAAGGACATCCCTGTTCTAAAGGATACTGACATTCACACATGCAAGACTTTTAGACTGAAATCTAATAAAAGAAAGAATATATTATTAAGATCTTTAATATCTCTCATAGAAGGTTAAGTTTACGAATTGTAATAGCATACATGCTGTGTTTTGCTGATTTTGGATAATAATATGTTAAGACATAATGTTCCAACCTCTTTTTCTGAATGTTTTGGGCTTGATTGTGCATCCTTGTTTTCCATCAATTTATTTCTGATGGCAGCCCAGAGTTGTTACTCTCTGACCTGGACTGGTTGTCCTCCATTTCCTAGCCAGTCATACCTGCACATAGAAATTCTGCCATCCCCATGAAACCGACCCAAAAGATGTCTTAGGTTATGCTTGTTCCACTAAATTAGCAATGCCAGGGAATGTTTTGGGGACAGGTATTCAGTTGTTCGTATGGGTAAACTTACAGAGCAGTCCCTGACTGCTTGTGAAGGTCCTTCACTTCTCATCCAATACTCTTCATCAGCCGCTGTATGCTGCTAAAGTTTTGACTTCTAGCTCTATCAGGGACGGCAACCTCTGTTGCCTTCCCAAGGCACGCTCTAACGAATGCTTCTGTGTGTTTCCTCAGGAAGCCTCTTATACTTGTGAATCTCACTGTGAGCCTCCGCAAAGCCACCTCTCTGGTGTCTTCTAAATTTCTTAAATTTCTCTTCTGTGACGTAGCCAGAGAAATAAAATAAAATAAAATAAAATAAAATAAAATAAAATAAAATAAAATAAAATAAAATAAAATAAAACAAAATAAAATAAAACAAAATAAGATAAAACAAATACACAGCAGGTAGATAGTTCTTGTGTTGATATCATTACACCTCACACTGGTGCCTGGTACATCATAATTCCGTTTCCTTCCCTTCTGAAAGCATCCATCTCATTTATAGTCTCTGTTCTGAGAGGTCATGGTCCTTCATTTCAGATAAAGGCTCTACCTTAATATAAATAAAACCCCAAACTGATATGACCATGGATAACACGAGGGATTGTCACAACAATCTTAAACAGAAATGCTACCTTTATTTATTTATTTATTCTTCTAGAAGTACACACAAGGCAATAGAACAAAGTAATGTTTCTGAGATAATCTTCACTTTACACATCCATGTCTTGGTTGCTCAGTCATTTGAGGAATTAGGAGTTAGATATTATTTACATAGTGTCACATATTTACATAGGATTTTCATTAATAACAAAATACATAGCAGGTACTTAAGGACTCAAAAATATTAAATTCAAATAATTTTATTTTCATTACAGAGCATTACATTTCCAGAAATCTGTTTAAAATACTTAATTGTTATAATATTATAGGAATTATCAAGTTTTAGCATTTCTAGGGATGCCAAGACATCCTAATTTGGCATTATTAAAATGGAAAATACCCTTTCTTATCAATTATAAATAAGTGAAAAATAATTTTGATAAAAAGAAACATGTGTGAAAGAAAAAAAATGTGGTTGCAAAATATGTTATTTGACCTGATTTTCATTTATTAGTTAACTTTTTTATCAAAATATTTATCTTTTTCTAATGAAAAAATATCTAAGGTAGGGAGTTTCTTACCTAAATCACATGGGAAGGAAAAGCAGGGAAAACAGTTTCTAAAATACTTATTTTATCAAGAAGAACCTTATAGCAATTTTTCAAATAATTGAATATTTCTTTTTATTTATTTATTTTTCATTAGACTTTTTTTTTCCTATTGCACTCTAATAAATCAGTATGTGTTGTTCAGGTACTGTATGAAATAGTCTAGGTGAGGAGCCTGTAGGAGAAAATGGACAACAGCAGATGAAATAGAAATGTGCAAATTTACTCTGTAAGTCTTGAGAAAAACATGTACAGAGAGAATATAAATTAGCTCCCATTATCTAATCAGCAGACAGTGATTTGCTCTCATAAATGAGGAAAAAAAAAACCATTATATGTTATTCCTAAGTGTCCATGCATTATTCGTGTTCTGTGATTGGCTGAGACAATTCAACTTCAGCTAATAATTAAAAGCTACATGGCCTAATGGGAACATTCAGACATATAAGAAAACAGTAAAAGTTCCTTATCATGATAAGTCAGAAAAATTAATTCAATTATAATATTAAAATACTATGCATTGCCACAATATGTTTTAATCATTTGTCAAGGTGAAATGTGTCACGATCACATTTCAGTATTTTGTTCAAGATATAGTTGTTTACAAAGTAATAAAGGTTCAGTAAAGGAAGAATAGAAAATAATGCCTCCATTAGATTTTGCAAAGCAACTTTTGAGATGTTCTTTCTTTCTTTCCTTTGTTTTTTCTGGGCAAGGGCATCCAGAGCACCTGCCTGCTAATACATCAAAGTGCTGTTTGACTGAACATTCCTTCTAAATCCTTTAGGACCAAGCTTGAACTGAATAACCCAGTTCAGGGATCATTTAATAATACAGTGGAGATACAGTGCATACTTCTTTTTTAATATGTGCTGAACATTACACAGTGTCCTTCTGAAGCTGGTTTTCTTTTGATGCCCGCGTATGTGTCTGCGTGCATGAAGGCCATTGAAGAAATGATTGTGTTCCTGCTCATTGCAAGGTCTCTTAAATGCCAATTTGATGACATTAAAAGGTTATTGATCTCGTAAGAGCAATATTAATTGTTATCTAGGGAAAAGAAGTTCCTGAGTCTAGAAACTAGTTAATCAAACGTGTGACTTTCAGTTATTGTGTGGTTTGTTGTTGCATTACTGATATGCGATGTGATTATGTCAAAACTAGTTTGATCAAAGGACATGTTTTCTAGTTTCTCTTCCTCTGTCTCTCTTCCCTTCCATACCACAATAATATTTATAAATGTATACATTATAAATGTTGAGGCCTTTTATAAACAAGATGATCCTTTATGTATGTCTGTACAACACAAAAGACTTGGAAGAAATGAATGCTGCTAAAAAGTTTGATCAACAATTTGATCTTCTATTGAACTTAAACTTTTTATTACCTGGAAAATTTATTCCAAATTTGTGTATCAGCTATTATTGTTATTTTTTAACAAGCCTTACTTTTCTCTAAGCTTTGAAAGTCTATGCACAATGTCATACGTGCATACAGAACTGTAATTAGGAACATATTTACAGTATTTTGAAATTGCAGTATTCAGTTAAATAGAAATCAATCTATACTAGTGTTGCTATTGTGTGTGTCTGTCATATCTTCCAGTGTCAAATCAATTTGTAATGAAGGCTAGAAATGACCAATTGTATGTGATTTATGCATATAAAATATAAATGTAGGTAATTTCTACTTCAAACCAAGATGGACAGTTTGTGCTCAAAAAGTAAAAATAGATTAAATATAAACCACGATTTAGAAAAATTATATAAATTATAAGTAGTCTTGTAAGATTTACATTGTGTGTAGAAGCATTTTGTTTCCAAAAGAAGCTGATTATGTTGTACTTTTCTAGATTTGTTTTTGAAGTTCTCACCCTTAAGAGAACTCTAAAATCAGAGTTCTCTAAAGAGAACTCTAAAGAGAACCCGTAAGAGCTCTAAGTGTGTTAGTACATACGAGGAAAGAGAATGTCAAATACAGGAGTCAAATTTTGTACTGATGGGAACAGATTCAGTTCCATGGATTTTGATGAAGCTGCGAATGCAAACACCAGCTGGGAATTCATCTTAGCTATTTAATGACAGTCTTGTTTAAGAATAATTGTAAAACCTTAATATAGGAACTGCAAAAGAAATTTTAACATTTTTCAATTGTAAAAATATGCTACTAAAATTGTTTTAAGACTGTAGTGGGTTGAATTCGGCTGGCTGCTAGGTGCCCACCTAGCTGCTCTCTCACTCCCCCTCCACAACAGTATGGGGGAAAAAATAAGATTAAAAAGCTCATGGGTCAGGATAAAGGTAGGGAGGTTGCTTGCCAGTTACTGTCAAGGGCAAAACAGACTGCACTTGAGGAAGATTAATTTAATTTATTGCCAATTAAAACTAGAGTAAGACAGTGAGAAACAGAGACAAAACTACCCCCAAACCCATCCTGCTTCATACCAGCCTCAACTTTACTCCTACCTGAAAGGGGGTTGTGGTGAGGTGGGTGTTGGTCTCTTCTCCCAAGTAACTAGCAATAGAACAAGAGCAAATGGCCTCAAGATGCACCAGGGGAGGTTTAGACTAAGTATCAGGAAAATTTTCTTTACTGAGAGAGTGGTCAAGCATTGGAACAGGCTGCCCAGGGAGGGGTGGTGGAGTCACCATCTCTGGAAGTATTCAAAAAATGTGTAGATGTGGTACTTCAGGGTAGGGTTTAGTGGGCATGGTGATGCTGGGTTGGTGGTTGGACTTGATGATCTTAAAGGTCTTTTCCAACCTTAATGATTCTGTGATTCTGTGATTCATTCACTATGATTCCTCTACCTCCTTCCCTCACGCAAGCAGAGTGGTGGGGTAGGGGTGGAGAATGGGGGTTGTGGTCAGTCCATAACAGTTCCTCCTTCCTTCTCACACTTTTTCCCCGTTCCAGTGTGAGTCCTTTCCACGGGCTGCAGTCCTTCATGAACTGCTCCAGCATTGTTCCACCCCACCAGGTACAGTCCTTCAGGAATGGACTGCTCCATTGTGAGTCCCGTACGGGCCACAGGTTCTGCCAGAAAACCTGCTCTTGCATGGGCTTTCCATGGGCTGCAACTTCCATCAGGGCATGTCCACTAGCTGTGGTGTGAGGTCTTACAGGGGCTGCAGTGAGGATTTCTGCTCCAGGGTCCTCCATGGGCTGCAGGTGGACAATCTACTCCACCAATATTTTCTCCATGGGCTGCTGGGGGATTTCTGCTCCAGCACCTGGAGCACTTCCTTCCCTCCTTCTTCTCTTACCTTGGTATCTGTAGGGCTGTTTGTGTCATGTTTTTTCTCATTCCTTTCTCTCACAGCTGCTGTGCAATGTTTTTACCCTTTCTTGCATATGCTTTCCCAGAGATGCCACCATCTTGGCTGAGGGGCTCAACTGTGTCCTGCAATGGGTCCACTGGAGCCGATTGGAACCCACTGTATTAGGCACGGAGCAGCCCTGGCCTCTCCTCACAGAGGCTACCCTGGAGCCCCACTCTACTGCCAGCATCTGGGCATGTGAAACCTGTACAAAGACTCCTCTTTTTCCTGTGGTACCTACTGTAAAATAATAATAATAATAACAACAATAAAAATAAGTAGCTGAGTAATTAAATTCTGCTATAATTATTTTTCAGAAGTTGAAAATGCAAGTGATGCACATTTGCAATTCAATGGCCTTAAACACTTAAACGTACCTGGCCTTTTTGCTGGTGCAGGCTTCATAACTCAGGGAGCTGATCTCCACTGAGCCTCCTGTGTTTTGCCTTACCTAATAAAGCAAAGACTTTTATACAATCTCCTGAAATACAGTTAAAGTAGTAATCACATGTCCCATTTACAGTAATTCTACTGGAAACTGGCATCATAAAAATACGTAGAAATAAGTATCAGAGACAGTAAGTAGGGTATAGAGATGGTGAGAATCCATTTTATTAGAATGTGATGCCCTCGGAACTATGTCCTTTGCAACTTGATTCCAAAAAGCAGTATCTAGTAGGCACTTTGTATGGATCTGTGATGACAGATGGTCTTAGATATAATTTGAAATTGAGGTTTTTGCCTTTATGCATCAAATGGAGGGGACTGGCTTCCTCTTCAAAATCAGAAACTGAATGTCTTGCGGTTTAAAAATTAAAAATGGAAAGCCTTTTGATTGATGTTGCTTTTAATTTAGTTGGAGCCATAAATCATCCTATGACTTTCTATGAGGGATGTTATATAGATGTTCTGTATTCACGACTGGGTCACAAAGTGCCCTCTGCCTTGGTCTCTTGACTGTATTTTTTTCCACACCAAACATGATGTAACAAAATAGGTTTCAGAGCATATATACAGTGAATACAGATGTCTTATGCCTGATTGTCATCTTATTACAATCAGTACAGTATCCAGCATCACTCTTAATGTTCAGGCATTACTATGTTGCTGTAAAGTAAATGGTACCAAAAGAAGGCCCATGGGCACAATAGTGTGCAAATTTAATTTAAACAACACAATTCTAGAAGTGGGGAAATTCTGTGTGAAGATTTACCTAGGAAGGAATAATCCTTCTTCACAATGAAGATGAATGCAAATCCCAGTCTTTGGACACAGAAATTGTTACTATATTGGAAAAAAAAAAATGTAATGGAAGTCACGGTCAAGGAAATGGAGAGAAGGTGAATTCCAGCTCTTCAGTATTAAACACTTCAAAATATTAGAATCATAGAATTGTAGAAGAGTTTGGACTGGAAAGGACCTTTTAAGGTCATCTAGTCCAACTCCCCTGCAATGAGCAGGGACATCTTCAACTAGACCAGGTTGCTCAGAGCCCCGTCCAACCTGACTTTCAATGTTTCCAGGGATGGGGCATCTACCACCTTTCTGGGCAACATGAGACGGTGTTTCACCACCCTCATTGTGAAAAAATTCTTTCTTAGATCTAGTCAAAATCTGCTCTCTTTTAGTTTAAAACCATTACCCCTTGTCCTATCACTACAGACCCTGCTAAAAAGTCTGTCTCCATCTTCCTTATAAGCCCCTATTAAGAACTGAAAGGTTGCAATATGGTCTCCCCAGACACTTCTCTACTTCAGGCTCAACACCATAAATTCTCTCAGCCTGTCCTCAGAAGAGAGGTGCTCCATCCCTCTGGTCATCTTTGTGGCCCTCCTCTGGACCCGCTCCAACAGGTCCATGTCTTTCCTGTGCTGAGGATTCCAGAGATGGATGCAGGACTCCAGGTGGGGCCTCACCAGAGCAGAGGGGCAGAATCACCTCCCTCGACCTGCTGGCCATGGATGCAGCCCAGGATGCGGTTGGCCTTCTGGGCTGTGAGTGCACATTGCCAGCTCATGTCCAGCTTTTCATCCACCAGTACCCCCAAGTCCTTCTCAGCAGGGCTGCTCTCAATCCCTTCATCCACCAGCCTGTACTGATACTGGGGCTTGCCCTGACCCATGTGCAGGACCCTGCACTTGGTTTTGTTGAACCTCATGTGGTTCACACAGGCCCATTCCTTGAGCTTGTCGAGGTCCCTCTGGATGGCATCCCATCCCTCAGGCTTGTCAATCGTACCACTCAGTTTGGTGTCATCTACAAACTTGCTGAGGGTGCACTTGCTCCCACTGTCTGTGTCACTGATGAAGACATTAAAGAGTGCTGTTCCCAATACAGACCCCTGAGGGACACCACTCATGACTGATCTCCATCGGGACATTGAGCCAGTGACTGCTACCCTCTGGGCGCGACCGTCCAACCAGTTCCTCATCCACACAACAGTCCGCCCATCAGATCCATAGCTCTCTAATTTAGATAGAAGGATGTTGTGGTGGACTGTGTCAAAGGCCTTACAGAAGTCCAGAAAGATAACACCCATAGCTCTTCCCTTGTCCACTGATGTAGTCACTCCATCGTAGAAGGCCACTAGGCTGGTCAGGCAGGACTTGCCCTTTATGAAACCATGCGGGCTGTCTCGAATCACCTCCCTGTCATTCATGTGCCTTAGCCTAGCTTCTGGGAGGATCTGTTCCATGATCTTCCCAGGCACAGAGGTGAGACTGACAGGTTGGTAGTTCCCAGGGTCGTCCTTGCTAATTTTTTTTTAAATAGGTGTAATGTTTCCCTTTTCCAGTCACCTGACTGCCAGGACTTTTCAAAGGTCATGGAGAGTGGCTTGGCATCTTACAACAGCCAATTCCGTCAGGACTCAGACCAGGCTTCCTCCAATCTTGACGTCACCAATTAGCTCACTTGCGCTGGTAACCAACAGGTCCAGTATCACATCCCCTCTGGTAGGGTTGTGTATTACCTGGGATAAGAAGTTATTCTCAATGCATTCTAGAGTCTCCTGGATTGCCTACAGCTCGCCGTACTACTTTTCCAGCAGATGACATGGTCATTGAAGTCCCCTAGTAGGACAAGAGCCTGTGGGCACGGTGCCTCCTGTTGCTGGAGTACGAAGGCTTCATCAATAGGCTCCCCTTGGCCCTTGGTTGGGTGACCTGTAGTAGACATTAACCACAAGGTTCCCTTTTTTGTCTTGGTCCCTGATTCTTACCCCTAAGCTTTCAATCTGCTTGTGGCTATTCTTCAGAGACAGCTCTTCACACTCTATCCATTTCTTGATGTGGAGGGCAATGCCTCCTCCCCTCCTTCCTTGCCTGTCCTTTCTGAACAGCCTGTAGCCATTGATAGCTGCACTGCATTCATGGGATTCGTCCCACCAGGTTTCAGTAATGGCAACAAAGTCATAGCTTTCTAGAAGTACAGTGGCTTCAAACTCCTCCTGTTTGTTTCCCATGCTGCGTGCCTCGGTATAGAGGCAATTCAGCTGGGCTGTCGGCCTTGTCACCCTCTTAGAGGGACACCCTTTAGTTCCTTTGAGGTCATTGTCAAACATTTTTATTAATAATCATGAATGTTCTTTGGTCCACTTTGTTAATCAGGTTTCAATGTAAAACATAGCAAAAAGAAATATTCAGTAGCATTATTAAAAAAAAAAAAAACAAACTAAACACTACAGGTTTTTTCCTATTGCAGTTTTATTTTCACTTCCCTGCTGTTACATTGTTTTCACCTGTCCATGAGTCAAAACTAAAAACTGTGCTGACCTGCATGGATCTTCAACAATGTATTTAAAGGTTCCTAAGAGACTATTTTTTGAAACTATTAAGCTCTTCTTATTTGTAACCTCAGACACTTAACCTTGGGCAGAAGCTGTATCCTTGTCTTTAGTCAGAAATGTAGGGGTAAACATACTAAATGAGAAAACTAGCCTGTCTAGTCTGGTATCCTCTCCCAGATAACAGTCAAGAAAAAAGTAAGAACAAAAAAATTAATAATCCAGCTTCTGAGCAATCACATATGACCTGACCTGACAGTGTAAGAAATTCCTCTTAACAACAAGAAATTTAGACTGTAGTATGCCTTAAAGGTTCGGAAATGCTCTCTAATCATAGAAAAAAACCACCTTTTGTAATATGAAATGAATGGTGATATTAGCTTTTTAAGCATTTTTTTAATCCTATTTTTAATTTGAAGTATCTGGAGGTACAAAATTTCACATAATCAGTACATTGTATAAATCAAACTAAAATAATTTGTTGCCTCTCAGCTTCACTATATGCCCCCCAGCTTCTCTTGATTTCCTTTTTGAATACTCAAAGAAGGTAAGTGCATGCTCTGAACTGGTCTGTTCATCATCCTTAATTTCATTCTCTATAGTGTCATCCCTAACCTAAATTGTTGCAGTTATGGTCTGTACCATTTTCGTCAGTGAGGTTGTGGTGTGTGCAAGTCTTTGTTGCTGATGTAACCCTGTCTGAGAAGACAGTAGTAAATTTGAATGTTCTCTGTGTGTACTATGAACTTCACTACCCTGTAGGTGTCTCAGGCAACTACCGAGGAAGGCTTTTTTTTAAAAAAAGCACTCGTATAGTATTCCTATAGATCAAGTTGAATGGAGTAATGACAATCTAATTGATTTACTAGTAGACATTTTAAAGTGATTTTGCTCTGATTCATTAACACAAAGTAAAGATGAGTTAAAGAAGTCAGCAGAGAAGAAATATTTCATGATCTTTTAATGGATGCAGTTGACTGCTTGCTTTCTTATTCATTGCTTTCTTCCAAAGAACCTGATCTTGCAGTGAGTGGTTGTCATCTATGGGTGGCTGCTGTAGACAGCCAGTCAGATGACAGCCTGCCTCTACTTCTATAAACAGGAAAATCTGATTAGATAAAAGGAAGAAAGAAAAAAATCACCCTGAGGGTAGTCAAACACAGGGACAGGTTAGTCACTAAGGTTGTGGAGTCTTTGAAGATACTCACAGCTTGACTAAACAAGGTCCCGGGCAAACTGACCTAACTAGACCTGCTTCATGCAGGATGTCAGACTAGCTGACTTCTAGGGGTCACCTCCCCCCATATTTATTATATGAACCAGACTTCATGCTTCCATCCCTGTTCATCCACTTGAAAGCATGCAGCCTTAGATCTTCTTTATATTATTTATCAGAAGTTGAAGGTTATATTTCTGAGCTCTACTTGCTATTTCATCCATATAGAGGAATATGATTCCATAAAATACTAAATTATATTGAATTCTCCATGTGAAAGTCTTTTGTTTACTAAATAAGTATTAATGCCTAGACTAGATGAAAATATTGGTTACATTACAAGTCAATATAGATTTGAAGTCCTTGCCCAATGGGGAGAAAGTACTGACTATCATATTACAAAGGTTTTTCCTGAGTAGCCATGGATTATGAACAGAATGCATTCAGATTATCAGAGAATTAACCAGCAGGAATGTACATGGAAAGCAAATATTTCCATGTCTTTTTCACTTCAGTGTTCTCCTCTTGCTATGTTCCCTTACTACTCCTCCCACATCAATTTATAGACCAAAGCTGGTTGAAATCTAGGTCTCTTCCAGGAGAGCAATTCTAATGTCATTGCCATTCTGTTCTCTAATATAATTATGATAATTGTTATATTACAACAGAAGTTAGGAATGCTCAGCATCTCTTAAAATAGGGTCAAATTTACTCAAGAACCAATGGCAGATTGATTTTAGTCTTTTCCAAAGTACATATTTTCATATTTTATTTATTATTTTCTTAAATACAAAGTAACCCTGACTGAGAAATACATGAAGAAGACTATCAGCTCCTCTTTTGAATTCCTTAGAATAATAATAATTAAAAAAAAGTCATACATATAGTAGTATGTTTTATACTTTTGTCTTATGGATTTTAGGTTTGGTGGGGTTTTTTCCCTTTCACATCTTAGTTATAATATCCACATTTTATGTTTCATTAGGTAAAGCTGTCATATTAATGCAGCTAATTTGTTTTTACAACTTCTAAAATTAACTGTCACTGCATTTGTTCTTTCCTTCATATTAACCTGATCATTGTGTCTAATCTTCTGTATATTTATTCTGAATCAACATCCTTTGTTCTTTGAGTCTCTTATCATTGTTTTAATATTTTTTTTAGAACTTAAAGGGAAGAAATGACAAAAGTATCTACAAAGCTTAAATGAGTAAGACATTCTGTTTAGCTTGATAATCCTTCCTTTTTCTCCTAACCCTCCCTTTTAGAATTTTCTCCTTTTTTTTTCTTCAAATTATAAATAAATAGGAGGGGGAGGTTAGCTTTGCACAGAACACTTTAGCTTCTAAAGTGTTCTGTACAAAGCTTCCAAGACTGTTTTTTGCTTCCACATTCTGTAAAAGATATGCTTACAGCTGTCCTCTTCAGAACCTGACTTACCATCACCAGTTGACCCATGACTGATAAATCACTTATGAAACCTGCTTACTGTTATGACTTGTTAATGTCCAAAAGCCTTTTTAGTCTCTTATCAAACACTTTCATGAAGATCTTGTTGTATAACACTAAAAATAAGCTATTGCAAGTGCAGCTCTTGAGGTCCTTGACATTTAATTCCTTAAGTGAAACCAGTGCCTTGGAATTTTGCAACACGCACATATTTACATGCTACATATATTAGTCTTTTTCTTCAGAGTGTCTTCAACAATGGATGGGAGAAAGCAAGATTTTTAGGAACTTCCTAAAACTTAACAGAAGTCTGAACAGTCAATAGGAGATGTGAGGCAAAATCCAAAAAAACTGTAAGGATAGTAAGTTAGAATTTAGGAGGTTTGGATTGGTATTCCAATTGGCTCGCTCTGGATAGCTTCAGAAAAATGAGTGGAGGAGATGATATTTGTTCTTTTTTTCTCCATAGCCCAATATTCAACATATTCAGAAGCTGACAGAAGAAAGATATGAGAAACTCAATCCCTAAATCTGTCTGGGAGGATAGGAAACTGGAAATGTCTGTTTCCAAGACAAACATTCCATTTACCAGGCAATGAGGTGCTTTTCATCTCTTCTGGCTCAAGCTGCCCACATCACATTGAATATTAAATGTGAGTTGGCCAAATAAAGAGTTAGGAAGAAAGGGTGAGGGTCTGTCTTTGCCATGTGATATAATGCCCAGCAGGACAGGACATGACATGAGTTCTCCACATTTTGGCATCTTACTCAGCAATGCATTGTAGACATACCCTAGGATATGAGAGACATCCACACAAGACTGCCCAATAGGACACTGTATTTGTAAGAAACCGATGCCTTTCTGGAGCTGTAATGAGATGCCAAGATGGAATACCATAAGGTATTTAGTGTGATACTACTCTCTTACATTTAAACAAGTTAAACCCTAGTAGTGTCTTCTTTAAACAATATTAATATAAAACAAGTTCAGATAGCTTCAGAGAGCCCTATTGTATCAATCATGACAGGTATACAACCTCTCTCTAACAAGACAGTCTATTGGCTTCATAATCAAATTATTATTTTAACATGTCTAATGCTATGGTACAGGCCTTCACAACAATTGAAGAGCAACGGCATAGTCCAGCTCAAGGTGAAAGAGTGCAGTCTGGATGGCCCACACTAATCTGTCAATTCTTGACAATACCCACTCCAAGTAACACAAAGCCCATATGCTCCTGTAGCCTGAAAAGCATTAGGTGAACAGATAGGTCTGTGGAAGCTTCCCTAGCCCAAGGATAAAGACTGGAAAGTGCAGGTGGGAACAAACTTCTTATAAAGACTTGAGTGTATTTATTACAACTTCAAGGCTTGTCTTTAAAAAGTATACACAGCCAGAGCGGAAAACTTTGTTTGGGGGATGGCGTAACAATCTTGAAATCTCCTCAGAAGCAGCACAGTTTGGTGAAGAACTTCTGTGTTGCCCCCAGTAACTACACTTTGGTAAGCTGTTCAGGTCTTGTGTTGCTAAATCTGTTACACTTATTACACATTTGAACTTGTGTTTGCAAATGCTACACAAAATAAACAAACAAAAAAATCAGGATTTCTGCATTTTGCTAGGGTACCTTGTTACATTCTTACTTACTGCAGACATCTGTAATGGGTTGGCCCTGGCTGGATGCCAAGTGCCCGCCAAAGTCACTCTGTCACTCTCCTTCTCAGCTGGACAGGGGAGAGAAAATGTAATGAAAAGCTTGTGGGTCAAGATATGGACAGGGAGAGATCATTCAGCAGTTACCATCACAGGCACAACAGACTCGACTTGGGGAAAAATTAATTTAATTTATTGCCAATCATATCAGAGTAGGGTAATGAGAACTAAAACTAAATCTTAAAACACCTTTCCTGACACCCCTCCCTTCTTCCCGGGCTCAACTTCACTCCTGATTTTTCTACTTCCTTCCACCACGAGCGGTGCAGGGGCATGGGGAATGGAGGTTGCAGACAGTTCATCATACATTGCCTCTGTCACTCCTTGCTCCTCAGGGGGAGGACTCCTCACACTCTGCCCCTGCTCCAGCATGGGGTCCTTCCCACTGGAGACAGTCCTCCACCAACTTCTCTCACATGAGTCCTTCCCACAGGCTGCAGTTCTTCACAAACTGCTCCAGCCTGGGTCCCTCCATGGGGTGCTGTCCTTCAGGAACAGACTGCTCCAGTGTGTGTCCCCCACAGGGTCACAAGTCCTGCTTGCAAACCTGCTCCAGCATAGGTTCATCTCTCCATGGGTCCACAGGTCCTGCCAGGAGCCTGCTCCAGCGTGGGC
The DNA here is from genome assembly GCF_964289735.1 of Phaethon aethereus. Classification (NCBI taxonomy): domain Eukaryota; kingdom Metazoa; phylum Chordata; class Aves; order Phaethontiformes; family Phaethontidae; genus Phaethon; species Phaethon aethereus. The sequence goes on along the minus strand of NC_138582.1, from coordinate 61,200,114 downwards.
CTCCCACGGGGTCACAGCCTCCTTTGGGCTTCCACCAGCTCCAGTGTCGGGTCCTCCATGGGCTGCAGAGGGACATCAGCTCCACCATGGAGCTCCATGGGCTGCAGGGGGACAGTCTGCCTCAGTATGGTCTTCACCATGGGCTACAGGGGGACATCAGCTCCACCATGGAGCTCCATGGGCTGCAGGGGGACAGTCTGCCTCAGTATGGTCTTCACCATGGGCTACAGGGGAATCTCTGCTCTGGTGCCTGGAGCACCTCCTGCTCCTCCTTCTTCACCGACCTGGGTGTCTGCGGAGCCATTCCTCTCACGTATTCTTACTCTTCTCTCCTGCTACAATTGCTACAACTGCTGTTGCCATTTTTTTCCCCCCTTCTTAAATATGTTATCGCAGAGATGCTACCACCTGACATTGGCTTTCACACAGGGAAAGCTTCTAACAGCTTCTCACAGAAGCTACCCCTACAGCCCCCCTCCACTACCAAAACCTTGACATGCAAACCCAATACACAATATCCAGGAATAGCTATATCTGAGCCCAAATGTTTTTATAACCTCTGTGATGTTAATCCAAAAGCAGTGCTGATAGCTTGTCACTATCAAACCTATTTAAACTAGAGGAAATAAAATATACCCATTCCCAATGTGCACTGTCCTTTTCTTTTAGCATGGAACAATACAAAAGCGAAGTTTATATGGTGTAGTACAATAACCGCAATGGCAATAATATATTGCTTCAATTGCAATTGCAATAACAGAGTACCATGCACTCAAAACCAGAACACTCATGAACATCAAACACACAGAGATATCATTGACTCTGGAAAATATCTACATTAAGGGCAATGCTTAAGCATATTCACTTGTTTAAAACCATTTACAGTCAGAAAAATGCCATGTAAGGATCTAACTCAGGCAGGTTCAAGATGCACAGACAGTGAAGCACTCAGCTTTGGATATTCTTAAAGCAGGAGACTCTATGTATAGATACGTATGTTCTGTGCATGTGCTGTGGGTTTCTCAAGGATCCTGCTTCATCCCATATGAGCTTTTAATAGCATTGTCAGTCTTAAGGAAGTTACCAAAGCAAATATGTGAGTTGAAAGCTTCCCAGAAGTGATCCTTGCAAACTTCTTCCTATCACAGTTAAAAATGTACTGAACACTTGAAAACAGACTCATATTAAAAGGTCAAAATTTTTAGGCAAAAATGTTTATGCTTAAGTCATTTTAGATCACTGAAGGCTAAATCTCTTTTACTTCTGTATTCTCAGTCATGCCAATGCTGGTCTTCATTAATAAATGAAATATGTATTTTTGGTATTTATCTTAATTAAAAAAAACTTAAGTTGAAAATAAAATTAAAAAATCAAGTTTATGAGGTTCATCCAGGAAGATTACATTACTTAAAACTGAGAGAATGATAAAGATTTGTAAACATGAAATCATGGCGCTAACTGAAATATTACTATGGCTCCATCTCTATGCTATTATTGCCCAAGCATTATATTAATAATACGTCAAAAGAAGTCAATTTCCTTCATCATATTTCCTTAATAGCTGATGCAAAAATAAAAGCAAAAAATTCCCAACATTTCTCTTGACCAATGATATCACTTACAATTTGATGAAAAACTCATGTCACAAAAGAATAAAAACACCCTTCCTTCTCCTCTTACTCAAGAAACCAAAAGTAGAAGCTAATAGGCACTATGTTTTGATGAGTGGAACAGTAATTAATTGAGTGGTGTGTAACATGTTTGTGAGTAGAGTTGTGTAAATAGCAGATTTTGCAGTGCAGGAGAAGCAAAGAGTTTCCAATTAAAATGATCAGGCTTGCTGATTTCTTTTTAGACATTAAATTCTTTTAACTAATGTTACTACGATTTATCTCAAATCAATCTTCAGGAATGAAAAATGTAGGTAAGTCTAAATCTGAAATACTTATGCTCTGCTTTATCTAATTTTTGAAAGGCTGCAACTATTATCTGAATTTGACTTGAACTGCAAAAATTTTATCATCCTCAGCGTTTATTTCTTTAAGAAACTAAAACACTCAATCAGTAATATTTTTTCGAGTCAGATTGGGAGCTTTTTCCAACATTTTACTGAAAACAAGAAATGGTACCCAGCAGATCATGAACTGAATGCTTCCTGTCCTATTTCTACAACAATAGTGTCATTTTCCATTTTGCCTGCTGGAAGATGTAGATGATATTACATTAAAGATTAGTTCAATTAAAATGCATGTCTGTTGGTTTGGGGTTTTTTGTTTGTTTGTTTGTTTTGTAAAAAACACATGTAAAATGTAGGTGGGAATTCCAGTCATTTCTCTAAGTAATACCATTATGTTAAAAGTTCTTTTCCTTTTTTAGTTTTTATTGCTCATTAGTAATAGTTTCTGTCAAGGTATGTCTGGTTTGCATCTTCCTCATCTCCCCTAACCTCCCCCCAGCTAACACACAGAGAGACACATCTGCACTACTAAAGCTTGTTAGGCTTTGTATTAAATATTGAGAAACATGAATACAATTATTAGGGGGTTTATAGGACACATAAGTCTTTTAATAAGTCTTTAACTCAATGCTGTAGAGACAAAGAAGTCAATACAATGTTCATAGTTGCGGCTATCTACAATATCTCCCCCTGAAGTTTTTTACTGCCCTCGATAACAAATGCAACTCATTTCTATAGCATGTTTATAGTGGCTATTAATCTTTAATCTAATTATAAATGGGACTTTTATAAAAAACATGTCTGAAAGGCAAAACTTGCAGTTATGAAATTAAAGAAGATATCCTCATGTGTTTGAAGTGTTTTCTTCCAAATGTTCCTTGAGGCTGCTCAAATTGCAACATCTTAGTCTTCATTACATTATAAATTCAACAAATATTGTAAACAAACAACTAACCAGTAAATAGTCATGGCCTACTCATTTTCTCCTCCTTGTGCTTAAATGATATAAATCACATAATAATGTACACTAAATTATAATCATGTGTTAATTAAAAATAGATGGTTCTCTGGGGAACTAGCAACAGTTTGTATAACATTGAAACTAACTTATAAGAAAAAAGGGTTAGGAATAAAATTCAACAACTTGACTTTTACAGTTATTAATAATACATTATAAAAAGTTGTCTCCCTGTCAATACAAGGATCCCTGCATTAATTACTAAAGGCATTCATCCAATAAACTCTGTCCTGTGATAACTTTCTAGGGATTTCCCCTTGCTAATTACTGTATTTTGTTAAGATACAAATTACTGTAATTTGTTTGATGACAAAGAACTCATCTTTTGTGACTCAGCATGGACCTGAAAGTCTGTTTGTGTGTTCCTTTTGCAGGAATTTACTGAAAATATCTGACTCTGAATAACATTTCAGAGAAAAAAAAATCCAGTTTCTAATTTTTTCTCCAACATGAAATTTCAGAACACAATAACAATTTGTCAATGCAGATTTAGTGGTAGTGATTTTCAGGTTAAAAAGTCCAGTCTTTTCAAGCAAAATTCTGACTGTAAGGTTATTTCTGCTTTTCCTAATGACTTTTTAATTGTAGTTTAGTGTAATGACAAAACTGACATTGGAAGAAGTGAATATTTCCCTTCCTTCAAAGCACATAGAACATTGTCACTATGTTTAAGGGTAGTTTTCTGGTTTAATTATATCATACAAGATAATTGAACCAGTCAGGAGAAACACATGACACATTTTATCCACGACTGCCCCAATAGGGGTTTTTTGTTGTGTGGGTTTTTTTTTTCTTTTCCATCATATTGAAGAATCAGGATTTTGCACAGCATTAATCCCTACCATTACCTCCATCTCGTGATGTTGGATTTACACTAGGTCTGTATTAGGTTTGATTTCACAAAGAATGGATTAGGACAGACCTATTTCTAAGGATTAGGCTTGGCTTCAACAACAATTTTGTAGTAACATATTCAACTTGGCCTACAAATTGTTTGTACTATAGATAATTAAGTGGCCTTCTTTTATCCACATCACATGGTTGATTTAAATCTGTCTAAACTGAGGGATTCAATGTCCACTTTTCATTCAGGAAAAATATGTCCAGTAATGTTAATCCCATATATGGTTGCCACAGCTGAAACAGTAATAGCCTCAATCTCTATTATTGGGATACTTTAAACCCCCAAAGAGAGGCACGTAGCAGCACATACCATCCTTTTTTTCCCTCAGACTTTATTTCTGAAGAAATTACAGCTGTGTTTATGACAAAGAAAAAGAGAAGGGGGAAAACTGAAAGCCTTGAGGAAGAGCTTAGAGACAGAAAATTTCTGCAAATTGAATACCAGCTAGTAGATCATAGCTCCTGTTGTTTGATTCACCCTTTTTCAAGGAAAAAGAGCTTTGTATAGGCTTTCACAATAAATGGTTTTCATCAAATGTCTTGGACGTAGTCATTTTATCTTAATAAAAGCAGGGCACAAAGCCACTAGATCTGTCTACTTAGCTTAAAAATTGTTCACATGTATTTCCCATCCTCTGCTACCTAGACCTGAATTTTATTTTCTGCAGTGATTACACTATAAGGACATTACAATTTAATTGAAGCATATGTATCTCTAGTTGTAAAGAAGGTAAGTTTTCTCATCCTCCTTAAAAAAAAAAAAGCAAAACCAAAGTCACTATGAGCTGACACAAGACATCTAAATTTAAAATCTACTTATTAATAATTTATTATTTATTTAGACATTTTATTTTACATCTTAATTAAAAGACACATTCTGTTAAAATGAAAATAAATCATTTATAAACTCAGTTTAAATAGATATTCCCCATTCAGGATTCTAAAATACTGGATATCCAACAACAAGTTTCTAGTAATGTATTCATGGAGGTACGGAGCATTTCAAGGTCAAAGATGTGATAATTTTTAATAATAAGTTGGTTTTAAATTCACTTCTTAAATGTAATGCCAGATGGCATGGTAAATAACAAGAGGAAAAATAAACATTTTGCATAAGCTGACTGCCAAAAAGTACATATCCTTGTAGGTTACAACAGGGACCTTTCTTAACAGAAATGGAGTTTAAGAATTAATAGGAAGTGGAAAGGATTTAATCTCTTCTGTAGATATACTAGTGCTGTTTAGTGTTGGCTAACCTCAGAAGGGAGGTTTTCAAAGGCACAAATGTCAGTCAGAAGCCCAAATCCCATTCTTTGGAAGTCAGTAGCTGTTAGGCACCAAGCTGGTATTGATGCCTTTGAAACCTTCCGCAAGTGCCAGATTCTGTAAGATGTTGAGCATCAATTAACAGGAGATGGGGCTGCTCAGCACTTCAAGGGATGAAGCCCACAATGTCTGTTATGGCATTCACCTCGCATCAAAAGGAACTCAGTTGCTGTTTAATTGATATTGTAGCTTTAAGATAATGCTTTACTTTGGGAAAGTTGTATTTTGTCTTAGTACATATTATGTCTTGTATCCTCACTTGGGGTTTTAGTCTCTGCACTTGCTGTGGATTTGACATGTCTTAAGTTGATGAAAGGAGTTTATTTTCTTAACTCTAATGGCTATATAATCTGTTCCTCTTAGCTTTTTCTCATACATCTATATGAAAAATAGAACACAGAAAGTTAAAAAACCAAACTATCCTGGCAGTCTCCTATACTGAAACTACTTCAGCATTATGCCAATAAGGAAACTAATGTACGGTGTCAAGCACTGTCACTCTCAAAGACACAGTGAGCCTTATGTAGACAGCAGGGAATAATGGCACTTCTTCAAAAACTGAGAAAGAAAAAAAAAACATTCATTATGTATACACATTGATAAATATAAATCTGACTGGATGAGAGAAGAAATAGTTTTAAAAATGTGATGTTGCATCTTGTATGACATCCAACTAGTAACTTAGGCTTTGTTTTTGTAGGCAAAGAATATTTGTGCTTAGCTTTGAATTTGTGCAGAGTCTAGTCTTATTCAGCAAACTGTATGCTTAAAAGTGAGTAAATTCTTAAGTATAAAGAGGCATGTACAGTTTCATGTTTACAGAGAAGTAGGAGCAATAAGCATGATTAATTTATAGAAGATTAGGAGACATAATTCCCTAAGTTAATTTGAGTGTTTCTAAGCATGTGAATTTGCCCCAGATTCTAGCACAGCTAATGGAGTTTCAGTAGCTGGGATGATGCTTGATCCCGATATTCCGTGCTTTTTTATAACCCTTCAAATTCTGACAGAAATAATTCCAGCCTTCCTTGTGCTTTCTGCTAGGAATCATTCCGCCTTATGAAGCCAGCACACAACTGTATTTCTGCTTGGAGACCGGATGGACATATTAGCAGAGTTCCCTGCATGCCCCATCACTCCTGCTAGTAGTGCTCCGTTGTAAGTTTGCTTTTGTCATTTGTTTCATGGCAAGTCATGAACTTGTAGAAGGTTGGTGGGCCCTATTAGTAAATGTAGACACAACCTGTGCAGTCATAGAATCATAGAATCAATGATAGAATCACAAAATAGTTTGGGTTGGTAGGGACCTTTAAAGGTCATCGAGTCCAATCTCCTGCAATGAGCAGGGACATCTTCAACTAGATCAGGTTGCTCAGAGCCCCATCCAACCTGACCTTGAATGTTGCTAGGGTGGGGCATCTACCACATCTCTGGGCAGCCTGTGCCAGTGTCTCACCATGTTGTGGCAGACCATATCAAAGGCCTTACAGAAGTCCACATAGACAACCTCTGTAGCTCTTCCCTTGTCCACTGATGTGGTCACTCCATCATTGAAAGCCACTAGGTTGGTCAGGCAGCACTTGCCCTTCGTGAAACCATACTGGTTCTCTCAAATCACCTCCCTGTCCTCCATATGCCTTAGCATAGCTTCTTGGAGGATCTGTTCCATGATCTTCCCAGGCACAGAGGGGAGGCTGACAGGTTGGTAGTTCCTAGGGTTGTCCGTGTTACTTTTTTTAAAAAATGGGTGCAACGTTACCCTTTTTCCAGTCTCCAGGGACTTCACCTAACTGCCAGGACTCATAGGTATGGGAAGAGAGCCTGTGGTGAAGACTGAGACAAAGAAGTTATTGAGTACCTCAGCCTTCTCCTTGTCTATTTTTAGTAGTTTCCCAGTCTTGGTCATCAAGGGGGTTATTTTTTCTTTATCCTTCCTTTTCTGGCTAACATACCTCTAGAATCTCTTATTATTATTCTTTGCATCCTTTGCCAAGTTCAGCTCCAGCTATGCCTTGACCTTTCTGACCCCATCCCTACACAACCAGGCAGCATCCCTGTATTCATCCCAGGACACCTGCCCCTGCTTCCACTGCCTGTGCATTTCCTTCTTGCTCTTTAGTTTGACCAGCAGGTCTTGACTGAGACATGCTGGTCTCTTGCCTTCCTTTCCTGATTTCTCACACATGGAGATTGAGAGTCTGCACTTTATGAAAAGTGTCCTTAAAGATCCACCAGATTTTTATCAAACATTCCCTCATTTTTTGTATATAGTAGGCCAGGATTTGCCTCCCAATTGAGTTGGAAATGTCATGTAGTATGTTCTTCGCTTCCCTAATTTCTGCTTGAGGAGAGAGGAAATTCCTAGGTTTAGAAACAAACACAGAGAATTTATTGCATTTGTTCTCAAAAGATTGTCTCTTGCCCAAGTCTGTGTTTACAACATCTCACTCAGATCTCATCTGTTATTTTTTTCGCATGTTTTGAAGGTCTATTTGCAAACATTCCTGGATTCACACATGAAAGCATAACTGTCTCATCCACATATCAAATACAACTCTGAAGACCACCATCAACCTAACTGTCCTTCAACCACAAACATGCAATTATCATTCCAGGGGATCTAATTTTGTGTCCATTGCTGTTGCTGCCCTGAAGACTGATTCTTGTAAAATTCATGAAATATTACAACTCACACAGCAAAATAAAGACAAGGACAATAGACAATGAAAAAAGAAAAGATACCTGAAAAAATGTCGCAGTCTTTTCTTGTGAGATAGTTAAAAATTCCCACACCCCCTATTTAACAGTCATGTCTGTCAGGCATTCTAGGATTTCTTAGCATTTTTTTCGCTTTGTAATAGTGACCATTAGCACGTGTCATGAACCACAGAAATCACATATAAGTGATTTGCATCTGATTAAGATTTCACTGTCTACTCCCTATTCCTTTAAGAGTTCTACTTACATTTTACCTATGGTAAATGGTTGCAAAAATCATCTGATTAGGATTTGAATTTATTAGCACCATTTCACAATTTCATAACTGAAGATAACACATATTTTCATGATTCCAGCTATGTTCTATTAAACTTATTGAACTGTATCCTCCCTTACACATTTCTGAAAAAGACATCTCCATCATGACAGTAATATTCACTTAATATTTCTGATGCTATAAGTAGTACTGCAAAGATAGAGCTGTATTAAACTGATAAAAAGCCATTTCTCCCATTTATAAAATGAAGCACTTTACAAAATTTGTTGTCTCTAAGAATGTTAAATCTTCCTAAGCTGAGTGTGCTATGAGAACTCTGAAATATTTTGTATTTAAAAAAATGGCTGATTGTAAACTTATAAAAGGCATATCTACAAAAATAATCTACCACTTTAATTCCCAGCTTAAATCACCATAGTTTTGTATTCTCTATGCAAGTTAAAAATGGAGATGAGAAAAAAACCACCAAAATGACAGAATTAAATGTAAACAAGTTACTAACTTAACACCCATAAAAATGCTTTTACTTAGAGTAGCAAACCTCAAGTTATCTATTTTTAGAGCCAAAGTACCTATATAGAAGTGTTATACCAACATATGTAAAGGAATAGCTGATACTGATGATATGTGAGAAAGTACCATAGACCTCATATTCACTTATTCTAAAATTTTTAGCATCTGCGCTAATGGAAACCTTGCTGATATAGAATACCTGTGCAAAGTCAATTTACCTCAGCCACTAATAGTACACATATATAAAATAAAATATATAAAATATATAATAAAAATATTCCATGGGTTAGGGTTGATTTCAGTGTTGACATTGTTTTAAAAAACAATTAAATGAATGGCTTTAGTATTTCCTTTTGTCTTTGACTAAAATGTGTTGTTCCAGTTTTGCTAGTTCAATTCTTTATTGTCTTTTTTATGGTATAATATTTCACTATTATATTTGGTATTATATATTTGCTTATGGTTCATTTTATCAAAGTGACATAAAATTACTCAAAATTAATGGTTTAAGTATTTCTGAGGAAATGTGGACATTTCCTTGCAATTTTAACTAAAAGCCAAATCTGAAGCATTAAAATATCCAATGGAATGGAAATTCTGTCTTCATTTCTGTGAACATATTTATTTACCTGAATTGTTGCCGTATAGCATATTCTAGATGTTACCAGTGTGTGTCCACTTCTATTCTCCCATGCAACACTGTGACTTTAACCAAAGCCATTCCTCTTTCCCAGCAAATATTACAGTGTAGTTCCAGAAACGCGCAGGACAGTTTGGCTAGGTCTGCCCCTCACCCAGCCCTGCCGGGGGCAGTGCCTGTGGACCGTACCCTGTGGACAGCCTGCCTAAATGCCAGCCCCAAAAGACTTTCGTCCTCAGAAGCCAGGTGTGCCGATGCGTAGGAGCGCAGACTTTGGAGCCACAGGTACGGGTTAGCTACCTAGCTATCTCAATGCTCTTTAGAAAAAGAATCAAGGTACACCTCCTGGTGCTTTGCTCACAGTGTTAGGGTTTAATTTAAAAAAGAATAAAAAGGAAGAATGAAAGAGGAAGTAGGAGGGTGAGAGGAGAATCGGTTACATTTACTAATACACTATTTGCGTGACACTGTGTTAACCTACTACTCAAATTCTTGCCAGCATCTTTTGGAGCATTATTGTATGTCCTTCTCCATATGTCCTTTATGAATTCACAACAGAATGCCTCTCTGAGTGTCCTGACTGTGAGCAGACTGGTAAAGATCACGTTCTTCATTATTTTCTAAGTAAAATGATTTCAATAAAAAATACTTTCTCTAGACTTCTTCATCATTGAACCAGTGGACTTATTGCTGGTTTATCCCTGTCTTGATTGACCACTTTCCATAAATATCAGCTCTTTCTTCTTTTATCCTTCAAAAGTGGTAGTCCAAGTGGTGTTTCCTCCTTTCCAGTTATTTAAAATATTCATATCAAGTAATTTGTTAAAACATGCCTTTGTCTTGCTGCTCACAAAATCTTGACAGTAGCTAGACAGCTGTGCCTACTGTTTGTCACCAATGCTGCTCGTAATTTTCTAATTATTACCTTATGTTCCTCTCATCTGTGGGCTGTCTATCAGGACACCTTTTTGTTTTCTTTTTGCAATACATACATTTGTTTACATACACAGACACACCTACATAACTATATATTTTTTATGAACATTACTGTACTATGAATAGTTAGTGCTGAATCACAAAGGTGTGGAAAAAAAAAAGAGTAAAGGGAGAAACTTGCTGAGTACTTTCTGCATTTCTTTAGAATTTTCCTAACTGTGATGTAACTGACCAAGTTGGGGTCTAGTAGCACTAAACTTTGCTAAATCAAGATGCAGGGGAAGCTGCCTTGCTTCCTAGAGAAGTTTGCAGTACTGCTATGCAGTATCTGTGCCAGGGATACTCTGTTCCGACTGACTTTATGAATTGAACAATACTATTTTTCCACAGCTGAGCATGGGAGGCCTAATGGGTCAAACCAAGTAGACATCCACATAAAGTCAATCTCCTACTGAGTAGGTTACTGAATGTGTAAGCCAAGAATTATTTTTTTCAAATTAAGTAATAAATTCCTTTTTAGTACTTGCAACCCCTATGCATACAGAACATAAAGAAACTCTACCAGAGTTCCCCAAATAAATGTGTTCTGAAGAGGTTGGTTTGAAAGACTTTAAGGATTGTCTTTCACTGTTGTCTCGGATATTTGCTTTTTTCATACACGGTACAAATGATTGGCAGCTCACTCAAAGCTGGTTTGTGGCAAAAATAATGTGTCAAATAGCTAAAAAGTTTCTGTAGCTTTTGGTCAAGCAGGCTGTTCTCTTCTACCATGGACATTAATGCTGTCAAATACTGAATAGTGTTTTGACAACAGTGTAATTTTCCTTCATCTTCTCAGATCATTTTGCTGCCCAGATACATTTTGTAAGACTTTTTCTGTCTGTTTGTAGAATGCATACTGTAATCTTCAGAAAGTATTTTCTAACTCAGAATTGCTCTGAGAAATGTTTTCCATTGAGAGAAATAAATTCAGTCAACTACCTAATAAATACGGATAGCAAAACAATACTGAAAGGGAAAGGTACTTGCTATGTTTAACTATCATATTTGGTTGGTTGGTTGGTTTTCACTTATCATCACCACAGGCAAAAAAATTAAATAAATTTTATCGAACTGTTGTGGTTTAACCCCAGCCAGCAACTAAGCACCACACAGCCACTCGCTCACTCCCCTCTGGTGGAATGGGGGAGAAAAGAAGAAGGGTAAAAATGAGAAAACTCACAGGTTGAGGTAAAAACAGCTTAATAGGTAAAACAAAAGCCACACACGCAAGCAAAGCAAAACAAGGAATCCATTCACCACTCCCTGCGGGCAGGCAGGTGTTCAGCCATCTCCAGGGAAGCAGGGCTCCATCACATGTAATGGTTCCTTGGGAAGACAGATGCCATAACCCTGAACATCCCCCCACCCCTTCCTTCTTTTTCCCCCAGCTTTATACACTGAGCATGACATCATATGGTATGGAATATGCCTTTGGTCAGTTGGGGTCAGCTGTCCCAGCTGTGTCCCCTCCTAACTTCTTGTGCACTGCCAGTCTACTCAGTGGTGGGTGGTATGAGAGGCAGAAAAGGCCTTGGTTCCGTAAGCACTGCTCAGCAGTAACAAAACATCCCTGTGTTATCAACACTGTTTTGAGAAAAAATCCAAAACACAACCCCTTACCAGCTACTATGAAGAAAATTAACTCTACCCAAGACAAAACCAGATGAAGTTTATCAATGGATAGTTAGCCAACAGAATAATTGTCAAAGAGGTTTGAAGACTAAAACGTTCTGACGAATAGAGGTAAATGCAAAATTTCATTACTTGCATTGTATTCAAGAATTTTGAATACGACTGACCATAAAGTGTTTTCTATTAAGTGAAAGTAAAATGGCTAAACTGAATTGGTATCTCATATTCTCCTGTTCAGGTTCCCAATTTATTTTGTTACTCTCTCTCCCTCTGCATGGACATAAATAATTTATCTAAGACTATGAACAATGGTTCATGTGAACAAAAGATTTCCAAATTGTGATGATATACTTGCAACTTTTAACAAATCATGATCTGCTTAAATAAGTTTATCCTTTTGTTACACACTGCTTTAAGGTGTTATTGACAACTTCATTTTTTCCTAAACCTTGAAACAGACATAAAATTATTCTTAACCTCATACTTGAAAGTAATCATCATGTGAGAAACTTTTATTGTGAGATATCCTTTATCTGTTATGTAATCTCTAAAAATTTTATAGCAGAGATGTAAGTATTATTGGCTTGGTTTTTATCACTTTAAAAAATTCCTAAATCAAAGCACATTTAAAGGAATTGTCTTGAAGCTGAAAATATTTCTGTCAACCCCAATGTTTTTCTTTTGTTTTTTTATGAAAACTACAAACATTGCTCTTAAAAAGGAAACACAAATGCTAATTTTTTTCTAGTTTCTGTCTCGCATAAAACTTTTTATTTGTTTATTTTTTTATCCCCAAAGAAGCTGCCAATTTCAATCTAAATTAACAAATAATTTTGATTGAACAAATCTGCTTGATGAACTAACCATTCAGAAAATGAACAAAGATCGTCTGGTTCTGTTCTTCAGTTATCTTTTCAACATGTGCATCATATGCACCTTTCTTATAGAACCTGCATATGTCAAAAGCATTTTCCTCATGAACAAATTTCCCAAAGTCCCACCAGCTCTATAAAATGCTTATCAGTCTCACTCACCTCTTCTGCCTCTCACATTTCAAATGAGAAACATACACACACATACCCAGACACAAAGTGAGACCAGTCTTCCATCATTTGAAAAATTGTGAGCAAATTGACTTTATCTATGCACTTGAAGATAGCTTTCAGGCTATGATATATGACACAGCATGTTGGAACTGAAGCAGGAATGCTGACAACCATCTATCTACCTTTGATTTCCAGAAGCTGTGTCACAAAAGAAACTCTTTTAGGAGCTAAACACATGAACTTAAATCTCTTTTACTATTCCTGTGTTGAAAGTTGAGACAAAAGATGTTTTACCTCAAGACCAGGTATTTAGAGGTATAGTTTGCTCCTGCTCTCATTGCCTCCTTGCAATGCCCCAGTGACCACAGTTCTTGAGCCTGCTGCAGCCTGTTGAGAAAATTCCAAACCAACACTGAAACAGACTAAACACCACTGCAGCATCATGGGGGAAAAAAACATACTTGTAAAGTTCTGGGTTTTGTGGGTTTTTTTTTTTTCTTGTGCTTCTGATGTCTAGCTGTTGTTTAAGCCTCAAGGTTTCTACCTTGCATTTCTGTTCTCTCAGATCAACTAATCTGTATACTTTTGGTTGAGATGTTCAGATTACTGCACTGTATAAGGTTTTGGATTAATAAACATCTCAATTTTCTTTTTTTAAGTTCTCAGTCTTAGCACAGGCCTGCTCCCAGCAGGAGGTCCTCCTCCCACAGCCTCAAACAATGCTTGCAAGCTTCAGACATGGAGATTTTTCCTCCTTATACTGGTAGACTCTTTCCATGCTCTCTCACCAACAGAGATGAAAACCCACAATGCCCTGTGAGCCTGTGATGTAAACTGCACATCGTACGCTACTCATTGCTTGACTATTTGTCAGGCAGCTAGTAGTCATCAGTTTACACCACTTCTCTTTTTTCATTATTTTTGTAGCGCTACAGCTTTATTCCAGCCATCCAAGTTTTACTGGCCCCCCGTCCCTGTTAGTACTGCTGCAGTCTGCTCTGGTATTAATCACATTAAGGTTAATTGCAATGGAGAATTAAACATGTTTGCAATGAAAATAAATCCAAGCAGGAGTAAAGCTGTGCTCATTTTTCATTAAAGTAAGAATGTGATGGGGATAAGAAAGACAATTTTGTGAGGATTTCCTTGAGGATTGCCAATATTTCACAGAAAAATTATGTATTTTAAAATTTAAGTGGAATATTTTTTTTTAAAACCACTCTTAGGGAGTGGCACAACGTTCAATAATAAATTATCTAGTTTTACTGAATTTCACTTACTCTTAATCAGTTATTTTTGAACTTTTGCTGGAGGGACTGACTTTTCTGTAGTCTACACTTGATGCCTCATTGTGCGGCTGTGATGGGTAGGATGCACAGAGCCTTCTTGTCCAGAGCAGTTCTTAACCACTACTCTGACAGGACATAGTATGACAATTGCACTGCAGTCTGAGCAATGATTGCAAAGAAACAGTGGAAAAGAAAAAAGATAAGAGAGAATTGCAAGGAAAAAAATGCAGTATAAGTAACAGGATCTCATGCTCAATTTATAGGAGAAAGTAGGACTAAGAAGAAAAGTGTGTTCCAAAGTTGTTTTAGGATTTATATTTCAATCCCTTCAGTGTTTAATTTATTTCTCTGCTACAGAACTCCTACACAACTTTTAGTCAAAATATTTGTGCACAGATCTGCAAGTATCCAAACATCTGCACCCAGAAAAGAAGATGAGAACGGTTAAACCAAGTCAGACCGAAGATCCTTCCATTCAGTAACCTATCTCTAACTGCAGCCATTGGCAGATGCTAAAGAAACAGGAGAGCCAGACAAGCGCATCACTATGTGCTATACTTGATATCTTTCAATATTCTCCAGGACTTTGTGATAGTCTGACTCTCAATGTAAATCTTTTGCAACTTTTTTACTATTAATTAACTGTTTATGAACCTGTGTAAACTTTTAACATCCACAACATCATGTTATCAGGACATCTGCAGCTTGTTTATGCATCGCATGAAGAACTACTCTCTCTTTTTTTTTCTTTTTTTTTTTTTTTTTTTTTTGGTGTCCCAAATCTGGCTTCCCTTTGCTTCAACCAGTGCCCACTCATTCCTGTATTAATACTGACAATGGTTAGGGAAACCTTATTTGCCCTTTCCATCCCACTCCTCATTTTAACAACTTTTGTCAAATTTCCTTCTATACACCTTTCTCTGAACATTTTTTCTGTTATTTTTAATTCTTCTTATAATGATAAGCAATAATGAGAGATACCAACCCTCATTGATCCAACCATCCAGCCTCTCATAATATTGGGTGTTATCTGTATTCCCAAGTAGAGGAATGGAGTTAACAAAATTTCTGTAATTTTCAGCGGCATGTGTGGATAGATATAGAAAAGTGTGTGAGACCCTGTGGAAATGGCAACTAGACAAGCCCCACTAGTCAGGGGTAATCATGTGAAAGACAGTGCTCAGTGTGGTGATGTGGATGACGTAATAGTGCTTGTAATGTGCCTCTAAAATCCATGCGATTATGTCACAATGCAGTATAACATGCTGCTTTTTCTTTCTAAGCCACTCACAACATGTAGCCTTGCCTCAGAGGAATTGTTTTTAATCACAAGAATTAAAAAGTTAAGAAAACCAAGCTTAAAGTTATAAAAATGTAAGTTATTGCCAAAGATATCACAGCCTTTGTAGGTATCAGTCTTATGCACAAGCCACAGTGGGCAAGAGACCTTTTTTTTTGGAGGGCACCTAAGTGACGAGCTAAATTAGTGCATGAATCTACTGCATTCTCAAAATCCACATTAGTATGTAAAAGCATCCATAGTAATGCGTATGTCTAAATGGCTGTTTGCAAACACAGCTATGAATTTTATATATGAAATAAATGAATGTACAAATATGATTACAGCATTAGTGGCCATTTCTGAAAACCTGGACCTCATAATGAAACAGAAAGCAGATTGTAAACCGTTTTCTTATTAGAATATGCTACCATTAAACTAGCTTAATACATTGGTGTTAATTTCAAATTACAAAGAAGGAAGGGATCAACATATGTTGGTGCAATACTGGCAATAAATATCAAGTCCCCAGAGCTGAATTTGTTGCATTTGCAGGTATGCTTTAGAAATATACAAACATTTATTTGGTTTATTTTGAAAGAAGTGAAGACAGGGCATATGCAATGCTATATATAATTCCCAGTTTGACTTCTCTGTGCAAATTGATTCAGTTTGATTGATGTAAATTGATTTATGTTCCTTGTATTTTTAGCAAATTAGTTTCATAAAACTAATACTCTCTGCTCAGTCCAAGAACACAACACCTATTGGGAGGAATTAACTTCTTATTTCACAGTGGAAAACATCTGCATTGAAAATTATGTCAAAGCTATTCGAAGCAAGTAACAGTATGCGGGTCAAGCAGCACACTGTCTCCTTTTCCCTGGAAATCCATGTAGTCAGGAACTCAGGGACTTCTTACTGACAGAAATCATCACTGAAAAATTCAATACCATACTATAAATACCAAGGAAAACACCTGGTCATAAGTGACAAAAAATGAAAGATAAAAAGCATAGCTTTTCCTTATTTCATATCAAGAAGGATGTTTTGGGAATGAAGCTGACTATACAGGAACATGTTTTGTAATATGTCACATCAAAAACGGCAAAGTGTCATAAAAGACAAAGAACTGCCAGAAAGCAGGGAAGTCCTATGGGCCAACTTCTGCTCCCAGAACTGGCAGTCTTTTTCAAGTGACACACTAGATTAAAGATGATAGAATGAATCTTGGGAGCAGATGTTAGAACCTAAATCTCCTGCTTCTATCCAAGCACCCTCATTGTTAGCTTTTCCCATCAGAATTTTTCTTCTATTAAGTCTCCTGCACACTTTGAATTTTACATTATTTCTGCTGGAGAGGTAAAGAGCACTTCTTTCATCCACTTCTTTTTTCATTCCTCTCCCCACCACATCTCCACACAAGCTCACATTCACAATTATTCCCATCCATACTACTCTACAGTCTTCTCACAAATAGGAGATGTCATCTTGAACCTTGTCTTTTCGATCAGAATATGAAACGTCAGTATCCAGGTTTCTAAGGAGGTGTTCTAACTATGAAGTTATAATAGCAAAGCAAAAATAAACTATCTATTACCTCTTTATCTGGCTAAATTTTGTAAGGGAGTCAACCTTTTATTTTTTTATGCATGCTCTGAGCATACTTCTAGTATCAGGATCTCTTGAACGTGTAGATATTGCTCCCTTCTATTGAGGGGCTTGGTCCAACTTTGGCAGCATGGTCACATGCAGATTGAGACAGTCTGGACATGCAGAATTTAAATAGTCAGCTCCTGAAAATGTTTATGTTGAAAGCAGCCAGGCAGCATGAAAAAGTTCAAGAGATGGGTGGTTCCTGTAAAAGGAGGTTTCTGAGGAGGTTTTCTGACTTATACCTTTGGGCTCAGAGACATTATGTTTAGTGAAGTTATGGTTTAGTTTTCAGGACTAAAAGAGGAACAAGTAAAGAAACTGCAGATTCGTCTCACTCTTTTGCACGTGATATGTGTGAAGTTACCTCTCTGAGACTTTAGACAGAAAAAAAATCACAGTTTGACTCCACAGTTATGAGACAAATATATATCATATTCCTCCTGTTATAAGTTAAAAGAGATTTATGCCATTTTTGTTACTATAAATGACATTATGTATTAAATTTGTTTTGTATGAGGCAGCAGGATCCACAAAGAACCAGAAGGTATTTATTTGCATGGCTGCATGTTATAATATTGAATATGCATTATTATTTTTCAGCATTTGTTCTTTTCCCCAATAGCTTCATATAACCTGTGTCTGCAATTTCAAAACCAGTCTCATGACTCTTCCTAATACCAAGTGTAGAAAACCTGTAGAGACACAGCTGGATTAAGAACCAGGAGACAGTCCTCTTTTCCCAGCTTTTGAAGAACTTTTTGAATGGCTCTGTGCAAGTTGCTTCACCTCTCCTACCTTACTTCACTAATCTGAAAAATGAAGGTACAAGGACAAAGTTGGGTCCTTTGTAAGGTGGAGCAAAAGGGTTCTCGCACTCACACCCTCCTCATCTGAAGGGAGAAGCCAAATAAGCACTAAGTTTGCTAAATCCATTCTTGTTCCAACTGACAGCAAAGGGAAGTGGTGGCAGATGTGCAATGCTGCAGTTAGCAGGAGACAGTCACAGTGAACCAGCGTACAAGAAGGAGCACACTACGGAAATGGCTTGTTCTGATAAAGTTACTGCACAAGAGTTAATGAGTAATGTATTTACAGATACGATGCACAATGATGAAATTATAATCACAAATATTCTCAAGTTTTTAGGAAGTTCAGATGCTGTTATATTCTTCTTCATTCTCCAGGCTACATTTCAGTATGAAGCTCTGAACATTAATACTCTGTTCTAAAGGTGTCTATGTTTTTTGCATTTCTACAGTTGCCAACTACAGTAACTCAAAATGAAGGATTAGCTCACTAGCTAATCAAAATTATTAATTATTTTGAATTATTAATTTTTTTGTCAAACTGATACTCAGTAAAACTAAACTCCAATGTAGAGTTAATAGCAGTCTGTTGAGATCAGTCTGAATTTTTCATCTCCCCAAAGCCTTTTAACAATATATCTATTGAATTAATATATAAAAATGTATTTTAATTAAGATAACCTTTAAAAATCATTCTCAAAACAATCACCAAATAAGAGGGAAACTACTAGTGTGGTGCCATAATTTCTGCAGAATGGCCATGCCAAATCTAATAATGCATGTCTGTGCTGATATTGAAGATTGAGAGCTACAATACCTTTACTGTCTGTTTTTAAGTAATTAGGCATTTATTCATCAAAAAACCCCCGTGTATGTGTTCTTTGCAACACACATTCCCACAGATGCTCTGGAAAACTAGAGATGTCAGGTCTCACAGGTCCAAACATTTTTATCATTCAAAAATTAATTGAGCCATAAACAAAAAGGGAAAAATTCAAGTCATACTTTAATAAGCAGATGATTAAACACAGTGTTTTGCCTTTTCATAACAACAGATAAGTTTTTAGGCTTTTTGTCTATCACCTTTGCACTGAAGTGACCTGCTGTTGAAAGCAATTGGGTTGTGTTTTAATACTCCCTGGCAAATGCTGGATCTCCCTTGGACAGGGAGTCACTGACAATCTTCAAATGCTGAAACTCTTCTAAACTCCTTTTTTTTCTTTTTTTGTCCCCAGCACACTGGCAAATGTTTATTAAATTGATGTTTGTCTTAGAATCTAGAAAATATCTGAGTGCCATGCATGCTCCCCAGAAGGAATTCTTTTCAGTGAGTGTACTACAAAGTTATTATTGAAAGGCATATCTTTCTAGCATGCCTATATGCTATTCTGCTTTCTCAACAGGAACATTTGTAGCAGGATATCATATGTTAAATGTGGATTAGAGACTGTCTGGAATTAAATGGATGTAGACATACTCTTTTCATTATGGAAACTTGTATATGCAACTGAATTCTGCAGCTCTCTCAAACACAGAAATGAAGTGTGTCACAGTCACATTTAGCTGACTTTTTTTAAGGGTCATTATGAAGTTGGTTATGAATCCTAGTGTAGATAGAGGGTTCAAGATCAACAGGCCAGAACTATGAACCCTGAAATCACTAGCAACATTAACGCTCCTCAGACAATGAGAAGCAAAGCTATAAAGCTGTAGATGGTTATGAGGTGTTTGTGTCTCTATTAACAACATTTTTGTTAATCTAAACTTAGAGATATGTATAGTCGTCCTACTTCACACATAGGGATGATAACAAAATTATTATAATAGAGAACAGTAAAGAGAAGAAAATGATAAAGAGGAAGAAATAGGAATGCCTATCACAGTGACAAATTGGGAAAGTATTTTTCTAAGCAATTTCTGCTGTTGTCCCAAAATAAAGGTTATTGACCTGTCAAGGTTCAGCCAGAAGGATGAAGAGCAAAATGTCTGGATCCTAATTGCAACTATGAGCTTTTGAGATGTATTCTTTGCTAAGTTCTACTTCAAATAAAGAGTTGTTTTCCACATGTTTTACTGTTGGGCAGCTGCAGAGATCAATGCACTTGATTACAGCTTGTACATTCATATCACGGAACCCATTTTATGTCATTAATAAGAGCTGCCTGACATTAGATCAAAGAGAAAAGCAATCACTTAAACTCTTCCCATTTGCTTAGTTTTTAAGTGCCAAATATTACCTACTGCCTAGATATTCACAGGGAATGAGCCAAAAGGGACATGAAATTCTATGAGCTTCCCTTTGCAAAGTTTTCTTCAATCTTTTTTTCTGAAAGGTGAAGTTTTGTGGGCTGTGGAATGTCCAAGAGACTCCCAATTTTCTTTTTTGCTGCTCTTCTGGCCTTTTGTGAGCCATCCCTGTACCTCTGTGAAAGGGGGACAGATACAGGGATTCAGCTAAACCCCACCAAACAGCTGTGATTCAGGCATAAATGACCTAGGATCATTAGAGTGGCTGTAACACAGCAATCTAAATATCCCAAAGTGCCTTCCTGCACTTGATGTCAGAGCCCTCTAGGAAAGGAGCATGGACTGATTTATCTGCCCTATGTCATCCATGTCATGTTGTCACAAAGTGTTATGGGATACACAACAAAGCATTCACATAGGCAGGAAAGGACATTCCTCATTGCCCAAGAAATAAAGGGAAAAATGTGTCTGGGCCTTCAAAAATACATCAGCTGGTACTTGTGCTCAAAAATCTGTCTAGACAGGGAAGAATGTTTCAGGAGGACTTGCTCCAATGCACAGACTGTGATAAATGAGCTGAAAGAATTTAAGAAAGTCTTCAGTGAAAGACTAAAGATTAGGTAAGAGAAATATGTAGCTTCTGGTTTTGTATCTTTGTTCTTTAGGTACCCTGCATTGGTGGCAAAGTAATAAACAAAATTCTGATCTGAAAAAACAATAAGGTATTATAATACAGTGCTAGCATACTTAAGCCAGCTTTTAGTGAGGTAGATGTTAAGAAGACTACCCTCAGTTGGGTAGAATTTGGTGAAACCGAAAATGAAGGGTAGGTTCATTTGTTCTGCTCTGTTAAGATTGATTCTTACCAAATCTAGCAATGTGCTCTCTATTGAGGTCTAATCGCAGGCCCTCATAAGTCATTTTAGCTAGTTTATTGTACACAGATCCCTCAAGATGCTGGTGCCAAACACAGGGAAACTGCTGCGTTAAAACTTTATTTAGAGGGGGGGAAACAGAGATTTAGAGATAAGATTGAAGATAGAGAAGACTATCTGATTTTATCCAGAAAATAGCAAAGAAAGTAAAACTCCATCTATATGTAGTGTATATGTATTGAATGGATACCAACTATACCACAAGAATGACAATGTGGCTGTATATTTTGTATGAAACACATTTATGCTTCTGTACATGCGGGGTAAACTTTTATATTTTAACATGCAGCATTTCGTTTTGTATTAATTTAAATTTTTATGCAAGATTAAATATGAGATAAGAGATTTGCAGTATTCCTAAGAAAATACATATGAAATTTAATTTGAGAACTATCATGATAAAATAGGGAACTAGTGAATGTTTTTCTCCCATTTGCATCATTTATCTTCAATAAAAATACAGGCCCTTGCCTGATACATAATTTATTATATTTATTTCTCTCACTCCTAACGTGAATATAGTTTTCTTGGGTGTTGTCATTGCTGGGTTTTTCCTTTGCTCCCTCCTTCCCATCTGTACTGAAGTACTTCCCAACATAATTCAGCCAGGAGGGCTGGAAAACAGCTGTCCCCACAGTGCAAGCCAGTGGTTTGCCAGCAGGGCATGCTTCTGTACAGGTCCATTGGTTTTCCTCCCCCTCCTTTTTAGGTGTGATCTCACCATTTTTTTAAATTGTAAGTAGAATTTAAACCAGGACCAAGGGACTTCACCTTTCCTCTGAGCAGCTAAACAGTGTTTGTCTTTCTAACACTGCTAGTCTTTATGAAGGTATTATATGGAAGTTCACTTTCAAGCAATGAAAATGACAATATAAATTCAATGCTGTGGTAGTCATTTATCACTCTATGATAGTGCCAGAATATACAAATGATAAGACTGAAGGGCTCAGGAAGAAATCTGAGGTGTTTTTATCATTTATTTATGGACTTATGTAGTACGAGGGTGTACGTGCTCAAGGAGAAATACAAAGACATTTTATCTAACAGGTTGATTTAGTGTTTCCCCTTCCCTGATCAATGACCTCCCTTATATTTAGAAGAGACTGAACACTCCAGAAAGAAGTGTGTGTTTCCTTATTAAAACTAGTCAGAAAAATTGATGGGCTTAGTTATACTGTTACAATTAACTTTGAATAAGGTATAACTATTAATTCTTCAGGTAATGTGTATGTTACCATAAATGGCACTAAGCTTAAAAACAGATATCTCTCACAGCATGCTGTAGCTGTTAAGAAACTTGTCAAGGAAGAAGTGACTCAGGAGTACAAGGATGTCCAGGATGATGACCAAAATGCAAACTGATGCATGATGGAAGGAGATTTGAAATGATGATAATAATAAAATGTTGAAGCGTTAATTTGTTGATATGTGTTGTAAAATAAATATTTTTTTTCATGTTTTATTTTATCTTCAAATAAGCCATTTATTTCCTTTATTCTTTTGTGCAGTTCAAAACTATATATACAAAACTAGCTAGCAACATATATCATATTCACCTTTCCACCAGGTACTAGACTAATCTCTAAAGACTTTCAATTTATAACAGACTGACAATAATGCAATACCCTCTGAGCTCCAGGTTATTCTTGTTTTCTTTTCAGTGGAATAAAAGAAAACTCAGGTTAAGGTAATGTGAAACATAAATATAAATGCTAAATACAACATATCATTCGTCTTTGTAGGATGCTAGTTTCACTTCTTGTAACTATACAGTTTATGGTGATGATTCCCTGTAGTGTATGTATGTCATATATAAAGCCTTGTGAGCATATATTTAGCCTATACATTTAACCTTTTAAAGCAGTCAATATCCAGGAAAGTGACAGCTGATATCTTAGATAACACAGCTCAGACTGAACAGAATGCCCTACTTAACTGAACACACAACTGTCTATAGTAAGAAGTTAGCCAGGGAAAGCAGTGATTATAGCATGTCCCTATGACAAATCCAGCCTCACAGTCTTTCAGACCCAAAGCAACACCCACCTATGTGTCTACTGCCATTTTAGTTTATAAGTAGAGTTAACACTGAGACAGATACCTCAGGAGATGGAAATACTAGTTTTTTTGGATCGCATTAAATTCCACAGGCTGTGTTACAGTGGCCTTGTACACCCTGCAGTAAAGGAGCAATAAATAAACTAATCCCAGCTCCATAAGTGCAAGTGATAACTTGCAAATGCCAAATTGTTTTCCCAGCCTGTTATTTCTGCACGCTAGTTTTCAATTTGATTCTGAAAATATAGAATTTGTGTGAATAAACTGCTGATATTCCCTCCTTCATTTTCTGAGCAAACACAGGGAGGTTACCAGAGCTTTGAACTATGTGGGATTGCTGCTGCTGAGGCAACTTAACAGAGGTCTAGCTATGGTAGGACCTTGGACTGTATCAGTGACCTTTGGGATTGTACCAGGTGCAGGTGCCCAGGTGTTGGCTGCAGTAGGCTGTAGAGGTGACCTCTTTGAGAAAAGACTGGGACTGCCCCATGATGAACACAGCCCGTTCCAGCCACTGCAACAGACCCACCACAGGGCACAGCTGAGCCCCTCAGCCAAGCTAGTGGCACCTCTGGGAAAGCATATTTAAGAAAGGACAAAAAGATGCACAGAAGCTTTGGGAGAGGAGTGAGAAAAATGTGAGAGAAACAACTCTGCAGACACCAAAATGAGAGAAGGAGGGGAAGGAGGTGCTCCAAGTGCCAGAGAGGACATTCCTCTGCAGCCCATGGTGAAGACCATGCTGACAAAGGCTGTCTTCCTGCAGCCCATGGAGGACCCCATGCCACAGCAAGTGGACATATCTTGAAGGAAACTACAACCTGTGGAGAGCCCATGCTGGAGCAGGCTCCTGGCAGGAGCTGCAGCCCATGGAGAGGACCCCATGCAGGAGCATGTTTTCTGGCAGGACCTGTCACCTGTGTGAGACCCACACTAGAGCAGTCTGTTCCTAAAGGACTGTACCCTGTGGAGAGGACCCATACTGGAGAAATTCATGAAGGTCTCCAGCCAGTGAGAAGGACCCACACTGGAGAAGTTCATGAAGGACCACACCCAGCGGGAGGACCCTTAAGTGTGCAGTCTGTCCCTGAAGGACTATACCCAGTGGAAAAGACTCACACTGGAGCAGTTTGTGAAGGATTGCAGCCCATAGGAAGGACCCAGAGTGGAACAAGGTAAAAGTGTGAGGAGGAAGGAGGAACTGTTATGGACTGACCACAACCCCCATTCCCCATTCTTGTGCACCATTCAAAGGTGAAGAGGTAGAGCAGTCAGGAATGAAGGAGCCTGGGAATGAAGTTGAGCCTGGGAAGAAGGGAGGATGGTAGGAAGGTGAGTTTTTAGTTTTGACTTTGTTGTTCACTATTCCACTCAACTTTTAATTGGCAATAATTTAAATTGCTCTTCCCCAGGTTGAATCTGGTTTGCTCATGATAGTAATTGGTAAGCAGTATCCCTGTCTTTATCTTGACCCACAAACTTTAAATCTTATTTTCTCCCTTTGTCCTGTTGAGGTGTAGTGAAGGAGGTGAAGTGATAAAACAGCTTGGTGGGCATCTGGCAGCCAACCAAAGTCAACCCACCAGAGGGATATTGGAATATTTGTATTAATTACTTTATTTGTTTATAAAATTCCTTGTGGAAGATGGAATTATTGTGATTAGGTACATTTCCTAGTGTTGTCATGGCTTCTATTATTTCATAAGACTCAAGGATTGTTCCTGAAATATAAAGACAGGGTATTTCAAAAACTCAGAGGCAGATGTTAAAAGAAAAAAGCTGCAAACATCTGGGGCTTCTTTTCTTCCTCCAAAAGAAATCTGCTATGTCACAAAAAGGGAAATATTCTTGCTAGAAACTGCAGAATAGCTCAGCTGTAAAGTTGCAATGCAGAGTACAAGAAACACTACGTACACCTTGGCAGTATTTTCTTGTCTAGAAAGACTGCTTCAGCTCCATTTGAGGCAAAAAGATTTGTTTACTCTCTCTTACGGCACAGGAAGCGATTAAGAGGCTATATGTTTTATATACTTTTCATTAGTCTTCTTAGGGGATCATATTTCCCGTTCACAGAAGATATTGCGGGCTATGAAAAAATTATAGACCTCAAGAGCACTTTCAATTACCTGGCTCTAGATATGCAACCTGGCTCCACCCCAAACCTATACCAATAAAAGGTCCACAAATGCAGCAGCAATTCCTGATCTCTTCCTATTCTCATTTGCACAGAAAGGAAGCACAAGCCCATAGGGCAGATAGTGTGAGCTGCATGTGCTCAATCTCAACACTTAAGGGACCAGGAACCTTAAGTTCCCTGAACATAACTAGCAAGAAAATGTAGACAGTCTTAGGGACTTTGAGGCCAGTATAATGTTTAGAAAACTTTCTAGTTGCTGGTCCCAAGAGTGGAATCAAGTTCTGTATTGTGGGCACCGAGGCCATCTGTACTGGGTATGAGAAGAGTCAATTGGTCTACACAGGATGAGAGAGATATGGTCCTCAAAAGTGTTGCTACTGAACTTAGACAATAGGGAATGGCTGGCAGGAGCAAGAAGCCACTGTGGTCTTGGAAAGGGTTCTCAGGAATTCAGAGAAGCACTTCTACCTATTTGGGATCCACAGCTTCAGACTTTCTACCAAAAGTAGGTGACTGTGTTGTTATTTTTCAAAGAATAGGATAGAGTTAATTTCTATCTTCAGGAGTTTAGGAAAAAGGAGTGATCCTTCCATATTACAGCTTGATAATTTAAATACTTATTTAGGAAATTATAGCAGAAATACGAGATGCCTAAGTACAGACACAGCTGCGTGTGTTACATGTAGTTTACCACCAGCTCAAGACCAAACGGAGCAGCTGGTGAGCCCAGACCCACAACTCCAGGAAGAAAGGCATTTTCTGTGGCCTCTGTGCTCCCCGTCCTGAGGTCTTCCCTGGATAGGGTTGGAAACCCAGCCGACTTCATCCTGCAGTGGGAACACACTGGGGATCCATTGCTATCTCCTGACTCTGATGGCTTCCACAGGGCCATCTCTCCAAAAGTTTGAGGAAACTGCGATACACCGGTCAGCCAGATGAAGGTTTTAAGTATTTAGCTGGTGGGTTCAGGAAGACTGGTCATCATGGTCTATGATGGCAGGAGCAGAGCACTCTCTTAGGAAATGATGGGTAACTAGAGTTTCCTGTTTGTTGTGAAACTGCCTAGGGAACTTTTACTACTGTGTAAAAGGAGTGTGACAGCACCAACTGATTTTTTAGGTCACACTTCAGTGTCAACTACTTTTTGTGACACTGTCTGGGACCACACGTCAGACTGAGCTTCTTTGTGAACTCAGAGGAAAATTTACTTTTTAAATCCTCACAGACATTAGACTGGGCTGTCCAGCTAATTCAAGACTGCAGGCTTATGGGGAGTCACACCACCTGGGAAAATACAAAAAGTACAAGTGACTGTCTAGAAAGTAATACGCAGCTTCATTATGAGTAAATGTTTCAGGCATCCAGAAACTAGAAGGCATGACTTGAGTGACCAGTCCCACTAAATGAATAAACAAACATTAAGTGAAATTAATTATCTGCAGCATTTGTCTATGTATGTCTTCACCTCCTGAAAACATATATAAGAAGTTTGTTTGCACAATTTCTTATAGCATCCTCAGAAAAAGGCTTCATTTATTAGATTATTCCCTATTAGTATTTTCCCCAGATATAATGACAGAGATTGTTAAACTCATTTCTATTCAAGTAAGTTATTTTTAATGTCTAAATATATAAATAGTAATGTATATGAAGTTTAAAAAAACATATTTCATGTAAGATCATAAGAAGTTAAATGAAAACATATGGAAAAAAAAATGTTACCAACATTGCTCCTTCCAGAGATGATGTATTTGAAAAAAAGAGTAAATTTTTTTATAGACCACACAAAAGAATCTGTTTGTTTCCATCTATAGCATCTTTTAATATGAATATTTGATTTTGGTGTATTTTGACTGTAAATTCAGTGCACATAAAAATATCTTTGTAGGGTAGATGCCACAAAATAAGATAACATTCTGGTGTTTTAGTTATTGTATACCCAGATTTTTCTATTGCATGTAAAAAAAATCCAAGAAAAATATCCTACTGTTTACACATATAATGTGGGCAATCTTAATAAAAACCTTTCATTAAATACATTTATTATAAATGGAAATAAAGCAATCCTTGTTATATTCTTATAGCATTGTCTTACAAAGGGAAATCTTCAGAGCAGCAGGCGCTGCTTATGCCCATTCATTCTATCCTAGTGTGTCTGCAGAGATGCAGGAAAGCTCACACTTGGAAGAAACTAATCTCTCAACAGTGGCTGTGTGAGGAAATGGTAATTTGGCTATGTAATCAAATTGAATGTGTTCAGTTAGCAGATGTGAGCAAATAAAGAGAAAACCAAATTTAGATTTTGTGCCAATTGCTCTTTTATATGCTTGCTTGTTTTTGAGGACTCCCTATGATTTTCTCTAATTTGCTTGGTGGTGGTAACGTGCAGCATGGTTTTGTACACCTTCCGGCTGCAGCACTGCGGTTTGCCAACAGATGGCATGATGCATTTTCCTTACTTGGTGTCTTTCCAACAAGATGACTGTCTGCCTGTTCATCTCTGAAATAAACCCAAAACACCACCGTAGGCCTCAGCTCTGCAAAGATTTAAGCATGTATTTGAATTTGCATTAAAGATTTAGTAGCACTAAATCTTATCCTTTCTGCTGTGTTAAAGGCTTTATTTTTTCCACTGTGGTAAGAGAGCAGCTACGTATAGCTATGTAATGTCAAATTATTTAGGTATATAATCACAGTAAGGAAGAATATTCTCGAACTATTATTATGGAACCTGCTCAATATGGTGTCCAAAAAGTTAGCTAAATATATCTTACTTTATGTGAATACAGTCCTGGACAAATGAGTTAAATTATTATCTAGAACCGCACAGCAAATATTCAATCCAGTACGTTTCTTATATTTCTTTCTTCTAGCCTTCACAGCTGAAGAAGGGTTATAAACAGTTATATGAGAAGGGTGTTACATGAACTAGTAATATGAAATAGGAGTGTGCAGTAGAATGCAGAACTGTGTGAAATACATGCTGAATATTCAGTGAATGCCGGCACTGGACATGAGCTGCTTCTTGACTACATAGTCAAAGGTTGAGCATGGAAATTGTGGGAGTTCACATTTATCTGCAAATTCAGTTTGACTCTAACTATGGACGTACAACAGATACCTCTGTGCTTTGAAATTAACAATTAAATATCTGAAATGAATTATTCTTGAACGAGTACTTTTTTTCAGGACTTTTTTCTGATGGCACAGAAGAAGCTGTAGCATTACCTGAAAGCTCGGAGGAGCAGCACAGGGAATAGGTACAATGTTGGGAGTTAATTTTCTATCTGCATAGGACATGGAGGTTAAGCTTCAGTTTTAATGCATAGGTAGTAAAATATATGTGAAATAAGAGGCGTGCAATGAAAGATTCTACTGAACTGCAGAAATGTGTATGAGATGCTAAACTGGGCTAGTCCAGACCATTTTCTGGAGGATCAGTGAGCACATAAGCTAATGCTACTCGACTTTCATTTAAAGAAGAAAATCTTACAATCTCTTTCCAGTTTCTTCTATGCTTCTATTAATCCTATCAGTAGATATGCTGATACATGATGTTGAATACAAAGATATAGAATCATAGAATCACAGAATTATTAAGGTTGGAAAGGACCTTCAAGATCATCAAGTCCAACCATCAACTCAACACCATCATGCCTACTAAACCGTGTCCCAAAGTACCACATCTACAGCTTTTTTTAACACCTCCAGGGATGGTGACTCCACCACTTCCCTGGGCAGCCTGTTCCAATGCTTGACCACTCTCTCCGTAAAGAAATTTTTCCTAATATCTAATCTAAACCTCCCATGGCTCACAGGGAGGTTAAGACTAGATATAAGACCTCCTCTCATCCTAGCGCTAGTTACTTGGGAGAAGAGGCCAACACCCTCATCGCCACAACCCCCTTTCAGTTAATTGGAAAGAGCGATAAGGTCTCCCCTCAGCCTCCTCTTCTCCAGACTAAACAACCCCAGTTCCCTCAGCCACTCCTCATAAGACTTGTTCTCCAGACCTCTCACCAGCTTTGCTGCCCTTCTCTGGACACACTCCAGCACCTCAGCATCCTTCTTGTAGAGAGGGGCCCAAAACTGAACACAGGATTCGAGGTGCAGCCTCACCAGGGCCGAGTACAGGGGCACGATCACTTCCCTACTCCTACTGGCCACACTATTCCTGATAAAGGCCAGGACGCTGTTGGCCTTCTTGGCCACCTGGGCACACTGTTGGCTCATGTTCAACCAGCTGTCAACCAGCACCCCCAGGTCCTTTTTTGCCAGGCAGCTCTCCAGCCACTCCTCCCCAAGTCTGTGGCATTGCATGGGGTTGTTGTGACCCAAGTGCAGGACCCTGCACTTGGCCTTATTAAACCTCATACAATGGACCTTGGCCCGCCGATCCATCCTGTCCAGATCCCTCTGCAGCGCCCTCCTACCCCCCAGCAGATCAACACTCCCACCCAACTTGGTGTCATCTGCAAACTTCCTGAGGGAGCACTCGATCCCTTCATCCAGATCATCAATAAAGATATTGAACAAGACCGGCCCCAGAACCGAGCCCTGGGGAACACCGCTTGTGACCGGCCGCCAGCTGGATTTAATGCCATTCACTACAACTCTCTGGGCTCGGCCATCCAGCCAGTTCCTCACCCAGCGAAGAGTACACCTGTCTGAGCCACAAACCGCCAGTTTCTCCAGGAGAATGCTGTGGGAGAGGGTGTCAAAGGCTTTACTAAAGTCCAGGTAGACAACATCGACAGCCTTTCCTTCATCCACTAGGTGGCTCACCTGGTCATAGAAGGAGATCAGGTTGGTCAAGAAGGACCTGCCTTTCATGAACCCATGCTGGCTGGGCCTGACCCCTTGGTTGTCCTGCACGTGCCCTGTGAGCACTCTCAAGACAAACGGCTCCATAACCTCCTCCCATACTGAAGTCAGGCTGACAGGCTTGTAGTTCCCCACATGCCCCTTCCAGCCCTTCTGGTAGAAGGTCATCAAATTGGCAAGCCTCCAGTCTTCTGGGACCTCCCCTGTTAACCAGGACTGCTGATAAATGATGGAGAGTGGCTTGGCAAGCTCCTCCGCCAGCTCTCTCAGTACTCTCGGGTGGATCCCATCAGGCCCCATAGACTTGTGGGTGTCCAGGTGACATAGCAGATTGTTAACTGCTTCCTCCTGGATTAAGGGTAGTTTATTCTGCTCTCCATCCCTGTCTTCCAGCTCAGGGAGCTGAATACCCTGCTGATACCTGGTCTGGCTATTAAAGACTGAGGTAAAGAAAGCATTAAGTACTTCAGCCTTTTCTGCTTCCTTGGAGACAATGCTCCCCTGTGCATCCAATAAAGGATGGAGATTCTCCTTGGCTCTCTTTGTGTTGGTAATATATTTGTAAAAACATTTCTTATCCCTTACAACCATGGCCAGATTAAGTTCTAGCTGCACTTTTGCCTTTCTAATTTTCTCTCTGCCTGACCTAACGAGATCCTTGGACTCTTCTTGGGTTGCCTGCTCCTTCCTCCAAAGGTGGTAA
This sequence comes from Phaethon aethereus, assembly GCF_964289735.1. Taxonomy (NCBI): domain Eukaryota; kingdom Metazoa; phylum Chordata; class Aves; order Phaethontiformes; family Phaethontidae; genus Phaethon; species Phaethon aethereus. Next base: position 61,169,172 of record NC_138582.1, on the reverse strand, counting down.
GCTCTCTCCTTTTTTTCTGAGTCCCAGTAAAAGCTCCCTGTTCAGCCCGGCTGTTCATCTTCCCTGCCAGCTCATTTTAGGGCACATGGGGACCACCTGCTCCTGTGTTTTTAAGACTTTCTTCTTGAAGAATGTCCAGCCTTCCTGGATGCTTTTGCCCTTCAGGATTGTCTCTCAAGGAACTCTCTCAAACAGTGTCCTGAACAGGCCAAAGTCTGTCCTCCGGAAGTCCATGGTAGTGGTTTTGCTGACCCTCCTCCTTACTTCACTAAGAATTGAGAATTCTGTCATTTCATGGTCGCTAAGCACAAGACGGCCTCTGACCACCACACCTCCCCCCAGTCCTTCTCTGTTGTAAACAGCAGGTCAAGTGGGGCACCTCCGCTGGTAAGTTCACTTACCAGCTTTTACAGGAAGTTATCTTCCACTCACTCTAGGAATCTCCTAGACTGTTTCCTCTCTGCTGTGTTATATTTCCAGCAGACGCTCAGTAAGCTGAAGTCCCCCATGAGAACAAGGGATAGCGATTGTAGGCTTCTGCCAGTTGCTTGTAGAATGTTTTGTCTGCCTCTTCATCCTTGTTGGGTGGTCTCTAACAGACACCCAGCAGGATATCTGCCTTGTTGGTATTCTTCTTCATCGTTTACCCATAAGCGCCCAACCTCAGCATCACAATAGTTGAGCTCTATCCACTCAAAACACTCCCTAACATACAGAGCCACCCCACCGCCTCTCCTTCCTTGCCTATCCCTTCTGAAGAGCTTATAGCCATCCATTGCAGCACTCCAGTCATGACAGTCATCCCACCGTGTTTCTGTGATGGCGACTAAGTCATAGCTGTCCTGCTGCACAATGGCTTCCAGCTCCTCCTGTTTGCTGCTCATGCTGCCGTGCATTGGTGTAGATGCACTTGAGCTGGGCTATTGATTTCGCCCCCAATATTGGCATGCCACACCCCTAGGCTCATCTCTAGTGAGCCTGGTTTTATCCCCTTCCCCCTTCAAATCTAGTTTTAAGCCCTCTCCATGAGCCTTGCCAACTCATAAGTGAGACTCCCTTTCCCCCTACGTGATAGCTGCACTCCATCTGCTGCCAGCAGGCCTGGTGCCATGTAAACCTCTCCATGGTCAAAAAACCAAAAATTCCACCAATGGCACCAGCTTCTGAGTCACATGTTAACCAGGTGTGTTTTCCTGTTGCTTTCAGTATTCCTCCCTACCATTGAAGGGATTGATGGAAACACTACCTGTGGTCCTGATCCTTCAACCAGTCGTCCCCAGCACTCTGAAGTCCCTTTTGAATGCTTTTGGACTTCTTTGTGCAACCTTGTCACTGCCAACCTGCATAAACTATAGCAGATAGTAATCAGTGGGCCAGACCAGACCAAAGAGTTTCCTAGTAACATCTCTAACCTGAGCCCCAAGGAGGCAGGAGACTTCCCTGTGGGTTGGGTTTGGTCAGCATATTTGGCCCTCTGCTCCCCTCAGAAGAAAATCGCCTACAACAATTACCCTCCTTTTTTTCTTACCAGAGGTAGTCATAATGTGTGGGGCTGACTGACTCACCCTAGGCAACCCCCTGGATGGACCTTCATGTACATCCGCATTTGCCTGACTCTCAAGTTCCAGAGCCCCATATCTGTTGTGTAAGGGTAGTTGGGAAGGTGAAGGGAGGCCAGGAGCGGATTCACCTGCCACTCCGAGCAGGGACCTGTTTCCATTCCCCCCTATCCTGGTTTCAGCCAGGATAGAGCTGGTTTTCTTCACAGACACTGGTGTGAGGCTGTGTTTTGGATTTGGGATGAGAAAATTTTGATAATGTGCTGATGTTTTGAGTTGTTGCTAAGTAGTCAAGGGCAATCCAGCTTCTCGTGCTGGCCTGCTAGCAAGAAGGCTGGGGGTGCACAGGAAGTTGGAAGGGGACACAGCCAGGACAGCTGACCCAGGCTCAGGTCTGGATATTCCCTACCATAGAACATCATGCCCAGTACATAAACTGGAGTTAGCCGAGGGGTGGGGATCGCTGCTTGGGGATGGACTATCGATCACCAGGTGGTGAGGAATTGCTGGGCATCACTTGTTTTTGTACATTCCGTTGTCGGTATTATCATTGTTGTTATCATTGTTGTTTCCTTCTCTCTTGCTGTCCTATTAAACTGTTTCTATCTCAACTCACAAGTTTTTTTCCCAATTCTCTCCTCTGTGCCACTGGGGGAGAGGGGAGTGAGCGAGCGGCTGCGTGGTGCTTAGTTGCCGGCTGGGGCTTAAACCACGACAACCCCTGTCTCTTAGGTCCCCTCCATCTGCCTGGTGGCAAGAGCATAGGCGATCCCCTGTTGCTTGTGCAGCCTCCACCGGCTGCCGCTGCCTCAGGGGCAGCCGGATGCGGCTCCACCAATCCATCTCCCTCTCACACCCCTGATGCTCCTCAGCCTCTCCACTGCCTCTGACAGCTCTGCCCCAGGCTGAGCAGATCGCTCACCTGGTCGCACCGCACGCAGGTGGTGTCTCAGCTGCCCTCCAGCACAAGTGACAGGCTCAATATCTGTCTCTCAGGCTGTCCAGGCTGAAGGTTCAACTGCTAAACCTTTTGTCACCACTTCCCGGAAAACAGAGCTTGCTGTTGGCATATAAACTTTGCTCTTGATGACTTTATGCCTCAACATCATTAAAGTCATATCCTTTGTTTTGCTGGTTTACTACCTTGTTTTGAGACTTTTCAATTTGTCAGGGTTAAGACCATTTAAAATATTTGAGTTTGGTTTTGAAACGTCCTGTTTCTTTATCTAATGCCCTGCAGAAATGTAAGAGTATTACATCAATAGAAAAAACCTTTACCAACAAAATCTATAATATCATAAGAAATATTAAGTTAAGCCGACAAGATTTGTTTTCTGTAAACCCACAGAGACTGTTAGTAATTATATCGCCTTATTTTACTTTTTCAAGTCCTATTTCAACCATAGCATTATTTTCTTTGGGATCAATACTGGGGTTGGCTTGGGTCACCAGGCAGAAAAATACAAAGGAAAACAGGTCAAGACCTAATCATTCCTCACATTCTCTTCTCCACCGATTACTTGAAGTTGGAAAATATCTAAAGATCTTGAATCGTTTTCTATGTCAGCCTGTTTTGAAGTCTGGATAGGTCTTTGGAGAATGTAGGAATTTTTGTGGTATTTTCATGTTCACTGCTCAGACTTCAATTGCTTCATTTGTATTGTGGTGTTTCCAGGAGGAATAATGCATTAAAGCCTGGAGACACAAGAAGTCAGGGGTATTTCCATTGTTTGGACTGTAGTACAATAACCCTTCAGAGCTGGAAAAGACTTTGCTCCTGAGGGAAGATGTTCACTGGAAAGATGGGGGAATAGCATTCCCCATATATTAATATTAACAATGATTTCTCTCTCACTTTTCCACCTGCTTAAAAGAAGTGATGCTTGTTTAAGGAAAGAAAGAATACAGGACCCTGCTCAGTTAGATGGAGTTTATTAGAAGCAGAGAGACATTGACAAATGCTTTAAAGATTTCAGGAAGAAAAATGGTCGCTTCTCTGCTCTAACTGACAAAGACTTTGTTGAGATGACATTCTGATTCAATAACTTTGCTTCTTTTTCTACAACTGCTCTTAAAGGCCAGTTTATTTTAGAAAAGCTACCTTGTCTAACTGTGACTTACAGTTAGTTGCTACTATGTCCCTTTACAAGAGGAGCTCTTCAATCGGTGTAGATTTAACTCTGTTAAAGAGGTCACATATTAAGCAACTTTATCCTCAGCATTGGAGTCCAAGAAGCCCAAGGAAGTTAATCACATACAGAAACAAATCCCAGAACAATCTTTAAAGATTTATACAAAAAGGCTAATTAAAAAAAAAAAAAAAGAAAACATTTGCACAAATCTGTGATAAGACTTGATTTAGGGTGGCAGAGCAGAGGAAGCAAATCTTTTCTTGTCTTATTAAGCTTTAGATACTATCTAAGCTCATTATTTCCAAACTCAGAATAATCTGCCAAACAACACATGAGGACAAGGCAGGACACTGCAGGGTGCTAAAGAGACATGAGATGGTAAGCCTTCTGTTGGCAAACTGGTAAAGCTTTGTGTGACTATAACAGGTGGATGTCTTCACATCTGGCATTAGAAGACTCCTAAACCTTTCTCAGACAGGAACTATAGGGTCAGCAGGAAAAGCCATCAGTAGAAACATGTTACTTTAGTAGAAAGATCTCTGGTTTCCAGTCAAGTCACCAAATAGTCAGATGATATGAAGTGGACTGGTTTTTGGACAGCAAGATTGCAGTGTCACTTGATGCAATATCTCTTCCAGATAAGGACTGAATAAGATATAGGGCATTCATGGAAAAGGGCCATATACTGTAAAAGTCTTTCCTCTGTTTAGTCAGATGAGACCAGCCAATTTTCAGGTCAATTTACAAAACCCTTCACAGCTCTCATGGATGAGACAAGGACTGAAATAATGTCATTTAAGAGACTTTATTATTGTTATATATTCTGATCTACCATAAAAACTGGTAGCTTTTGTAATTATGATGTGTATTTTTGTAACAGCTTTTGTTATCTATTTACAATTATATATATGGTACATTGTTTACTTTTTTCTTTTAAGGAACTTAAGTATTAGCTGTATGCTAAGAACTTTATTTTTAAATAAATTTCAGTTTTGCATGCCTCTCTTTCTTGACTGCGAGCCTCAACAGAGTCAGAGTTACCATGTGCATGGTTCTTCCTAGATCATGTTAATCATGCCGTGCAAGAATGCAGGCTGTCTTATTCCTCTAACAAAGAAGTTCCTATCAATACACAGTACACTTGTACTTCTGCACAGTACTAGTCACCATTTCTGGTTTTATTTATTCTTAATCTTTGTCTTTCCCTCTGACGTTTTGAAGTATTTATGCATCTTTACATCCACCAAAGCTTTAAAGCTGAGCAACTGCCTCATTTGCAGACAAATCACTCCAAGGAAGCACACGTGCATTTATTTTCTCAAGCCTCTCCAGGTGATTAAGCTTAAGGCCAAATTCTGCTCCTGTGAGCAGAACACAAGAAGATGTATTTCATCTACAGGAACTGTGGGAATCTTTCCTTTCACACTCTGTCAGAAGGTCCTGAGGTACCAAGGCCACAGCTGCTATCACAATGTTAAGCTTGAGGCAGTATAGTTATAGAAATTGCTGCTTCTTATCCCTTACATGTTTCTCAAGCAACAAATACATTTTTCAAAAAAGACCACTGGTTCCATCCTTTCCAGACCTTTGTGTGTTTTTATATGCCTCAGTCACTGCACACTAGCTATGCTGGAAGGCTGCTGCCCCCCAGGTCTACATAGCCCAGTAGTCCTACCATGCCCTGAAGCTTTTGTGCCCTGAGTGGGCATGATTCTCCCCTCACAAACTGAGAAACTGCCTTAATATAGGGTGCAGCACTGAATCTCAGGAAAGGCTTATTCACCTCAAGGGCAGACAAACAACCACCATCTGGGTACGATAACTGTGTGAAACCTGTGTTTACCTCCAGACTTCTGCAGAAACTAAAAATATCTGCCAGGTAGATACAGACGCCTCAGATTCTCTTCCTCCTGTGTGAACTCTGTGCATTACAGTCAAGCTTCTTTCTGATCACTGTTCTCACAGCTCCTATGTCTTGCTGTCCTGGAATTGTTCCTTCTCGGGAAGACTGGTATACAAGATTCCCACTTCAGATTCTCCACTATGTCATTGCTAGCATGCTTTCTTGAGGTAAACTCAATCTAAGTAGTGTCAAGAACATCAAGGCAAGTACTTGATTATAAAGAATGTGCCCACTATATATTTTAACTTTTTCGTTAATAAATTGAGCATTAGCCACTTGCAAATTTGGAAATATGTTAGGCACAATACAGAAGATGGTCATCATCAACCAGTACTTAAATTAAGCTACTATGTGGTTTTAAGTCACTGTCTTCCCAAACCTCATGCCAGGGCCCTGAACACATTCTCCACCAGTGGAACTCAATTGACTGCCAACAGCTGGCTTGCCGGTGGACATTGTTGTGACAAGGGAGCTGAAGAGAGGCCTCAGCTTGCAGCCATGCAGTGAGTTTTCCAGCCATGTCTGTGCTTAGCTACATACTCAGTCAGTGCAGAACCCTGACCTGCAGATTTGACTTCTTCATTTGACTAGCCTGCCTTTGCTGATCTCTTATAGCTGAGTTGAAGCCCTGCTTTTAGTGGAAGATGCATGTGCTTCTCTCCAGAATACGCATTTCTCATATTTTCTTATGAATATAATGTTTAAGTATTTGGTGACTTTTTAATAAAGTTATGAGGTGTCTACATATCATAGATGTCTAATGTGACAACAAATCCCAGAAGGCAGGTGGCTAAATCGTTGTTAGACATTTCTGGGGGTTTTATTCATCTAAGTCCCCAGTTCAGTGGAGTTCAGATAGAGTTTCCTATTCAAGGCTTTTGCTTGACCCTTTGCCATCAGCCTTTCTGCTGCTCTTATATGCACAGGAATATTTAACAAAGTTTGTTGTCACTGACATATTCACCGTATTGCAGTTGGTGTTGATCTCACAAATAATTCTGTGGTGCTCGCAGGGAATGGGTAATGGAATGGACAAAAAACATTCTCATAGAGACAGAAAGCTCAGCATAAAAATGCATTTAGGGAGCACCGAAAACAGTAGAGTCGCTCTCAGCACAGAGATCACAAAAGAACTAATTTGCCAGAATGCCATTCCAAGCCCATGACCACAGCATTAGTAATGCTGCAAGAGTATGGAGTGCACCTGAGCCCTATGCTCATTAACCTTTTGGGTTAATGTGCAGCTCACAAACATAAAGGGGCTGTGTGTGTGATGTAGGAGAACAGAGCGGGAAAAGCAAGCATGAGGGAAGGAAAGGAGCGGGAATAACCCAAGAAAAAGACAGAGCCCTTTTGTTTTTTGAAATTAACTGAACATTGTTTTTCTCCCACACAGAACTATAAAAAGTGAATAAAGAAAAGCATTCCAAAGGAGAAATTAAATTGCATAACTATGGCTTCAAATCTAACATATTTATATTAGATATCAACCAGATAATTCTCTGATAAGGAAACTGCTAAACAGTAGAAACATTTGATCTCAGATTTGTCCAGGTGCCAGGCCTGATTGTCGTTATTTTCTCATCAATGGCCAAGGTAAAGTGAACAGATGTCTCAATTAGAATGCACAAGTACCAGTTTTTAATAGACTGGTCCAGTGTTCAGTGATTTTTTTATTAAGATGCAGAGATATCCTATTGTTATTCTGCCACTGATCCACCCTCAGTACAAAAATGGTTGATTCACAGACTCTGCTCCTCCTCCCCTGTATGTTGTATCTACAGTAGATGATCAAATTCTCATTAACACAGGGGAGGGTACAGCCTGGCACCTGCAAAAAGTTTTCAAATATGACTGCTTAATGTCTCTTGGCAATGCTGGTTTGTAACAGGAAGCCAAATAGTGGCGCAGCCAAGGGTACATTGCATGAGGTCTCTATCCCCAGGCAATTTAACTTGGACACAACAGACTGGGAATGCATCTTCACTTTCCTCTGCTGCCCTGTGCTTGCTCCCCTTTCACCCTCTTCAGCACCCCTTTTTTCCTGTTCATCACAGTCTCCCTTCACCATTCCCTCTCAACCCCTCATTTTCATATTCCAGATGGAGAGGCTTGGGCCTTTGCAAAGCTAGTCTCATGGATTACAAGAGTAAGGAGACTGTTTCTGCTGTTGCTACATTAGAGAACATAAAGTATTCCTGAAATTCATGTGATTCAGGTAGGTGTGAAGATTTTATTTCTTGGTTAAAGCTGAATCAGGCACAGCAGTCAGGGGTATCAGGCTTCTGATAGCTTTGTAGAGACCTTAATTGTTTATGGCCATTTTTATTAAGCTAAGACATACAGTGGTGTTAGTGGTCTAAATTGCTATTTAATATATCCTACTATGTATAATATTTCCCATATACACAGTTTTCTTCGCAGTTTCAACAGTCTCTGGTGCCTTTACTTCCTGTTCTAATCAATGAGTGGAAGATGTTATTTGATCACTTTCCATTCAAGAGATGGCAGCATTCAAAGAGAGCAAATGCTGTGCTGTGCTAACAGTGCACCTTTTATTCCATACAGATTAATCTTGAGAAACGTCTCAGAATTTTTGATCAGTCTAAAATACAGCACATTTGCTTGAAATAGGACTTTGAAATTTTATCTATAAGTTCTAAATGAGGTAGTAATACAAGCTTCTCTAGCTCTTTAATAATGAATGCAGTTATGTCATTTTATCTGCATAGGAATATAGTAAATGAAATCAAAGCAGCACAGACATAACTCTTACATTTTAAAGACTGCTATGACAGCTCTATCTACATTCAAATCTTTCTTCCTATACATACTTACTGCAGAAATATAGCATGGTATATTGCTGTTTTCAAACTGAGTGCTTGTTGCTGCCTTCACTGAGCTTATATCTAATTAATGCTCACATTCACTTTAGGATCAGAAAGGTCAATCCTGCAGCATTTGACCACTTTGGCAATGATCCATGTCTTTGGTCTTATATTTTGTCATGTAATTAGTGCCAATAAAGTCCTCATGGGTCCATCCAGTTGCATCCAGAACTTCACTTGTGTGTTGGATTAGGCATCTGTAATTGTATTTATTATAATCACAGAATCACAGAATCACAGAATCACTAAGGTTGGAAAGGACCTTCAAGATCATCAAGTCCAACCATCAATCCAGCGCCACCATGATCCCTAAACCATGTCCTGAAGCACCACATCCACACATTTTTTGAACACTTCCAGAGATGGCGACTCCACCACCTCCCTGGGCAGCCTGTTCCAATGCCTGACCACCCTCTCAGTGAAGAAATTTTTCCTAATGTCCAATCTAAACCTCCCTGGCACAACTTAAGGCCATTTCCTCTCGTCCTATCACTACTGACTTGGGAAAAGAGACCAACACCCTCATCGCCACAACCCCCTTTCAGGTAGTTGTAGAGACTGATGAGATCTCCCCTCAGCCTCCTCTTCTCCAGACTAAACAACCCCAGTTCCCTCAGACGCTCCTCATAAGACTTGTGCTCCAGACCCCTCACCAGCTTCGTTGCCCTTCTCTGGACACACTCCAACACCTCAATGTCCTTCTTGTAGCAAGGGGCCTAAAACTGAACACAGTATTCGAGGTGCAGCCTCACCATGGCCGAGTACAGGGGCACGATCACTTCCCTACTCCTGCTGGCCACACTATTGCTGATAAAGGCCAGGACGCTGTTGGCCTTCTTGGCCACCTGGGCACACTGCCGGCTCATGTTCAGCCGGCTGTCAAACAGCACCCCCAGGTCCCTTTCCGCCGGGCAGCTCTCCAGCCACTCCTCCCCAACCCTGTAGCGTTGCATGGGATTGTTGTGGTCGAAGTGCAGGACCCTGCACTTGGCCTTATTAAACCTCATACAATGGACCTTGGCCCGCTGATCCAGCCTGTCCAGATCCCTCTGCAGTGCCCTCCTACCCCCCAGCAGATCAACACTCCCACCCAACTTGGTGTCATCTGCAAACTTCCTGAGGGAGCACTCGATCCCCTCATCCAGATCATTAATAAAGATATTGAACAAGACCGGCCCCAGAACCGAGCCCTGGGGAACACAGCTTGTGACCAGCCGCCAGCTGGATTTAATGCCATTTGCTACAACTCTCTGGGCTCAGCCAGTTCCTCACTCAGCGAAGAGTACACCTGTCTGAGCCACAAACCGCCAGTTTCTCCAGGAGAATGCTGTGGGAGACGCTGTCAAAGGCTTTACTAAAGTCCAGGTAGACAACATCGACAGCCTTTCCTTCATCCACTAGGCGGGTCACCTGGTCATAGAAGGAGATCAGGTTGGTCAAGCAGGACCTGCCTTTCATGAACCCATGCTGGCTGGGCCTGATCCCTTGGTTGTCCTGCAGGTGCCCTGTGAGCACTCTCAAGACAAACGGCTCCATGATCTTCCCTGGTACGGAGGTCAGGCTGACAGGCCTGTAATTCCCAGGATTCTCCTTCTGGCCTTTCTTGTAGATGAGCGTCACATTGGCAAGCCTCCAGTCTTCTGGGACCTCCCCTGTTAACCAGGACTGCTGATAAATGATGGAGAGTGACTTGGCAAGCTCTCTTAGTACTCTCGGGTGGATCCCATCAGGCCCCATAGGCTTGTGGGTGTCCAGGTGGTTTAATATGTCCTTAACTGCTTCCTCCTGGATTATGGGGAGGTTATTGTGCTCTCCATCCCCATCTTCCAGCTCCCAGGGTAGAGTTAATTTTCTTCATAGAAGCTAGCGTGAGGCTATGTTTTGGATTTGGGATGAAAAAATATTGATAAGGTGCTGATGTTTTGAGTTGCTGCTAAGTAGTCAAGAACGGTCCAGCTTCTCATGCTGGCCTGCAGCGAGCAGGCTGGGGGTGCACAGGAAGCTGGGAGGGGACACAGCCAGGACAGCTGACCCAGGCTGGCCAAAGAGATATTCCCTACCATATAACATCATGCTCGGTATATAAATCTGGGACGAAGAAAGAAGGAAGGGGTGGAGGGACGTTCGGAGTTATGGCGTCTGTCTTCCCAAGAAACCATTACGCGTGACGGAGCCCTGCTTCCCTGGAGATGGCTGAACACCTGCCTGCCCATGGGGAGTAGCGAACAAATTCCTTGTTTTGCTTTGCTTGCATGCGCGGCTTTTGCTTTACTTATTAAACTGTCTTTATCTCAAACCATGAGTTTCCTCACTTTTACTCTTCCGATTCTCTCCCCCGTCCCACCATGGGTGAGTGGGCGAGCGGCTGCGTGGTGCTTGGTTGTTGGCTGGGGCTAAACCACGTCAACTGGCTATTAAAGACTGAGGCAAAGAAGCCATTAAGTACCTCAACCTTGTCCTCGTCCTTGGAGACAATGTTCCCCGCCATATCCAGTAAGGGATGGAGATTCTCCTTGCCTCTCTTTTTGTTGATAATATCTTTGTAGAAGCATTTTTTATTATCCTTCACAACTGTGGCCAGACTGAGCTCTAGCTGGGCTTTTGGCTTTCTAATTTTGTCCCTGCTTGACCTAACAAGATCCTTGTACTCTTCATGAGTTGCCTGCCCCTTCTTCCAGAGGTGATGAACTCTCCTCTTTTCCCTGAGTCCCAGCAAAATCTCCCTGTTCAGACAGGCCGGTCGCCTTCCCCGCCAGCTCTTCTTATGGCACATGGGGACCGCCTGCTCCTGCGCCTTTAAGATTTCCTTCCTGAAGGCTGTCCAGCCTTCCTGGACCCCTTTGTCCTTCAGGACTGTCTCCCCAGGGACCCTGTCAACCAGTGACCTGAACAGGCCAAAGTCTGCCCTCCGGAAGTCCATGATAGCAGTTTTGCTGACCCCTCTCCTTACTTACTCACAACTGAGAATTCTATCATGTCATGGTCGCTAAGCCCAAGACGGCCTCTGACCACCACATCTCTCACCAGTCCTTCCCTGTTTGTAAACAGCAGGTCCAGCAAGGCACCTCCCCTGGTGGGCTCACTCACCAGCTGTGTCAGGAAGTTCTCCTCCACACACTCCAGAAACCTCACAGATTGTTTCCTCTCTGCCGTGTTGTATTTCCAACAGATGTCCGGTAGGTTGAAGTCCCCCACAAGAACAAGGGCCAGCGAATGCAAAACTTCTTCCAGTCGCTTATAGAATGACTCATCTGTCTCTTCGTCCTGGTTGGGTGGTCTGTAACAGACTCCCAGCAAGATATCTGCCTCACTGGCCTTCCCCCTCATCCTTACCCACAAGCACTCTATTTGGGCTTCACAATCATTGATTTCTATACAATCAAAACACTCCCTAACATACAGAGCCACCCCACCGCCTCTCCTTCCTTGCCTATCCCTTTGGAAGAGCTTATAGCCATCCATTGCAGCACTCCAGTCATGAGAAGCATCCCACCATGTTTCTGTGATGGCAACTACATCATAGCTGTCCCGCTGCACAATGGCTTCCAGCTCCTCCTGTTTGGTGCCCATGCTGCGTGCATTGGTGTAGATGCACTTGAGCTGGGCTATCGATTTCAACTCTGGCATGCCACCCCTAGGCTCATCTCTAGTAAGCCTGGTTTTATCCCCTCCCCCCTTCAAATCTGGTTTAAAGCCAAGTCTAAGCCCCCCAGTTCTAAGTACCTTGACTGTTTAGACTCCAGTTTTGTATTCAGATTTGTCAATAGGATATTTGTAGTTGGGAGAATAATTCTTTTGATCCAGGTACCTCTTTACTATAGGCTAGCATGTGGAAATATAAATGACCTTTTGGAAACTGAAGTTTTGCTGCAGCTTATTGCTGGCATTCCATTGCTAGATGGACCGCTAAACACAAAGCAATTTTTTTGTGTGTGTGTCTAAGTAATTAAAAATAAAAACACTAAACTGTTCAAAGTAAGTTAGTATAAGTTACAGGTCAACAACATTTTTCTCTGCCTCTTGTAAGAATGATGATGGATGGCATAACATAATACACCCGCACACTAAAAAACACTGCCTGAACAGTTTAGTATCATTAGCAACACCAATGCTACATTTCACATCCCTCGCTGCTCCCTTTTCTTTGAAGGGTTGAACTCTTTCATCCAAATGTATGCAAATAGTAATAAAGAGCAGACTGGATTTCTGCTCTGTGGGCTCTGCTCTGATCTGTGTTGGTCCCTGGTCTGAGCTGGCTCTCTGCACCCTCTACTGCATCTTGTTCCCCACCACAGCAACAAGCAAAATTGGTGTTTCACAGCCTGCTCCCATCAAGCAGGCGCTGCCATCCTAGGCACCCAAAGTAGGCAGGCTGGGAGGAGGTAGAGCTTCAGGCAGGTGAGAGTCTGCCTCTGACCAGCGCAATATGTTTCCTCCCTAATAATAGTTCATGCCTCCGCCACCTTAGTGCTGTACAGCACCTGACTGAAACAACAGTGCTGTAGGAACGAGAGGAACTTTCCTTTTTGTTACTGACATAAAAGCTTTATTTTTAGAAAGCTGTTATCTTTAGAATCAGAAGTTTTGTGGTCTGATTAGTTCATATAAAAGATATTTTTATGTTTATATTCCTTGTGGAAAATGTTGCTGAAAAACATTCAGGTGAAATATCAGATACTCATTTAAATAGATCTGGGTTTGGTTGCTTGGTTTTTTAACAAATCAGTACATTTTTCAAGGAATGTAAACTTTCATGTGAGAATTCCCGTTTTGCTGAGAGCCTGGTTTTCAAGGAAAAAATTATTAAAAATGTTCATTCACCCCTAACTTCAAAACGGACTCCATAATGTTTAAAAATCCCTCAATTTTATTATGAATGTGTTTGAGAGTTCCTTTTATTGGAATGCAAGCTCCTGAAAACAAATGTTTCTATGAGGATCTTGATTTTCTGTGGGGGTAAATATATGCTTACATAATGTCATTTGATTCCCTAAAAAATCTTAAAATAGTTCAAAAGCATATATTTAATCTTTTTTAAATAAAAATGCCACTTTACTAAGACTATCCTCATGACTTCAGTAAGACCCGGTTCATATTTTTTGGAAGTTTAGTGTTGATTGTGTTATGAATTAGAAGCTATACACGAACGTGTGGCATGACAGTTGTAATAAATTCAGTAAGACTGAATAGTAGATTGTAAGGTATTCTAACATTTACAAGAGAGCTAATAGCTTTTCCTCTACTTTAGAAAGTAAACGGAGTTGCCTTAAATGAAACATCTGGGAACTGTAGTCATTCCTGATGGTTTTGTGAGTGAATCAAGATCTTGGTGTGGCCTTTTCCCTCCCACTGTTACTGCTTTTGTATTCAAAAAGAATCTGCCCACGATAAATTATCATTATTGCTGCTTTCCTCCTATAGAAAGGGTGCTCTTGATACATTACTAGCTTACGTGAGTCCCCAAAGTCTAGAACCTCTCTATCTGAAGAAAATATCAAAGATACTGCAATGACAGGAACTTTCCCCAGTGTTTCTAGTCCTATCATACAGGATTTCAGAAAAAACTGCCATGCTTAAATTTAAAACTTTTCAGGTTATTAATACATTGAAAGCAAATATCACTGAACTAAAAATTTGAGTATCACGTTCTCCTGATCAAGTCAATAAAACAGAAAAAAGGAGACAATTAAAAAAATCTCTTCTATATATTAAGTCTATCTATAATCCCTTCCAACTCAGTACGCTCCATGCCCATGCCCTCTGATACACATTGGGAAAAACATATTTCCTATATAATGTTATTAATTCACCAACAACTGGCCTGAAATATCAGATTAATCAACAGACTACTATGCATATTGCTAGTTTCAATCCCTGTTTAGCCAAGTACTCAGTCATACATAAATCCCATTTCATTGCAGAACTAAGTACATGATTAAATGCTTTGCTGAATGGAGATGGACTGCTGAAAGAAGACACTGGGCAGTATTTCAGCTCTTGACATCAGTCAGATCTGTATCCTCCAAAGATCTAAATGAGGACATCCATTCACTTTATTGCATTTCAAATTGGTCTTATAATATGTAGAGCTTTCCAGTTCCTCTGAACTATTTTAGTCAGTTGAGAAAAAAATTTCATATAATTTGAAATTTCTACTACCAAATTAAAAAATTAACAAACTAGTGGGTTTTTCTTTTGGGCTGCTATATTATTTAGCTGTTAATCTGTTTTTTTTCTGGAGTCTATAGCAACCAGATGCTTTATGCTACAGCCAGTCTTATCTTACCCAGTAAACTAATTGTCACTACTTGCTGCAAGAGAGTGAAGTAAATGAAAGCTGTTTTCTTATTAAAAAAAAAAAAGTGCCATTCTTCTCCCTTCATGCAGCTTTTTTTAAGGAAAATGAGCTGATCAAAGACATCCACTCCATAAACCTCACTGACATGTAACATTAAGTTATGACAACAACCCTTAGGTAAAAAGTCTCTACCTGTTACATACCTTAAAGCTATCAATGATATTAAATCTTATGAAGTGTAAGTTAAAGATATTTTGGTTACACTGTGCTGGAGGAATGTTTAAACTGCCAACTCACACTTTTCCCTCACAAAAGAGGGAAAGCAAGAACTCACTCATGTATCAATGAACAACAAAATTGCTAGCAGATTATGCTTTTATTTGTATCACAAAAATTTCAATCTCATTCTTTAAAAAAAAAAAGGAGGGGAGGGGAAAATGTCAGTATGGGCATAACCTTGGTTTTTCTTAAAATTCAATTCTGTTAAAAACAAATCTTCAGATTATCTTTTGAGCTTTCACCATGTTTGTTCAACATAGCACTCTTTATTTTTTTTCTTTTTTATAAAGCAACAGATTATTCAGATACCCTCTCTAAACCATTCAATCAGTCTAACCATGTATTAAAACATGTCACAAATTCCTCAGAATGTTGTTTTCCTGACACGTTTCTTTAGCAGTACAAAATCCAAATGTGACAAGGAATAAAGCTCTTTGATGTAAAGAGCTGGTCCTATAGACAGATCCCCACTGGGCAGATGGTTATTTTTAATAGCCTGACCTAATTTCTTAGTAGTGATGCAGGGATAGCATAAAGCCCTATGGAGGAACTGGTCTATTGTGTTGAAGTAACAGGAGAGAACACTAGGTATTCGTAACAGCAACATTTGTTAGTCTGAGTTCGCTCTCTAATACACAGCTGTCCTTATTACAGAACCATCATATGATATAAAGCCAAACTATCCATCTGTAGGAGCTGAAGAAAGCCTTCAGAAAGTGTTTTTTGTATGACTATGGAGTTATTACTGATTTCATTTGCAGGATTTTCTTGCTTGCATTTTCTCTCTTCTCATAAACATTACTCAGCCTGAAGATAACAAAATTGCATTATCTTTTTCTTTTCTTCCCGTTTTTTTCCCATTCTGCATTTGATCTTTCCAGAACTACTAAGATCAGAGGCTGGTAATCAATTTTAGTGAAGGGAAGAAATACAGACTACATATTTCAAAGACATGAAATCTACATTTGTTCCCATTGCATTCAGTGATGTTCAGTTTAGTTTGAATCAAAGTTGAGAGGAGAATCTAGACGACAAGAAACAGATGCTCAAAGGCTGCTACTGCAGCACAAAACAGCAGCCATGTCTGAAAAAAATATCTGGACAAGGAATTTTATATAGTACTAGCTGTATTTAGTCCAATTTCTATTCTTGCATTCATCAGCTCTGCACGGTAGCGGACAGGGAATGCATTTGAAACTAAAACTACTAGTCTTCTCCTCCAGAAATTCATTAGAAAAGTTGTCAAGGACAAAAGCAACACTTTATAGTCAGTTCTGTGTTAGCTAAAACAGAAGTTTATAGACCCTGTGCTCAAAGACAAACTGCATCCACCTCTTGGTTGAAGAGAAAGTAAGGTACTGTTCTACCACACCATGTTGCTCAGTCAGAGTAAAGGCTATTTCCCTCAAATGGTCCTATTTGTACAAACATTCCTTGTAAAAGAAAATTCAAGGTATAATGGTCATTTCACCTCAGACATAGTACTCAACATCTTGTTTTGAAAACTAAACTTAAGGTTAGTTGTTTTCAACCTCATTTAACAATATTTTTAAACTGTTCAGAGAAAATAATATTCTAATCTCATGAACACAGTTCAGTTACTATGACTGATTGTACTAGTATTCACCCTCAGTGCACCAATCACCCAAACTGAAATGCTGGGTAAGGCTCCTGCATATTCTCATGTCTTAATACTCTATTAGTTTACAATGATATGAAAAGAAGCTATGGGAAAATACAGTCAATGAGTTTTCCTCTCTTTATTAAAAACCACAATTTAAGATGTAGATACATGTTCATGCATAAATTATAACAACAGCAGAAAATGGTTTGTCTCTTCCTCCATGACAGTTGTGCATCTTCTCTAGGACACTCAAAAGAGAACACACACTGAGTGACTTGGAAATGCAGCTCTTCTCATTGTACCGTGTTCAAGACCTTGCATATTTCTGGCAGCAAGTGAAATTGTTTTCACATAAAGCCATTTCTTAGAGATTATCCTATGAGAAGTTACGGGGCTTTATGTTAAGAGGCACATTATGATTGAAGTCGGTAGTTACGATGTTGACAGACAGACAACTATTAACTCCTTTCCAGTGTAAGAATTGTGTCTGAAGATATATCCCAAGAGTCTAGAAATCTTCAAGTAGACAACATAGGAGGCTGTTTCACATAAAAAATACATTAGGCTGGAGATTGGAAGAGGAAAGTTTCCCTAATCAACATGGCAACTACCCTTGGGCAAATACTTTTGTATTTATTTGTGTCTATTTCTGCTCTCATCTCTATTTATTTATTTTATCCAGATTATACAGTTTTGAGGCCAGGACTGTTCCTCAATATGTTTTTAAGCAGTAGGTCTGAAAACTCAAGTGCCAGTGTCAAAGGGTTAGTTTACTATGTATTATAAAACACCAATCTCATATTTCATTGCAATATATGGGCAACTGTCTGTCTTTTTAATCCTAATGTGACTCTTAAGGATCTCCCAGGCAAGAAATCCTATCACTCTTACAATATCACTAGTGGAAGTCCAGTTAACAATCTTACAGCCTCATTTCTTCACAAAGTGGAAGAAATGGTCACCATGACTTGGTCTGCATGCAGAAGAGCATATGCTTGTGACAGCTGTTTTGGTGTCTCTTGAACAACCTTTCATCCAGCCAGCTCTACTTTTCCTTAGCTGTGTTCCCAGACAAGAGACCTTTATAAAATTGCACATGGATCAATTATATATGCAGTGTAATGCAAATATTTTATCTTTCTTTGGAGTAAATGTTTTTTTTAAGTATTTAAGCACCATATGCCCAAATATACTTACATGCTTACAGTTAAGCATATGCTGAAGGACCCTGAGAAAGTAGTATCAGTCATGCTACAAAGGTAGAAACAAAATTAGGTAACAAATGTCTAAGAAAAAGAAGTGGTCAGCCAGGACATGCCATAGTAAATACCATTATATGTATAATTTTCCTCCACCCAATCTTTTAAAGTGTTTCTTGTAAAAAAATAGTTTGAATTAATACAATCAAAGTATGGGTTCCACAGACACTTTAATTTTTCTGCTATCATGTTGAATAAATGAAAGTTGCTTGCATGATACATTTTCTGTTAATACTATAACCCATTCATTAACTATGGGAGGTCTTTTGAATATCTAAGTACAATTTGTTTTTAACAGCTTGAGACTTTTTCTTCTCCTTTGTGGTTTTTCTTTAGACATATTATTATTATTTGATTTATATAGCATTGCTCCCAACGTGCTTATGGTGCTTCAAGAAATTCAACAGAGTCAAACTAAAAGGCGAGAAACTTCAATTATTCTTAAAAGAGAAAACTTTTTAGTGCAGGCTGTAGAAAGGGAAATGAATAGCAGCAGGATTCCCTTGGGTGTAGGTTATTAGGCAAAAGTCACAAACTATTTGTTTTATCTGCAGAACTGTTGATCATCAAATCTCACTGAGGACAATGTGAGCTGCAAGTGTTCAACACAGTACAAAACTACATCGTATATATGACAATAATCAGAAATGAGCGGAGGTCTATCTATCAAAGTATAGATGATGTAAGAAAAACAGTGGAGAACATACACAACCAAAAATCAAAGGTGCTGAGAACTGAAGGCTGAATGGTTTGATTTGAATGAAAATTTCATTTTCAAGTATATTTTCTGGGAAATAACAGGAAAAGAAATAATTCTAGTCACTGGCTAGTCCGAAAGATTAAAAACATTAATTTGGGGCCAAACCAGAAGGGGAACTTTGGACTTTCCCACAGAAATATCTCCCTCTTCCTGAAGTTCCATGTTGTGTTTTCCATGATAAAATGGAACATTTAAAAAGACATATTTCCAAATGAAATATTTTGAAATGAAAATGGGAACTCTTTTAGACTTTTTAATTTTAAAAAGTTGATATTATTGTGTGGAGTAACAGGGCATGGACTCTGGTGTGGTTTCAGGCCAAAGACCTTTATTGCTACAAGTGTCCGCTTTTTATGCCGTTACAGCTCTTTCACGCGCCACAAAATACGTCCTGGTTGGTTACCACACACAGTACACGCACTTCTCCACAGTCAGGATTCGCTGCCTGCAGGTGTCCACGTGCTCCTTTGCTTCCTCTTAGCTGTTTACCACAGCTCCTTCTCCTCAAGGCCGAGCCGTGCAGATGTCCAGCTGTTTACCAGCTTCTCAACACCACAGCTCCTTCTCCTTAAGGTCGAGCCCTTGCAGGGTGATCCCAACGTTATTGTAAATAGAGCATTGATTTGCTAATAGGTTCTCTTAATTTAAAATGTATTTTCCAAAAATTTTGTTCTGGGATCTTTCAGCTCAAAAGTAGTCTAAAATTAAGTATCACTAGTGAAACCATGGATTTAAAGCGGATCAGACCACATTTTTACCATGATACATAAAAGCCATATTATCTGGCCTGATAAACCACATCCTTACAACTTTTGACACGCCTGTTTGTTAACCAATTTACACGATTGTTTTGTGTGAACCCTGACCTGTCTTTTTGCCTCATTTCTGAGGCATTCCTTTAGCATATGTTTATTTTTCCTGTTCTGTTTTAATTTTATATTGTAAATGTTTCCTGTTTGTAAATACTGGTTATAGTGGGATCTAGGTCAGACATAGTGGCTTTTATGCCAGCAGTGTAAAGATAAAAGTAATCATTAATTATAGCTTTAACAAAGACATTTATTTGATATGCAAATCTTGGCAAGATGGCATACTGTGAAGTATTTTTAATTCTTTGTTATCTATTTTGATCTCTATTAAGACTATATCCTTTATCTACAGAAGCAGTACTCCTGGAGCAGCATTTTAAATGCCTTGCTTTCTAATACAAGGTTATAAATCTGTGCATTTCTGTAATGTATGCTCCTCTTTCCTTTTTGTTTAAAAAAGAAGAGCTGAACCATGAAGCCCTGACTGTGATAAAAGTTCCATGCTAATGAACACAACAAAACAAAATAAAAACCTATTACTAAGAGAGAGATGGAGATAAATATCAAGTAACAAACATTTGTCTTGACAGCAGGATACCATAACATAAAACACATATTTGATATGTAAAACAAGATCTCTTAAAGACATGTTTTTGCATGGCCTGAAGCATTCCCTGTTCATTTCATCAAAATATTTTTAATATACATGAAATCCTAACTTGAAGTATTTTTGATTCACTTGGAATTTCTTGATACAAATTTTCTAGTTCAGATAGGGTTCTGATTAATCCAGTCTGTTCAATCAAATACAAACTAGTTGCTTGTTATTATATAGCAGACACTGAATATGAATACTTGGTGAATGTGTCTGACCAGCTTCTCAGAAAGTTAAGGTGCTCTGATAATATCTTAAGAGTGTTTCCTGGAAATAGTAATTTTCTTCATTGTCTGAATTTCTTATCTTGTTCTTCTTTATTTGTCATGGAAAGAAGAAAAGGTTCCTCTTTCTGTGATTTTAAAATAGCCAGTAGGTTAATTTTAGATAAAAATTATCCTGCTTTGGTACGTAGTGGGAGTGGACAGCAGAGCAGGTGAACCACAAAAATCTGTTCCCTCTTCCCATTTGCCTTGGTTTCATTACATTGCTGAAGCAGCAGACAAACTGCCCTTGCTGATTTGAAATTTTCTGGCGCACATTGTTTTCTCTCTTCACACTTGAAATACACACAGCTTTAGGAAGCTTTTATTTAAGAGGCTATTTTAAATACTTTGGTGATGAGCTTATTGACTGGGTTTGAAGGTGGCTGCAATTTACATTGTCAACAGTAACATTCCCATGATGGGACAGCTACACAATGATGAGCATAGACTGTTCTCTACCATGGGCTTTGTAACAAGTGGTGCAGAACTGAGACACTCCAAAATACTTCCACTGATACATATTTTTAGAGTGTAGTAAACTCCTCAACTACAACCTTACCAACTCTAGCTCGCTGGACTTCCCTTTAGGATGCAGCTGTTGTTTTCAGCCATTCCCCAGCTGTAGCAGGCATTCAGGAGGGGAGCTTATTAAAAGGTCCCCTTTTTGAATACCAGTTACACAAAATCTAGCCAATAACAAGGAACAACTTTAAAAAAAAAAACAACAAAACTTGACTATAAACTATTGATAATTGTAATTTGTTGAAAATAAGTATGGTGGGAAGGATTTGGCGTTTTTACTGCAGCGTTTCAGTAACACTGTGAAACTGGATCCATGGATAAAAAACTTTCAGAGCAGAGTCCTGGATTTTCCCTTCTGCATGAAAGGTGCCTGAAAATTTACAAAGCAATCCTTATCATATGCTGTAGTTATGCTAGGAAGGAAGAGGAACAGTGAGTAGGGAGCTATTGATAGAGCTGTAGGGTCACCTCAGGTAAAGATTTGGGAAGAGATGGGCTCTTACTGAGTGGGAGGGAAAGCAACATCTGTCACGAGGTACAAGGAAAGGTTATTTTAATCCAAGATAAATTAGTACCCCAAATACTTTCTTGAGGTTATCCAGCAAACCTAAGGTGGTAGTTATTTGTGTGTATGGCTCTCAGTTCAGCTAATCTCAGCTGAGCTCAACCCAGATCTAACGCTTTTTAATTGCTAATTTATCTGTAATTTTCACAAGCCTCATTTTCATTCCATTTAGATACAAGCCTCATTGAGGAGCATTATATTACAATCACCCTGATTTTTTAACAATTTGAAAATCTTTCAGTAGTAACCAAATTATCCTAACTTTTTTCCCCTAAATTATATTCTTCTATAAGTGAAGTTATCAATAGTTCCTGCTGCTACACACAAAATAAAGGAAGGTTATGAAAAAAAGTCTCTGTTGGATGTAAAACTGCACTAACATCAGTCGTGTCTAGTTGTATTGAGTACAGGAATGCCTGTTGCTAACAGCAGCTGAGCTGAGTTTGAGCTTTTCCCCCCTCCAACCCCCCTTCCCTTTTCAATCGCATCTTATAGCATATTTTTGGACCACAGCTATTACTGCTGCAGGTAATTCAATTTCTTCTATGCAATATAATTATCACTGGAGGAAACAAGAGGGGAAAGGTACCATTCTATCTAATTTTCTATGGTTTCCTCATCCAGAACTTATACCTTCCCACCCCCTAAGCACAATGCTGCACATTTTATTTTGTGCCACTGCACTGGTCATAGGACACAATAAGGCTCATTTTTTCATACCTCTTTCTTCTGTAAGCATGGTATATAAATCACAGCAGAGTTGCTAACAGCATGTGACTGACAATCTTGCTTGATAGACAATCTGTGATCCTTTCAGCCTTTTGCTAATAAGCTCATTAGGATAGAAGGGCTGAAAATATAAGATATAGCAATGAACCTCAACAAATTCAATGCATGTCTGACCACTCAAACTTTAGAGAATCAATCTTTCTTCAATCAAAACTTTGTCAGGTTCTGCTGAATGTCTTCTGAAGGTTATAGTGTTTTTTTCTTTTCTTCTCTTTTTTTTTTTTTTTTTGTAATCCTTTGCAAACCCAAAAAGTCTTCCAAAGTAATGTGGGTCAAGGTGAAATGGTTCTGAATACATTTTTTCTTCTTTTCCAAGTTCAGCTTTTGAAAACCTTTTAAAAGATTTTTGCTATTTTTCAAGGTATGACCTTATTTTGCATGAACTTTTCAGTAAGCATTGATTTTAAGAAAAGCCTTAAGATACCTACAGCCTATTGACATTGGCATTTAGACTGAGGTTTCCAAAATGCAAATAGAAAACTACTTGAACAGTGACTAAATAAGCTACTTCATAGTTCCTCTTCATATTCTGATTCTGTTTAGGCAATTATAAAAATCCCTTTTGACAAAAGAGAACATTTTGAGGCCTTAAAATTAATTTGAAAAAAAATTACTCTAAAAAATAGTGCTGCGATAATAAGTGTTTCTGAGGAATTCTGTCTGTCATAAGAAAAATAAGTCATCACATCAATGCTATGGTAAATATCTTAAAGGTGAATCTTTCTGGATTAATGAATATCTTCAAATGACCAAGATGATTGAAAAATTACTGACCAAGCAATATTTTATGTGACAGGAACTGATAATGTGTGCCAGGGAATGGGGCAAGCTAGATTTTGAGGAGATTCCTTCCTACACCATAGGGAACTATATCATTTAACCATATTGGGGAACTGCAGTATGTGGGCCTGCAGTTTTTATTTCCTGTGCTAAGTAGCTGCTGTCATGCTTCTTCATGTGGCTGAAAACTGACTCTCCTTCTGCCTCAGATCTGCAACAGATATTTTGTTCTGTTAGTCAAAGAATAGCCCATAGGTATGGACCTTCTGTCCAATAAATCAAAATCAGCATAAAGGAAGTGAAAAAAATGTATGCTCTTCTTAACTTTATCTTAAATCTACTTTTATGTTTTGTTTTTTTTTTTAATAATCTCCTCCTGATTCTTCTGTATAGACAGAGCCTTAGCCTTTAGCATTTGGGTTTTGGCTAGCTCTGCCCTATCCACTGTTCAGATTGTGAGAAAATATTTTTTTCTTTCAGACTAATGTAACCTCACCTACCTCTATCACACAGGATCCCACTTAGCATGTCTGAATTGCTGAAATACTGTATTCTTTACTTTCACACTGCATATACCTAAGATGCAGCACCCTGCCTAAGCTACCTAGGTATTATCCTAAATGATCACTGGATCAATTTATTTTAAGGTAAGGATAAAGGGATTATCATCAATATCTGCAGTAAGTAAAGGTTTAAGTGTTTTGGGAAACTGCTTAGATGAGAGATACTCTCTTTGTCTGATCTTTACAATAGACATGCAAATGATTTGTTGGAGATATATAACCATATTATGTATGTGTTTGAAACATTTTACAAAATCATTCTTGGTAATTGAATAAGAAGGGCAGCTGCTAGAAAAAAGGGAATGTAACCTGCTTCCAGCCCAGCCATTTTTTTTACCTACAAGAAATTATTGTTCTTGCTAGGTGCATGAAATTGTTTATTATTGTGTCTCATTTTCATTCTTATTTTGAAGCCTGCAAATGAGGCACATTTAATTTTTGTTAATTACTAATAACAAGTATACCCTCGACATTAAGATATTGTACTGCATCTTGTTTTGCCAAAACATAAATTGAACTTAATTTTAAAATCTCTAATTAATCATCTAGTTTTAGAATGCAGTTGTGCATTTCCTTTTAACTTCCAATCTTATCATTAGTCTATAGTACTGATTATGGTTACCTAAAATCCAGATACTGTAACTGGATGCACAAAGTGCAAACAAGTGACTGGTAAAATCTCTTACAGGTCATACAAAACCAATCTCATGCCAATTAATTAAAACTCACAAATTGCAGGCAGAGGAAATAATTCGATTTGAATGATAAAATAGGAACAAAGACAAGAAGCACAAATAAACATAAGCAGAAGGATCTATTACTGAACTGTGTCTCACAGAGACGGAGACTAAGACACAGTTAAAACAATCAATTCTCTTCCAAATGTTAATGTACATCAAACAAGATCTAACACTACTGTAGACAGCAGTTAAGAAGCCTCTAATGCGACTGATGACTAGTGAGATTCTTTGCAGTTTGAAATGGTACTGTCCTCATTCTGAGGACCCTCATGCTAAATGACCCAGCAATTAAAGAAGAGATGGTCCTATTCACATCCAATTTCATAGCAGGGATGTTTACAGACTAAAGAAGTTATGAATGAAAGCAAGAAGTCATTAAGGAAAGCAAGAAGTCATTAATGAAAGCTCCTGTCCCTATAAGTCAAAGCATATGTGAATCTGGGCGTAAAGTGAAAGGAGCTCACTGAAAGTTTATGGATCAAAATTAGTAGGCACAATAACATGGTGAGGTTGTGATGTGCTTATTCTATAGACTGCCTGATCCGGAAGAAATAGGTGAGGCTTTTTTCGAACAACTGGAGTAAACATCACGTTCACAGGCCCCAGTGATCATTGGAGATTTTTACCATTCCAGCATCTGCTGGAGGGACAGTACAGCACAATACAACCAGTCCAGGAGATTTATGGAATGCATTGAGAACAACTTCCTGACACAGGTGTCAAGGAACCAGCAAGACGAAATGCTCTGCTGGACTAGATTCTCACAAACAAAGTAAAACTCATCAGAGATGTGAATATCAGAGGCAACCTTGCCTCAGTGACCATGAGATGGTGCTGTTCAGGATCCTGAGAGGAGGGAGCAAGGTAAAAAGCAGAATACAACCCTGGACTTCAGGAGAGTAGATTCTGTTCTCTTCAGGAATCTATCTGGGAGAATCACAAGGGGTATATGCCTGGAGAAAAGAGGTGCCCAGGAGACTTGGCTGATTTTCAAGGATCACCTCTTCCAAGCTGACAAGCTTGGTCTATCTTGCAGGTCTTCATGGTCTGTCTAGACAAGCAGGAAATCAAGCAAAGGCAGAAAGAAGCCTGCAGCCATGAACAATGAGCTCCTGACTAAACTCAGATGTAAAAAGGAAGTGTACAAGACATGGAAGCACGACAGGTGACATGGGAGGAATATAAAAGAAATCATTGCCAGCATGGGTTCATGAAAGGCAGGTCCTGCTTGACCAACCTGATCTCCTTCTATGACCAGGTGAGCCACCTAGTGGATGAAGGAAAGGCTGTGGATGTTGTCTACCTGGACCTTAGTAAAGCCTTTGACAGCGTCTCCCACAGCATTCTCCTGGAGAAACTGGCGGCTTGTGGCTTGGATGGGTTTACTCTTTGCTGGGTGAGGAACTGGCTGGATGGCCGAGCCCAGAGAGTTGTGGTGAACGGCGTTAAATCCGGCTGGCGGCCGGTCACAAGCGGTGTTCCCCAGGGCTCGGTTCTGGGGCTGGTCTTGTTCAATATCTTTATTGATAATCTGGATGAGGGGATCAAATGTTCCCTCAGGAAGTTTGCAGATGACACCAAGTTGGGTGGGAGTGTTGATCTGCTGGAGGGTAGGAGGGTGCTGCAGAGGGATCTGGACAGGCTGGATCGTTGGGCCGAGGTCAACTGTATGAGGTTTAATAAGGCCAAATGCAGGGTCCTGCACTTTGGACACAACAACCCCATGCAACGCTACAGGCTTGGGGAGGAGTGGCTGGAGAGCTGCCTGGCAGAAAAGGACCTGGGGGTGCTGGTTGACAGCCAGCTGAACATGAGCCGGCAGTGTGCCCAGGTGGCCAAGAAGGCCAACAGCATCCTGGCCTGTATCAGCAATAGTGTGGCCAGCAGGAGTAGGGAAGTGATCGTGCCCCTGTACTCGGCACTGGTGAGGCCGCAGCTCGAATCCTGTGTTCAGGTTTAGGCCCCTCACTACAAGAAGGATGCTGAGGTGCTGGAGCATGTCCAAAGACGGGCAACGAAGCTGGTGAGGGGTCTGGAGCGCAAGTGTTATGAGGAGTGTCTGAGGGAACTGGACTTGTGTAGTCTGGAGAAGAGGAGGCTGAGGGGAGACCTTATCGCTCTCTACAACTACCTGAAAGGGGGTTGTGGCGACGAGGGTGTTGGCCTCCTCCCAAGTAACCAGCGATAGGACAAGAGGAAATGGCCTCAAGCTGCGCCAGGGGAGGTTTAGATTGGATATTAGGAAAAATTTCTTCACTGAGAGGGTGGTCAGGCATTGGAACAGGCTGCCCAGGGAGGTGGTGGTGTTGCCATCTCTGGAAGTGTTCAAAAAACGTGTGGATGTGGTGCTTCAGGACATGGTTTAGGGATCATGATGGCGCTGGATTAATGGTTGGACTTGATGATCTTGAAGGTCCTTTCCAACCTCAGTGATTCTGTGATTCTGATTCTGTGATTCTGTGATTATAAGCAAGTAGGGATGGGGTCAGGAAAGCCAAAAGCCGTGTAGCATTAAATCTGACAAGGGACATGAAAGGCAATAAGAATCACAGAATCACAGAATAGAAGGATATCTGCATATCCATTGGCAGCAGCTGGAAGACAAGGGAAAACATAAGCCCACTGCTGAATGTTTCTGGGACCTGGCTACAAAGAACATGGAAAAGATTAAGGTACTTAACCCTTTCTTTGCCTCAGTCTTTACTGTTAACAGTGATCTTCAGGAATCCCAGGCCCTTGAGCCCAGTGGAAAGTCTGGAGCAAGGAAGACTTGAAGGAGGATCTGCATAGACAACTTTTAAATAAACTGGACAGGTGTAAGTCCCTGGGACCCAACCAGATGCACCCACAAGTGCTGAGGAAACTGACAGATGTCATCATGAGGCAACTCTTGACTGTCTTTGAGAGCTTCTGGTGATCTGGGGAGTTTCCTGAGGACTGAAAGAGAGCAAATATCACTTCTGTTGTCAAAAAGGGCAAAAAGGATGACACGGGGAACTACAGAAAGGTCAACCTTACCTTTATCGGAAGGTGATGGAGAAACCATCACCAGTCCTGGAAACCATTCCCAAACACATGAAGGCAAGAAGGTGATGAGGAGTAGTCAGTATGGATTTATGAAGGGGAAATTGTGCTTAACCAACCTGATAGTCTTCTACAATGAGATGACTGGCTCAGTGGATGATGGGAAACTGATGTTAAGTTGTTGATTTTACCAAGGCTTTTGACACTGTGTGCTGCAACATTGTCATAGACAAACTGATAAAGTACAGACTGTGTAAATGGAAAGGGTGGTGTGGTGGACTGAAAACTGACTGAAATGCTGGGTTGTGATCAGCAGCAAGAAGTCTAGTTGGAGGGAATCACTAGGGCTTGATGCTGGGTCTAATACTCTTTACCATTGTATTGGGTTTGCATGGCAAGGTTTGGGTAGTGGGGCATTACAGGAGTGGCTTCTGTGGGAAGTTGCTAGAAGCTTTCCCTGTGTCCAATAGAGCCAGTGCCAGCCGGCTCCAAGATGGACCCACTGCTGGCCAAGGCCAAGCCCATCAGCAACATTGATAGTGCCTCTGAGATAACAGAGTTAGGGGGAGAAAAACTGGCACACAGCCTTTGCAGACAGAGAGAGGAGGGAGAATATGTGAGGAGAAACTCTGCAGACACCAAGGTCAGTGAAGAAGGAGGGGGAGGACGTGTTCCAGGTGCTGGAGCAGAGATTCCCCTGCAGCCCGTGGTGAAGACCATGGTGAGGCAGACTGTCCCCCTGCAGCCCATGGAGTTCCACGGTGGAGCCGATGCCCCTCTGCAGCCCATGGAGAACCCCATGCCAGAGCAGGCGGATACACCCAAGGGAGGCTGTGACCCCGTGGGAGGCCCACACTGGAGCAGGCTCCTGGCAGGACCTGTGGACCCATGGAGAGAGGAGTCCATGCTGGAGTAGGTTTTCTGGCAGGACTTGTGACCCCATGGGGGACCACGCTGGAGCAGCCTGTTCCTGAAGGACTGCACCCTATGGAAATGGCCCAGGCTGGAACAGTTCATGAAGGACTGTCTCCTGTGGGAGGCACCCCATGCTGGAGCAAGGGAACAGTGTGAAGAGTCCTCCCCCTGAGGAGGAAGGTGCAGCAGAAACAACGTGTGATGAACTGACTGTAACCCCCATTTCCCTGTCCCCCTGTGCTGCTCGGTGGGGAGGCAGTAGAAAATCAGGAGCAAAGTCGAGCCTGAGAGGAAAGGAGGGATTGAGGGGAAGGTGTATTTATGATCTGGTTTTAGTTCTCATTACCCTACTCTGATTTAATTGGCAATAAATTAAACTAACTTTTCCCCAAGTTGAGTCTGTTTTGCCCATGACGGTAATTGCTGAATGATCTTTCCCTGTCCTTACCTCGACCCACAACCTTCTCATTATATATTCTCCCCCCTGTCCAGCTCAGGAGGGGGAGTGATAGAGTGGCTTTAGTGGGCACCTGGCATCTAGCCAAGGTCAACCCACAACAACCATGTTCCTTAATGACCTGGAAGACAGGGCAGAGTGCATCATCAGGAAGTCTGCAGATGATACAAAACTGGGATAAGTGTTTGATATGTCAAACGGTTGTGCTGCCCTTCAAAGGGATCAAAACAGGTTGAAGAAATGGTCCAGCAGGAATCTCACGAATTTCAATAGGTAACACAAATTCTGCATCTGGGGAGGGACAAACCCAGGCGCTAGTTGCATGCTGGGGTCTGACTGTCTAGAAAACATCTTGGCAGAAAAAAATCTGGGGTCCTGCTGGACAGCAAGTTGACCACGAACCAGTAACATGTCTTGAAGCAAAGGCAGCCAACAGCATACTGGGCTGAATTAGGAAAAGCATTGCCAGCAAGTTGAGGAAGTGATCTTTCCCCTCTACTCAGACTTAGTGAGAAGATCAAGACCTTGGAACATCAGTCATATGAGAGGTTGAGAGAACCAGGACTGTTCAGCATGGAGAACAGAAGGTTCATGGGGATCTTGTCCATGTGTATAATACCTGATGGGAGGAAATTAATAAGAAGGAGCCAGACTCTTTTCAGTGGTGCTCATTGAAAAGACAACTGGCAATGTGCAGAAATTGAAACACAAAAAAATTCATTTAAACATAAGAAACAACTATTTTACTATGGGAGTAGTCAAATATTAAAACACAAAAGGTTGTGGAATACCCATCCATGAAGACATTAAAAACTCAGCTAGGCACTGTCCTGAGCAATCTACTTTAGCTCACCTTACTTGAGCAGGACCATTGGACTAAATAGTCTCCAGAGGTGTCTTGCAGCCTCAACATTTCTATGAGTCTGTGATTCTATGATAAGAATTAAAAAAGAAGACCATTCTGTCATCTAGATTATGGTTTAGTTTCACACTGACATGCTGTATAAACCAAGAACAGTTATATGCTTTGATTAAAAAAGCTACTTCAAGTTTGCAGAAATTTGCCAAATTAAATTAATTTGTATTCATACAATGGGGGAATCGATCATGTTAATAATGGTATCAATCCTGAAACTAGTACCATTAGTGCAAACTAACTACTGAAAAATTAGACAAAAATGGATAACTGTTGCCTATAGGCATGTGAACCAGGTTTGCACATTCACAACACACAATGAAATCACACAAGTGTATGTAAACAAGACATTACTAGTTAGGCCATCTGGTCTGTAACTGCTGCTCTGTGTTTACTGACATGGGGTACCAGCACATGGAAGACTGACTGATATTTATATCAAGTACAGTCTTGCTATAATTAGAGTAACATGTACATAGAGATAAGTCAGAGTGAACTCTGGCATTTCCTAATATTCACATCCTAATTATTGGAAATTTAATTTCATTATTTTCAACTAGGTAGGCATGGGTATTTTTCACATTTCATATAGATTAATTTAATATTATATCCTTCAGCTTAATACACATTTGGGCTTTTTATTCTTTATAGATGTTTCTATAATAATGTAATGTGGGGTGCTTCAGAAAAATGATGAGAAAGATGTATCAGTAAAATTTGGATTCATTTTAACATCTATAAATAGGTATTTTAAAAAGTCAGATATAAGTTCTCAAAAAAATCAGTGTCATCTATGGAATAGAAACACTTCTGAGAAAAAGAAGTGCAAACATAGCCATTACTAAGAGTTGCTGACAGTGTAAAGAGCACCTCATGGAAATAATAAAAGCATATGAGAATCCATTGCACAAGAAAAAGATCAGGGTTCTCTCTAGCGCTAACTATTCACACCACAGAAACTGACATATGACGATTTCACAACCTGGTAAGACAATACATCTGGATTTTGTTTCAATAGGTGTTGGCTTTTTTTACCCCAGTAACAACTAAAGTCCCTGAGATAAGTATATCTGTTAAGAAGTGATTGGTGCAGTAACTCTTGACTCTGAAAATACACCAGTCTATATATTTTTTTAAAATAAAATAACCTGAGGCAGAGGGAAAACATCTATTAAGGTCTTGATTTTGAATGAAGGAATTCATAGAGAATAACATTTCAGAAGAGGAACAGAAATTTGAGCACTGCCAAATGAAGGCACCAACAATGGGATAAGACCATTATTTTTTATAAGAGGCCAAACACTTTGATCTTACTTTACATCTGTCTGTGACACTATTTTCATTAACAGCAATGTGAAAAATTTGGGCTAGTTGGCCTCAAAAAATGTGTGATTTCAAGAGGTGGCATATTTAGTAATATACATGAAGGGGTCCATGTTTTTAGGACTGTAATTCTGAAGAGTGAATCAAAAGGCTCAGTTTGATTCAGTTTAAGTCAGACCTTATTTAACATAGTGGAACAGCACTCATCTTCCTATTATTGAAGTGCCTAAAAGCTACCTCTAAGTACTATCTCATGTGTTTAAAACATGGTTTGTGGAGAAAAATTTTGAAGTCATTTGAGTAGATACCCTCTTCTTCATTGTTTTGTTTTTAAATACTCTATGGAAACACACTGAAGAAATGAGAGAGAAGCATAAAATCAGTATACGTAGCAATAATACTGAGATAATTTCCTGCTGGTTTAAGTCTAATGGGGTCACCTGCAGTATCGCATCAGGGAAATAGACTCCTTCCTTTGCAATCTCCAATCCATGGCCATGGGATTTGAATTTCTAAAATCATCTCATTGAAATAAAAGACTGCAAGAAATGTTTTAAATTAAACACAAATAAAGGAAATCCAGAGTTAATGCTGCATCACTGATGCTGTTCTTAATGGATTCCCCTGTGCCTAGGTGTTGTTGCAGCCCCAGTAATCCTTGCAGCATTGCCGGTTTTCTGAGTTCATGAAAAGTGAAAACACAAGGGGATGAGTTAAGAATACAGGGAAAACCCTGCTCTGAATTTCTGTGCTTTAGCTGCCTTAAATGACAGCCATAACAATATACAAGCAGTTTAACACTGTCAGTGTGGGATTTGGGCAGCAGGTTTAGTTTACTGTAGACAAATATAGTACTTGAGTCTGAACCATCTATCCTGGGATAGAACACAGTATAAAAGGTTGTTGACTAGAAACTCTGAATAATTCATTGTCTGTGCTTTTTTTTCAGTAAGCGAGTAAGTTCCATTTCAGATCAAACTTCACAGTATGGCAGGATGTTGTCATCTAGGATGATTGGAAACATTTTTGCTACTACCTTAGTTTGAATTGAGCTCTAGGAGTTCAAAGGGGCAGAGCTGACAGGGATATTCTCTCATAATAATCCTAGCACTGTGAAATTCACATAAATGGCCAAAGGAGAAGAGAAATAAGCCTTGTTTTATAGCAAAGTAAAGAGACTAGAGAAATTTTGTGTTTTTTCTGGAATACTTGTGTTCATTGCAAAGGTCACAAAGAAGAAATCACATTGTATGAATGGGACAGAGTTTGGATGCTGTAGGAGGGTCTTCATCCTGGGGCAGTTACACCCTCTTTGCACCCAACTTGTATGTTTCAGTGTGGGTGTATCACAGCCATACCCAAAAGTGTGGGAACCTGGTAATTTTAGGGAAGTAAAGGGAGGTTGTTAGTAGTTTTGATATTCAGACTAGTTATATGCAACATGAATAAAGGCAACTTTCTGATTAAAATATGGTGACAGCTCTTTTTTTTTTTTTTTTTTGCCTTGCAGAACAATCTTACCATTCAACACAAATATTAACAGAATAATTCAGCAGGACTTAAGAAGCATAAGTATTCATTCAATGCCAAGCTGTCTTTCTATTCCTTTTCCTGTAAATCAACTCACAGCCATCTGCTCATCCACCCCCCTACAGAGGGATGGGGGAGATAATCGGAAAAAAGATAGAACTCGTGGGTTGAGATAAAGACAGATTAATAGAACAGGAAAAAAAAAAAAAAATGATGATGATAATAATCATGATAAAAGAATATACAAAACAAGTGATGCACAGCTCACCAGCCACTGACTGATGCCCAGTTAGTTCCTGAGCCACAGTGCCTCCCAGGCCAACTCCGCCGGTTTATATACTGAGCATGACATCATATAGTATGGAATATATCTTCAGCTAGTTTGGGTCAGCTGTCCTGGCTCTGTTCACTCTCCCAGCTTCCCATGCACCCCCCACCTTCTCACTGGTGGGTCAGCACGAGAACCTGGACAGTCCTTGACTGCTTAGCAACAACCTAAAATGTCAATATGTTATCAATATTATTTTCATCCCAAATCAAAAACACAACACTATACCATCTATCATGAAGAATATTAACTCTATCCCAGCCAAAATCAGGACAGGTGGTCTTCTAAATTTGACAAAAGGTTGACAGCCCAGCTGAAGGGCCTCTGCACTAACGCATGCAGCATAGGCAACAAACAGGAGGAGTTGGAAGCCACTGTGCTGTTAGAAAGTTATGACTTTGTTGCCAGCACTGAAACTTGGTGGGATGAATCCCATGAATGCAGTGCAGCTATCGATGGCTACAGGCTGTTCAGAAAGGACAGGCAAGGAAGGAGGGGAGGAGGCATTGCCCTCTACATCAAGAAATGGATAGAGTGTGAAGAGCTGTCTCTGAAGAATAGCCACGAGCAGGTTGAAAGCTTATGGGCAAGAGTCAGAGATCATGGCAACAAAGGGAACCCTGTGGCTGGTGTCTACCACAGGCCACCCAATCAAGGGGAGTCTGTTAACAAAGCCTTTGTACTCTAGCAACAGGACGCTCTCATCCTTCTGGGGGACTTCAATGATCATGACATCTGCTGGAAAAGTAGCACGGCGAGCTGTAGGCAATCCAGGAGGCTCCTGGAGTGCATGGAGGATAACTTCCTATGCCAGGTAATAGACAGCCCTACCAGAGGGGATGTGATACTGGACCTGTTGGTCACCAATGCAAGTGAGCTAATTGGTGATGTCAAGATTGGAGGAAGCCTGGGCTGCAGTGAGCATGCACTGGTGGAGTTCACAGTCCTAAGGGATAAGGGGCAGGCAAAGAGTAAAGTCAGGACCCTGAATTTTAAGAAAGCAAACTGCCAGCTCTTCAGGGAGTTAGTCAATAGGACCCCCTGGGAATCTGCCCTGAGGGACAAGGAAGTAGAACAGAGGTGGCAGATCTTTAAGGGTACTTTCCATAGATCACAAGAGCTTTTGATCCCCAGGAGGGATGGTCAAACTAAAGGGCAAGAAGGAAATGCACAGACAGTGGAAGCAGGGACAGGTATCCTGGGATGAGTACAGGAACACTCCCTGGTTGCGTAGGGATGGGATCAGGAAGACCAAGGCATGGCTGGAGCTGAAGGGGAAGGGATGCAAAGAATAATAAGGAGGGTTTCTACAGGCATGTCAGCCAGAAAAGGAAGGTCAAAGAAAACACAACCCCCTTGATGAGCAAGACTGGCAGACTGGTAATAATGGATGAAGAGAAGGCTGAGATACTCAGCAACTTCTTTGCCTCAGTCTTCACTGGCAATCTCTCTTCTGATACCTCTCAAAGGAATGTACTGCAAGATGGGGACTGGAGGAACAACGTCTCTCCCATAGTAAGAGAAGATCAGGTTTGAGACCACCTGAGGAACTTGGACTTACACAAGTCTATGGGACCTGATGACATGCATCCCAGAGTCCTGAGGGAACTGGCTGATGTAGTTGCCAAGCCACTCTCCATGATATTTGAAAAGATCTGGCAGTCAGGTGAAGTCCCTGGAGACTGGAAAAAAGGAAACATTGCACACATTCTTAAAAAGGGTAGCAAGGAGGACCCTAGGTACTACCTTTCCTCCATGCCTGGGAAGGTCATGGAATAGATCCTCTTAGAAGCTCTGATAAGACACATGGAGGCACAGGGATGTGACTCAAGACAGCCAGCATAGTTTCACGAAGGGCAAGTCCTGCCTGACCAGCCTAGTGGCCTTCTATGATGGAGTGACCACATCAGTGGACAAGGGAAGCATAACGGATGTCATTTGTGGGGACTTCTGTAAGGCCTTTGACACAGTCCATCACAACATCTTTCTCTTTATGTTGGAGAGCTATGGATTTGATGGGTGAACTGTTGTGTGGATGAGGAACTGGTTAGATGGTCACATCCAGAGGGTAGTAGTCAATGGCTCAATATCCAGATGGAAGTCGTGACGAGCGGTGTCCCTCAGGGGTCCGTATTGGGACCAGTCCTCTTTAATCTCTTCATCAGTGACATAAACAGTGGGATCAAGTGCACCCTCAGCAAGTTTGCAGATGACACCAAGCTGAGTTGTACAGTTGACATGCCTGAGGGACAGTATGCCATCCAGAGGGGCCTGGACAAGCTCCAGGAATGGGCCCGTGCTACACCCGGGTCAGGGCAACCCCCGGTATCAATACAGACTGGGGGATGAAGGGATCTAGAGCAGCCCTGCCAAGAAGGACTTGGGGGTACTTGTGGATGAAAAGGTGGATGTGAGCAGGCAATGTGCACTTGCAGCCTAGAAGGCCAACTGTATCCTGGGCTGCATCCAAAGCAGCGTGGCCAGCAGATCAAGGGAGGTGATTCTGCCCCTCTAGTCCACTCTGGTGAGACCCCAGCTGCAGTATTGCATCCATCTCTGGAGCCCTCAGCACAAGAAATACATGGAACAGGTCCAGAGGAGGGCCACAAAGATGACCAGAGGGATGGAACACCTGTGAGGACAAGCTGAGAGAGTTGGGGTTGTTCAGCCTGGAGAAGAGAAGGAGATCTTATTGCAGCCTTCCAGTACTTAAAGGGGGCTTAGAAGAAACAGGGACAAAGTTTTAGCAGGACCTGTAGTGATAGGACAAGAGCTAATGGTTTTAAACTAAAAGAGGATAGACTTTGACTAGATCTAAGGAAGAAATTTTTCACAATGAGGGTGGTGAAACACTGGCACAGGTTGCCCAGAGAGGTGGTAGATGCCCCATCCCTGGAAACATTGAAAGTCAGGTTGGACGGGGCTCTGAGCAACCTGCTCCAGTTGGAGATGTCCCTGGTCATGGCAGGGGGGTTGGACTAGATGACCTTTAAAAGTCTCTTCCAACTGAAGCTATTCTATGATTCTAAAGTCAGGTAGCTACCGTTTTGAAGTAGCTGGTTTAGAACAGATGCTGCTCACTGCGGTCCCTTTTGGCTGGAAAGAACTTCTAAGTTTATATACAGTTTTCTCCCAATCCTTTTAGTTTTTATTCCTTTTTAAGAACCAGTAACTGTAGTTATATATGCTGATATCTCAGCATTTCACTGTGCTTAGGAGTAGGTGAATTATTAACAATATTTAAGGATGTTTTTCTTTAAGATTCTCTGCTATGGTTTGTTGGTGGGGGTGAGAGAGAGAGATAGGCTTATAACTTAACATACATGTTTTGGTATGTCAGATGTTAATCCTAGTACTAGGCTTGACGAAAGGAAATTATGAGACTTGAATATCTGTCTAGGGACAATAACTGGCATAAAATGTGGTTGCCTAAGATATTGCACAATTCATCATATTTATTCAGGAATGTAGTGCATCTATTTAAATAAAACTTAACTATATGGCAGAATATTGTCACCTAAAATTATGGCTGGATTTTGTGGGTATTTTTCACTGCATTCAAAATTATATTGTGAAGGAGATCCAAGAGGCTGACATTGACGAGAACGCTCTCTGAAGATGACATTGCATACAAATCTTAAAGGATATTTAGAAGAATAGTCTACCTAAAAATAGAAAAGCTTTACTTTCTAAAAATATTGGTAGTTAATTCCTCATAAGATTTAACCCAACATTTCAATTACTCTAAAAGCTTAACATCTTTAACCAAGTAGCATACCAGTAATTCACAGGGAAAGGCAGAAGTTCATGATTAAATCCCTTTTATAAGCCATTTTAAACATACTAGAGGTAAAATGAGGACTAAAATTATTGAAATTCTAGCCCTTACAAAAAATTAGTAACAAATTTTCTTTCTTAGAATAATAAATACAAACTAAAATAATTAGCACTTTCTTCTGTTAAAAAAAAATAAAAAGAAAAATGTGTGATAGGTATAAGTTCAGAAACAAGATGCATACTCTACCATGGTTTGATAGCTGTCTTCTAGCTTTGGGAACAAATCCATCTGACCATGAGTGAAGTACTTGTCAGGCTGTCAAGACAGAAGAGGGCAGTTTTCTTCAGGCAGTAAGTCTCCCAGGCCTTAGCACGTGTTGTAGAGATGACAAGTGTGTGAGATTCCTACGCGAGTGTTGGGAGTAGCAGAATGCAATTAGCAGACATTCATAAAGCACTCCAGTGAAAGCCCCATTCTGCCCTTTCACACCTGTTGGACACTATTACACCGAAGCTCATCTGCCACCAGAGTGCTAATCAAGTGCACTGCCAAGGCTGGGAAAATGTGTTTCAGTTATCTCCACATAAGTGGTGAAACCAAACAAATGGGAGGAAGGCATCTGTGAAATATTCAGCATCTGCTGCCTTCCAGAACAACAACTGGTTGTTTTAAATTTTTGATAGACTTACTTTGTGCCCACATAATAATGATGAAAGATGAACCATGTATGAAAATATTTACCAGAGCACTGTGACTGTCTGAATTAAAACCAGAGCTGTTTCTATGAGCCACAGTTTTGCAAGTAAACAAATATGAATGATAGCTTTCAAAACTTCTCATGTACTACAGCATTTCAGTCTTTCCATCCTGAAAAGGATATGTGGCCTCTATTCTACATATATTTCTATCTATTCACTGGATTCAATAGCAAAATCACATAAAAAAAGGTCTAGCACTAGCTAGGTCAGAATAAAAAGTGCTTCCGCAAGATGCCTAACTCTTCAGCAGTTTCTGGTGGCCAGCATGCTGTGCCAAGCGTGAAAAAACTAAGCCTGTTCCTCTTAGGGAAAATATTCAGTTGAATATGAGTGACTATTGGGGAAAGAAAATATATTCTCATTTATTCTTAGATAACCTTTGTGTGCATCTTGACCTCTTATTTTTGACCTTGAATATTTGTATGTATGTTTGCTTCCTATATCATTCCATCTTCTGTGTACTCTACTCCTGTTGTTTTTACACATCTTGCACACAAAGAGTCTTCAGTGAGGCCTTAAGAAAATAGCAAAGCAAACATCTGTTATATTCTGGTCCCCAAATTGAAAAATGGATAAGTTTAGATGTGCTTGCTATGTAATATATGACATGCTAGTGATTTTACAGCAACCATCATTTCAGCCACCATTTGGAAGCAGAAATATGACCTTGCCTGGTTCAAGCTAGAGAGCTAAGTCCTACAGGTGGGAGTTGCAATGAACTAATATCTTCTGTGCATTGGGCACAGAAAGGCACGTTAGACTTTTAGCCATGAAAGCCAATGGTTGTCAGAATGGAAAATGGTAACAATGAAGATAATTACTACTGCTCAGAAGACAGGTGATGACATTTTCCCAGGGAACCTGTGTGAAACCTTACCTTCATTACTATCAGTGGGAAAACCCCCGTTGGCCACAAGACGCTTGGGATTTCATGTTGCCTCCTACCCAAATGAGCTCTTTCTGTACTCTCTGATTGTGCTCTCAAAAGCTCCTAAAGATATTTGTGTTATCTTCAGTCTCAAATACTCTGAGAAAAGCATGTGGCACATAATGAGCAGGATTTTAAAATTTTAGCCCATCATGTATTTAAAAACTTCACCTGGAGTGAACATCTGGGATTCTTAGCAACATTGTTTTAAAGATGTAGTAAAAGCCCCAAAGCTCAGAATTTCATGCTCCCAGCTTCCCTTCCTCCATCCCTGAAAAGCTCACTTGTTTATAACACAGCGATTGTTAAACTACGCTTTCTTTCTCACCCACTATCAAGTAAAAAGGCATTGTAAATTTTATTGTAGTGCTCCTAAACCTGACAGTGCAATATGTAAGGCACCCTCATAGTTCTCTACTTTATATATTATTTTTATGATGGGAATTAAGGGCTTTATGAGGCTATAATTTCTGACATTACCATCTTTTCATAAGAACTCAGTGTTATCCCAAATACACAGAAGAGAAGCTACAACTTTTCAAGGTCAACTGAACACCTCAAATTACAAATGAGAAATGCAAAAAAAAGTCTGTGCCCTCTGCCCTAGTTGGAAACATTTTCACCATAAAATTGCAAACAAATAAATGCAAAGTGAACATGTATTTACAGGCTCTAACCTTAAAAGAGCAGGAGCACTACTACACCTGCATAGAGCCTCTCTGAAGCGAGGGGTCAACAAAGTTACTCTGTTTTGAAAGGGGGTAACAAAGATGGCCCTGTGTGAGAGATGGTCACCCAAAGCACGACCCATGTGTATATGGAGTAGATGGTGTTCAGTAGACTGGAAATCTCCACCCATTGCCCTGGTATATGGGTTCAGCACTTCAGCTCACAAAGCTATCTTTGCCTGAAATGTCATCTTCTCCTAACTTTTCTCTATACTGCAGGATACCCTCTGAAGACACGTTCTCCATAACAGAAATAAGAGTAATCTTTTCATAAAACTTCATGCTAGATCATTATTGTCAGGCAGTCTGACTTAATGGCAATGGCTCTACCCGAAAATTACCATCAATGCTAAAGTCTCCTAAAAGTACATAGCTAATCCATTTTGATTCACAGAACTCACTTCACCCACTGTTTTGTATATGCTGAATAGTCAAACTGGTTAGATAGCTCTTACAGTCAACACATCTTGTTCCATGTGTGACAAGATATAACAGAAACTGTTGTTTCTTTGAATGAATGTTATACTTAAAAATACATCTAAAAGTCAAATAACCAACCTGCAGGTTCTGATCACCTGTTAATTCCATTAAAGAAACATAATAATTTATACAACATGGAATTTACACAACTAAACAGATTCCTTCAGTTGCTCCAGACTACAAGACTTTTAACCACAAAAAAAAACTTTGCAATTGTGATTGTATGTATACGTGTACATATAAATAAAACAGAAGGTGTAGTCAGTATAATTTTGTCTCTTAATCTTGCATTGCAGAAAAAAAAATTGTATTGTAATGAAAAGAGTTATTTTAATCAATAGAAACTAATTCTGCTACCTTTATCCACCATTCACAAGGAAGAGAGTCCTCCCTAATAAGGACTAATATTGGCTTTGCTAAAGCATTAATTTTCATTTGACAAATACAAAAGGCTTAGTGCAGCATCCACTAAAACAAAATTCTGCAAAAATTTTTAAATATGTTTTCTGACTTCTAATGTGTTTCTGGCTTTTTTGTTTTGATTTGATTTTGAAAACGTGCAAGTGTTTTTGAGGTAAATAACTTAAAATTCTTGTCCGTAAAACTTGTATCAAAATAGTTATTTCTCATATCTCATAGGGTGAGTGTTATTAATTTCTCAGATTTGTCCCAGAGTTCTGTCTCTAATTAGTAATTCCACTTTGTTCAAACAGCAACAAAAATTAAAGCAAAGGAAGTCAAGGATGTGTTGAGAACCTAACAAGCGTACTACACCTTTGACTTTTCACGTGTATTAGAACATGGACCACTTGCTCTTTTAGTGATAGCTCTAATCTTTTTGGGCAAGGTCTCACACCTCCATTCTTTGCAAAAGTCTGGTTGTGCTAGTCGTTCAGTGGGAATGAACTCTGAGACAGATTTCTATACTGCATATAAAGAAAAATGTAGCACAGAAAATATCCAAACCATACTTCAATTTAGCACATAGATTTGCAAAACAGAAACAGATTGTTTCCATCCCTTATCTTGCATCCATGGGGGAACCTGGTGAGCTGCCTGATAAACCCTGTCTATGCAGTACCAGAGAGAGCCATAGCTAAACTGGTACACCGTAAAGTGTTTTCAGCCCAATAAGACAGAAGCAAAACCTTTTCTAACAGTGTTACTCTGTAAGGCGAGTTATAGAATGCTGGTTTTTTAAGAGGTGGTCTCAAACAAAGAGATTGTTATATGGAAAAAAAGCCACCATAGGTACATTTACCTGTAAATAGGCATGTACAAGACAAAACTCACCGTTAAACTAGGATTTAAACGTGGCTTTTCGATGTCAGAAACTTTTAAAAAACTTTATATGAACTGCTAACACAGCAACATTTATTACTGAAAATCCTAGGTGTAAAGTCCCAGGACTAACACCTCACTTTTCTTGCATCCCTGTGGTTGCCAACCTAGAAATGAAAGCATCTGGTTGGTTGTCCTTCCAAAAGGTATAGCTATTTTTGCATTCAACATGTATTTCCTTCATTGTTCATGAATATATTAAAAATCAGGTCTGGTGGACTTTAACACTACAGGGAACTACTGTACTGACAGTCCTGCAGACCATGGTCCTATATTAATCTTATTGACATACTATATAGTAGTACCACAGGGCTTTATGTAATGCTTCAAAGAAGAGAATTTATGAGATAGTCATCTCAGTGAATATTGAATTTTTGATTCAGTCTTTTAACTGACAACCTCAGTCAGCTAATGACTGTAACAGACCATCTACAACATGAAATTGAAGTTAGTGCTGTGGTAAATATGGCTCAGAGTTCTAGTTATTATAGTAAATATGCTTATGTTATTTTACTTTTACTGTGATAAATCTGTGTACACATTACAAAGGTCAGAAAACTGAAGTGTTTAACCTGGCCATTTACTCCATCTTGCTCAGTATTTTAATTAATGTATTATTAAAACTTTTCTACTCAGCTGTATCATAGTATCATAGGCTAATCAAGTCCTCTCTAATATTAAATACACAGGTAAGCAGAGAGGTTTAATGATTTTTTTCTAATTAAAGTTTTTTCTATTTTGTATGAAAACTTTTTCAAATTTAAAAAATCAGCTTAAAATAACCTTTTCTGAAAGAGGAAATTTTAATTAATTTCAAAATCTTTTCGGTTATTACAAATTTCCTATCTTATTGAAAGAGAAGATATTTACAAACTACTTGAATTTTGCTAGCTAGCCATCATAATTCATAAATTATCCCTCTTTCTCTGATTACCACACAAAAAATAATGAAAAATATTATCAAATACAAAAGCACTGTAGGTTTTTTTTTCTCTAATGTGACATGAAATGCAGGGATATTTTAGTCTTGCCTGAACTCATAAAATCTTGCATGTTATTAAGATATCTTTAGTATCATTTATTTTTTTCATTATGCTCTAGAGTATAGGTTTTTTTAAGTTATACGATAATTATAAATATTGGATATCTCAGTCTTAAATTTGAAGTATAAACCTGTAGGCATAACTGGAGTGCCCATTTTTATGATAAGTCTGTGAGTAACTCTGAATTATTTGTGACCAGACCCTGGATTTCTCACACTGGCCTCAGCTGTACCTGGGAGGCATGGTGAGCAGTGAAGAGTTTGGTGCTGCACCACGTGAAGTTCAGCGTCCTGCCTTTTGGTTTACTCCTGGAGCAACTCTCCACGAAAAGCAATCTTGACAACGAAGTACCTCTCAATCTGCAGCTTCCTCCTCTTTACACTCATCTCACGGGACGCATGGATGTTAAATAAAGCAACACCCACCCTCCTTCTCCCATCTTTGCAAATCTGTTTTCATACTGGCATAGTAAGAAGAGGCTAGTCCTTATGGTTTGGGGAAGGTGGTCATCCAGTTATAGAGCCTTCTCAGACTATACTCCGAGGAAGAACTTTGTCCTTTCCCATTCTCTACTGGCTGTCCTATTATCACTGAGAAAGTGCATTTGACTGCACCACTGTCTCATATCATGATGGCATTTCACTGATACCATTGAGCAAAGAGAAAAACAGAGGAACTAAATGTTCCAAACAATCCAGAAAAAGGCAGGTATTTTGAATTAAATAATACCAGCATGAAACTTAGTGCCTAGGTTTTTTTCCTAAGGACAAAGAAAAAGAGCTTGGATAGAAAGAAATCATAAGTCTAAACCACACACCATCCTCAGAAATTAGTTTGGTTTTCAAGAGAATATAGACTATTATTGAGAAAACACCAAAAAATGTTATTCCAACTTTTCTTTTTCAGTTCTTCAAGATTCCACACATGAACATTAAGATCAAACCAGTTTTACCTGAGCTATTTCGTACTTCTTAAAGAACAGAGAGTGGAGTCCTGCACATATAAAATCACCATCCCACTTCAAGTCAAAATGAGGAGTTCTGTGCAAAGACCAATAATGCCGGAAGCCTTCCTTACCTATCAAAAGTAAAAACAAAGGAAGGAGAGCAGTATCTCAGATCCCTCCATCCACAAAGAAGAGAGAACTCCTGCCTTAGCCTATTTCATGATCTAGCAATTTGAAAGTCATTTGGTTTTCAGATCCTGTTATCCGTCTGTGTATGAGCTACAATTTAATTCACTCTGGATGCTAGGACCTGTTCATGTAAGGGTTGCTTCCACTTTGCACATTCACACAGGCAGAACTGATATTTTTGGTTGCATGTTCATTATATGGTGAAATGAAAAAGTGGTCAATCTAAACATTTGTGATTTACTGTTAAATTCCTTTTCTATGATTGTTAAAATAATAATTGAAAAAAATCAGGGAGTTCTGTAGTTTCATTTTAACATTTTATTATCCTTGGCTGTTCTTAATTTTAGGTTCATTTTCCCCACATTTTCTCTTAAAATTTTAAAAAGAAGAAAAGTCCATTTTGGATAGAACAAAAAGTCTTTCAAAGCAAAATGATTTTTTTTTGTCCCCATATTTTTTTAATCTTCTTGGTCCAGGCCAGTGTGATTTATATTTCAGTTTAGTTCACTAATAGGTAGTCAGCCACTGCAGCAACTGTATATGATTTTTGTAATTAAAAACCTCAACTGTCAGAGAAAAAGATTCTGTCAAATTCAGTTTTTTTTTTTATGTTGTTCTCTATAACTTGTGTTTACAAAACACGTCCAGAAAAAGTTACATTAATAGACTTAAACAAATATATACTTGGAGAGGATTAATCAAACCTTACATTTAAAAAACAAAAATGGTAATAAATTGTGGGGGGCACTCAGAAAACATTGAATTGGCTGAGTAAGGTTAAATATATGTTTTTAATTTTGCTTCAGGTTACTACTTGTCTGAATTTGAAGTTTGTTTTTTTTTTTAGTTCAGGCTAAGTTCAAAATCTCGTTTGGCATAACAATACCTATTTATTTTGATACTACATGATATAAAACAATGAGAGATGTGAGCTAG
Organism: Phaethon aethereus; assembly: GCF_964289735.1. Lineage (NCBI taxonomy): Eukaryota > Metazoa > Chordata > Aves > Phaethontiformes > Phaethontidae > Phaethon > Phaethon aethereus. Next base: position 61,125,161 of record NC_138582.1, on the reverse strand, counting down.
AGAAGGTTCAGACACTAACCAACCAATCTCTGTGTCCTTGAGGTTAAGTGCAGAATTCCTCTCTGTTCTTAATGGCTCATGGAGATGCCACACAGGCGAGATGCAGTAGTTTCTATCTTGTATTGTTATATGAGTGCAATCTTCCTTGTGCTAACTGCCATACTTAATGGTTAACATTTATAACCAAGCAGTTTATTCTGCAGCTGGAGAAGTAAATCTAGCCGAAAGTAAAAAAGAGCTGGATTTGTGTTGAAAGTGCTTAGCCAAGGCCCACACTTCACTTGGAGATGTCCTTAAATGAGAAGCTGCTTAGGTGCATACAAATACTTGCCCACAGCAGCTTCTGTTCTCTCTCAGGGGTGTAACGTGTAACTTAAGCATCCCCACATGTAGTGCATGTCACTTTTTCAAGTGTGTTTATAGTATCCTAGTGGAAAGGCTTAAGAATCTGCAAGCCTCAGACCCCAGGAGTGCAAAAGCTTCAAAGGCTGAAAACGGTACTGATGTGTGCAAAGCCAAGGCAAAGGCAAACAAGCCCGTTTCCTCTTTTGTGGGTGAGTACTCAGAGAGTGGCTGTTGTGATGTGGAAGTAAATACCAGTGTGAATTTTTATGGACATTATAATAGAAGCAGATACAATATACTAAGTTTCTAATATGCAGAAAACTCTGTTTCAAGAGCTTTTTAGTTCTGCTCTTTCACAGTTACACAAATATACTGCCTCAGGTTAGTCCTCCATTCTCTCTCACTGAAATACCTTTTATGTTGCTCATTCAAGACAGAGAATCCTCTGCATTAATTTCATAAGTCTGTTGATTGGGCATTCTATATATAATTTTGCATTCTATCTGTTCTGGAAAAGAAGTAATTTTGATCACCTGCTAAAATAAATGTTTAATCTTTGTCTGATTGCTATTAGGATGTTGTTATGGGTTTCTTCATTTTGGTAGGTTTTTTTTTTTTGACAGTTTTAAACTTCTGTAATATTTTTAATTAGAAAAAAAGTTTTTTTAATACTGATTTGAAGACACCACAAAATTCAAAAGTACCACTTGCTTATTAAGAAACAAAGTAAACATGAACATGCATCTGAAAGTCAGTCCCCAAATACATATAAGCTTTTAGAACCCTCAAGTTTATTAGGGCTAGAAACAGAAACACCCTGAGACCTATTTTAGGTCATTTGTTAAATGTTGTCACTTGTTCCAGCCATCCATAAAATATCTACCCATATGCGAATCCTTACATATTAATTGGCTTGAATTATGCAGCCAGCTGTTAGAGCAGCCAGAAAAAACACCTGTCCCTTTTAATGACTACTATCAATAATCTTCTTTGCAGTGTTTTGAGTAAAGTGAGAAAAGTAGTTTTCATGTGATATTTTCAATCCAGGTGAACCAGGAAGCGCAAGAAATCTTTTCAGAAACTTGTTCTCCTGGGTCTTTCAGTTGAAATGCCGCAACTAAGTAGGCTCTGACAAGTTCCAAGCAATGAAACTGCAAACATTTTGAGAATCATCCCTTGCTAATTATCATTCAGTATGTTAAAACCTCTTCAGCTCACTCACCTCCACTAAATTAAAATAAGAGGCAAGACCTGTATGAGCTGATTTAACAGAAGATATTTCAGCTCTAGGCAGTTTTGGAGCTCTCTGTTCCCTGCTGCGATCATAGACGAGGAAGCAAAAGGTATAGGCTGTTGTGAAGCTGCAGTTAAATTTTGTTTGCTGTTTTTCTTTTAGATCCTGTTTACTTCTGGAACATTCACGTGTGAAACTACCACTTTCCACTCAACCACTTATTTTTCGTAGTGCTTTATCTTTTAGTTCTTCTCCAAGCCTGTTAATTTTGAATCTATTTGGAGAGCCTGTTGGCTCTGTTAAGTAAACACTTAAGTGTGATTTGACAGCAGTGAGATGTCCGTGCTTTTCTAAGACTTAAAGATCACACCCAACTTCATTTCATTCAGTGACCAAGAAAGAAGGTAAATAACAAATCCCTATAAATTTTTACTAGCAAAGAGAAAGAAGATAGTAGTGATGGCAAGCTTAATAACTTAATAGAATTTTCCACAATGATTTTGTCATTTCATAGAATAAGCTCCATTAAAAGACATACTTTTCCTTTTCACAAGGAACTCTAACACTTCACATCTATGCATTTCTTTTTTCTTAAGGGACATTGCTTTCCTATTTCTTTTCTGTCACTAAACACTTTTGTGCATCAAACTACACTCATGTGGCCTTTCCATCCATTTGATTTCTACTACCATATTGCTTGGTCTTCCATGTTGCATCTTCATGGTCACCCTAACCAATTCTCCCAGCAGGTCCTGGCCTGTTGTTGGTCAGGAAATTTTTGCCCCACAAGCAGATCATTAAAATATAATCTACTGGAAACAGGAACTCCTGTCGTGGTTGATTGACCTTCGCTGGATGCCAGGTGCCCACCAAGCCATTCCATTACTCCCCTCCTCAGCAGGATGGGGGGGAGAAAATAAGATGTAAAAAATCCCACGTGGGTGAAGATAAAGGCAGTTCAATAAAGCAAAAGCAAAGGCTATGCACAGAAGCAAAGAAAAACAAAAGATTTATTCTCTACTTCCCATCAGCAGGTGATGTTCAGCCACTTCCCAGCAAGCAGGGCCTCAGTAGGTGTAGCAGTTGCTCAGAAGACAAACATCATAATAACAAATGCCCCCCCACCCCCTCTTCCTCTTGGCTTTTATTTCTGAGCAGATGTCATACGGTATGGAATATCCCTTTGGCCAGTTTGGGTCAGCTGTCCTGGATATGATCCCTCCCAAGATCTTGCCCACCACCCAGCCTACTGGGAATGTTGGAGACACAGCCTTGATGCTGTGCGAGCACTGCTCAGCAGCAGCCAAAACACTGGTGTGTTATCAACACCGTTCTAGGTACCAATACAAAGCACAGCGCTGTGAGGGTTGCTAAGGGGAAAATTGACTCCATCTCAGCCGGACCCGATACACCTGTCTACAAGAGGTAGAATGGATTAAGTAACTGTCATAACCTGTTATGCATCCCTTTTGTCAGGACTTTTTTCTGTTTCATGAAATAAAAGCATACTACTTCTCAAGCCCAGGAAACAGTTTTGTAAGTGTTAAGGACTTTTTTTTTTTGAGGCATTAAGTTGTCCTGAAAGTGCTACAGCCTATTAATTAGGCATGGTATTTTTTTTTCATCATTAAGTTATCAACTTTTACTGTCATTAACTATCAGCTCAGTACTGCTGTTTATGAGAATGTTTGGTTGATTTGCATATATTCTGAATAAATGTTTTTGCACACTAGAGAAAAACCTACTCAATTCTCTCTTGCCTTGGGTAGACATAATACCAGAAATGAAACAATTAAAAATGAACATATTTTCTGACACTTTATTACAATACAGCAGGGCTTGCACTAAGGTATCTATTATTTTCATCACAGTATTGCTGAATGGTGCTCATACACCATATACTTATAAAACTAAACGACTTATCCACATCAGCACAGAAAGCTTAGAGAATAGCACAAAGGTCACTGTGTATTTCAAGACTGTAACATTTATATTTTACAACCCCCAGAAGAAACACATTTTTCTTCACTGGCTACTACCAACAATACTTATCTCAAAATGTCATCAAAATAAGTGAATGAGAAAGCACAATAACATTTGTTAAGGAGTATGTTGGCATGGGTCTTCCAACAAGATAGGTGTTAATTCCTGGAGGAGCGGCTAGAACTAAAATGATACGGACCAAGTTACTCGTTTTCTGTAGTACAAAATGCTGAGTGTTTTGATGAACAACTTGTTTTCAAAGGCTGTGGCACATTTAGAGCTATACAATGGAGGGCAGCTGAGCTTTCTGGATTTGGTTTTGACTTCTATGCCCACAGAAATTTTCCCCCTTCACCGTCCTTTTTTTCCTTCCCAAATACCATTTCTCTACCTGTCATAACTTCACAGATGTTTTTAAGGTCATTCATTACAGTGAACAGGTTGTCTTTTATAGCTTTTCAGAGGAGTTCACACAGATGATTATTCTGACCACAACTTAAGAGTGTCAGTCACACACTGCTAAAAAGAAGATCTGAGAAAGGGGTTCATTCAATGCTACTTTTTACAGGGAATGTGTAGAAGTGAATTGTTTAATCTGTGAGGTGTGATCAGAGGATGTCCAATATTTAATTAAGCATAACCTAGAAGAAGTGGTAACGGTGCACAGTATAATAAAAAATACATATCTCAAATGCTGGAAACTTGTATTCAAAATACCGCTTTGCTTGATTATGTTTCTCTTAATTTTTAGAAAGGTAGCCTAATCATTCATTTCTCTCTCACTGGAACAGGTCTTTCTCACTTCACTTTTTAGGAATTAAATTAAACATTTTTCTATTATAGGAACTTTCTCTTAGTATTTTTACAAGATAAATACATGCTAACAATTGTAGGGTGTTAATATGTGAGGGTTATGAGCATGTACTAAAACAAACCCACACCAGAGTTTGTAAACCACCAGCAAAGCAATATCTTACCTTGAAGGTGGATGGGCGTACAAGCTGTAAAATCCTACTAATAAAAATTTCAGTTTTATTGTATTACTGTCCAACCAGCTACAATTTTGTTACCTCCTTTGCAGCCAGTGAGACTGAGAACACAGGGCAAGCAGTTCTGCCACAGCAAATGCTCCTCAAATAAGACCTGGTGCTGATTGGGGTAATGGGAAAATGCTTCAAAGAGAGATATTATTTAATTAGTCTTAGCCTGCCATTCTGTCATACACCCAGCTTTGCAGTACTACAATGTGGGGGAAGTCTTTTTTAAAATCAGCTGGTGATCTTCTTACATCACAAAAAAAATGAAGATTGATAGTACTTGTATTTTTTTATTTATTTATTATTTAGCTGGTTGAAGTAAAAATGCTACTGTAATTTCAATTTCAAATATATGCCTTTACCTTATTACTTATTATTTTAAAGCTATATTCTCATTCTTACCAATTAGAAACAATATTATCGACAACAGAGAAGGAGAAATGGGAAGGAAGGATAGAAAATGGAACACAAGTTAATATCAAAAAGTATTTGCTTTGTTATATAAGGAAATAAAATATGGCACATACTCATTAGAATGTACTCTGCTGTTATACGAAAATTAGGTTGCTACTGTTCGACTCCAAGGACAAAACTATTAGGTGCACTGTTCTCTGTCCTCTGTGAATATTTCACCTGTCACTAAATTCCCTTCTATGCCTCTTTTACAAAGAGTACATTCAATATTAGACCTTTTTAAAATATTTGCTTTCTTTTTAAATTTCCCTTTAAAAATAAACTGTGATTAAAATTAGAACCTTTTTGAAATTGCTATTGTAATAGAAAAGGCTGTGGAAACTGAAGTTTACTGTTATCTTCTCCTGGCCTTTTGTTGTGACACAGGTTTGACCAGCTCTTTTGTTCTTTTTTCATTTCATCATCCATGTGTGTGACCGTTTCCAGCATCAAAGCATTTTTGTATTTCAGAACATTTATCATTTCTGAATTGGCATTACATTAGTCTTTAACACATGAAGAGTCCACGACTGACTCGGGAGATAGTAAAAGGTACACCATCTACCTATGCTGAACAGGTATCTCCCTACAACAGCAACATACCTGTGGCAATGGCTTTGAAACTGCAAATGCCTCTTACGTCATGCTGCTTTCAATTAGGGGAGTGCTGAGAGCTCTTTTTTTTTGGTTCAACAGTAGTTGAACGAATAGTAGTTGAATGAATGTGTAGACAAGAATGAATTTGTTCAATCTGAAACAAGCAGTGTTGATGGGAGAGGATTGAAGGATGTTTTTTGTTGCTTTTCAAGCTTATGAGGCTTTTGCAAATAGAATTTGAGTTCTTTTTGAAACTGAAATCTTTCAAAGAATAAAATAATATTTTGTTTAAAGCATAGAAATTATGTATTTGGCTAGATATTTTGTGTTTCTCACCTCTGACAGAGAGCACGCAGCAAAACCAAGACAAAATTTATTATCTGGTACCACTCCACATTTATACCAAAAAAAGGAAAATAGTGAAAGAATGGATCCTAAATCCACTTCAGGAACAGTAGCATGATGAATAATTCATCTGGGAAACCTGTGGTCTCCAGATGGTCATATAAGAAGTGCTCTGATAAGCTGCTTTGCTTGCTACTGAGAAACAAATATGAAAATGAGAAAGGTATTGGGGTTTTTGAAAGAAAGAGAAAGCATGAGCAGGTGTTTCATCTCTTAATTTGGAGGGCAGCGTTCAGAACCAGCATTTCTGACATAAGCTGCTTTAAGTGACTTTCTCTGAGACAGACAGCCTTTCTTCAAATATCTGAACATATCCTACCACATAAAATTGCAGCTCAGTTGCTGCCGTCTCAGATCTCCTGTGCTTTGGTAAGTCAGTTATATCTGAGGGGAAGGAGAAGACAATGTGTTGCAGAAAATGCTTTTCTTTTGTTAAAACTGCACAACAAAGATTTCTGGCTTTTTTCCTTAGAGAAAAAAGAGGGAATGAAACAGTACCCCCGCCAAGTGAAGAAGTAGGTAGATGCTGCTGAAGTAATATTTACATTTCAATGAATATAAGAGCATAAAATGTTTTAGTTGGAGAGGTTTACCCATCAGGACTATTAGCCCATCAGGGCTCATCCATGTTAAGTATTCCATTTCTTTAGAACAGCATCTAATTGTTTCTTGAACGATCCTTGTGTTTTGCCTCCGCAATAGTGCCTGATAGGCCATTCCGTATGTTTATTATGTGCTCAGTGAAAAAAGCCTTGCTAACATCTGTCGGAAGTTAGCGTCTCTCTCATTTCCATTTATGTTTCTTGAAATTCATACTGAGGAGGAAATAGTGATTCAGGGTGACATTTTGACTCTCACTGGATTTCAACCTCCTTCAGCAAAGATCCTCTAACCTTCATTCTGTCTCCCATAATATTTATCACCTGACCTACATCTTTTTTCCTAATACACTTCTTACTATGGTGCTAACACATAAATTTTGCCAACATAAACATTATGAAAAAAAAATTTCAAGTAAATTCTATTGGCTTAGTGGTCTGCTGATGCAAATCAATATATTTTAATGAATTTAATGGAGCATGATGCCTTGCATTAGATTAGATTTGGCCTCAAAAATAAAATAGTACAAAACCCTGCAAGATTTGATTGAAAAATTGGAGTTTGAGATGATACATTATCTCAAAAAGTTTAAGAATAAAAAAGTTATTCATACAGGAATCTATGGTACAGTATGAATTAGGTCTGCAAGACAAAAAAATAATTGTAGTGAGCTGAACTGGAACGGAAGAAACAGTTTGAGCTCTGCCTTGATTTGTTCTGTCTGAAAGCTGACTTTTAAAACAAATAAATACAGCTTTTAAATCCTCTGCAGAGCTGCATGATTCAATGATGTTGTTCATTCCTGATGAATGTTCAAATGATGTTTTCTCACAGCATCCTCAGAACTTATTGGTGTAGTCAGCAACTGACAGGAGTTACACTGCAAGACCCAGAGAGTCTTATTTTTTCCAGTTAACAGAGTGACTCTGTTGAGAAAATTCTTCCTGGTCTGAACCCAAGTCCTGTTTTCTTTCTGTGCCAGGAGTCCTTTAGAGAAAAGGATTAAAATCTGTGTAGTAATACCAAAATTATTTCCACTATCACTTCCAGAATATGACTACAAGTGCTTTCAGTATTCTAGAGATCAGTTTGCCTCTGCCTGGCATGCGGCACCAGGTGCGTTTTCCCTGTCAAGGGTCTACGCTTTGCTGCAGCCAAGGAAAGGAGTCCCACCTGTCCACTACACCTTTGCAATGAAAAGCAGGTTGGCATTGATTCTACCGGACCTTAACGACCATGAAGTACTGGAAAAGAGTTAAACATGGTAATGAAAACATGAATTATTGTTTTTCCTCCAAGGCTCCCAAGATGCTGTTTGTGCAGAAATAGAGGAAGTTAAGTAGCAGGAACAACTGCAGACTGCTTTTATTTTTTCTGCCGTGTACCTGTATATGTGCCCTCGCTCATACATACAAATGTGTGTGTATGCATGCACATGCATTTCTATTTATGCAAATAATGCAAGCTGCAGTGAGAGCTGATCTCCCATTAGTCCTAGGAAATTCTGTGAGTCCTGGGGAGTATGCTGGGAACCAAACCTGCTTATCTTATTGCTGATGGAGATATGCTTATCCATACATGCAGTTCTGTATATGTATTCTCTAAACCCGACTAATTTTTTGTATCTGCTGTTACTGTGTAATACTGATTTTTCTGGCCTAAAATGTCCAGCCTCCCTTTTCTTAGATTACTTTTATTAAATTCTAAAATAAATCCTAAACAGCAGCAAAACGGTCACGTTCCAGCATAACGGTATCTCTCTGACTTTGTGTACTTAATAGGCACAGTGAACTCAGAAGTCAAACCATTCATGCTTAAGCTCTTACTTCAGCAAATTCAGTCTCAGATTTGAAGTCGTGTGATGTATTCCGCTCACATATCATCAGATGAAGCTAAGTATTTAAAGATAAAATTTTGCCCCTTTGCTAAACCACCTGGACACCCACAAGTCTATGGGAACTGATGGGATCCACCCGAGAGTACTGAGAGAGCTGGCGGAGGAGCTTGCCAAGCCACTCTCCATCATTTATCAGCAGTCCTGGTTAACAGGGGAGGTCCCAGAAGACTGGAGGCTTGCCAATGTGACTCCCGTCTACAAGAAAGGCCGGAAGGAGGATCCTGGGAACTACAGGCCTGTCGGCCTGACCTCTGTACCGGGGAAGATTATGGAGCGGTTGGTCTTGAGAGTGCTCACAGGGCACCTGCAGGACAACCAAGGGATCAGGCCCAGCCAGCATGGGTTCATGAAAGGCATGTCCTGCTTGACCAACATGATCTCCTTCTATGACCAGGTGACCCACCTAGTGGATGAAGGAAAGGCTGTGGACGTTGTCTACCTGGACTTTAGTAAAGCCTTTGACAGCGTCTCCCACAGCATTCTCCTGGAGAAACTGGCGGCTCGTGGCTTAGACAAGTTTACTCTTTGCTGGGTGAGGAACTGGCTGGATGGCCGAGCCCAGAGAGTTGTGGTGAACGGCGTTAAATCCGGCTGGCGGCCGGTCACAAGCGGTGTTCCCCAGGGCTCGGTTCTGGGGCCGGTCTTGTTCAATATCTTTATTGATGATGTGGATGAGGGGATCAAGTGCTCCCTCAGTAAGTTTGCAGATGACACCAAGTTGGGTGGGAGTGTTGATCTGCTGGAGGGTAGGAGGGCTCTGCAGAGGGATCTGGACAGGCTGGATCGATGGGCAGAGGTCAACTGTATGAGGTTTAATAAGGCCAAATGCAGGGTCCTGCACTTTGGCCACAACAACCCCATGCAACGCTACAGGCTTGGGGAGGAGTGGCTGGAGAGCTGCCTGACGGAAAGGGACCTGGGGGTGCTGGTTGACAGCCGGCTGAACATGAGCCGGCAGTGTGCCCAGGTGGCCAAGAAGGCCAACAGCGTCCTGGCCTGTATCAGCAATAGTGTGGCCAGCAGGAGTAGGGAAGTGATCGTGCCCCTGTACTCGGCACTGGTGAGGCTGCACCTTGAATACTGTGTTCAGTTTTGCCCCCTCACTACAAGGAGGACATTGAGGTGTTGGAGTGTGTCCAGAGAAGGGCAACGAAGCTGGTGAGGGGTCTGGAGCACAAGTCTTATGAGGAGCAGCTGAGGGAACTGGGGTTTTTTAATCTGGAGAAGAGGAGGCTGAGGGGAGACCTTATCGCTCTCTACAACTACCTGAAAGGGGGTTGTGGCGACGAGGGTGTTGGTCTCTTCTCCCAAGTAACTAGTGATAGGACAAGAGGAAATGGCCTCAAGTTGCGCCAGGGGAGGTTTAGATTGGGTATTAGGAAAAATTTCTTCACTGAGAGAGTGGTCAGGCATTGGAACAGGCTGCCCAGGGAGGTGGTGGAGTCGCCATCCCTGGAAGTGTTCAAAAAACGTGTGGATGTGGTGCTTCAGGACATGGTTTAGGGGACATGGTGGCGCTGGATTAATGGTTGGACTTGATGATCTTGAAGGTCCTTTCCAACCTTAGTGATTCTGTGATTCTGTGATTATATTAAATACTGTCCTCAGTTACATCTGATCAATTTCATCGACTATAACAAACAGAAGGAATTATGAAAGAGGCTTAAGTTAACCTATCTTATTTCATAATTCATCATTCATTTGAATAAATACATCATTCACATACCTCTATCAAAAGGTATAGTTTGGATGAAGTTCTTTATTACTTGGCAACTGGAACAGGCTGAGAGATTTCATCTGTACTCTTATAGTCACCTAATTAGTTGACAATGTATTATGTCACCACCGCTTAATCTTGTTTGATGGGTGCCTGTGCCATGAGTTGGAGTTTGCCCTGCTGCTTAGTCGCTGGTACTGCTGATGGTTTGTAATGCATATGGTGACAGACTGTTCCTGCAGGGACACATTGGAAGAATGAGGGGCAACAGACAACTTGCAGTGGGGGAAATTATGATTAGACACATGAAAAATTATTTCCAAAGAAGAGGGTAAAACATTGGAGGAGGTTACCTGTAGAGGTTGTGGAATCTCTCTGCTCTTCATGGTACTTCAGTTTTCAAGAATAAAGAACTAGGGTTCTGAGAAAAATACCATGAAATATGAAAAAATTCGTAAGATATTTGCAAGGTAAAAAGAAGCTGTTCAAGCAGAGTGTCTACTTTTTAACTAAAACATTTTAAAACTCAAACAATAAGATATAGTTGAATATTAATGTCTTTTGTACACCTTGAAGTGTAAAACCTGGAAAACTTACCATGTTCCAACACCTCAGCTAACATATAATTTGGATTGTGATATATGTTAATTGCATGTGCAGTAAACTGGGTAAAAATAATTTTCATAGAATCACAAAACTGTAGAGTAGTTGAGGTTGGAAGAAACCTTTGGAGATCATCTTGTCCAATTCCCCACTCAGAGCAATCAGCTAGAGCAGGTTGCTCAGCACAGTGTCCAGTTGGGGTTTGTCTATCACAAGGATAGACACTCCACAGCCTTTCTGGGCAACATGCTCCAGTGTTTGATCACCCTCACAAGAAAAAGAGTTCAACAAGAATTTTCTGTATTTATGTTTGTGCCCATTGCCCCTTGTTCTGTCATTGGGCACTATTGAAATGTAGTCTTCATCCCCTCCCATCAGGTATTCACATACTGATGAGATGATACCTCCTCCGAACCTTCTCTTCTCCAGGCTAAACAGATCCAGCTCTCTCAGCCTCTCCTAATATATTGGAGACTCCAGTCATTTAACCATCTTCATGGCCCTAGAATTTCCTTTTTGTGCAGGCAAGAAAAAATAGTTAATAATGAAAGAAATGGTCTTTGTTACATTAATAATTTTCTATCTAAAAACTGAGGAAGAAGTTATGTATAAAAAGATTGAACAGAATATTTCAAAATAAACTTAAGAAAAACAAAAGTAATCCTTGAAGTGTCATTTAGTTTAATTTAAAAGATAATTACATAACATAATTTTCTATTAAAATTATTTTCCAGTAAGCATAATAAAAATATCAACGTCTTCCTGATTCTCCCTTTTTCAATCTCTCACATTTGATATTATATATATACCCATATAGTATCATTAATTAAAAAAGTTTCTTTTTGAAACATTGAAGATGGTATCTTTATTAATGCAAATATAATCGGAGAGGTATTCCACCAGTTGCCTTTTTTCTATTTGCATTGAAGTTTAAGAATTCGGCCAATTAAGAAACTCCATTCTCATTTTGTTTAATTATATAACACAATACGGTATATAATCCACATTTCCAGCTGTCTGTTATCCATACAAGATGGTAATTCTTGTCTTCAGCTAATAAAAGGTTTATTTTCTAGAGTTGCCACCTTAGCTGAAATAACACAACAAACATATAAAAAACTTACTCCGGGTTGTGGAGTCCTCTTGAAATTCAAGAATGTACAGACTCTAGCATGGGTCAGGACAACTTTTTCTTTAATTATAGCAACAGAGGCTGACATTTCTTTTTCTTTTTTACCTCAGTCATGAGATAGCACCATTCAAAGGTCTCTCTGAATAAGATTTTTGTTTGTTTTCTGTTGAATAATGTGACATATTAATTGGTGATAACATGAATGTATAAAGTTTAATGAAATACTTTATATTATTGTGTTAAGGACCCTATCATATGCAGTCATCTGTATGCTGCGCATGTTCTCTAACTATGTAACTAACTTTCTGGGGAAGCCATTGCATTATTATATAATACCATGATATCTTTTTGCAGCTCTTACTGTCAAAGAAAGAGCACAAAGCTGCCAACTTTAAGTGACTGTCTAGATTTCCAAGGCTCAACTTCTTCCATGTCAGAACAAATTGACTGTTGAACCTCATTTCTAACACTTGCTTACCTGTTTCCCAGATGCCAGGGCTGTCATTCAAATATCATTTATATAGGATATATACACATTTACTAAGTACAACCATTTTCCCATAAATATTAACCCCAAGCAGGAGAGAGAAAGTGTTTAGTGATTCATTCCTGAAAAATCTATTTATATTTAGCATTGTAGCTCTGTCAAATTTATGTTTTGATGTAGAAAGGCCAAAAGAACAAAAAAAGAGAAGGCTTAGCTACAACAGCTGTTGCATAGATCAGATCAGCTGGCAAACCTGTCCCAGAGATATTTATAATGCCTGCCTTCCTCTTCCCAAATACAGCCCAGAAACAGGTGAGACAGGTCAGAGTGCCCATAGGCGCAGTCTCTGGTTTAGTTACTCTTCATTAGATTTCAGCATTCCATGGGATACTCAACTGTAGCGTGAATGACGTCTTACAGATTCCTAGCTTAAGAGCAGTGTGATGAATCCTTTTAAGGTAGATCTTTCATGGCATTTTTTTTGTTTTCCCAGGGGAAAAGAATGGGTTAACTCTACAGTCCACATGCAGGAAAAGAAAAACAGCTCTTTCACCTTGATGTTCAGTTGAACTGAAGGAACATTCATTTTCTATTGTTTGTAGCATGAAGAAATAATCAAGTCATTTTTAAAACTGTCTTTTCTAATAGGAAGACTATTTCTGTGGGTTTTTTCTTAGCTTCCGGAAAAATTTTATGCCCTAAAGAATGACAGGGAGTGAAATTGCAAATAATATTCTCAGGTTACATAGCAAAAATAAACACATATTGTTGGTTATAAGGTGAATTTTTTTATATGGCAATAATATGAAGAGAGTCATGAATTGATAGCAATTTGTGCTACATTCTTAAGCTATAAAGTGGCTGGCAGGGTTATGGTCTGGGTCTATTAAATATCGCAAAGAGAAATTATTTCATTAATTACAATTTTTTTAAAAATAATACTATTTGACTGTCTAGATCCATAATTTATGTTTGTCTGCAAGCAACATGATATAGAAAAGACCCTGACCTGCCTCTTTAAAAGGTCTTATCCAGACCAGTTGGAATTGTTTGCTGCGGTACACATAAATTCATTTTACAGTGTACCAATCAGTGGGAACATGGCCATGCAGGACGAAGACTTGTCAACAAGTCCTGGCCTCTAGGATTTCTGAACAATGTCAGCTAAAGAAGGCAAAGAAACTGCCCTGAGTGGAACTGTAGAGGGCTTAAAAAGAATATAGAAAATAATCAGGTAAGCTTTAATCAAGACACCACTCTGAATTACTAGTTAAAAAGTGACAGCAAGGAGACAAACCGAAGGTGGCATTATATCTGACGCTCTCTGGTTTTGACATGCTTGGTGTTTTTAATAGTCTTCTGTTCGTCAAAGGCAGCTAACCGTAACACCGTATTGCCCAGTGGAAAAAAAAAAAAAAGAATAAAAGTGCATGGAGAAATTGAGAAATCTTTGGAAAACGTAAGGCTGAGAATAACTTTATTTCTGTACTGGCCTGGCACTCAGGAGATTGTTTCTTCTTATGTTGCCTTGCTTTATATACACTAGTGAAAGAGAGCAAAGTGGTTAAGGTAAAAGCTAAAATTCTTCCTTTTTCTTTTTTTAAATTTTTTTACTTTCAATCAAAGGAGATTAAATAGGACAAAACAATGTGGTTCTGCATGAACCACAGGTTGAGAACTACAGGTGTAAAGCATAAGTCTGTAATGCAGAACTAAACAATTTGGATTAGAAATGGTTTACTACAGTCCTTTCTTTGCAAGGTTAATCACTTTTTGAAGCATTTTTAAAGATAATTTTGAAATCTTATTTCATTCTCTTCTCTGATTTCCAAAATGGATGATATTTGTTGCCATGTCTACAGCTTGTTTTAATGCCTACTCTACAAAGAGTTCTATTATAAATGACCATGTCAAAATTAACCTCTAATACAATGAACTTCTTTTCCTGTTTGCAATTGTACAGGCCATCTACCCTCTCAATCAAAATCCCATTTATGTTTGTGCAGCATCTCCGTGGCAACTACAAAAAAAGCTTGTTGGAAAGTACCTTGGCAGCTTATCCTTTCTTTTCTTGCTGTCTTTTTAATGAAGAGCCTCAGTGTTTTAGAAGTAACTAGAAGAATAAGCAGCCAACATAATGTGGCACTCTCTGATCATCCTGAGATACCCTATACCTGTGTTTCAAGGATGGGGGTTGAAAAGAAAAACAAAGAAATAACTATAAGAAAAACTAAAACCGCCAAATAACCTTCATCAAGAGTGCAGGAGCTGCAGATCTCCCCATAGCTGTGTTTCAGCCATGATCCTTAATAGCTGTATTATAAACTTGGAAATAAGGTTAACAACAGCAGTTTCTGGGGCTATTCAGAAGAACATGTAAATTTCTGTAATGTACAATATTTCAATAAATTCCCTTTTTTTTCAGTAGATTCACTTCCAGACAAAATAGTATGTAACAATATAGCAAATAATAGCTATCTTGTATTTCCAGTGTCTTGCTGGAAGAATCACTTATTTTCACTCTTCTTCTCCATATGAAAAGTCATTAAATTTGCAGAGAACAGTTGGCATTTTCACAGCAGTGATTATTTTTCACTCAATAAGAATGGGAAAAAAATCACTATATATTTTCTTTGTGTGGAAAATATAAAAAATATAAAGCAGATCCAGTGGTTTCATTTTTCACAGAACCTGTAATAATGTGATTTTCACTGGTTTTCTCAAAATTGCTTCGGCCAACCCTACTATAAAATAGCCATAAGCCTTTTCAATTTTTATATCTACACTGTGATAAAATACTTAAACTATATTTTCAGAGAATCTTCTTTTTGATACATAACTACTTTTTAATACCAAAATGTTTTTATTGACATGTTTCTCACGTACATTTTAAATGTACTTTCCAAGTGTAACAGCTTTAATACTTGTTTACCCAAAATATTGTTGGACTTTTAAGACATCAGTGATCAAATCAGAAACATCCAAAAAGTACATTACTATCAAAATTTGGTGACACATACAAGCATTGCAAAAAAGTAAATACAGCTCCTCCTGTTTAAATACAAGCGATGCCTGCAAACATCAGCTTTGTCCGGTGAAAGTTGTATCAAGATTCTCAATCTCGCAACATTAATGTCAGCAGAAGCAATGACTTTAATAGTGCAGGATTAGACCTTAAGTGCTTTCTGGGCTCAGTGCCATTTTCTGAATGTTACTAGGTTGCTCTTGTCCTTCCAAATTATGTTCCTAATATTCACTAAAAAATGAGTATCCATCTGTAGCAACAGATCCACTGTGATTTCCTTTCTGGTCATGTTAGGTGTGAATAAGCTCTTCTATAGCCCCCTTAGTGAAAAGAGTTGATAGGAAAAACATTCTTTTGAAATATTGAAATTCAAAACTGAAACAATATGCAGAATCAATATCCCTCTCTCAAATATTATTCCACATGGAATTCCACAGTTTTATTATCATTCTTTATACCATACCTTATCATATTAAGTGTATTGAACCAAATTCAATAGGCAAGAATATCATGGCAGAGAGCTAAATATGTAACAAGAAGAAAGATTTCTGGCGTAAATTTATCTCCTCCCAAAACTCATTGAGAAACTGCTTTACGTTTTTTTTCTATAAAGATGAATCCTAGAGGGAAGAACAAAATGTCATGACAAGCACCTCATAGACACAGTCAACCTAATTACTTCCTCAGACACAGAGGTCTATGTCTCACATTGGTAGGCATTTAGTTACGGTATTAATTTAGGAGTAACTTGACAGGTTGAAGGTTAGGTTTATGCCACTGCAGCAGTCACCCTTCTAGTTGTTGTAAGATACGTAACCAGGGGGTAGTGATTCACCTTTCTGTACTCCAGGAGGTGGACATCAGAAAGTGGTTGAATCAAACTACTTGCTAGTACAGTACTTGATTTTTGCAAATCTATCTGTTTCCACTGGGGGGGAAAAAAAAATGTTACAGTAGTAACTGACTGAAAGATAAAAAGGAGAAGAGTTGGGTTAAGCCGCCTTCCCTACTGGTCTTGCAAAACACGAGCCACGTGAAGGAAGCCTGTGCCACATAATGGTGAAATCTGAGGGATTCAGATATTACTGAGGCTCGATAATATTACTGTTAGAAAAAATCGGGATTTTTACCTTTTTTTCTCAAGACACCTTAGAAATTAGGGTTTTTGCAAACAGTAACGCAACTGAGAATGTGACTTAGTCTTCCAGATTCCTGTGTGTGTATATATTATAAGTTTTAACTGAATGATTAGCCAACTGTCCTGTAGGATATTATCACCTTCAATGCATAAGAAAAAGAGACACCAGAAGCAAGACAAGACAACCCTAAATCCAGGCCTTCTTTCCTTTACGTCCTTAGATTTCCAAGTCAAATAATTTTAGCATAGGCTTTTTGTGGTTAAAAAAATTAAAAAATCTAAATAGCTACTCATCTTGTTTAGTTAAAAATACCCATGTGTTTTAAAACACTGGAAATTATAATATTTAGATAGATAATAGTTTTCTCCTTGATCAGTCTAGTCCAGTATTTCAAAAACTGTTACTAATGAGTAGAATTTATCTGATAGTCTATTTAATTGTTTCCATTTCATACATCAGTAAAACTCTGCTCAACTGAAAAAGGTCATAACTTGAAAATGCAGTTCAAGAATATATATATATTCTTGTTTTCTTCTGTAATATCTTACTCAATTGCTTTTAATTACAGATAAAAAATATTTTTTTGTGAAAGTTTAAAACAAACCAGCTGAAATAGAAAGCTGTTCAGCTCATTTCCTTCAGTTGCCATGAAGTTGATATAACTAGCAGAACTTTCAAAGCCTTTTATACTGTTTATATAGAGGACCTTTTCTCTGAATCTTTAGATGGTTCCACTATTTTTGAATGCAGGGAATGTTATATGGTCTTCACTGTGTGATTATTGGTCTTAGCAGGCAGTCTTTTTTGTGTGTTGGGTAACTCATAAAATCTAGGTGGTGTCTTTAGAATGTTATTGCTGTCATCAAAACCTTGACTGAAAAGGTTTAGGTTTCTTTTCTGAACTGTATGGTTAGTTAACTGTTAACAGTCATGACTGGCCATTTGTTTTGTGGAAATGTGTTGACATTCTAGAAACGTATGCTCCTCAGCTCACATACTCATGTTTCCTATAGTTCTACATTATTTCATTGGTAAAATAATTGTGTTTTTCTTAATCCTGCTTACTTCAGGCAACTAATTTCACTGAAAGGAGTATCACCCTTGTGTGCTGGTTTGTGCTATAAACACAGACTTTTCAGACGCCTTTTTCTGAAACTCAGAAACATAGCAAGCAGCACAAGTATTTTGTCTCTATTTGGTATGCAGGAGCATAAGCAGATCCAAAACAAATCCCTGGATATTATTAGTCCTCTCTCATCTCCTCACCCTCTAACAAACAGTAAAAAGCATCCTTTTTACTCGTGGTGTTTAGGCTACAGTGGTAGAAACCCTACATCTTAACTCTGGCAAAACCAGAGATGGGGAAAAGTGTGGTAATTTTTCTGTCCTGTTCACCTGAACTCTACACCTATTTTAAGGCATCAGTGGAGAAGGTGTAGATTTAGAAAATTATTCTTCCAAATCCAGAATATTTTTGCAACATTAAAAACATTTTCTGTTTTGAAACTGAATCTAAGCTCAAAAACGAAACCATTTGCAACCTGATAAAGGAGAGAAAAAGTCAATTTATAATAAATCAAAGGCTTAACTTTTATTTCAGCTTGTATTTAATTTTGCTAGCATAATTAGATTAAATTTCCAAAGAAAATTTTGACTTGTTCTTCACAAACAGAATCATTCACCTACAAAATGTGAAAAGCTTTCAAAAGTTCTAAGACTTTTAACCTTCCTCTCAAAAAATCAAAGAAAAATTTCTTCACGTCAACTGCCACTCACAAGTTTTCATTTTAAAAATGGATTTCTTTTTCAAGGATAAAAAATGTTTTCTTAAAAAATACCTAACCAGTTCTACCTCAGATTTTCACACCTTTCCATCTGTGATAATGAAAAAGCAATAGGAATATAGCAGCTATTACATGTCATCTAGTGACTCCTGATAAAAAAAAGGAAATTTCTGACTTGTGACATATGAAAATATCCAGTGGTGGTGAAAAGGTGACCCAAGTTTTGTTGGAAATTTCTTTTAAGACTAACTGCATGTTGTATATCTATACCTTGTATACCACAAGTTTAGAGGCAATGATGAGCAACTTTATTACTATTTAAATCTACCTTCCCTAGAGTCTTATGGGAAGATAAGTTATGTCCTTACTGTTGATGGTGGGTGCTTGTCTGAATAATGACCCATAATCAAACCAATACCTGCCCAAGTTCACAAGACACTATAAACCAATACGAAAGTTTCAAAGCAAGTCTCAAACAAAAGAAATGACATGTCATCCATCTCCTATACTTACTGCATACTTAACTAAAACTGTAATATTAAAGCTTTATCAGGACATCTCAGTTTGGCTGAGGATGGTTCAGCCACTCAGGGCAGAATGTCATCAATAGTAGGGAAGACAAGAGAAAAATCCAGGAAATCAATAGCCATAATAATGAGATAGGCATTGTCCTCATTGAGGTACCCTAGGGAGGAGACTCACAAGTAAATGGACTGGAAAATATTCCCATATTTAGCCTACCTAATTTTCTTCTCCATTTAAAGTAATTGTGTATAAATAAAGTAGCTGTTAAGACTAATTCTACTAAATCTACCCTAAATAGTCATCATTGATTTGCATTATAGTATGGGTCGATGAGGAAAGGAAAAGTAGAAAGCATGGGTAATGCATAAAGAAAAACAAACTTTCTGGCATTCTTTCATAAAATTGTGCCAAAATACACACTCTCAGCAAATACTTTGTGTTTTAAACACCACTTATATTTTATAGTAAGTTTAGATATATATTGGGATTATGATTAAGCTCAAGAATCTTCAAAAAAACTTCTGGTGTGTATTTATGCAATACCAGAGCCATGTGAAAAGAAGATATTATATATAGAAATTACTTGATGGGTAAATATCTAAATTCAGAATTTCAGTTTTATGGAAAAAAATGTTTTAAATTATTTTTATTAGAAATCCATTAGGAACAGCAAAGAGAAAAATAGGCACTTTATGCTTAAGAAACAATGTGAGAAAATGGGAGCTCCAGATTTTATACTCATAAGACAGGGTGACTAAGCTGAAGAAATAAACAAGAAGTATAGATCTTGCTATAAATGTAATATATTTGTATATACACACTCATATATAGATATACATTTGTATACACACCAGAATAGCTGGTAACTTTTCCTCAGTTAGAAATCGGTGTATACTTCATTAGCTCTGCCAAGTGTAAACAATTCAGTATAAAAATGTTGCCTGCTCATTTGTTTGTCCTGTATCTTGAAAATTACCATCTTCCTTGGATAAGGAATATAAAAATTCAACAGAATTTTTAGGGAAGTGGCTGTTGGGAGTAATAAAATATATTACCTATTTTGGGAGAAACCTTAATTGACAAGAAAAGCTCAGATATTGTAAAAGGTTGGTTGAACTAACTGTGCAGGGAGGTCTTGCATAGTAAAGAGAAGAACCTGTAAATCTCATTGTTCCCTTCTGCACCACAAACACACAGACCAAATTCTCGCCTCATGTAAATTAGTGAAGCTTCACTGATTTTGCAGAGATCATGCATGGGTAATGGCATTGTACTACAACCTGAGAAAAAGTAGAGCCCTCTGCTTTCTGGGGGCAAAATCTTGACTGATTTAAAACTAGATTCCCCTATGGTTGATTTGTTTATGTTACTGAAACCAAACTGCCTTACACAGGAGTAGATCCACACCTTCTGCTTTTATGCTTTAATGCATTTCACAGCCTTTCCCCAGGTGAAGATCTTTCTTACACACACTCTCTCCCTGTGCTCATCCATACTCTGAAGATCCAGACCCCTCCTGACTGCCAGGGCCCAAAGAACAGTCAGCACAACAATGTTAGTTTAGATGACTTACAAGCACTGTGTTTTAAATAGTTACAGGCACTGGAGTTAAAAAATTAAAAAAATATTTTAGCATTCTGTTTAGTACCTGTTCTAAAAATGTTTGTCCTTTCACTGACACCTCTCATTTTAAATCATTCAGGCAATCAACAGCCATTTATTACAGTGGAGGGCTAGTTCTTAGCCGTCTCATCCAGTTAAGGAAAACTTAAAATACTGTTTCAGTCCTCCTGCCTCCTTCTAATCCCTCCTTCACCACCACTTTGGGTGGTAGTGACTAGAAATGCTTTTATACATATCGGGAGAGTTATAATAATATTTTGAAGCATTATGGAAAAAGGAAATCTCCCTACAATGCTGTTTTTTTCTAGGAACCTCAAAAGACACATTTTTGTGTTCATTTCACTAGAAACTGTCAGCATACTTTGTTTACAACCCTTCTGAAACATACAGCTTTCATGACATCATTCCTATGTTCTCACCACTTAAAAGTCCCCCTTTAGCCACCAAATACAGACGAATATCTAAAATCCTGCTCCATATCCAATGGCTGAAAAAGATGTTAGCAGTTAACCCTCATCATCAAACATTAAGTCCCAAGCAGGACCTGAACTTTCACAAGAAAGATATAATTTCCTTCAGATCCTGCAGGCTAGCAGTGCTAAATCTTTGCTAAACACCAACCCTATAAAGACCAAAGGATCTCCTAAGGATATTTCCCTTAGAGAAAACGTGTTTTAGACACCTTTATGCTTGATTATGGGCTTACATATATATGTAATAAATTAAGGTGCAACTTACTATTTTAAATTTGTGTCAAGTGTCCATTTTGTCTTTTGCTTATCACTGCCAACAGATCTGAAGATTAATGGGAGACATACATTTTGGGCAGACGATCTGGCAGACATACCCACAATCTTGGGCTTTGCATGTAACTACTAGACTTTACAGGATGCCAAAAATTTTCTTTGGTTGGCTCTAATAATGAAGCTTTTACCATCTCCCTTTACAGCTTTTCCCCTAAAAGACTCCAAAAGTATTATTTAAAAAGGGAAATGGGGTGATATTTATTTCCCTGAAGAAATATTAACCTGTTTAGTTAACAAATTTCATTAATCTATTTCCTTTTTGCCAAATTTTGGGTGCATCAAAAACAGGGAAATCAGCTGTCCACAATGAACATTTTCTTGTGAAAAGGTCCTACCGTGCACAGGCTGCAGATCATACTTAAGGATACAGAAGCTGTAGGAAACGAAGACCTGTAGAGATGGTCAAAAACACCAAGAGGTATAGGCAGCAGATCAGAGACCAAGCAAAGCAAGTAAAGCTGTCTTTGCAAGGTGAAAATGTACTTGACATTGATCTTCTGCCAAAACTTTGACATGACATAGGATCAACAGCGAACAAGGTCATGAAGCAACTTGAAGTTTATTGACATGAGTGTTAACCAGACAGGGACAACAGATCTCTTTCATATGAATCATAAATGACTTTGAAAAACGCATTAACAAATAGCTCAGGAGGATGGCATAGAACATTTAAACTTTTAATTCCTGATTAGAGTCTACCCCAGAGGTGGTCAAATGCCATTATCATCAGAAATCTCTGAGAAGTCCTTCTGTGTTTTATTTTGGTGATCTTAGTCCAGACCTACTGGATACATTTTCATATCACGAAAATTAGTTACCAAATTATCAAACCAGCAAATATTTACTCTGAATATTTATTCATTCCCAAAGAACTTCTACAGAGATTCATACTATGTCTTTCA